>NC_067116.1:42589127-43256627 GCF_021347895.1 Acanthochromis polyacanthus | reverse complement strand
GCAGCAACTGCAGTAACCACCACCGTGGTTCACCTTGATGGATGAGACACTGAAGTGCAGATTGGAGTTGTTGTATTGAAATGCTGCCTGGAAAAGTAATGTTTGACTGTCTAACTCAACAATCATAAGCCCTTTATCTCCCACTTTCCTGGCTTTTATTGTATACGCTGCAGGTATTTTATTTTAATCTGCATTTCCTCTTGTTTTGAAATTCCTGTATTGTTCCATGACGTCTTTCTTTCCTTTTTCTTGATTTGGAAAAGCTCAACAAGTTTATGTTAACCTTATACAAAATTAATGAGAAAAGAAGCGCCCACCATTCAGCTGTCTTTGTTTGAGGGAAATAGCTGGCGTATTGTGTTGTTCTATTGACTGCCTGACATTCCAATACGTTCTGCTGCTCTCTCCGCGGACCCTGATAAGAACTTGATAGCTAGCTGGAGATGCTCTCCTATTATAGCAGCATGTGGTTTCTTAGCATTATTTTATCTTTACAGATAAGATTAAAAAGCCCAGCTTACACTGCACATAGGTAATCAGAGCTGAGAGCAAAGAGCACCTCTAATGCCAAGGAGAGCCCAATGTCAAGGAAAATCAATACATCTGCCCCCTCCCAAAATCAAAGCCCTTTTTTCTCCTCCCTGCTCGGTTCACTCAGATAAAAGCTTTGTGTGTTGTGTGAAATCAAAGCAAACAAGGTGGGTGTCAAATAAGCGCAAAACGCTTCATTGTTTTGCTTTATTTATGTAATTCGTCAGATTCAGCTGCTCCGTCTCGACTCCGCCGCCGCCGCAAACACATCTGGCTCGTGTAACAACACACCGTTCTTTCAATTGCGAAGCGTCTTTTATTTGAGTGAGTCAGACTTGATTGCGTACATTGTGTTGTTTGTGAGGGAAGCTCGTAAAGGTTATACAGTCCAGTGAAAGGCTATCTCATTCACCGGCAACAAAGGAGCACGTCTCCGGAGCCAGGTATAGAATGGACTCGGGGAAACAAATGGCTCTTCCTGTCTTGTTATTGGGGATGCATTGGAGAGAGAGGTGGGCTGGGGAATGCTGAGGGATGATTACCAGGGCGTCTTTTAACAGACTTCCTCGGGACCATCAGCCGTTCTGCTTCTGCATCAGCGTTGTGACCAGCGCCTCACCCTTCAGCTGCATCACCTGCTGCGCCCTGATGTGTTGACACCTACTTAATTCCTATGGGTTATTGCAGATCCTTCCCCACTTAAGTGTGTGCATGTGTGTGCGTGTGTGTGTGTGTGTGTGCCTGTGTGAGTGTGTGCAGAGGGAAATCATTGCTAGCCTGGGAGAAGGGAAAAAGCTATTCAACAGGGGCGCCCACGGTGGCAAAGCCATTTCCAATAATGTCCTCTTTCTGCAACAACAATTGTGTTTAACCCCAATGGCTTCAGCTGCCCACTATTTGTCATCCCACCTCTTGCTCCCTCACCTCCCTCCATGCCTTCACATACAGCAGCAACAGCGATGAAAGTGCGTTTCCCGACCGCAGGGCACATACGTTGTCTGACTCATACTGCTGCTGTTGGAGGGAGCGACCGGGCAAACCGTCTGCTCTTTGGTGTCACCTTTAGATCTGATTTTACACCATTCAAAGCATTTCCTTTGACCTTGTAGATGCTGTTTTTGTGCAACAAAGCGGTGAATCAGAATTTACTCCAGATTTTTCATTAACTTGAAAGTGTGTATTCTAATGTTATTTCTGCGTACGTGGCTCTTACGGGTGTGTAAATGAAAAAAAAAAAAAACAGTCCTGTTATTTTTTTCTCTTTAAATGGAAATGCTGCCGTGACTCATATTAGCTTAGTACTAAAAGGTTTAGCTATAATATTACTGCAGTCAGATTATAATTAACAACACTGTAGGGTATCAGCCTTAAAAGGCATTATAGTCAGGTGAAGTTGTATTCTTTCTCATTTTTGTAGGGTTTTAATCCCTAATGTGTAAATTACTCATGTAAATTCATAATTATCACTGTAGAGTCTCAATCTTTAGGTTTTTTTTTAGATTAATTCATAATTATATTCATTTATTTCCCTAGAAAACGCTTTGGTGTCACAGGTTTTGTTTTAAATGTGATATTTATATTAAAAAAAAACGCAATCTTCACAAAATTAGATTCCCATACAGCTGAACTGCATTCTCAATTATGGTTTGATCTTTTGTTTGAGGCGTATCACCAATATTTTTCTGATTGTTGCATCTTTAGCATTTATTTTATTCCTCTTACTTTGATGCTGTTGCTCCTTTTTAGCCAATCAGTAATATTTCCAATGGCGTGGGACTTGTCGCCCTGGTAACCCAGAAAATAAAGAAGAAATTTCAACTGTGTAGTGAAATTATTTTAACACGAGCTTTGTGTTTTCCTTACTCTAACCAAGTAATGTGTCTAACCTTTTAACCAAGCATCTGACGTGTGAAAGTGTCAAACACAGCGTGATATTTACCGAAATCATGCAGTATTGGTGCCTGAACTCAACCAAAACACAAGTACAAACCGAAAGTGAACAACGACAGAAAGCGAAACTTAAGTCCGAGACTCTTTCGTCCATTATGGGATGCAAACTCTGGTCTTCAGAATCAGCTTTAATGTCCAAGTACCCATGCAACATACAAGGAATTTGGTTTTGACTGTTGTGTCACTCGAGGAATAAAGACAGGAGAATAACAAGAAGTTTTACCAAACTTGGACCGCCCGGCGACAAAGATGACCCCTGTGACCTTGAAAATGAGGTCACGGTCACCAAATGCGAACTTGACCTGTGACTTATTATAGTACACCTGTGTACCAAATATGGTGAGGCTACATCAATATTTTATGGAGTTATCGCACGGAAACCAAATTGTTACAGACAAACAAGCAAGCAAGCAAGACCATGCAGCTGAAAACAATACCTTCCGGAAAACGGAGTTTTGCCGGGCGGTAATAAAATAACTACAGAATTTTTAAAAAAATATATAGGTATTTACAAATCGAGAAAAGAATATATGTACACGGTAGTGCAAAATGACAAGAGCTAAAGTGGTAATATAGTAGAAAAAACAAAGATGACTGCTTCTAGGTGAATGTCAGTGTCATTTATGATTATTTGAAGGTGAAATGATGTTCTCCTTGACATATGATTCAGAATGCAGTTTAGTTGCATTGAGACCGGGTTGGAAGAAAAATGCCAGCTGACTTTACTAACTTATTGTATGGCATGACAGTGAACACAAAACACTATTGGCTCATTGTAAACAGCTCCATAAGTTTAAAATGTTTATTTCTTCAATCAGAAATGCTACGTCCTACATTTCAAAGTCCAAACAGCTTCCTACGCTGCAAAAACTCAAAATCTTACCAAGTCTATTTGTCTTATTTTTAGTCAAAATGTCTCATCACACTTGATTTAAAATAAATTCACTTAACAAGAGAAATTTCAGCAGATGGATGGGCTTGTTTTATAACAATGCATCTTAAATATCTTAAGTGAAACAATCTTGAAATTATCTTGTTTTAACCTTTGTGTCGTCCTGCGGGTCAAATTGACCCGTTTTAAAGTTATAAAATGTGGAAAAAAATATATATTTTCACAGTGAAAACTTCCACATTTTCAAAATTCTTTGGGAAATTTTTGGTGGAAGAAAGAAATGTTGAAAAAAAAATGTTTCCTTAAGAACATTTGGGAAAAATCAGACAATTTCAAGTGGGAAAGATTTCTTTTCCCCCAAATGGTCTTAAATAAAATATTACAACTTTTACTGATATATATGTAATCATTTTAGATATTTATAGGATTTTTCTTTTTTCGAAGATTTTTTTTTCAATTTTTGAAAAATATTTACAATTTTTAGATTTTTTAAAAATATATATTTTTAACCAAATTTGAGGATTTGTTTTATTTAAATGAAACTTTTAAGGGAACTTTTAAGGAATTTTCTTCTTTTTTTATATAAATTGGGGTATTTTTTGTTGAATTTTTGAATTTTTTTCAGACAAGGCAACAATATTTTTGATGATATAAAAGAGGACAACAGGAGGGTTAAGACACCGAAGCTAGCAATAAGCTAGCGTAAAATAGAGCTTAAAATAAAATTTCCCAGCTAATTTTAAGATCTCAATATTCTAAATATCGTATCTTATTTCAGGAAATCTCACCAAGGCATTTTTCACTTGTTCTATTGGCAGATTTTTTTTTTTACTTATTTCGAGGTAAAAGTTCCTTGAAATAAGTTTTTTTTCCTTGTTTTGAGAGGGGCATTTTTTCCAGTGTACAGATGTAAAGGCATCCCCCAGAGGTACCCACAGCCTTGTCTACGTTCCATAAATTGACTGAGGTGCCTCTTTAGGTTGAAACTCCACACCTGAGGAGACCTCTGGCCCCTATTTGTGACCCTAGTTGTGTAACAGACACATCTCACATTACTGAAACACTAACCAGCCTCACATGGAAACCACATATGCATTTTGCTTCTCTGAAAACAAAATGTTCATGAATAGGACATTGTTAGATTGTAAACAAGTGACAACCCAAAAACTTTCACATTCTCACTTTGTATTTCTTTTATTTATTTCTTTTTTTTACCGTGTCTCTTTTTCCCCCTTCGCTCCCGTCTCTAATCTTTCTTCCACTCCCCGTGTCCCTTTGCTGGCGAGCGGCGTGCGGAGGTGATTTATCTGCGGCGCTCACCGAGGTCCCTTCGCAGTGACACACTCACGAACACATGTACGAACATGTGCACAGACATATGAAGCGCACACAAACGCGCACAGGTACGGCTGCAGCTGTGATATATTTTAATTACAGTTTTAGTCAGAAGTAATTAAGGTTTTATATCTAGAGGGACAGCTCAATACCCATCCCCCAAAACACACGCACATGCATGTGCACAAACAGAAAACACACCTTTTCTTGTGTCTTTCTTCAGGCATTTCTGTGAGATTTGTGTTTTTGAGTTAGATTCTTTTCTCTCTGTAGTTTTGTTTTTTTGTTTTTTTGCTGGCAAGATAACTAAAAAACTACAGCAAAGTTTGAACACTTAGCACGCATCATCGCATAAGTTAAGAACAAAAAAATTCATGGAAAACAAATCTGGTTGTCGCTGTTGCCAATATCATACCTGGGTTGCACCATAGATACAAGCAGAGTTTCTTTGATACCTGAGTTTGCCGAGCGTTTTTCTTTCACAAATAAGAAAGCCTTTTGAATTGCTTCCATTTTTTAAAAACACAGATATAACCAGGATTGGATTAATTCATGAAATAAAAAAAACGCATTTGTTTGTGCAGTATCAGACAAAAACGCCAACAAGTAACACGAGGAATACGACCAAAGATTTGCTGCCAGCTTCAACTATGTGGTCAAAATCTGTTTGGCATCCTGTGAGTCACAGCCTGAAACTACAGCTGGGTAACAGAATACACACATCACAAGTGAAAGTTGTTGTTTTTGAATAAGGTGTGTAGGATTGAAGGATCCGTGGTGAGGAGGAGACTGTGCAAACGGATGAGGAGGTGATTTGTGCAGAAACAGATAGGCTTTGCACTGTAAGCTGAGTTGAAGAGCAGATTTGGAAGCTGTAAGACTGTTGTGTTGTCATGGAGTGCTGACAGGGGCGGCGAGCTGAAAGTGCGCTGAGGAATGAGGAAAGGAGGAGGAAAAAAACAAGGAAATGTGTCTGAGCGTGTGCGTATTTACATGCGTGCGCTTTTTGTTGCGTGCGCTCGAGTGTGTATGTATGGCACAGATGGAAAGACTTCTCAGGGATTACTGTGTAACTGGAAGAGGAGAGAGGTGGTAATTGCATTTTAATTACAGTGTTGATGGTTTTGTGCTCCGCCAGATGGAAGGTTCCTTCGATATAAGCACAAAATAAATCAGCCCTGTGGAAGATAAATCAGCCCTTAGGTGACTAGTTACCTGCTGAACTGAGTCTCTAACCTTGTCTCGAGTCACAGGTGATGGTGATTAGTTTAGGCTAGTTGCTATCCAACCTAGACCTCTCACACGGGAGCCGCCTTCTTTCTCTGCTTACTAGCAATCCTACCAGGTTGCTTTCATACGACCAAATTGCCATTGGTTGGACAATCGGCAGTGTTACTTTCATGAGGAGAAAAGCCCTACATGGGTGGCCCTCCAGGACTAATCCATTAGTTTTGGTGGCAGGAGGGCTGCTGTTATGCCCCTCTGCACCCCGCCGGCCTTGAAGTGGCAGTTAGAGTTTTTGGCCGGTGCAGGGGCTTAATTGTCTACACCTGAGAAAGTGTGAATAAAAGGCATGTCTGGGGAGTCGTGCGCTGTCGCCGCATTCTAGCTGCTGGAGCTCACTGCGCTCTCGGTGTTGCTGATGTTTTTGCACTTTATCCCCCAGATATTTATGTATTTACAACTCCTATTTCTGTAAACTCGGGTGTCGTCTTTGCTTTATGCTGCAGCCCTCGAGCCGGGTTGTAATCACGGTTCCTCGCGTTTTCACAAATTTGAACAGACTGTGGCTTCAGGGCGGCTGTAGCTGTGGTAGAGCAGGTTGTCCTCTAACTGTAAGGGTGATGGTTCAATCTCCAGACCTTCCACATGTAAAGGTGTTCTTGGGCAAGTCACTTGACCCGAACTTTCTCCTGATGACAGACAAACATGTTGTACAGCAGCTCTGTCGCCACTTGTGTGTGAAAAACACATTGTAAAGCGCTTTGGTTACCACTAAGGTAGAAAAGTGCAATATAAGTGCAGAACATTTACCACTGAATTGAGGGAAATGACAACTTTCCATGTAAAATAAGTTGCAGTGTGGCTGCAGTTAGGTGTTAGGGTTAGAAAGCAGTGGGTAAAAGGTCGTTTCCAAACTATGCAGCCAGCAGTGCAGCTCAACGGCAACGACAGGACATCTAAAAATGGTAAGCTAGTTCTTGTGTCGGGATCGTCATTCGATCTACTTTATTTTTTGGAAATCATATCGCTTCTGAGTCTGTTGTTATCATTTTAGATTAATATAATAATGTGTTGTTTTTTTCCTGAAACCAATCGATTATTTGAAGAGTAGGTACGTTTTTAGTTGACCAGTGTTTTCTTTGGTTTTCTGCAGCCCTACACACCAGCAGACTAGCAAAAAATCCGTTTAAGGTGGTACTCTACCCTAATTTATTAAACAGCTTATTTTGTTATAATTTCTAAACAATGCAACCAATCAACACAAAACTTGGCACAAATAAAGACAGATTTAGTGGAAGCATTTTACATTTAGCTAAAATCTGCTACATTTTATAGTTTCCATAGCAACAGATTTGGCAAGATACAAAAAATCTTGAGGAATAAATATCTTCATAAGGAAAATAGCTATAAACACTGAATTTGGTGTGCTGACTCCTTATGTTATTATGTATGTTTTAAGTAGACAATTTTTCCTGTTTTTCTATACTTGAATGATAACCATGAAAAGAGTCCTTTTTTTCTATTTGAGCAAAAATGTTAGATCAAGTAAAACTCTGTCTACTTAAAACATACATACTAACATAAGGAGTCAGCACCAAATTTGGTGTTGATAGCTATTTTCCTTCTGAATATATTTGTTCCACAAGATTTTTGTATCTCGCCAAATATGTTGCTGCCATGGAAACTAAAAAATGTGGCAGACTTTAGCTAAATGTAAAATGCTTCTACTAAATTAACCTTTCTTTGTGCCAAGTTTTGTGTTGATTGGTTGCATTGTTTAGAAATTATAGCAAAATAAGTTGTTTTATAAATTAAATACTTAATTGAATCTGCTTTTGTAATACTGCCATTTTTTTTAACTAGCTTTTTAAATGAAGACTTTAACCCAATCTAAGGCCTTATTTTTTATCCAGACTCAGTGTTATTGTTTTGTTTTTAAGATTTAAATGGATTGGTGCCACCATATTTAGCAGGACTTTTGCATCTTCATACCTCATTTAGAGCACAGAGGAGAAGATTCCTGGATTTTTTGAGATCCAGACTTCCAACCAGTAGCTGCTCCAAATGTCCGAAACACTTTACCTTTCCATCTAAGAGCTGCTAACCTGGCAATAGCCAGATTAATAATTGTGTAGTACTTGATAGTACTCCACAATATCAATCTGGGACCGCTCCATGTAAATCCGTTCGGAGGAAAGAGGCACGGATTGGACAATGCAACAGTATGTCCCGCCTCTGACAGGTTTGTTTTTAGCCAATCGCAGGATCTTCACAATGAGCGGAGCCAATTGGTAGATTAAACTCTTACCAAAACCCGTAGGTAAAAAAAGCACAAACATCTTTACCATTCAGAAATGCGCAAAGCGCCTCTCGTTGTTCTTCCTTCAAAGAAGCGATAGGAGATTCAGCTAAAACTGACTTAATAGCAGCATCTACACGATCGTTGTCCTCCGTTGCCATGTTTGTTTTGATCTACTGGCGCTTGGTGTCGTCTTCACACCCGGATATCCCGCCCCACACACGAATACTGCTGCGTGATTGGCCCGTGCCAACTTGGCTCTGTACGAACAGTGAATGCGGGAGCGGAGCAAGATGGTTTCTTGAGAGATTTGTGAACTCACAAATATCGCGAGAAATCAACTTGCTGGCAAGGTTAAAGAGCTGCTCAGACTGCCGAAACATTTAAGTCACTGCTGAAGACTCACCTTTTTGTTGGCATTTCATTCAAGTAGAGTTTGACACGTTCACTTCTTCCTCTATTTTCATTTTTTTTATTCTCTTGTTCTTCAGATTTGTCTTTTAGTCATCATGTTTTATGGTTTTCTGCGGTTCAGTGCCTAAATAAATAAATCCAACTTTGTCTTTGATTTTTAATATCTGCTCGTCTGTCCTCAAATTCCCCGTTTCAGTCTTTACATATTTTGTCTGTGATGTCAACAGTAGTTACTTTCTGCTCTGACTGATGTAAAAAGGCTTGTTTTTGCGATTCGCTTGCCAATTTCTAGACGCTTCATGTTTATACTTAATGGTGGTGGCAAGGCTTTTTGCTGGCACGCCAACAACTTTATGAGAGTGACCTTTGGCAGCTTGCTAATTGAGATCAGTGTGCCAGTCCTGAACTCCACATCTCACCTTCTCAGCTTAATGAACCAAATATGGCTGCAATATAAACGCCGGAGTCAGCGATTTTAGAAGTCATTCTCGCTGTCAGGGTCATTTGTTTTTATAATTCTGACTTTTCATCATAAAGTCACACTGCATTTTTATTATTGTATAATATTCTTAGTCCATTATGGCCACCTATAAACCTGAAAGAGCAGTAATGTGATGGAAAAATTAGCGGAAAAACGTGTCAAAAATGCAGAAGTGGATTAGACGTCATTTCATAGCATGCAGCTTTTGTGTCAAATACAAACCAGTGTTGTGATGGTCAAAGTTTAGGATTGGCTGATTCATGGCTACTTGATTATTGGAGCTGATGGCTGATATTTTGGACTGATATGCATTTAATATAATGTTTTAGCAGCATGTAATTGCAGAGAACCTTTCATGTATAACTGAGCTTCTTCATTAATAAAGGTGGCTATAACTGAATATGTGAAATAGAAATAGGAGTGGTTAAAGTAGGACACTTTCCTTTGTTTATGTGGGATCAACCCAGACTTATCAGCTTGTTTCCTGCAGTTACGTCTACTTTGCTGCTGTACTCTTAATATTTCACTGTTCTATCACTTTAATCATCCACTGAGGTTCACATCTTAAAGCATTATTATTGTTTTCCAGACTCTGTATCACGTTAATCTGTGGCTAACTTAGCCGCTAGCTGTTAGCGTAGCCTTAGTCACTGTGAGAGAAGCTAATTCCCTTAATTCCTGCTTGTGTTTCTTGTTCAGTTTTTGCTGCTTGAGAGACATTTCTGAGACCATAGACAGAGAGAGGAGACTGTATCATACCTGAAGTGTGTTTAATTTATCAATAATCTGTCAAAAGTTTACACATAATTGGTAAAATGCCAAATATCGGTCATGATAAGCAGCCAGACTGCTAATCTATCTATCCCTAGTCAAAATATGGAAATGCAAAAATAATAGTTAATGTTTTTCAGAGTGCAGCATTAGTTTGAGGTGAGGTGAAAGTGGAAGCAGAACATTTCAGTCAACTTTGGCTCTCCTGATCAAGGTGAGTCCCCCAGCTGTGTGCTTTGTGACAAGATGACCCTTGCAGGTCTGTGAATCTGACACGACCGACAGTCCTGCGGCTTTTTGACCTGTGGCTGTTCCTCACTCCATCTCCCACTTTCTCTCTCGCTGTCTGTCTCTCTCTCTCTCTCTCCCTCTCTTGCTTCTTTGCTCTTTACGAACTGTCTGAGGCAGATAAGGCAGGCCTGATAAGCCGACTTCCGTCAAAATGTTCCCCCCCATCTGCGCTGACCTGCACCTCAGAGGAGAAAATGTATTTATACGTCGTATTCTCACATGTCTGCTGCAGGTTTGATACCAACCTAATGAGTTTATGATACAGTGGAAGAAACCGCCTGCTGTCTTTAACTTTCAGAATAATATTGGGAATAAGAATAGCTGGAGAACTCGAAAGGCGGATGTTTGGGTGGACAATCACTGAGTCATGAATCACTTCCTTCTTTCCGTAATTGGCCCAAAAATGTCATTTCAATCTTTTTCAGCCATTTGCTTTCACACTAAACCTGCGACTGCTCTTAACCTTTCAATTAACATTGCATCAGGCGCACCTTTGCCAGCCGCCGTGTGTTTGCATGCATATGGACGGCGAGTTGGCAGGTTTAATGGTGTTGGTACATGGGTCATTTTAATAAATTTACCAATTATAGCAGGATTTATTTTTATCCAGCCCACAGCCAAAATCATCTCTGTTGTGATATTTTTGAGCACATTACAGCCTCGTGCTTCACCCGATGCGGAAACCATCTCGGGTAATTTGCAGAGAAATTACCTGTGCTGCTTGTAGTATAAGCGAGGCAGCACAATTTAAAAAGAAGAAGAAGAAGAAAAAAAGACACAATGACACCTCAAACAAAATGTTCTCAGACTTAAATCCACTAACTGCAGATTTTCAGGGTTTAGAAAAAGGCTGTAATAAAGCAGCAAAGAATTATTTTGCCAACCGTTTACGCCTCGCTGTTACGAATTAGCAAAACCGATGTGATTGTTACACTACAGAAAGCTGCTCAGACACAATAAATAAACGGAGGAACGTATATACATTTGCATAGAAGACACTCTCTCCATGAAAACATCGTGGTATCAATTTTTCAGCGCCAACGTGAGGCTCTTTCTGTGCTGAAAAGATGACTAGAATGTGCTGTAGGAATGCACAAATGCGACACATAAGAAGGAAAATGTACGTTTTTGTTATATTCCTCAACATGTGTGCAGCACAGTGTGGTAGATTTGAAAGTCTGCCTTCTATATTCATATTTCAGTGGCGTTGAAGTCGATTCATGTGGTGCCTGTGCTAACACACGTAGCTCCGTCTAATCTGCTTACTATTGACTGGGACTCCGGTAATCCCTTTACGGTAGAGAGGAAACATTACATGGGAAGCTGCTGCAGCATGGCGGGAGCTAACCAGCAGCTCGGCTCTCCAGTGGGTAACATCGCTAGCAGTCTGTGGAAAAAGCTGGGTCAGATCTAATTAACTATTTGAAAAAGAAGTTAGTGTGTAATAATGAGATTGCTAAGGATTAATTAAAATTAGCACTGTAAGTAGGTACTGCTAAGTAACTCATTCTCACTCAACTTCTCTCCTGCACACACTGAAAAGCTGCTAGAATGCCGCTCCACAGCTTTTTTACACTTGTCACAAATTCTCAGAAGGTAGTCGGTAATGAAAATAAATGCTACTTGTACGGGCAGAAATTGGTGGCAGCATGAGGTGTCCTGATATGAGAAAGACGAATACACAGAATAAAACTAATGTTGACTGAATCCGGTGTTTTTCTCGATCAAAAGCCCTCAGATGGCATTATTACGGTTTTAAGTGAACTGCATTAATTTAAGACATCAAAGTCTGTTTAGAGGCCTGCAGAAGAGCCACTGCATATGTAAGCAAAGTTGTTTAAAGACTTCTGTTGTCTCCAGTGGGAGTCGTGTTGGGTGATTGTTACCAATGTAACTTTAAATTAATGGTGACATCGTTTTAAGGTGATGTTGCCCCGCATTGCTCAAAGCTACCTCAAGTTCTACCAGCAGACATGGACACAAATGAACCCGAATCCTTGGCTGAACTGTCAGCAGTCAGATTGTAGAGTGGGTACAAGATGTAAGACATGGAATAGGAACAAAAAAAACTGTGAGTCTGACAGTTTTTAAAAGAATGCATTGATAAATCGATGCAGGATTTTTGTGCTACTTACCAAAGAAACAAATAGGAGGCTTTATTTCAAAACAGTTCAAAATATTACAAAGACTCGATGGCTCATCAGTTTAGTAACTTTTTTAAAGTCTCTCTCTGGTCCCTGGAAGAAAAACATTTGTTCTACATACTATTAATATTTCACAACATAAATTTGTAATTTGTTTCCAACACGGCCTGCAGTTGAGCCCAATTTAGTGATGAAGTCTTTGAATTTTTGTCATGGGACTGTTGGTGGCAGCTGAGTCACGAATGCTTTCACAGCTGTGCCAAGGAGCGCAAATTTTTTTGTTTTTTACAGAATTTGATGACTGCAGACACTTAATTTGTTAATTTTGAAATGAAACATGAAGATTAAAGTGATTTTGATGAAACAAAATGATTTTAAGGTTAGATGTTATGAACTTTCCAAATCAAAGTCACACACGATTGGTTTAAGAACCATCAGAATGTTGAAAATCTGTCAGTTATTTCCCTTTTTATAGTGTAGTGCTATGAAATCATAATAAATAAATGGGGTAATGATTTTATATTAAATAGCAAACTGTTATCTTATCTTTCCATTTTAGTCATTTTCTTTGCTTAAGAACAGTATATGTCTTTTTTCACAGAGTAATTATCTTGTAAGTCCAATAACAGCATCAGAAAACGTCTCTACCATCGCATTGTTATTGTTATTGTCATTATTGTGAAAATGCAGCTGATTTAAAAGCCCAGTTTTATAGTTGAGATGGGTTTGAAGGTCGACTGTGATTTTGAGAATCATGTTTTTTGTGACTGCTTGTGAACAGTTTGTTTGTTCTCTGTTTGTCGAGGTTAACAAAAACACGACCTAAGCAGTTCAGCCCAGTTTAGACGAAAAGTCTCTGAATTTTTGTCATGTGACTGTTGGTGGCAGCTGAGTCATGAATGCCTTGACGGTTGTGCCAAGGAGCGCAGAATTTTTTGTTTTTTACGGAATTTGATTGCTGCAAACACTTAATTTGTTGTTAATTTTTAAACGAAGCATGCAGATTAAAGCGATTTTGATGAAATGTCACGATTTTAAGCTCAGATTGGATAAACTTTACAAAACAAAATCACATGATTAGTTCAAGAACTGTTGGAAAGTTGAAAATCTGACAAGCATTCCTGTTTTTGCAGTTAGTTGCCATGATATATGCGGTCCTTTTTGCAATTTCTTTTGTTTGTTTGTTTTCCCATAACAGGGCATTAGTGTTCAGAGGGTTAAATAAATACCCAAACTACTCCATAGCAAATTTGTCCTCATAGTTTATCTGTTTTCTTTTCATTTTCTTTGCTTAAACCCAGTATATGTCTCTTTTCACAATGTAGTTATGTTTTGTGTTCAACAACAGTAACAGGAAACATCTCAACCATCGCAGAGTTATTATTGTTTTAATGATTATCAACTGCAAATGATTTTAAAAATGAAAGGTGAATTTATAGTTGGTCCACTTCGATTATGAGAAACATGTTTCTTTCGACTGCTTGTAAACAGTGCGGTTTGTTTGTTCTCTGTTTGTCGAGGTTATCAAGGACACGACGAAGCAGTGCGGTTCAGTTCACTGCCTGCTATGTTTTGTCCTGCTTTGGTGCACTACAGTGGGCTGGCTCCACATAAACCTCCATACACTAGCAGGAGCTTTGAGACAGAGCAGCATTCATTATGAGTAAAATGGCTCCTTGCAGACATGTTAGTGTTTGAGATTATACAAAATGATGGCCTCTTGTGTGCACAGACTCTTTCCCTCTTTCCTCTCTTGCCTTCTTTTTGTCGCTTTCTATGTTACACACATCAACACACTATATACACACTCTTTTGTGTGTGTGCACATCCTTGCATCCCTTGTCTCTGATGTGCCAGTGGTTGTTGATAATGAGATTCCTACAGGATGGGAAACTCCAGGGAGACTGACTGACGGCCCACTTTAAACACTGCACTCTCCCTCTCCCTTTTTCTGTCCTCCGAGACGCCGAGGATGAAAGGAGGATGGGAAGGAGAGTAAAAACAGACTGTAACACACATACGCGAAAAGAAAAAAAAAACGGCAACAAATACGTGGGGCCTTGTGGTTTTGCGGGAAAACATTAGGGCGAGCAAGCGTGGGGCGCTTTGGAAAACAGTGATCTGTTGCTGCGTCGAGTAAATCATGAATGCTTCTTTAAGGTTCCACTATTGCAGGTAATTAGGTAAATGTGCTGGTCTGAATAGATTGTTTGCATTGTAAGCAAAGCACATGGATTCATATGCGAGCTTCAAATCACATGCGTCTGCCTGCATGTATGTGCTTGTGTGATCTATTGTGTCTCTGATGCAGCCCCAGTGAGGAAAAAGGATAATTACTTGCCTTTTTGCTGTCATGTCAAGTTGTCTCCTCGTAGTTACGCACACGTTTCCCCGAGTGCTCGGAGGCCCTGTAACATATATAATATACCTCTCACATACACAGGTTTGATGAAGTACCTGGTGCCACAGAGGACAAACAGAACTCATTTCCTGTCACTGCCTTTGGACCTCATCTCTATTCTCATTTCCTCCCTTTGCTCAGAATACAATAAAGCCACTTTATGGTGCATCCAGAGAGGCATGTTGTTGCTTAATGCATTTCGCTCGCAGGTTCTTTTCAGCGGGTGGCACCAGTCCAACGCCCGACAAGGCGCACACATCTGTGACAGCAGAATTTGGAGATTGTTTCTGGAGCTGTCACTAATTTGTGCGATATGTACTGTAAGTAGGAGTAGCACGAGCACGCTCTGGATGACGACCAAAATTCATCCGGTTGTATCCGCAAGTTTGGGCATCCCTCTGCAAAGATTTATTTTACCCTGCAGCAAATACCAAAATTCTGTTCTATAAATTCAGGACTGTGTGTTCCCCCTTTAGCAGATGAATGGAATAATACAATCTACAAATGAATGAATGCTGCATTTTTTATTTTTTATTATTTTTTGCATATTTTTCCAGTTTCGTTTAAGTGCAGCAGCTAAAAATAAAACCACACAGAAAAGTATTAATTTAATGAACTGTAATGAAAACAACAAAACACACAAAAACTGTAAATAAAGTTCACATTCTTAAATTGTATTTTTTCTATGAATGATGCAAAAAACAAATACATCATGGCAATTTATTGTTCATGAGGTTCTACTGTAACATAATCCATAATAATATGTAGGGAAATAAACAAATATATCAATAATTTCAGCTATTTGTGATTATTTGGTAGAAAATGTGTTTTATTGACTGAAAAATGTTTAAGAATTTCTTCAATATGTTATTTTACATTACCCCCCCCCCCCAATTTTGTTAAATTACAGATAATGTCTAGTAAAATCACATACAAATCAACAATTAGATAATTAAAAAGTAGTAATTTGTTCTGTTACAACTGCAACATTAATTTTTTTCCCTGTATTTAAATGAGCAAAAAATTCGAATTATTTCATATATTTGCCAGTATTTGAAAGGAAAAAATTGTCATGTTAAGGAATAAATAATTAAATAATAATTAATAAATATTTTTAAAAACCTAATTTTGCAGATTTTTTTGTATTTTGTCACATTACAGATAATATTTAGTGAAGTGAATAAACAAAACAAACAAAAACATAAAACAGGCCAACACACTGTAGATCTGTGTTTTTGCAAACAGTAGTTTACTCTTTCACAGTGCGTGACCGTAAAGTTACTGTGTTGCTGCATTTAAATCTGCTAAAATGTTATTATTTTACGGATATATTCCAGATATTTGGCATTAGTTTCACAGTTTGAAAAATGGTAAATGGTCTGAATTTATATAGCACTTTTACTATACCTGCAAGGTACCCAAAGCGCTTTACATGATACATCACATTCACCCATTCACACACACATTCACACACTGATGGCGGAAGCTGCCATGCAAGGCGCTAACCACGACCCCATCAGGAGCAATTCGGGGTTAGGTGTCTTGCTCAGGGACACCTCGAACACGACGGGGCGAGGATCGAACCGGCAACCCTTTGGTTGCAAGACGGCCACTCTACCCACTGAGCCATGCCACCCCAGAAAAAGCTTTCCACTGTTTTATTACTCCACCAAGGAGCGCTGCGGAGTTACGTGACGATCAGTGGAGGTCTGTCTGTCTGTCTGTCTGTCTGTCTGTCTGTCTGTCTGTTAGCAATGTTTCTCAAAAACAGACTAATGGATTTGGATGAAATTTTCAGGGAAGGTCAGAAATGACACAAGGACAAAGTGTTTAGATTTTGGCAGTGATGCGGCTTATAGGCTGGATCAACGGAATTGTTAAAGAGTTCCATATCATTGATAATGGCACGGTGTCACTGTAACCGTGACAAGAAGTAAACATTACATCAGCCTCCTGCTGATGATCACGTGATTGTGATCCTACTACAAATCAACCACTGCGGACTTATCAGAACTTATCCATCAGAAATCATTGAAGGAACAACTGATTAAATTGTGGGGGTGTTTCTGAGTCCTATCAGTTCCCACCACCTGCTGCATATTTAGGTCACGGGATTCAGTGTCTGTACATAAGGTACACATGCCAAACACACGCCCGTGCTCAGTGCAAGGTAATTTTTTATTACAGATTTCATCCGTTGGAAATGATATGACTGAGCGGCCTTGGCGGAGTGCTTTGCTCTCCGAGTGATTTTCTTGTTATATTTTTGACACGCTTGTCATCAGATTTTGACCCCGGTTTGACCTAATTTGTTTATCGTGCACGTTTTGGTATGTCCATGCCATACACGTGTAGTTTCATCTAATTTTCTGAAACTCAAAGCACAGACAAGTTGTTTAACTTTCATGTTGTCAGCAGATGCCAAAGTTTCCTGTCAGTTCAGACCTCATAAGACAGCGGGGTTAAGGCGGTGCAAGATGATTGGCTGATTGGTGTTTTCCTCCGTTTTAAGTCATATTCCCAGTGCGAGGTGTGCAGTCTGAAGTAATAATCCTGTCTAAATGGAAAACATGGCTTGGTCATAATCCAGCTGCCTCTCTGTTCCCTTAGTGTCTTCGTTAAACAATCTACCATGGTAATGAAGTGCTAATCTGCTCAGCTCTTTACACAAAGCATCTGCATGTCTCCTAGAGGCAGAACAGGTACACGACGGAGCGCTCTCTTCTTTGTTTGCTTGTTGCCTTTCAAGAGGAGAGGCACGCAAACACACAGGGCAAACACAAAGTAGCTGGAATCACCAGCCGAAGGAGAACTTTAGAGGTTGAATTAGAAAGCAAGCGCTTTTTGACATTTGCTCACGGTGTGTAAGCTCATTTAAAGAAAGACCTGCTCCCTTTGCCCGTGTCTGCTGCAGTCATATTTGAGGCCGGCGTCAGGTTGTAAATCCTGATAGCGCCGCTCGGTTTTTTAATAGAACATTCTATCTATCAACAGCTTTTTCCAATCATGTTCCCGCAGCAGCACATACATTTCATATTAGGCCGCTGTGCACCGTAATCTGTGGCATTAGCCATCTAACTATATTAATCCATTTGCACTTTCCCCTGTTGATTAGAGCGCATGTGAAATGTGACGGTGGTTGGCTGGTATAGGGCAGCAGTTGCCTGAGGTGGCGACGAGAGCGTGAGGTTTCATACCCAGCCATGTCTGCATTCAGATCATGATTTATTACCCCCTTACCACACACACTCACACTCACACACACACACACACACACACACATACACACTTGGGCATAGCCATACCTTTAGCTACAGAGATATTGACAGACGTGAAAACACACAATGTCTGGCATTTAGAGTACACACACACACACACACACACACACACACCACCGGCGGCTGAAATGGAACATGACACCAATAAGTGCGCGGCGCATGAATCCATACAGTTTGTGCACGTTGGGTGCGTGCACTGTGATTAATCAGAATCTAAAAGTGTGTATTCGCATGCAAGAAAACATCGGTTTCCGATACAAAGAGAATTTTCAGCGGCGTATTTTCTCATGTCTACAGAAAGTGTGAATTTGTCTAACGCCGTCATTTCTGTTGGCATCAGTGTGCGTTTCCATGTGTGTAAAGCAGCAAGTGTTCACGAGTGCGCCGATGTCACTGTGCACACTTTAATATCCCAGCAGAAAAATAGAACGTGGCTGATAAGAGAGCAGCGAGAACGGCGGAGAGAGATCAGAAATCCCATACAGTTGAGAGCACTAGTCCATTGCAAGTGTGGCAGAGGTCACAGTCAATTTCAAAAGGAGCAGGTCTTGTATATTAGAGTCTGGAGAGATGGGAGACCCTCCTGCTCTCTATCATAAAGGGCCCGTGCCCGAGCAGGGCCAGATGTGATCAACACGGACCTTGTGGAAATCCCTGCTGAACTGAACTGTCTTATTGCGCGGCCGCCAAGAACAATAGCAGCAGAACATGCAGACCAAGGCCTGCCGTTTCTAATCATCGTCTACAAAACTCACAGGAATCCCTTTCATAAGCCTGCAATAGAAAAACGGCTTTATCCAAACCTCAAAACAAAAAAATACATATGCTTCTTCACGCTGTCAACACGTGTGAAGAGTAACATTTCAAGTCAAGCTGCCTTAACAAGAACGATGAAGGTCGGCTGATGGAAAATAAATCCATCATAAGGGGATTTTTTTTTGTTTCATTCTTGTTCTCCTGTTGGTAGTAAGAGCAATAATAGTATAGTAAGTAGCAGCTATACAGTACCTATAATACTGTATTTCTCTGTCTTCAAACAATGGAAACTCCCATATCTGCACTACCAAGATCAGTGTAGCTGCAGAGGTATTTCTAACCTGCACTGGCCGTGTTCTGTATAATGAAGTAATATTTTTTGCAGCTCTCTTTGTGTTTTTAATAGTTTTTGGAATTCCTCAACCAAAGGAGCTCAAACTGTATTATGTTTATGACTCCAAGTTTTCTATTTTATTTTGTTTACCTCGTACAGTCATTTTCATGCACGTCGATATATTTGAAAGCGTTTTTTTCTTACCTACCTCATGTCAGCTGAGCGTAAGTTATGTGTGTTTTGTGATATGCAAATTTCTCTTTTCAACACTGCAATTTCCCTTAGAGGCTCAATAAAGTACTCCATCTATCTAAAGTTAGATTCACTTTGGGTTTTGAGGAGATTTTTTAAAGAATTCTGGAAAGGCAAACTGCTCTCAACTGCTATTAACATTATGAAATGCGATAAAAATAACAATATTTATTCAAGGCACACATGTTGGCTTGTGGTAATAATGACAACTTACCAGTAAGTCACATCTGACAATGTTAATGATATCTGACAGCCCCTAAATTAGAAGGTTGACATCTGCGCACTCTAGCTGGTTGAACTGATGTTAATTTCACTGACAAGACAGGCGACTTCACAGTCATAAATCAGGGGATAGACGGTGCCGGGTGACTGGCGTTTGGAGCACAAAAATCAAATCGCTTCTGGTTAAGTCATAATTTAAACAATGCTCGGCCTCAGTAATGAAACTGGTCGACTGGAGAAAAGTTAGAAGGCAGCGGAGGACGAAATATTCAGTCAGAGGTTGAGTTTTGTGCATCTGTCGGGCAGATCAGCTCTATGTTTGAGCATCTTGACTCGATTCTTGGAAACAAAGTGACGTTCAACCGCGTTTGCGTCCTCTGGTTGAACCGCATTAAGTTTATCGTTAGTAGAGACATTTTTCTTGTGTTTCGTGTTACCTGGATGTGACCTCAGTTCTGTGACTGTGTTTTCCCTCCTGTCAGACTTCACAGCTGGTTTACCCTGATGAGACTTTCCCTTTGCTCTCTCAAAACAGATCGGTGACCTTATCAACCAATTAGATGCTATTATAAATGAATGAGCAGTGCAGATCAGCGTGAGTCAAGCTCGACTCTGCACTTGTTTTTAAGTCCAGGTTTGACAACAATTGGTTAAGGCAGGAGGTTCTTTTGGGGCGATCTGACAGATCTCATTTTGTAAATTTAAGTGCTGATGTTTGCACATAAATTGGTTTGGTGTCATATTCACATCAAGTCGTGGCTATTGTTCCTGACAGGTTCCAAGTTAACAAAAAATTCTGGAGAGTACAAGAGAAGAAGAGGAAAACTTTTGAAATTTAGCAACTCACTAGATTTATAACTAACTTGACCTGTGTCTAGGGTTCTTAAACTGCTCATTTCAGGCCTTGAAGTTGGATTTATACCAGACAGAATACAGCGTAGGAATATACCATTGTTGGGTAATATATAAGTTTAGTTTTTGCTTTTCGAAAGGACAAAGCCTAAAAAAAAATACACCGACACTAAAGAAAAAAACTGCAAAATACAGTGGAAATGTAGCAGCAAGCATGCCAACAAATAGTATAGTGAACAGTAGTGAAAATAATAGCAAATATTATTAATAATATTAATTGCTGATTTAAATACAACAAAAATTGGTGTAATTTTACAATCCAAAGAACAAATTTCCATGTGATTACCTGTGAATTTAGTTATTTTCTGTAATTTAACAAAACAGAAAAAAACACACATACTTTTTTTTATCTTTAAAATACTATAGTAGGCACTATTTACAATTCTGGCCTTTTTTGAAAGTGAATACTTTATTCTGTGACTTTAAAAGATTTTATCTGCCATTTAACAACACAGCAGAACATAAAAACCTGTAAAGTAACACTCTAAAAATGATTCATTCAATAATTTTCACTCTTTAATAAACAGCGATTTTCTTTCAAATACTGGAAAATAACAATATTTTATTGCAAATTGAAATACAGTCAAATCAAAAACATAGGACATAAATTACGGTTGTGGTATTTTTTAATGGTTAAAGTGTAAATTTATATATATTTTTTCTGTGATTTTATTTGATTTTGTGTGTCATTGTACAAACCAGAAAAACCTTGCAAGATAGTAAGTTTTTCTTTTTTTTTCTTTTCTTTTTTCTTTTTTTTTTTTTTTTTACAAATTTAAAGAAGCAAATTTACAACCCAGAAATAATTCCCATTTTATAAATAAAATTTTTTTGTGGACATTATTTAGAGTTTTGGCCATTTTTAAAAAAAAAAAACTGCTTAACATGCAAATTACTGCTTTTTTCTGTGATTTTTCTAGTTATTATTTGTGATTTAACATAATGGGGTAACATATAAAATGAAAATGAAAAAAAATTACATCTTTTACAGTGTGCTGCATCATAACTTTGCAACAATCCCACACAGTTTCTCTTTCCTCTTGTCTCCTCTCTCCTGGTATTTGTTTCTTTCTTAAACCAGCACCTGTCTGGGTTCATCTTCCCTCTGTAACCTCGTCGTCTTTCTTTCCCCTCCCGTTACACCTCGGCCACAGTTAACAAGCTCTGGAGAGTCGCCTCTGAAGCTGAGTGGCTACTTGACACTTGTGGGAGCAGGTGTTTGACATTGTGACGACCGCAAACCTAAATCCAAAGTCACCATAGCTCACAGTGGTGACAGTGCTATCGAGCTGTCAGTCAGGGCTGTGGTGCAGGCAGGCTAGCAGTCAGCGGTAATTGATGTGAGTAGAGCTGACATCCTGGGCAGAGCGCTTCAGGTTGGTCTCTGACTGGGACCGAGCAGCCCATCATTGCCAGTTATTAAGCAGCTTGCGCTCTGCTGCACTCACTCAGAGGGGAGCAGGCTGTCTCTGGGTGTTTACATATGAATGTGTGTATATGTGGGGGCGTTGTAGGGATGTTTGAGGGGGGGTTTGGCGTGTACGCTGTTAGCGAAGGAGGAGGATGGAGCCAGAGCAGCAGGCCTGAGTGGCTTCTGGAATCAGCTGAATCCATACAAGAACACGGGGCAGTCTTAGGTAAACTCGTACCCCGGAGCCAGCCTCCTTCTCGTGTAATCAATAGTTTTAACTGCTACATTTCACTTTTTATCTTAGCGATACTTGACTGACGGTTAGCCCCGTTTAAGTTGTAAGGTCACACAGAAGGAAGCTGCTCCGGAGTTCACGCTCGATTGGCTCCCTCTGCAGTTTGTGTCTCTGCTTTTCTGGCTGGCTTGTTGGCCAGTTGGCCCACTTGTTAGCCGACTTGATATTGTTGGCTTGTGTGCTGTATCCTGCTCTGTTAATGTCCTGATAAAGCTATCTGTGTTCTGCAATGTGCTGGGACATCTGCCCTCTGCTGAGCCCGTGTTGTTGTTGCTGCTGCTGCACTACGACTGCTTTTATTTTGGAGTTTGTTAAAGTGCTTCATTTGCTCAGAGGAGAGCAGCCCGTCTCTGGATGTTTGCTCATGTGTTGCTGCAAGCATAATTGCATCAGTATCAAGGTTATTACTTTTTCAGAGTTCTTCTTTCAGTAGTATTTCAGAAGTTGCTGTATTTTGAGCTTGTTGTAGTTTATATTTTATTTTAGCAAGCTACTTTATTTAATCACGCTGGTAGTTTTAGCTCAGTTTTGAAAAAAAAAATGCAGCAAAATTATACTTTTTCTACACTCATGCAAGAGCTGCTGCTTTCCTTTCTGTTTCTTTTGTGACACATAGTTATTTTATACTTTTATTGAATTTAAACCCAGCTTTCAAAAGACTTTATCCACTTTAATAGTAAGAAAAATGTGTACAATAGTCTTGAATATACACAGCCTTCTGGTTTGCGACCTTCTTTTGATGGCTTGCATTCATGATTTTTGATGAGCAACCCATACAAGTCAGTCTCAAGAAAGCTTGTGCAATGAGACTATCTTTCACATTAACTCTACACCGTGGGACACAGACCCAGAAAAAAAAAACACTTAAGCCTAACATAACAGCTTTTTAATTTTCTCTCTCTCTCTCTCTTTTTTTTTTTAGCATTTTCACATTTCATATTTTACATAAAGCCATACAACCCCTCCATATCCTGTCTCCAAACTTAGTTTAAATGTGTCTCTCATGCATGTGTCTCATGCTCCCAATAATTCCTCAGATAGTTTCAGTTCCAAACTGCTAAAATGAAGCAGATGCTACATGTGAAGTTAGTTTTCGAGTCACCTGAACTGAAACGTACTGAATTGAAGGTTCATTAAAGGATGCAAAAATTAAATTTTGTGATGTTGTTGAAAGATGTGACTTGGCAGCTGCTAGAGTTTGGTAAAACATGTCATCCTCATTTTTCTAAAGCACATTTTGTCCTATTTTTGGACACGCTATGATCACATGCTCACAGGCTCCATCATACAGAACTGAACATGCGGAGCTGTCCCTGGTCCTGAAACCTTCCGCGGGTCCCTGTTTGTCAGAGCTCGGGCTTTCCTGTGTTGCTCTCCTCACACATGGCAGATCGCAATCCTAACCTTATGAATATTAACACCGGCTTTGCCATACAGTAGGGAAGCCCAGGATTCCTTCATGCATATTGATGAATGGTCCCCTTTGAGCCTCTGAAATCTACACATTGGTTTTGGTGGCCCAATTTCAAAACTCCCCCCTGTGCAGGGGGGGCTACATGAATCTTGCATAACAAGGGGCTGTTCATGAGGTTTGTGTCAGCAGGTGGGAAAAGCCACATAATGCATGCTGATTCTGTCCAGTGGATTAGCCGGTTTTAATATTCAGGTTTGATCTTGGCCACCGTTTGCCCTTTGAACTGTCCAAGATGCATGCTGGAGCTGGTGTACCGCAGGAGCCACGGGCACCCCCCTGATGAATATAGCGACGGTCTTTCCCATTGTAAATCACAGCACACTCTGTGAATATTAATGCTGGCACCTCGATTAGCTTGAGGAAATATTCATGGCTGTTCCAGTGCTCTGAGGCACCCCAAAGAGTCAGTGAGTAATATGATCTGCTCCTAACACCTGTCCACATGGTTCCTCTATTTATGTGCTGAGATTAGACTATAATCATGTTCTGTGTAGCCTAAATCTGCTACGCATGTGGAATATGTTTTCAGTTTCATAGCGACGGAAGTACAGACCAGAAATAAATGCACTTTTAAAGGGCATGGACACCCACGTACACCCTCATGCACATTTACGCAGACTGTGCATCTGGTGCTGACAGATTCAGTGGCTCATCTGGGCCTGGTGGACTGTGAAGAGCCACCTCTCCCTCTCAGAGAGGCAGGCTGCTGTGGTCTGGGTCTTGGCTGCGGATCCCAGACGCTGCTCCAAATCCTGTCAGTCAGCCTCTGCTGTCCTCCATGGTTGAGAGAGGCAGGACAGCAGAGCAGATTTCTCTGTGTTTTTCTACACTGGTGAAGGCAGCGGCTGCCAACACACATCAGCACAGCAGCACCTGAAGGCAGTTGACTCCCTTTTCATTACTGCAAGCTGAACAGCTTGTTTTGGGAAGGGTATGTTTTGTGTGAGCCTGTGTTCGCATGATTGGATAACAGGCTGTTATCAAAGGAGACAAATTCAGATAGATGATCTATGGTTTTGCAAAATGTTTTATTAAGCAGAAAAAAAAAAACGTTGCTACAGTAGCTTCTATTCTGGCAACATGCAGAGGAGGATTCATGCTAGAAAGCCAAATCCTATATAGACAGATCAAGCTAAAATAGAGCCAAAACATGGCAAGTACAGACATATTAGCTGTCTGCAATTACACAGAAAGATAACATTACTGAATGATTATCTTCTCTTGAATTTGGCTGAATATTTGTGCTGTCACCGTGTTCTCATAAGATGATAAGCATTCAGAGATGACGAGCGATGAATGGTGATTGTTTCTTTATTAGCTCGGATGCTACGCGGTAACCGGCCTATCGCTGATTTATTTTTCTGTTTGTGCATGCAGAATGTTTCTGCATGCACAAACATTCTGCTGGGTTTCTCCTCTTGCCTAATTATTATCCTTCTCCACAGGAGGCCTGGAGAAAGGATTCAGGAGTCTCCGTGATGCATTCCTCTCTATTTCTGGCCGTCGATACCGTTTGTTTTGCACACTGTCATTTTCTCCAGTCCCTCCATCTCTCTACCACATTTGCTGCTTTTTGCTGCTGCGAGTAGCCCCGACACTCTAAGGAAATCAACTTTTCTGTCAGAGTTTAGATAAATATAAAACCACATGGAGGGCCAACAAAAGGCCCGAGAGTCCTTTTAATGGTACCTCTGTGGTCTTTATTCTCTCTCGCACTCTCTCCATTGCTTTTCTCCTCAATGTCCTTTCGATCCATAATTGGAAATTTCCTCTGCTTAGCCCTGTCGGAGTGAGGGACAATGTGGCATCCATGTTCCGTGGAGCATGGTCGAAAGAAATAGAGCATTGTCTCATGTAGGCGAGGCAACCATGGTCTGGGGACTTATCTAAATTGAATATCTGTCTTGTTTTTTAGGGCTTATAATGAGAGTGACACACTGAGCACGGGGGTCTCTCGCACCACTGACAGCCCTGCTCTCTTTGAGAAGTTGACAGATAACATGGAATAGGATACATGAAAGCACACGCTCTGTGGGAGTATTCCCACCCAACATCGTATTATTACTGAAAACAATGTTCACACCCAATTACAGGGGAAGAATTTCCGATGTATCTGCGTCGGTGTGTAATAGGCAATCCAGGTAGAGGTGGGCGGCTTCGGGATATTGCATCCATCTTTTTCTGCTGACCCTTCCTGAAAATACTGAAAATATTCAGTCAAGACAGCCCGAATGTGCTTTTTTCTTAAAGAAACTGCTTCTACTTTCTCCTTTCCCAAAATATATTTCCTTCAATTATGTTATTACTTGTTATTTGTGGTGTTTTCTACTGGCCCCAGCATCCCGCTTAGTTCTCATAGCTCACCGAAGACACAATGACACTGCAGTACTAATAGCACTTTTTCTTGATCTTGTTTTGGCCGGCTGCTTCATCCTCCAGTCGGCGAGATAGCGCTGCTAAGATCGTTATTAAATTGGCTCGTTCCTTTAACCTTGGCTTCTGATAATGTCGTCTTTTAGAGGAAATTAAAGTTGGTTGTGAAAGCAATTGAGATATGAGAAGAATGGCCCCAGCTACCAGGTAGAGCTGTTACTGTATCAGCCCCTTCTTCTTTTTCCTTTTTTTTTTTTGTCACGGTGATAAAACACATTGTGGTCATTTGTTTTCTTTGTCCATATCGTTCACAGCATCACCCAGGATAAAGAAAGTTTCTTATGAAATATTATTCCATCTCAAAGTATGCCTCGTGGGCAGGCGTACTGCCCTCCCCGTTCTTCGGTGGGGTGGAAAAAGGGGACGTTTTAGCCGCAATGAAAATGTCGATGTAAAGAAAACATGTCAGTCCAGAACAAGAGGCTGCGTATAATGAGCAGGCAGATGGTCTTAAGGAGAATACTAAGCAATGGTGATGACAGACAGGCTGACAGGCTGGCACAGACCCTGCCACTCAGGAGACTGGGGGAGAGGCCAGGGCAGTTTCTATCACTGTCAATGCCCTCGCTCTCTCCCTCGCTTCCCCTGCGTTTGTCTCTTTTCCTTTCATATCTCTCTCCCACACTAACATCGCTTGTTGTTGTTGTTTTGTTTCAGGAATTTAAAAGGAGTGTTCGCGTTTGATGTCTGGTGTCACTGAGATATCTCGCACATCCGGATTCCATCTCACGTCTGCGGCACCGTTTAAATTTGCTTTTTTCTTTTCTCTCTGTTAGTTGGAAAAACATTTAGCTGCAGATTGTTTTCACTCATTTCCCTCCTAACCGCAACTATGCTGATCTTCCCCCTCGACAAAATGAGAACTAGCAGAAGATAAATGCACTAAGCGCATTCACATGACTCCTTGCTAATGAGGTTGCTAATTAACACTAGCTGGAATGGGGAAGGTGAGAAGCTCCGGCTAGGAATAGATGTGCGAGGCCTTGCAAGTTTTCTCCGTTTCTTGTGCAGCGCTACAGTGTGCAAGGTGGCTGTGGATGTTTTAATGTGACCAGATGGTGGAAACTTAAGTGCTTGATTGACTTAAGGAGTATTTTTAACAGCGGAGTCGCGATACGGCTACAAACAGGAATCGAACCAAAACAAAGGCAACCCAAGCCGGTGTTCTGCTGCAGTTATTACAGCTCAAGGTCGCCTGTCTGTGTGTCAGTCTGGTGGCAGCAGAACAGGAGAGCGTCAGCCCTTATATCTCCGATAGTGGACTAATATGATGGAGCAGAGCCGTGCAGAGTGAAGCAGAGCAAAGCTATATTTAGGACACTTTGGTTCCGGTGACCATGGCTCTTAGATCCACTACAGCCCCTCGGAGCATTCACTTTTGTTCAGCCTCCGGAGGTACAAGAGCTTATGGTACCCTTCAGGGAGGTATTAAACTGATGGATACTGCATTTCAATGAGAAACAGACACTCTTATTCCTGCATTTATTCAATGAAACACAGTACCAGAGCAGGTTCCTTGTACTCCCGTGTAGCTCTCTTTTGTGGTGTCCTGGCTTTGCTTTGTTTTGTTTTTTTGCTGTCTGGTATTAATTATATATTTTCTGTCTACTCCACAACCCTCCTGAATTATTCTGCTCGTTTAACCTTTTTTTTTATTCATCCCCACCCCTTGCGCTTAAAAGTGAATTTCCTCTTACCTGGCTGTTTTCATGTGCAGAACTGTCTCTGCGTGGTCCGAGGCCTTTTTGACATGAGGTGATAATGTCTGCTGGATGAATATATGCAGGAACGGGTTCATAAATGCCTTTGTGCGTGCGCTCTCCTATAGGCTCGTCCTTGATTTTTATTTTTTTTATTTTTTTCCTTACTTCCTCCCGAGTTGCGGTGTCTGCCGAGCGGCCCCGTGTGAAGGTCATCAGTGGAATTGGAAAGTGCACTTTGCAGAGTCAAACAGATGCAGGATACAGATAGTGCATTGTTTATCTAATCTTGTATCAGCGCTGTAACGAAGTACAAACAAAGTCCTCACACAATCAGATGAGAGCTCAGAAGCTTTTTACACTGTCAAGGACTTGATATATCTGCCCTGGAAGTTGTTTACGAGGTTTCGGCTACCGGCGTTGCGAGCTTCCAGCCTCGAGAGAAACTTTGGACGTACTGTATTTACATGCATAACTTAAAACACATATTCTCCTCTTCTCTCCTCCTCGCCTCAGCTCGCTCTGATTTCCCCCTTGTTAAGCAAATGAGCGCTCCAGAAATTGACTGCGATTTCCCCCTGCTTCGCCAAGGCCCCTGAGTGATTGTGTGCGAGTCCGGAGCTGGAGCCGAGGCCCGGGCGCTCTGCGGGCTGAATAATGATGGCAGCACATTGACTGAGGTCTTAAATTAAGGGTACTTATCTTAATTGAACATCTGAAATAATGTTTTATTTACAACAAAGGGAAGGTGCTGGAGAAATGAAGCAGTCTGCTCTGCACGATTGCTGCCTGCCTGCCTCCCTCGCTCTCTTCCTCCTTCTCCGCCGCCGCTGTGGTTGGTTAAGCTCCAGTTGCTGCAGTATACATTTCTGATGAGCCACTCGTAGCTTTTGATCTGGCACTCAGGAACGTGAAGGTAATAACGTTGGGACTGCGGTTCAAAGGTCTCGGAAAGGCAGAAATCGATCTTTGCCGTTTCTTTCTGGTCTTCAGTCACACCATAAACACAATAACAAAACCCAGATTTCAAGCTGTAGGGCAGAAAAAAATGGCTTTTAGTGTAATATTTCACCTATAATCAATAGATAAATAGCTTTTTAAAGGCCTACACCAATAAAACAGGCCTGCTGTGATATGCAGCACGTGATTAGTTGAGACTCAACAACAGGAATTTGCAGGGAGAAGAGGGGCGTATGTGTGTGTCTGCGCCAAAAAACAGAAAGTACAGTAGCTCTCTGAAACTTGATTACAACGATGAGGTTTTTCCCACAGCATTAATCAGTCGCATTGTTACAGAAATTGCCATGATTGGCTCCCCATCAGAGTGATTATGCTAATTTCAGCCAACCAAATGTCACGTCCAGCCTCCAGGCACACCTTTCCCGCTCTGCCGGCGGCGACGCGGCTGCCGTGATTGAGAAGGCTGATATTTGACTGAGCACCGGCGTACCTTCTTTCTGATCACTGCAGTGATTACATGAAATTACTAGTTCTGAGGAAGAATGGCTGAAGATAGCATTTAGCCAGCAGGAGTGAGAGAGAGGCAGGCTGGGAGAATTGATTGAGATTTTCAGCAATTACGCCTTATTCTTTGTGCAAAACATAGACTGTATTGGATTTTTTTCTAATGTGTCTCTCCCCTGGTATGGTGGCGCTTTAGAACAGGACTATTGATAACTTATGTAATAGCAATTTTATAGTGACATTAATGGTTTGTATGAAATGATATGGGAGCCTATTTAAACTTTGAGACCTTATGAGATTCCCAGAGAGCTGGGAAAGACATGGGCGGTAATAAAAGAGGCGCTGGGAGGCGGTGAGGGGGTGAAGTTGCAGGGAGGTGACCGCTGCTGCCTACAAGGACGAATAAATGTCGAGAAAGCGCGTCCGAACAACATTTTTATAGTTTTGTACTGTGTGTTAATAACGGTCAGTGCATTCGCGGCGACTTTGTGCCTTTAAATGTGGCTGTGTGAGGGTGTGTTTGTGTGATTGCGTGGCTCCTCTCCAGTCATGTGTGCCATCTGCTACCTCTGCAGGTGGCGCCACCCAGGGCTGATGTTGTTGATGCATCATCACACCCTGCTCCATCACCTGTCCCACGCTATTACCACACAACACACTGACTAATGAACCTATCGCATACAGCTTCTCCTGGCAGAGTCCCCCGTGTGCGAGTGCGGATGTCCAAGTATATGTTCGGAGGCTTCGTTTACCGTTATTTATCGTTCATACCAACACGGCTCGCGGCCTCTAAACGTCGTAAGCGTTTCTTTATTGGCAGCGTCTACATCAGGCGAAACAATTAGAAGCACTTCTAGCCGATGTTCTCTTTTATCTTCAGAACTATACGAAGAGTAATCCCCTGCAGGGAGCGATCATATATAATGGATGGCTTCCCTGTCACTACCATTTAGCCTTGAGAGCCCAAATCCCACATCTGACTTGAAGATCAATGGGGGACTCAGTCTGTGTGCTGTCAGTCATATCGGTGGCCTTCCCGTTGCCCTGTGCAGCGACGGGCTGCTCGTCTGACCATTAGGGGGCTGTTAGGAGAGGAGCTGAACCACCCAGAGACTTCTGAGAGACTCTGAATTTAGCACAATGAGGACTTACTCCTTCTTGTGTCACTCCTGGTAGTCTACCTTACGTGCACCAAGCTATCGTCTCCAGCTGTTCCCACTCTCTTCAGGTCTACTTCTGTAGTTCATACATCTACCCCTTGTTTTTTCTTTCTGTTTTTATTTCCTTTCCTTTATGTTGTTTTCCTTTGTTTTTGTTTAATTTCTTTTTCTTTCAATTCCTTTTGCGTCTTTTGATTTCATTTCTCATGGTTTCCTTTAATTTTCTTCTTCCTTCCTCGCATTCTCCTTTACTTTCATTTCTATTGTTTCTTTTCCTTTCATTTCATTTTTTACTTTTCCTTTCCCTTTTCCTTCCTCACACTTATTTTACTTTCCTTTTTCTAGTTTTGTTTCCTTTTCCTTTCTTGCACTTTCCTTTTATTTCTTTCCTTTCCTTTCTCACTCTTTCCTTTCCTTTCCTTTCATTCAATTTTTTTACATTTCCTTTCCCTTTTTCTTCCTTGCTCTTTCCTTTTCCCTTTTACTTTTCTTTTCTTTCTCTCACATTAATTCCCTTTGTTTCTTCCATTCATTTACGTTTTTACATTTCCTTTCATTTTATCATCTTCGCATTTTCTTTTCCTTTCCTTTCTCTAGTTTCCTTCCCTCTTTTCTTCCATTCATTTCCTTTCCTTTCATTTTTTTCTTTTCCTTTCCTTTGTTGCCGTTCATTGTCTACATTGACTTTCCTCTCTCTTGCTTTTTCTTTTCCTTTCCTTTCTTCCACATTCCTGTTCTTTATTTCTTTTCCTTTTCCTTTTTTCCTTTCCTTTCCTTTCCTTTCCTTTCCTTTCCTTTTCCTTCCCTTTCCTTTCTTTCTCCTTACTCTGAGATTATCCCTTCACTCACTGACAGCTCAGACAAAATCTTGCTCAAGGGCACCTTGACAGCAGTTGTTACAGGAGAGCGCTGCCTTCCTCATTCCTTCCCTCGGCCAGCTTTTCCAGAGCCAGTCGTGGTGACCTGCTCATATCACGACCTTAGCCATGTATGCGCATGTCATTAAAAGCAACTGTGAAAAACTCAGAGGGGCAGTTTTGGCTTCAGTCAGATTTAAATTCCAACCCCAGGGCCAAACAGCAGACACTCATCGCTCCAGAGTGCTTAACACCAGGAAGTTAGTTCCAAACCACTTCTCCTAATTAACCTCAAATAAGTCCAGTGTTAATGTTGCAGAGATGCTTCTTTTATGTGGTTGTGTAGGCTAAGGAGTTGTGTGTGTGTGTGTGTGTGTGGTGCACGTGCCAGTCTAGAAAAAAAAAAGAATCTTCTGTCAGCCGTAAATGCGGTTTGGAGTTTAATTCATTCCCTCTCCTTGTCCTTTTTCTGCTTATGTCCTTTACTCTTTCCCTTCCAAGTTGCTTCTTCCATAATAATCCCCCTGCTGACAAATGGGAGCATCTTAGACCATTTGTCAGACCAGGTGAACACACCGATGAGCCACAACATTATAAAGACTCACAGGTCGAGTGAATAACATTGATTATCCTGTTACAATGCGGTGTTCTGCTGGGAAACCTTGCGTCCTGGGTGTTAGTTTGACATGCACCATCCTCCTAAACACTGCAGCAGAACAAACATACCCTCCAATAAGAGCAGGACAGTTAGACAGCAGGACAAGGAACCTCTTCAGGCTGCAAAAAATACTCATGAACAACCCATGGAACATGACAAAGAGCGAAAGACGAATCCTCCAAGCTCCACGAAGGCTCCACACAGCAACCTACAGACTCCAAAGGATCCACTGCCAACATCTCAGTGCCAGGAATAACAGGAGAGCCCCTATAGGTCCTGTGTCCAACAGGTTGCAACTGTTTTGGCACAGTGTGTTTCTTCAATCTTTGGCCACCTCCATACTCTCTTAGAATCAGGAGAACCTCAAGGAACGTTGTGGATATTTGAGGAAAAATTAGTTTCTGGAGGATTTCTCTGTAGAAGTAAGTTTTGACATGTTACACATGCCTTTATGACTTGTTTTATTTGCTCTGTTCTTAGTGGAATTTTAGTTCTGGATGATATTCTTAGTTGTGTATGCGATATGGGAATGGCTAGTGTGACGTCACGGACCACTTCCGTGTCCTACGCCGCAGCGCACCGAATGAAAACACAATGGCAGTAGCGAAAGAACCCGTCACCTTTTTCACTGTGACATCTTATTTTGTGGATTTTCCGAAGTCGATAAAGCGAGGTCTTAACTCTGACAACTCAAACAGAGTTGTAAGAGTTAGTGTGCTGGCAGGTGGTTTTAAAGGGAAAGTCCAAGTCACATAGACCCATATCCTAGTCAAGTATTTTGGGCAGATTGGTCAAGCAAGTCCAAGTCCCCAAAACTGGGACAAAAGTCTCCCTCGGCAGACTTTATTCTTATAAATTAAAAGTATAAACTTATTATCAGAGACTTTAATCTCGGCCACTTTTAGTTTCTTTTGTAATGTGGCCTAAACACTCCTCGTAACACAAAAAGACAACGTGATTCAAGCGGCTAATACTAGCTAGCGCACATTAGCTCCCGGCGCTAAATGTATTTTCTAAGATTAGAAATCCGATTTACCTTATCAGTGTCAGCCATCTTCTCTTCTCCTTTTCGTCCAGAGGAAAGCGGTAGAAAGATATCGTTTTATTTACATCATTTCTATTGTTGCAACACGGGACACAACACAGCACCATTATATCGTTGGTTTGGTAGGACACGGAAGTGACGTTTTTGGACATGATGACATAGTTACTAGCCATCCCCATACCAGTTTGGTTAATTTTATTTTGAAGGAGTACCAAAGCAGAAAAATACTATATTGAAAATTCTCATCATAATGAGTTCAAAAAGCTTCTTTAAATGGGTCTTTAAAGAAGCTTTCTGAGGAATTCCTCTAGTAAACTGCAGGAGGAGACTTTCAGAAACAGTTCGGACACAAATGGTTCCTAGCAATGGTGAGAACCTCCAAAAAGTTCCTCCAAAATCTTCTACTTCCAGTGCGACCTCTTTAGCCTGTTTTTAAATAAATATAGGCAGCACACATGCTTGCAGATACCACATTCACACATTGCATTTAAATTCTGGTCTTTTTTATTTTAAACAAGGGTTCGGCACATGTCATCACCTAATGAGATTTTTTTCCTGTTTCTGTTGCACCTCTACCAAAGCCCAAGTACACCTTTGCAGTAAGGTGAAAAGTAAAGGAGATCAGCAAGGATTAGAAAGGATTTTAAAGTTATTCTTTCATTTTAATGTAGTTCCAGTAATGTCTCATGGGTTGTTTTTTTCCTGGTTTCTGTTGTCTGTCTGTAATTTAATACACTCATTAGAAGTGGGTTTTTGTATTATTTGAATACATTATACTAGCTTTTGGCAAATGTTCAAACACACAAATCATGAAAAAATGAGAGAATCAGAGCCTCTGTTAAAATGCTACTGGGTTAAAATTCTCTGACAAAGGCAAGCATTTAGACATACAGGTGAAAATGAGATATAATTCGGAGTAAAAAACAATTTTTTGATCATTATTACTGCATGCCATCCGACAGCTCATTTACATTTCTTCCCATTTTTGTGTTTTTTCATTCCTATTAGATGTTCTCATCTTAAAATGACCTGTTTTCTGTCAGCTGTTGTGAATTGTATCTCCTTGCTGCTCATAAAGTTGTTTTCTTAGCTGCGGTGCCATTTGTTGGGTACTTTCAGTTTAATTACACAGATAAACTGTTATTGCCATAGATTTAAGGGTTTTCTAGACTTTATACTATGTTTTCAATCCATATCTAATGAGTTTTAATAATAATAATAATAATAATATGTTCAATTTATATAGCGCCTTTCACAAACCCAAGGTCGCTTTACATAAACAAAGAGAACAACAACAAAACAAAAACAAAACTACAAGGAGGAGGAGGCAAAATGATTATTGAAAAGATGAGTTTTGAGCAGAGATTTGAAAGTAGAGAAGGAGTTTTCCTTATTAAATATTATTTATACCAAATGATATTACTATTTTCAATTACTACAAAAGGTTGGGCAACCAGTGGTAAAACATCGAGTATTGTCCCTAATGTAAAGGTTCAACTACCTTTTTGCCTATCCCTAAGTCCTGAGGTATCTTACCCTTTTAATACACCACTATACGATACTTTTAATATCCTTAGAACTAAATATTTGCACAGTCTGAGGCACAAAGGATTGATTGAGCGAACCGACAACCCAAATCTGGTCCCAGACAACTACAGTAACAGCAAAAATATCAAGAACGAGGGTACAAAGGTGCAGATAAAGGACAAACAATGTTGTTTTCCCCCGTGTTGATTTATTTGTTTTCCATTTCATCCGTCTACCTGCTGAGCTTCCAGCCGCTTTACATAATGTTGATTTCTACGGTCCAAATAGACTGCTCTGATGAATTTCTCCGGTTTTTTTTATGTCCCTTTGATAAATAGTATGCAAGAGAGAAAGAAACATTTCATTGTTTTACTCTCCCTTTCTCCCCCCTTTGCAGTGTTTCTACCAAACTGTGGCCTTTTAATCCAATAGGCTGCTGCACCGTAACTCATAGTCATGCAGCCTCTGCTACCTGTGTGTGCTGCCTTCAGCACTTTCCAGCCTGGGACACTCCTGGCAGCCGTAGTGCTGGACCACTGCCTCACATCATCAGGACTTCCTGCACCCCCTATAATGTTAATTATCTTATCGAGCAGAGAAATCTCCCAATGATTAATGTAAGATATGTGCTTTACTAAGGGTGGAGGATGAGGAGCGGAGGGAGGGACGGACAAGTGGGAGGAAGGATATAATTATTACTGATAAGTATCGATCCCCCATCTCTGCCCCTCTGTTTGCCCTCCTCGCCCTCCCCGCCCTTCCCTGCCTATTGAGTTACGGGTCTGCAGTGCCTAAGTAATTTGTAATGGGCATTCACTGTGGCAGTGCAGAAATCCTATTTTGTGATGGCTAGCTAATGTGATCAGGACCATTTTAAGCTGTTTTTTTTTTGGTGCTCTGAAATTACATCTGTTCCTCAGAGGGCTCTCTCTCTCACTTTCTCCCTCCCTCTCTGACTGATGTGATTAGATGGGCAAACTGCACCGGCTGTTTGGGCTTCCTTCCTGTATAACACCCACCCACACACTCACATACACACCAACCTTGACACGGCCGCCTCGTCCTGAATGTTCCATGACCCATCTGCCATTCCCCGTCCCTCTTTCCGTCCCTCCATCTCTTCAGCCCATCTCGGCCTCAGTGAGTCACCCCGGTCTGGAGAAATTAGCGGACTCAGTGGAACTGCTGCTCTCCATCCTGCAGCAACGAGAACAGACTGCCACACTAAGACAAAGTAAACATTAAAGCGCTGAGATTACCTCCTTGTGCAGCGGCACTCACAAAGGGATGCTGTGGAGCAGAGAGTCGTGTTCTTTGGCTATTATAAACAGCCATGTAATAAATTCATACTCTGCATCCAACCCAGTGTCCACAAAAATACATTCCTATACAACTAAACTTTATTTTCAATCCATTTTCAGGCATGCATACTTTCTGCCATGTTACATATATGTTGCAATGTGTGTGTACCAAAGTTTTATATTATCCGAAATCTAACTTTGCCTTTGTGCTGCCTAAACTTAAGCAAACCAGAAAGCAAGTGGCAGCCAAAAGTAAACTCTGACAGAAACTTTAGTCTGAGACTGATGGTCCCTCTTGAACCCTGGTCTTCTGGGTGAAGTCCAGCCGTTTCTCTCACAACTGACTGAGAATACTGTTTAGTTGTTAAGTAATGTAATTTTGTGGAGGCTGAGTTGGACTGGGTATGTCTCTGTGATGTCTTGTGCTAAATTCATGCTTTGCATCCAACCCGATCTCCTCAAAATTATGTTCCTGCAGAGCTAATTCTCAATCAGTTTTGAAAGAAAGATATTTTCTGCTGGATTTGCCAATATGTTTCCAGTCAATGTATCTTTAACATTTATTTTGTTACTTTACTGTTGCTCCTTTCCAGCCAACCAATCACGTATTAGTTAGGGTGGGATTTGTAACTATGGTAACCCAGAAAATGAAGGAGAAGCTTTCGACATTTAGTGAATCCTGCAGAACAAGATTTCTGTTGACTTTTCAAACCGTAATCTATGGAGTCACAGGAGTGCCACATCAAAATATAAATAAATAAATAAATAACTGTGGAAATATAAAGATAGATAAATAAATACGTAAATAAATGTGGAAATATAAAGAGAAATAAATAAATAAATTAAAGGAAAACACAGAGAAGGTAAAAGCAAAGACAAAATTTTCCTATTTATTTATTTATTTCTCTTTATATTTCCACATTTATTTGATTTATTTATTTCTCTGTATATTTCCACATTTATTTATTTATTTCTCTTTATATTTCCACATTTATTTGATTTATTTATTTATTTATTTCTCTGTATATTTCCACAGTTATTTATTTATTTATATTTTGATGTTGCACTCCTGTGACTCCATAGTAACCAAGTAATTTTGGTGGATAAATTTAACCCTTTAAGCTTCAGTCAATTCCAGCCGTTTTCAGTACAAAAAATCGCTAATATTCTATTTTTAAATAAAAAAATTACGAAAAATACGGGGAATATTGGACGCGCATCGGGAGGTGCATTTCCTTGAAAACGACCGATTCGGGGATTTTATACCGACTTCAGGACATGTTTTGGACAAAATAGTTTACTGGCTTGTGTCATCTGATGTAAAAGGTTGGATTATGGCCGTTTTTTGTGGAATCTTTTTTTGTGTGTGTAATAATAAACCCGGAAATGTGAGTCGCGCTGTGTGCTTTGAAGCCGTGTATAGAGAACGGATGGATGAATATTTGTTTTTGTCGGACAAATGTGTTTTTCTCACCCGCTGTGGTAATCGCATCTGAAAGTGGTTTATACCGGCGGATTCATGAGAATCTAAGCTTTCCATCGGTGTATAGTGTTTGTATAATCGCGTTTGCACCCGTCGGACATTCTTGAAATTCCTATGCAAATTAGTAGGTGTACCGCCGGCGGTACACCATGCTTATAACGTGTGAAGCTGTCTAACAAAGCAGGACAGTTTCCTAAACCTAACCACATAGTTTTGTGATTTCTGAAATGCAAATCCTGATGTCACATTTTGTTTATTTACCCTTATATGAGGTATGACTGCAGTTGTAAAGTTCTGGTTGATGAGTTGCTCTTTAATTTTGACATGTTTGAAGTGGTAGAAACCAATGATGCTGTGAGTGGCGTTTCCTTTAATGCGGTAAACATTTAGAAGACTCAGAGATGGTCCTCTGTCATTCAGCAGCGTCCTTCACTCCCATTGTGAGCTGCTTCAAAGTTTCCATTTGCTTCACTCACCTGTTTGTCACCAACCGTTATTTTGCATGTCATTGCTACACGTTACCAGATTACCTGTGACACCTTACAGACATTTTCCCGTGAACTGGATCAACCCATTCTCCACAAAATCACATTCCGATTAAACTAAATGAAACTGCATTCGCAAGAAGGCATTTTGACTTGTAACGTTAAAAATCAGCACCAAAGCTGATATTTTTCTAAACCGAACCAGTAAGTAGGTGAGAACCAGAAGTAAACGGTGACAGAAAAGGAAACTGAAGGTCCCTGGAGCAGCTGGTCTTCTGGGGAAAAGTCCAGCTGCTGTCATTTCTCTCAATATGTAACTGAGAATGTAGTTCAGCTGTAGAACGTCATTTTGTGGAGACTTGGTAGGACTGGATAAATCTGTGAGAATGCCATTTCTTTTCAAATTCTTCTTCATATAGTACCAATTATGCTTATTATCATTATTATTGTGGATAAAACTAAATTATAAAATGAGCATCCATACAATGTCTTACTATCCTTGTGATTTTTTTCAGTGTGAATAATTCTCTGCAGTGTGTAAAGATCCCAATCTTAATGCATGCACCGGTTCCATAGTCGTCTGTGGAGCCTGGAGATGTTTATAATGGTAATGAATCAGTTCATCGGTGGTTCCATAGCCAGAGGACTCTCCTCTGGAGGTAAAAAAAAGAGAAAAAAACGAGGTCTTATTGATGCACAGACATTAAAGTCCCAGCTTGGATAGTTAGCGAGGAGCCTCAGAAGAAGATTGTTAGAACAAACATCCACTTACAGCTCACGCTTCCCTCAGTCTGCGTCTGAGCACAGCAGCCCAGCCCAGTGCCGGAGTGCTGTCAGAAAACTGTGTTGTCGTCAGGAAACATATTTATTTCCTTTCTGCCCGCCTGCCTGCCAATCCCCACGGAGCTGTTTAGTGTGAAGGCAGAGATTTGACAGAGTGGAGGCAGAGGAAGAGAGAGAGAGTGGGGGAAGAGAGAGGGAGAGACCGAGGGCTTTTGCACATTTGTGTGTTAGAATCAAAGTGCTTTGTGTGAAATGGGGAGTTGGTATGTTGGAGACCGTGTGCTCGCGTGCGCGCATGTGCGTGTTACGGCGAGGCAGTGATGGTTGGCAGCAGGTCTGCGTCTTGCTGTGTGGTGGCTCTGGGGTGCGGCTCACATGAGGGGAGGATGGAGGAGGTGGGGGAGGAGGGTGACAGCCGAGCGCTCGCCCTTGGGCTCCCCAGACGCCTCACCGCCGAGGAAGAGGAGGAGGAGGAGGGTGATATGTGTGCGCTAAGAGAGAAACCAGTTCACACGCATACGCACATGTGTGTCTCTAAACGCTCAGATTCTGCTGATCCAGCAGCCCCTCTCCTCCCCCCTTCCCCTCCCCTCCAGCTCCTCCCTTCCCCTCCCTCGCCTCCGCTCCCCTGCTCTTTATGGCAGAGCACGCAGGTCACCTTCTCAGTTGCTGAATTTAATACTCAGCTGGAGAGAGGCAGGAGGAGGGTGGAGAAGCAGAAGAAGAAGAAGAAAAAAAGGGGAGGTGGGGGGTTGAGGACTGGCAGGAAAGAAGTGAGCGGTGGAATTTTCTCGCCTCCTTTTAGAGTGGATTTTTGAGATCATTTCAGAGACGGATTGTGAGGACCTACATGCAGCAGAACACACGAGCGGCTGGCCGTCCCGCAGTCCAAACACACACACACACACACACATGCAGCGACACATGGCGCACCCAGGCTCTGCTGGTTGATTAGCAGTCGGGTCACCTTTCTCCAGCTGTGAGTGTGGTTCATTTAGATGAGAGTGATAAAACAGGGAACACACTGTAGCTGCGGGCACACAGCAGATAGCAGCGGTGGCCACCACACAGGGAACACATCACCGGCTGCTCCACACTTTCCAGGCAAAAAAACAAAAAACAACACTCTCTCATTGTCCTCTGTGAAATACTGAGAAAAACTGATTTGCTACCAGATCGTTTTGTCATCCGAGATGATAAGCTGTAGGTTTTCGGGATGTGAAATCTTTTCATCCTGCTAGACGAGAGAGACACGGCCAACATACTGTAGCAGCAGCAGCAGCACATCAGGTTTCTGTTATAGCAGCAAATAATGATCCGATGAGTGAAGACAGAGGCATCAGTGAAAACTTCTTATTCTTGGAACTCAAAAAGATTTGTCACTCGTTTTTACTTTAAATGCAGAGATTTTATCTTTGCACAGAGAAGGTGGAGTATTCTTTAAATGACTTTGCTTATGTAAGCCTCTTTCTGGCTGTGAGGAGCCCATTTGTGGCGTGTAATGCTGTGACTAATGTTATAGGCCAGTGAGTTGTGCAGTCTGGTCTCAGCGGACCTGCCAGAAGGCAAATGCATGCACACATTAACACATGCATTTTGAAGCACCTTAAATTCCTTGAAACAACCTTAGCAGCTCTTGAATGCCTCACAAGCAAATTTATGAAACATTTAAAACCAATTGTGCCCTTTTTCATCCTTTATTTCAGGAGTTTTGCCATATTTTCTTTAAGTCAGGGATGCTCTTTTAGCAGAACTGAAGATTCTGCTCGTATATGTTTCTGCACATCTTTGCTTACAACTTAAAAGATGTCATTGAAATACTGAAATGGATGAATGCATTATGATTTAGTTCCCAAAAGCAAAAAAATTAAATCGTTTTTTAGTTGCTTTTAGAGCGACATAAAGAGACAAAGTGGAGCAAGATAGCAAATGCCCAGACACATGTTTTGCCTTATTTTCCTGCTGGACAGCCACTCAGTCATTTGATACTGTATGTCTGCCCTGATGGAAATGAAAGTGGATGGAGTGACAGACAGGGCTTAGTTTCTCAGCTCCTCGGGACTTCTGCCACATGGGGGCATGCCTTGTCTAAAGTGTGCCCTGTCTACTCACTACTGTATGAGTGTGAAGATTGTTTAGGATTGTGTGTGTGCATGTGTGTGATTGTGTGTTGTTTTTCTTTTTTTTGGTGGGGATGAAGCCTTTGTCTTCACCTGGCTGGCAGAATGCCTCCTGTTCAATCTCAGCTCTGTCAAACTCACTTACCTTCCACCACTAACAACAGATGTCTGGCTAGCACAACCTGCACCTTAGGTTGTTGTTTGTGCCCTTAGGTATCACATGCACACACGCGCACACACACACACACACACACGTGCACAGAGCCGGTTGTGTTAGCCGTCTGTCAGTCAACATCAGTAGCTGGCACCTTTATTACAGCAGGCAATAAGTCAGTGTAGGGGTGTGAACGGAGGAAGATTTTGATGGAGTCAAAGACGGAGGACAAAACAAACCTCACAAGAAAACAGAGGTGCAAAGAGCCGAGGCTTAGCTTTATTTGTTTCAAAGTCCTGTATAAATGACAGAGTGAATCCTCTCTAAATAGAGCTATATACAAACCGTATATATATTTAAGATATATTCATTAATACGACTGGATTTGGTTTCAAATGGTTTCATTATGGTTACTTTGATGAGTAGATGGCACAATTTACTCCTAATATTTTTAATTTCTTTTGAGACAGGCTTGTCGTAGCAAAGTCTAGTTAATGTGAAGTGTTGTCCATCAGTAGCTGCATCATCTGTCACTCTTTCCAGACGTAATGCGTAACATCGCTGCTCCATCGGTCTGTTAAAGTGACAGAATTCTGTCACTCAGAGGTCACTTTTCTTTAGTGTTCCTCAGGGCTTCACCCAGACGTACCCACTACTTACTGTGATGGAGATATTTGTCATTCACATGAGATATAGAAAGCACACCACGTGATGTGTGATACATAATTATGTACTAGTAACCAAAAAAGTCAATCTAAACTGACAGCATTTTATGTAATAATCCAAATAACTATTTTTAAATTCACAAATTACGATCAATTCTGTCCATGTGTGATGATATTCTAGCTGCTTTTTTTTTATTAACAGTTGAATAAAAACATCCCAACAGCTGTCATGGAGTTCAGGACTCAACCTGAGGAAAGCTGACATGTATGAGGTGATCCAGGCTGATCTAGTCTCCATGTCAGGGATAATTAACGAGTATGTGATGAAGTTGCCGGAATTATCAATCCATGTGTGCAAATGTAAACATCTCTCTCTTTTTGGAGATTCACATATGGATCCTGCTGCTGTTTGAGGCTGCAGGAATTTAATAAAATCAGCAGAAAAACTCCTACAAACAGCTGAAAGTAACACACTAGTCTGTATAATCTTTTTTATTGTGGATATTAGATAGAAAGGTCCCTCTGTGATGTTTTTGGACCAATATTATTGCTGTAATGTGGGAAAAACCGTCCCCAAATCACTTCACGCAACTCAAAGTACTGCTGTTCTCCTTAATGTGACTGTCCAGACTGTCGCATAAACAGAAAGTACTGCATGTCTGAAAGACGCTTATGTTGCAGGATTTTAATGTGGTTATGTTTTTTTAACCAGTAGGTGTGGACACAGTTTTGTCCGGCTCCTCGTGTCTGTGACCCACTTTTAGGTGTCTGCTGCTTTGACGGTGTCTCGTTCCTGTTTTTTGGAGATCTGTCGGCCCTCTGCACCATTATCCCTCCAGCTCTGGTAATATGTGATGCTTGTGTCTCCTTTATGCTCTCCCAGTTATGGCTCATTGTTGACGAGTCTGCTGTTGGTATGTCGCTGCATTACCGTCACGAGTCCACCTCGGATAGTTCTTTGGAGAACAGGACATTTATCCTTTTGGCTTCTGCTTCTGTGGTGTGTCTCATTAGTCCGGCTGCCAGCAACCTGAGCCTTTGTTTAGCCGTCTCCGGGGTCTCAGTTATGCACATCCCATTGTGTTTCCTCAATAGTCAGGACCTACCCTTGATCCCCACACCAGTCTGCAGGTGAGTCAGACAAATAACCTCTTTCATCTTGGTTTTATTAACTTCCAGTCATGATGGCTACGCACAGTGGCCGCGTATGATGGGCATCAAATCACCTGTGCCGACATACCAGCAGCATGAAGACATACAGCAATGACAACATGCACTGATACACACGGAAATAAGGTTTTATTTCTATTCCCAGTCATGCACATCCAAGCTACCATAACTTCAGTGCTTCTTCTGTCTGTACAGTGCAGCTAGTTTGTGTATAAAGCCAGTTTGTTACTGTTTAACCTCCACATGGGCGTGTAGGTCTCCACATAGTACAGGAACAGGGAATAGCATTAGATTAACATCTTTCACTCTTAACCTTGGTTAAAGTGAGGCGCATACATGTGTAATGTCACAGGTCCAGTTTCTCCGTTCCACAGTAAGCCTAATATTTCTCACGGCTCCTATATGCGTTCTGCACTCTTAACCCCCTCAATTCCCGATCAATACTTCTGTCTGATTCCAAATTTCATTCTTGCACAGCTCTGTCCAGAACTTTAAGCCTTAAATAGTCTGTTATAAATGTCTGTTGCAGGGAGAAAACTGCTTTCTGTCTCGGGTTTGACCTCTTGTACTCATTCTGCTGTAATTAGGTGTGCAAGCGGTTTTTGGATGCACTTAGAGGCTATTTTAATGTACGTTTATTAAAAGTGCACGTGCAAACAAATGCTAAGATGAACCGGACACACTCAAAATGTGTCCAGAAATGTGTGCAGGATGTTTCCTCGGCCAAATTTAGCACCAGTATTGATTCTATAACCTTCTAATGCTTCTGTTTAACTCCGTGACCGCTGATATGCGTCCACTTTTTGCCCTCTTATTCGCTGTGCAGCAGTTGTGGCCATTATGCCGATACAGTCAGCGGGAGATGTAAATGCACTGGATCATTTACTGTGTGAATGTGCTGAAGATCTCTTACTTAATATGGAGAGACTGGGTAGCATGCTCCTGTTAAACAGTAAAAAACAAAGTGCATATTGCTGTTTTTGCCAAATAACCTCTGGCTAACATCTCTGGCTGAGGACCAAAACACACACACACACACACACACACATACATATAAATGCACACTCACTGACTCCCTCTCTGTAACACACACGCACACACACACACAGTGTTACAGTAGTGTAGAATATAGTACTAAAACATCAATAGCTCCCCCTGTGGCAACTTGAAAGCTGCTGCTGTTTGACTCTGTCCTCCATGCTTGGAGCTACAGTGTAGTGCAGAGGGAGCTGCAGTGTGCTCGGCTCTTAACTAATGAAATTATAACAGGACCTCACAATCACATCTGCAGCAATCACGTCTATTTGCGCCAATCTTTTTAAAATCTTAAACTAGCCTGTTTTGATTTTGACACCGCATTGATTCAGCTCGGTGCTGGTGATTTCAGCTTCTTCTTACTGTCAGATATTAACTTTTGTGTTTTTCCCCCCAGACCGTTTGATTTATGAGCCCGGTTGTCTGACTGTCATGAGGTTCTTTTTCCCACCTCTCCACTAATTAATTCTGCATTATTTTCATACAGACAACCATGCCCTCAATTGGATAAAAACCAGTATGTGTGTGGTTTTTTTTTTTTTTTTACAGCTAACTTCACCAAAGGCAGAATTTATCGGTCTGTCTGCCACTTCGTTCTCGGTGCTCTCCTCTATCCGTCCCTTTGTCACCTTTTCCTCCCTCAGTGGACGCTCTGATTACTACCGAGTCCTTTTGTTTCACACACTCTTCTCCAAATGTGGGGACGTGCATTAGGGTGCTCGTCTGAGCCTGAAACGGAGGTTACACACGGATTAGGCGAAATTAAATGCAAAAATGGATCGAATTACTTCCGGCGAAGCGGCATAGCTTTTTAGTGGCACTTCTTCCACGGACAGGAGGTGAACGGGAGGTGATACGAAATGACAGTGTGTAAGTGGAAGTGTGTAAAAATGAGCCGTGTGTGCGTCCTTTCATTCGGTATTGGATTCCGGGACGTCGCCGCAGAGATGACCAAATATATATTGCGGTCATTTCCTCTTAAACAAATAATTTCTGCGTGTTAACATGTCCATTAACCCCGGCCGGGAGAAACCATTAATTTTTCTTCGGTGGACACATTAGTCATCAAGTCGATTCTCGCCGCTGTCTGTTGGTGCAGATACAGGCTGAGGCTCGGAGACAGGGCCCTCCATCACTGAAACAGTGATGCTGCAGCAGACAAAGTGAAGCAACAGACAGGAACGCACACACACACACACACACACACACACACATGAAAACAACAGCACACACAGGGCCTGGCTTCACACACACACACACACACACACACACACACACACACACACACACACACACACACACACACACACACACAGCTTGTTCTGTCGCCAGGCTTATCAAGACTTTTATTATGCCTCACAATACTGCGTAATTAGGTGTCCTCTGCTCTGCCTGCCTCTCTCACTAACGGTAGAGAAATAGACCTGTCACTATTTGGGCACTCGAAGATTCAACAAATGCTAAGCAGTAATGGCTTGCTTTGTATCCCGTAATGCATTGCATTGACAGTGGGGACACTTTAAAAAAGGAGACGCCGTCTCTTTCTGCATTCTCCTCCTCTTTCTCTCTTTCATTTGACTTCTACCTCCGGCGGCTGCGTGAAACTTAGGAATTACAGATTCAGGATGGTGGACGATACGAGTCGGTGAGCTTTGGAGCTGTTGTTTCGCTGGTAAAAGATCTTCAATATATGTGCTGCTACTGTGAGATGAATCCGTTAGAATGTGAGATTTACTGAACATCACAGATTTTTTTGTGTGTACTTAGATAAAATTCTGCAGCATTACTTTTCATCTGAACAGACGATAGCTTGTCCAAGGTGGAGTCTGCTGTGGGTCACTTTGTAAGAGAAGGGGAAAAAAAAGGAGATGTGGAGGACAGACTAAGAGCATTACAGAGGAGACACCAGAGGAGAAATGAGGAAAGACAAGGACATAAAATGGGAGAGGATATATGAGATGAGAATAGAGGAGAATAAAGGAGAAAGGAGAGAGAGAGTGAGTTTGTGGCCTGTGGTTAATCCCTGTTTTACTGATCTGGCAGTTACATGGCAGCTGAGACCAGCACACTGCCAGGACCAAACCTCCAGTCTCCTCCCCTTACCCGCAATCTTCATCGACAACAATTACTCATTCCATTCGTTAGTTTTCTTGACCCGCTTATTCCAGTTCAGGGACGCTGGAGGAGCTGGCCTGGAGCCTGTTCCAACATAAATTGGACAGAAGGCGGACCAGTCCTTCACATGGCCAACAAACAGCTCCCGCACCAGCGCTGTTCTCGTCCCGTGATTAAGCCGTCGAAATAACTCTTCATGTAATACGCTCTCATTAACATTAACGGCAGTCAAGGACAGTGCGTAGACGTCAGGGGCAAAACGTATGTGAATCTATCAGGAGGGAACAGAGGATTTGCAGTTAAGTAGCTGGGCCGTGAATGGACCGGCTGCGGCTTGCATCAGGGAGCTCATTCCACAGACAGCATACTGCATGATAGCGTGGGGTCATACTGAGCTGTCATGGACCAATGATCTATTTCTCTACCTGTCAACCCCTCAGAGAGACTGAGACAAGAGAGAATAGCCTCACCCTCACCTCTCTCCCTCTCTCTGACTCCCCCCTCTCTTTCCCTGCATCCGCAAAGCTCCTCAGCAGCCAGTGTTATGACAGGAGGCAAACTGCTGTCTTTAGCAAAGATATGACTGCGAAAACAGCTAACTTTAAATTCAGCGAGACACGAGGGCGTGTCAGTTGTTTTGAGGAAGACCAGTGTAGCGCAGGATAGGTGTCTGATAGAAAATTGCATGTGAGGATCTTAGAAAACCAGAAAGTCCTCCGAATTAGACACCAAAGCATGCCATTTGTAACTGCCGTTCAGAATGACATTAAATGGCATTTTTTCTTCTCATGTCTTCGTGGATGAAATAAGCTGTTACCCATCAGTGTTGCAAAAATGAAGAAAGGTAAAGATCATGTTTTGGGTGTGAATGCACACTTTAAGGCTAGTCAAAGCCCTTGGGCTTTTGGCAGCTTTCACAGGGATCCTCTATCAAAATCTATTTTTAATCCCTGAACTATTTTAGTTTGACATAACAACCCAAGGTCCATTTACAGCCCCATTTTTTTAAACCTTCACCACCCAGTTCATTATTGAAAACCACATGGCAGAGGTAGGAAGCTAGTGGGTGGATCTTTTTTTTTTTGTGAAACTATATCAAGAATGATCCTATATGCTCTCTTTGTTTTAAAGAAATGTGTTTTTAGTACACACACTAACAATTTTCATCGATGTCCAACACCAAACAACAGTGGACATCGGTTTGAGAGGCTGAAAAATCTCGAAATAAGAAAAACATGTCAGAAAAAGACAAATAAAGACAGAGAAATGTACAACACTGGTATAACCATATTGATAAAACAGTAAATGTTCAAGGCAAACTGACCTTCGGTTCATTTATTTATAAATAGTTAAGCCTCTTGCTAGATTTTGAAACCCATGACTTCTATTTTCCTGCAAGTGCAAAGTCAATTCTAGGGCAAATACAGTTTTAATGAAATGTTTCTCAAACACAGGTCTTATAAATATGTTTCAACTACTAGTAGTTTTCAGATTTGCATTATTTACAACGATGGTGAAGTAATAAATTCATGTGGCTCAATCTAAATCATTCGGCTCCACTAGAAAGCTAATTCTCACAGAAGTTGAACGGTACAATCGTTGTAATGAGGCAGCTGTCATCAGGATGACTCCATACGTATCGACCCTCCATGAGCACAGAAATGTAGTAAATCATGAGTGAATGTTTCCACATGTAGAATATCACTCATGAAAATTATCTTGTGCTTGAGATCTAGAAACTCAGCTGACCGTATGTATACAGATGCCCCTTATGTAGAGGAAAATCCCAAGGTGAATTACAAAGCGCACTCAGTTCGATCAGCATTGTTGATGAAAACATAACAGCATATGTGCTGATATGACCCAGAACTATTTAACTGAAGTAAAGTCATTGTATGAATAATGTGCAATATTATCAGAATATTGTGACCAGCTCCACGTAGGGCTGGGCGATATAACCAAAATTTTATATCCCGATATAGCTTATTTTATATCCCGATACGATATACATCACGATATAGCATATTTTTCAGGTGATAAAAACCTAAAAGTCGCTAAATGACGTCATCGCCTAATTTGCATATTTCCCAGTTTGCATGTAATTGTAATCAACGTTGTAGAAGAGAGGAAAAATGTTGTGGAAGAGACCAAAAAGTGAGTATAAAACACCCAAAATATGTTTTTGTACTAGAGGCTAAATGCTGTGGTTTATTTTAGTATGACAGTGAAGAAACATTTTCATTTATATCCCGCTCTGGGACTGACAGCCTGTGCTTTGGAAAGAGGAGAAGCTCACAGCAGCACCTGCTGCTCGTTGAGGACAGTAACTGCAGAATGATCAGAGTTTTCCTGTCAGTGTCTCCAAAACGGCAGAAAAAGTCGCTAGATTTGTCGCTAGTCGCTTTTGACAAAAAAAAAAGTCGCTAGGACGCTTTGGAAAGTCGCTAGATTTAGAGAGAAAGTCGCTAAGTTGGTAACACTGGCGCGCGCCTGGCCTTGCCGTAAGGCACGTCGGTGACGTAAAATACTGTCGTAAAGCGTGTTTTGCGACACTGTGCTATAAATGATAGGATCGTCACATAAAGTGACAGACATTTTCTATCGTCCAGACGATATCCATCGTCATATCGCCCAGCCCTAGCTCCACGTCTGTTCACAAAACCATTTTGATCAGTTGTGTTAAACATTTTGCTATAATTTTCCAGGTTTTAATATTGTAACACAGTACTTGTCCATTGGTATTCATTCTGACCAAGGGACGACTGGTGATCATGAAGTTGGGTGTTTTTTATTCATTCTGGCTTTAACAGCCAACGTGCCCATCGTATGTACAGGTGTTCAGTAAGTCTTCTGGCCGCAGCGACACAGCTGGTGAAATCTTTGACAGTAGGTAGAAATTGTCATCACTATTGAAAATACCCAGCATTCATTAAATATATTCTGCACTTGTTGCTAAAACGTGCAACAAAAGAGAAAACTCTGCGATGCAAAGAAGATACTAAACAAAGCGGAGCTGGTTAATGCTACCGACAATGCTGAGAAATACAGATTTATTGAAGGATTTTGCAGCTGCTTTGTCATGTTTACTTGCTGCAAACTAGCTGAACGAGCTACCTAAATGTTTTAACTCTTTCAGTGTCGCAAGGTCGAACATTTCCCAACATTTAGCAGACTCTGGACTCACAGAAACATTTCATTTCTCTAAACTGTTCTTTAAAATGGTTGGCAACTTTGACTTAAACATGTAAACTTGGTTGTTTTCTCCGAGAGCATTCATCAGTTCTTTTTTCTCGCATGATAGTCTATGAGCCATTGAACATTTCCTTGCCAGCCCAACAATAACAATGATTTACTAAATACTCTACAATCTAAACTAACGTGAATACGGCTCTGAACATGAAAAAGAAAAGATGGAGGAGGAGCGAACAGGAACCACAACAGACGCAATTAGAAAAAAGCAGTCAGAACTCAACACGCCATCAGGTTTATTCAAGGTATCTGTTTTCACATAACAGTAAACAGAATAAATCCAAAGTGTGTTGCAATATTTAAAATAATTAAAATCAGGCTATTGAGTCAAAATAGTTCTCAGATTTTGCTTTCTGTAACAAACATCGGAAGGAAATTGGATAATTACTTTTGTTTTACATTTTCGCTCAGCACACAGACAACACAAATGAGCAGCAGGTTTCTGTAATTAATAACTCATTTATTGGCTCACGTTTGAATCAAACCGAGACTGGCTGACAGCAAATTCCAGGGCTGCTTTTTGTTGCCGGTCTGCTCCCGTTCTGACCCGCCGTTAATTGTTGAACGGCATCACCGACATTCTAAAAATTTTCGTTCCACAGTTTGTTTACATGAAAGGTTTAATTCATGTTGTAATTTCACTACCGGTTCAAATCCCATGAATGGTCTTTCAAAGGCTTCCATCACTTGAGTTTAGTTCCATCAGAGAGAGGGGGAGGGCAGTTCGAATGCACCAAGGCCTCTGCCTGCTGGATAAATAGGGCTGTTCTGTAGTAGATAATGGCTGAGTCACATATTATATTTATCCAACTCAATAAAGCAGGAGCAGGCAGGCAGATTACTCTGCCCTGAGTCAAGGAGATAATGATATCTGGCTGCTAGCTGGCCCAGAACAGGCTCCAGACAGACCAACAGGCAGGCAGACAGACGGAAAGTGCTGCTAAAGGAGTTGTACATGGATGCTGTTAGCATGAGACTTCTGTGGCCTGCCTAAGCCTGCCGCTGCTTGTGTCAGCCCGTTGCCGCTCCATAAATGCCACCTTTCCTCTCACCTCGCTGCTATACTTTGCCTCCTCCACTTCCACCGATGTGAGACTGTGCATCTGCTTCTTCATATCTGCGCTCTCCAGAACGTCTTCACAGGCTTCGCAGCAGAAGCAGCCTCTGCAGACAGCTGTGTTGATTAAAATAGAAGCATCTGTTCCATCAGATGCACATGACACCAACAACTGCAAAACATGAAGCATACTTCTGTGTGTTTTCGTACGCACTTACTGTTTTGTTTTGTTTTTTATAATTGGCTCTTTATTATTCCTCAATTTGCTTTCTCGATAAAAGCTGTTTTTTTTTAAACATCATTAAAGCATTTTTGAGAATAATGGAGATGTCTGAGGTGAGGTGAGGAGCTCTGGACAGTAATGTGGATCTCTTTTAATCTGGCTTAAGTGGCGATAATGAAAACTCAACAGCTGCTTCATCCTCCAGCGTGCAACAGTCCCGATACAGCTAAATAGAATAAACTGTAAACAGAGTCTTTTCCATTTGTCTCGTAATTTTCAACATGGAATAATCACCATTGCTCCAGTGATTGCTTTGATATTTTTTTCAGTGAGTAAAAGCTCAAAAGAGGAAGCCTAATTTGCAACAAAGCAGCTACAAATACCCTCAGAGGTACAAGCTGTGTGAAGACAGCTCACTCAGCCGGGGAAGAGAGACACTTGAAGCTCACTTTGTTTCACTTTGTCTCTCGCACGCCTCTCCTTGGTCATAAAGCTCTCCATTTAGCCAACCCCGTCCCAGAGTCCATTCCAATTTCTACCTCTTTGAACGTGACAAGTGATAAGGATGGATTATCGTGAGAGCCGAGAATTCCTCAGGATAATCCTTCACAGACAAAACACTGTGACATCTTGGCTTGTGTTTTTTTTTTTTCCTTTTTCCTTTTAAAGACACTCGAAGTGCTGCGGTTTGTTATGGCGCGGCTGTTTGACTTTCTAAATTTGTTTTAATCAAGGCTTTATAGAGACGTGATTCGAGTGTCTCGGGTTCAGAGACAGCAGTTTCTCTGCTCGTCTGCTCTGTGTGATTGCTGTAAGGAAAAAAAAGCCTGTGATTACACAGGCTCTGATTCGGATGCTGCGGCTCTGTAAAAGTGTCTTTGCAGAACAGTGCAACAGGACAATTTGCTTGGCTCTAAACAAGCGTTATCGCTGACCATCCCTGTTACTTGCACTATCCTCAAGATTAAACTTAATATTGTGTGTGAGCAAAACAAAATGAAGCGTGTCACAGTTGTATACGACACACTGAATTAAAACAAATCACTGTGAGACTAATAAACTTACGTATTAGATCATTAGAAACACATTTTTATTCACTAATCGTCGCTGCATAATGGTGAATTATGGTAATTGTTTTGCATTTAACTGCTTCATATAGGGCCTGCAGCGTTAGTATACTGCATATTGTTGAGTTTAGACACAGTTTTGTAATTTGCCGCTGTGGCTTTTCATGTCGTGTCTGCAAAGAAAAAACAGGAGGGTTTGCGCGGCATATGCAAACAACAGAAACTTTTGTGTTGCATAATTGCATTTTATGGGCTGCTGCATTCTTTTTCACCGAATGCTTCATTCTTCTCCACTGAAATATAAATAGGAGCTGTGTTAAACTCCATAATGACATTTGCTGAATGAGATTTTTTACTGCTGTGAGATTAGTAAATGAATGTTACTCTAGTAATGAGAAAGCCTCCCCTACATGCCTCTCACTGTTGGTGATAAAACAAGGTGAGGAGAGGGACGAGGGAACAGGAGCGCAGCAAAATGCAATAATCTAATGACATTTTTAGGCTCGGTTGTCGCGTTATGTATGTAATTGAATTGAAAAAAATGTTGCATTTGAATCGATTCTTGTGAACTTTTTGTTTACCTAATTGCACAGACAGACTGCGGGCATGTTGTCCTCACACAGAGCAAAATCTAGGTTTTTAAGGTATACTGTTACTCCCTTTTTTGACAGACTGCTTTAACAAAGAAAGTAGTTCTTTATTTTAGAGTACAAGATGACAGTGAATTATGGTCCGACTTATTTTAAGGACACTGTGGTTTAAAGCGTTTGGAGCCCTGTAGTAAATCTCCAACTAATCCTTAAATTTTAGATTATAAAAGAATGAACTTCAGTTGAAGGGCGTTTTTTACAGTCTAGAGATTTTGTTCTTGCACAGAAGCTGTTTTCTGCCACAGTTGGGTTTGTGTGCTGAAGTAAGCAAGCCGCTGTCGATAGTTGAATAATGCGAATGGAATGGATGAAGGTCTCACATAATTTTCATCTGCCATTCTGTGCTGCAGTATGAGTCAGTGCAAAAATTACAATACCCTATTTCACCATGTTGTGAGTCAACTCAAGTCAATTTTATCACAACTTTGCATCAAGGGACAAAAAAATCTATACAGCATACAATGACTTCTATTCTTAAGTCTCACAGTTCAGATTAGGAAGAACTCCCTGCTCAAAAAAAACAGATACCTCCAGACGAGCAGAGACTTATCTTCCAGAACAGACAAACATGCAATAAATGAAAGGGAACATGGCAGGTCTACAGTATAAGCATAAGGAATTTCTGAGGACGTCAAGCAGCTTTCGGACAGAAGAGATGATACGTTTGTTTATGAGAGAGAAACGAGCACAGAGAAGGATAGGCAGGACAACATGAACACAAAGGAGAGAGACAGACAAGAGGAAGATGAAGATCTGGATCCAAGGCATCCGAAATAAGGGCTGAGACTGAGCGACAGGTTGCAACACAACTATGGATGCACATATGCTTGATGGACAACAAACAAACAAATACTAGGCATAATAGATACATTAAGCATGAGATTTATCCACCAAAGGGATAATGCTGATAGGTTAAAGGTCTGACAGCTAAAGGTTGGAGCAACTAGCTAAAAATCAAGGTGAATACAAGAGTTTTAAGTCTGGGTTTAAGGGGGCTCTGCAGAGCCTAATGTAGACAAGTAAATCCTGAATAATGGAGTACAATAGGAAAGCTTTAAGCTGAAAACACAGGCTTAAAATGATCAAGTCTCAATGCTTTAAATATGCGACTTGGAGTTTCTTCTTCAGACATGGACAGAAATCACCAAATTTTTGTTTTATTGCTTAAAGGCATTAGAGGAGATTTAATTTCCTACGACTTTGAACGTAGCATGCGCATGCGCACACACAACCTCTACCCTCCCCCCTTTTAACATTTACGAAGAAACGCCCCCCTCCAGAAACTTGCGTAGGACTCGTGAAGTTGCCTACAGCCGCAGTATAATCAATAGTCAATAATACATTTTACCTGTCCAGAAGGAATTTAGCAACCAAGGCATCTGTCTTTAGGTCCATTTGTTGCTTGAGCTGACGCCATCGCCCAAATGACTCCCCAATAATCACTTTTGTTTTTGCATTCTCGTGATCCAGTTGTCTTTTATTTTCTCTGACCTCAAAAAATGCCTTTATTTTACGGCTGGGTCCCCCTGGATCTTTATCTGCCATCATGTAAAAAAGATGAGCAAAACAAGTCGCCAGCTAACTACGAAGCTATACCAAAGCAACACATACCCAAAACACGTAAGTCCAAGGCGTACGTAATCTACGTAACTAGGCCTGAGCCGGAAGATTTTTGATTGACAGGAAAGGGAGCAAACCAAACGCCTCGGTCCGAGCGCGTTGATTGGCTGATGTTTTTCAGGTCCTGCCATGTCCACAGTTATTATTATTATTATTATTATTTTTTTTTAGAAACCATACATACAAGTCCACTAAAGGTCAGTATATTCATTTTATGTGAATCAGACAAATTAAACAACAAAAACATCCTCCATAATGTCTTTAACTGTAAAATAGGAGTCTTGGGGATTTCCTGATCAATAGAGATGGTAGAATCAAAAAGACAGACTTTGAGAAATCACCTCGTCTAGATGGGCCAATAACCAGCCTTTTAGTGAGCTTTTCACAGTAAACAGGTAGGCCTGTAATTTAATGACTTGGACTTCAACATAGAGCTCAGTGTCGTCAGCGTAGCAGTAGACATTCATTCTGTTACTGGGTAGAGAAAATTAGAAGGCCCAGAAATGAGTTATTACCATTAGAAACACACTTATCTTCAAAAAGTAAGACGCCACATTGGTTTTCAGTTGGTTGAGGTGGTCTATGGTGACAAAAATAACACTGAGACTCATAAATCACTTTAGCATGTGTTGGTTTAGCTGAGTGACAGGCTGGGACACCAGATTTTCCAAGACATTTTTAGTGGATGGTTAGGGACTGCTCTGTAATTTCAAAGACTTTCTTAGTGGTTTGTAGTTTCTTAAATAGATGTTTTACCACAGCAGTTTCAAAGCCAGACAGGCCAGATGCAAATGACAATTAACAACGTTTGACCTTGTAGGTTTAGAAAATGGTCAGAGAGCTTTGAGAAGGATCTGAATATTCAGAGCTCAAAATAAATATTCGGATACCACCGTGACGACTGAATATTCGGATATTCGAACATTCGGGTCCAGCCCTACTAACAACACAATTTAGACAGCGTGTTTGAATATAGTCTTAAAGTGTCTAGAGTCAGAAGTTATGTGGGATTCAATATAATGCCCCAAATGGCTGCAAATAATTGTAATTTTCATTATTCTGTTGATTAGTTTATCAATTCAGTGATCAGTTTTGTCTATAAAATGTCAGAAAATGGTAAAAAAAAAAAGAAAAAAAAGTGCAAGCTTGTGTTTCTCAAAGCTCAAGGTGACAAATATTTTGTCCACAACCCGAAGACATTCAGTTTACTGCCACAGTGGAGCAAATAAATTAGAAAATATTCAGATTTATGAAGCTGGAATCTGAAAATTTTTATGTTTTCTCTTCAAAAAAAAAATATCCTCAACCTGTTAAACTAATTAGCAAAGTAGTAGGTAATTAATTTAATAGTTGACAACTGATTGATTAGACATCTTGGTTGAGCAGAAGTAGCTGGAAATGAGGAATAGATTTTATATGTAATGTCCTCTAATTTACTGCTGAAAAGGATTGTAAAAATCATGAGCTGTAAAGGGCAAACAAGACAAGCAAAAGGCACTGCTGCATTAAGTTAGTCTACTCTTGCACTGTAAATGATGAGAGAATGTTTTTGTTACTATTATTGTAATGATAATGTCTTAGGTTTTTACAAAATTTGGGTATTTAATGAATGTTATGTCATCTAGATGTTACTTTAGTTGTGTAGCTGGAAAGAATAACCTGAATGTGGCAGGTAGAGAATAACCTAAAGTCCTGAAGTCGATGCTCTTCTCAAAGACATTTTTCAGTTCTTCTTACAGCTAAAATGTCTTTTCCTTTGCCTGTATTGAAGTTTAATTCGCCGCCGTAGTCCTTGGTAAAGCTGGCTGCTGCCTCCCCATCCAGCACAGCAAAAAGCTCAGTGAGTTTGCCTCTTAGAAGACCTCCCTGTTTCTCTCTGAGGATTTCCCAGAAGCTCTCAATGGCCCTTTCTCTTTAATTCAATTTCAGATATGTTCCTTCCCCTGAGAAGCCCTCTGAACCTCCCCTCAAAGTATTTTAAGAAGAGGCAGAGTGAGGGTTGTGAGGAATCAGAGTTGCCCGAGATGCCGAACACCACGCTTGTTTTGCCGTCCTGCCTTACAAACCCAATCCGCAGCCTCATTGTGTCGCTGGTTCCTTCGCTTTCTGTGTGTCCTCGTCTTACACTCCTCCTCTTGTGTCTTTCGCGGAGTTCGGAGCAGATGGTTATTAGATCTGAACCCACTCCTCCTCTCTCAAACCCATTTCCCCCTCCTTCAGTGTTTGTGCTAAGTGGAGACCTTGCACCCTCCAACCAGTTCATCCGCTTCACTGCCGTCCCTCCAGACTCCTTTTAAAGGTGCTTTCATTTAATCATTTCTTTAAAAAAAGATTCTTTTTCTAGGGCAGTACGAGGTCACAGATCACATCAGAGCCGCTTTCCGACTCAGTGACCATTTAATCAAGCCGAGGTCCATTTCGCAGCCGCTCTTTTCAGACCGCCTTTTCTTCCTGGGGCTCAGGGGTGAAGTCTGTGGCCTCGGCCCTCCGAATCCCATTCCTACCGAAGCTTTAGAGGGGACTGGGTGACTTACACCAATTCCCAGGGATTTAGAGCTTGACTGAGTGTCCCATATAGCCCCATAGACTCACCTGAAATACTTCTGCTCGCCCCTGACCCCAGCAGATACAGTCCTCTCCTGAAAATGTTCTGCATGACCTCAGTGTTTTTAAGTACTCAAGTTAGAAGTTGGCTGATGGACGTCGCTGCGCAAAAGTTATAGACGCGAAAATTAAAGTGAAAGTCCTTTCAAAAATAATGCCACTAGTAGCTTTGTTTACAAGGTCACAAAGCGCATAAAACACAGAAAAAGTAAATTAGATTAATAGTTGGTGCGACATCATTTCAAATCAGTACATTTTGCCTACAGTTTTTCAAATCACACAACTCCTCCCAGATAATTCTTCATACTGCACAATTGGAGCTCCCTGATGATGTTTCAGGACTGATACGGATCTAAACATCTTAAGTTAAACTTGTTCTGTATATTGATGTTGGAGTCAGCAAAGCCAAATAATTCTACAGACTAATTTTTAACTACACGAGTTTTGACGACCTTCTTTTAACAACTCTGTGGTGTCCATTCAGTCCTCCTACTAGGCTGTAGGTCTGTTGGGATTCGTGTAACATACTGACCAGATGTACGTGGAATTTATTTAACACTGCTGGAAAACTTAGAAAAAATGACAGTGTCATCTAGACAAAAAGAAGAAAGGTCTTTTTGAAAGTTCTTGAAGTTCATGTCCAGTGAAAATCAAGTTTGTTAGCAGTCAACACCGTAGCTTAACATCTCCAACTTTATGCTGCAGTATATTGATTACAATCTCAAAGATATGGATTCAAACCTCTGGGGTTTCATATGTAACAAACCTGATCAACCAATCCTTTTCACTTGCAGGTCTATTGAGGAGGGATGGATGAAAACACCAGTGTAAGCATGCGTGGCCTTTAACCCTCAAGCGACTGAGTGTTTTCATTTATGACCCCAGCCGTATAATTATATTTGCCGTTTTTATATCTTTTATCTGAAAAATGTTTCCTACCATGAATTTGTCAATTTACTTGTCCTACAGCTGCTCATAGTTTATTGTAGAGATCGGCCAACTGGTGTGACAAGGATAATGGAAACTTGTCTGGGGTCGCTTATGACTCCAGAAAGATGTATAGGTTTTTCACTATTGTAGGCCTTAGTTTTATTTATTTATTTCTACCTCTAATCGCTATATTTCAGTGTGTTGCAGTGCACTATAGCTGGCAGACCTACATTTTTAGCCACAGCTGCCCTGGGGCAGACTGACTGGCTGCCAATCCACTCCTACAACCCCTCTGACCACCACCAACATTACACAGCATACACATTCATACAGCAGTGGAAGTGGCAGCACTGGAGCTAAGGTGGGTAAAGTGTCTGGCATTGGACGAACGGCTCTGCCCCCTGAGCCACAGCCGCCCCTAATCTAAATACTTCTCTGCATGTTACACTGCACACATACAGACAAGATGTTTGTGTAGATTTTTGTTTTTATGTACTTTTGATTTACTGTTGAGGAAACAAAAGGAATAAAGTTTTAAAAGAAGTGGCAGACAAAGCGTGTCTAAATAAATGTTACTGCGTTCTTAACATGCATCATATTGTTCATATGGTTTTACTTTAGCTCTGAGTCAAAAATGATTAAAATCCATGAATAATAAAAGAAGGTTATTTGAGAATATCCATCTTAAAATGCAGTGGAGTGGAATAGGTAAGAAAGCACAAAAAGAGGCACTAAAGTAGACATATTCCTGTGTAAAATATGGTGGGGTCATAAATGACCCCAGTCGGTCATTTTAGTCGCTAAAATAGCTTGGTCGCTTGAGGGTTAAAGATCAACATGAAGCATTTGGACTTCGTTTTTGTTGCTGTTCCAGTTTTCACGAATTATGATGTGAAAAAAGAAGCAAGCTGATTGAGTGTGCTGTTCTTCCTCTGAGTTTTATGTGTATGTATGTTATTTTGTGATATATACATACAAATTTGCAACGATAAATACACTTACTCAGCCTCATAAGAGTGAGCTCATGAGTTTTTCAGTCGACTGCGTTGAGCTTCTGGATGTCATCATCATCGAGCATCCAGCAAACTATTCACATCATGATGTGACAGTCCTGGTTTTGCAGCTGCATGGCTTAAATCTTGTCCTGGATTATACGGAGCCCACTTTTAATGGATACTGCTGAAGAAATCTGACATTTCCAGTACAAGTGACGTATCTTTTCAAATTAGAAATCAGAAACAGAAAGCAGAATATGCAGTGTTTTATCATTTGACCAAGGTTTAGGATGTTTCAGATTTATATACTTATTTATTCCAGATCTATAGTTATTTCTATCAGTAAATGCAATTAAGTTGATACCGCGAGCTTGTTTCATAGAAGACATTTTAAATGTCATGATGTAAAAATCACAGGTGCAAATAAAAACTGTAATTAAATTTTTAAAAAGGTCTCACTCGATAAGGGTAGTGTGATATTTTTAAAAGAAGAAAACAAATTAATAGGAATTACCATAATTGTTTTACCAGAATTTATTAATACTCCACCCACTCACAGATTGGAATCATATTTGGCTGGCACATAGCTAATTTGTGAATTCAGAAGTTAAATATTTGTTTACCTAAACTTCAAAATAAGCTTATTAAACTTTGTGTTCACAGCACAGTGAAATTATTTCTTTGCTAATGATATCATATCATAAAATATATTAATAATACGATCTTTGCCATGGAACAAGAGCATTCATAAATGTACAATGAATTTAATTAACTTTGTTTGCTCTAATAGTTTCATAATCCTCAGCAAATCATTTTAAGCACAGTATTGGAGTGTCGACGAATGAACAAGAAACAGGAGAGAAGTAATACAGCAGAAGAAATGAAATAAAATCATTTCAGCTACAGGGATTATGTTCAAAAGCAGGAGGCAACACAACTCATTTGCTCGACCATTTAAATCTGCACCACAAAGCTCCTCATGAAGATCTTATTGAGTTGGAACGATTAAATGATCAGTTGGCAACCAGTCAATCAAGTGCCATCTATTTTTACAGTCCATTAATCAGTTAAAGTATTTTTTTTAAAGACAAAAATGTTCAAATTTTTTTATTCCAGCTTCTAAAATTTGACTTATTTGACAGTAAACTGAATATTATTGTGCTTTCGATGCATTTGAAGACATCAACTTAGGTTTTAAGAAACACTCATGGACAATTTTTACCACTTTCTGACATTTTATAGATGGAAAAAAACTTTGCAATTAATCAAGAAAATGAACAAATTGTTTGACAAGGAAAATAATGGCTAGTTGCAGTCAGAATTATAAGCAAAAGAAAAAAAAATGTGTTGCACCAAATGTGAAAGGTTCCAAATGGCTTTTCTCAGCTTTTCAAAAGTGATCATTTTTATTGTCGACTCACAGACAAAAATCATTCCAGGCTTTCTCGAATAGAATTATTCTTTTCATTTTTTTGTCTTAACAGTTATTTGAGTTTCATCTGATAAAATAATATATCACCGAAAAATAACATATCACAATGTCAGTTTTTTTCAGTATTATGCAATCCTATTCTAAAGCAACTAAATGATAGATTTCCTCTCGGTTATTTCCAGAATCTACACACGTGGACAAAATTGTTGGTACCCCTCAGTTAAAGAAGGAAAAACCCACAATTCTCACTGAAATCACTTGAAACTCACAAAAGTAACAATAAATAAAAATTTATTGAAAATTAAATAATCAAAAACAGCCATTACTTTTGAATTGTTGATTAACATAATTATTTAAAAAAACAAACTAATGAAACAGGCCTGGACAAAAATGATGGTACCTCTATAAAAGATTGAAAACTATTTGACCAGAGTGACATGATTAACTCAGGTGTGTCATTTAATTGACATCACAGGTGTTTCCAAACTCATAATCAGTCAGTCTGCCTATTTAAAGGGAGACAAGTAGTCACCCTGCTGTTTGGTGAAAAGGTGTGTACCACACTGAACATGGACAACAGAAAGCGAAGGAGAGAATTGTCCCAGGACATCCGAAAAAAAATTATAGACAAACATCTTAAAGGTAAAGGCTATAAGACCATCTCTAAACAGCTTGAAGTTCCTGTGACAACAGTGGCTCATATTATTCAGAAGTTCAAGACCCACGGGACAGTAGCCAACCTCCCTGGACGTGGCCGCAAGAGGAAAATTGATGACAAATTGAAGAGACGGATCGTTCAAATTGTATCCAAAGAGCCCAGAGCAACCTCCAAAGAAATTAAAGGTGAACTCCAAGGCCAAGGTACATCAGTGTCAGATCGCACCATTCGTCGTTGTTTGAGCCAAAGTGGACTTCATGGGAGACGACCAAGGAGGACACCACTGCTGAAAAAAACTCATAAAAAAGCGAGACTGGAATTTGCAAAAATGCATGTTGACAAGCCACAAAGCTTCTGGGAGAATGTCCTTTGGACAGATGAGACCAAACTGGAGCTTTTTGGTAAGGCACATCAACTCTATGTTCATAGACTCAAAAACCAAGCATACGAAGAAAAGAACACTGTCCCTACGGTGAAACATGGAGGAGGCTCAGTAATGTTTTGGGGCTGCTTTGCTGCATCTGGCACAGGGTGTCTTGAAAGTGTGCAAGGTACGATGAAATCTGAAGACTATCAAGGCATTCTGGAGAGAAATGTGCTGCCGAGTGTCAGAAAGCTTGGTCTCAGTCGCAGGTCATGGGTCTTCCAACAGGACAACGATCCAAAACACACAGCCAAAAACACCCAAGAATGGCTGAGAGAAAAGCGTTGGACTATTCTAAAGTGGCCTTCTATGAGCCCAGATCTGAATCCCATTGAACATATGTGGAAGGAGCTGAAACATGCCATTTGGAGAAGACACCCATCAAACCTGAGACAACTGGAGCTGTTTGCTCATGAGGAGTGGGCCAAAATACCTGTTGACAGCTGCAGAACGCTCATTGACAAATACAGAAATCGTTTAATTGCAGTGATTGCCTCAAAAGGTTGTGCAACAAAATATTAAGTTATGGGTACCATCATTTTTGTCCAGCCCTATTTCATTAGTTTGTTTTTTTAAATAATTATGTTAATCAACAATTCAAAAGTGACGGCTGATTTTGATTATTGAATTTTCAATAAATTTTTATTTATTGTTACTTTTGTGAGTTTCAAGTGATTTCAGTGAGAATTGTGGGTTTTTCCTTCTTTAACTGAGGGGTACCAACAATTTTGTCCACGTGTGTATACTTCATTCTATAGAGGATCACAAAGCGTCCATTTGGAATCACTGGTTAACCAATCATGCTTGTCTTTGAACTGTGTCTTATTTTGTGTTTTCTATTTTGAATTAACATTACTTTGTAGAGAGCTGTTTTCACTCGGTCATGAAAGAGTCTTTTTTTGTAAATTCTTGTCAAAAAAAAACAAAACAAATTAAATCGACCATAATTCAACTTCAAAAGCATTAAAATAGGAAAACTTCCATTACTTGTTCTTGGAAATATGAACTCCACAGAGGGAGGTCTCTATCGATCAGCAGACACCACCATGGCTCTGTTTTTTTGTAATTTGTCGTATTTTGTAGTTCAGGGATTGCTCTACTTACCTTCACAATGTGGTCACAAAGCACATAAACCGGCTTATCTTGAAAGTGTAAACACTAGGGTTATAACCAAGGGCGTCAGTTTGTTTTTAAAAGTGGGGGGGGACGGAGACCACAGCACTTTGAGAAAATGTCGAAGAACGGCGGCAAAATGCCACAAGCTGGGCTTGAACTCACAATCACCGCACCAAAGGCAGAGGCTCAAGCTGCTGAGCTATCGGTACATGCGGGGAAAGGAGTCTGTGGGCCGCTATAGTACTAATTCTTACGGGCCGAAATTTTGCCCCTGCACGCCTCTGGTTGGAGCTTCCACGTGGCACAGGCGCAAATTTAGCATCTGCGCAGTTTTTTTTTTTTTTTTTTTTTTTAACCTCACGAAGGTGTGCTGCATGTCTGTGCAACTCTCAGCCGAGTGCGGATGGTGCGTTCAGGAGCGCCGGAATTTTCTATACTACTGAAAATAACTGGGTTTACAACGGCTTACATGTGAAGAATTTGAATGTGTTGGAGACAAAATGACCCCTGACAAAAAGTGGGGGGGACACGTCCCCACTGTCCCCCCCTAAACTGACGCAGTGATGGTTATAACTTTTTGAACTTTTTTCCAAAATCAAAGTCCTGCATCATGATTGGATGAACTTTTTGGTGTAATTGAAGAAACCAAACTCCAACAAAAAAGTATTAAATACACATTACAGCCAATGGCATGGCTTTTTAAGTGAAAGCAAGCATAGAAACTGATACTCCAGTATATTATGATGGCAGTACAACTTATCATTGATCCATTATCAGTCATATTGACTTGTAATGGCCCTTGTGATAACTTAGCACGGTTTGGCATTTCATGTCATTGGCTGTAATGTGTATTTAATACTTTTTTGTTTCGGGGGGACTTTTTTAAAAGAGTGTTGAAACTGGAGTTTGGTTTCTTCAATTGTACCATAAAGTTCATCCAATCATGATGCAGGACTTTGATTTTGGAAAAAAAGTTCAAAAAGTTATAACCCTAGTAAACACAGTGTGTATTTCTAGCGTCATGTCTGCAGTAAAAATGGTCAGAAACACGTCTTTCAGCGATGATCATGGACTATTCCATACTTATTACCTCTCATGTAGTTGCAGTGCTGCCTCTTGGTTGTCAGCTAGTCTGTGGTCTTTGCTCTGTTTTTAAAGTAAAGCTTTAACAGAAGATGTGAGGCAGTGCGTCAGTCAGTCTTTGTCTTTGTGGTTGGTTTGGTCTGTCAGGGCGCCCAGCCTCCAGTTTCTCATTCTCTGACAGATCAGCTGTCACACTTGTCACCTCCTGTTCCTTTCTTTAATTTCTGTCACACGGCGTGAACTGAATTCAGCTAAAACTAAACTGAACCGATGCAAACTAAACTGACCTTACCTGCTACCTGCCTGGTTTCTTAAAGACGCCTCCAGCACGCCCAGGTCTTGTTTACAAAACCAAATTGATGGGACCGATTCGGGCGCAGCAGCAGAATTCTCAGATTTGTTTTCCGATGGCGAGTTTGACACATCAAACAAACTTTGTTAAATGGTTCTTCATCCCTCAAGGCTTCATCTTAACAATTGATCCAGGTCAGCTTTTCTCATGAAACTCCCCCATCTCATTTCTCTCTGTGTGTCTGCGTCTCACAGCCACATTTTTTCCTTACCTGCCGTAAATGTGCAATAAGTGGCACAATCTCGAGCTTTATTAATTAACCGAATGAGCATTTAACTGTTAATTTCTTAAGCGTTTGTTGTTGTTTTTTTAAATATTCTGTATGGTTTATTATTTTCATCTGTGTTAGTCTGTCTGCCATGTGTGCTCGTGGTGCTTTATTGATCTGTTTTGCTGCCAATCGATGATGGGTGTGGTGTTTTCCATGCTTATCAGACAGTAATCAGTCAACTGAAGGAAAACTATCACTTTTTGTTACGCGTGATGCTCCAAAGTTACTCCACGCATTAATTCCATCATCCATTCAATAGATATTGGACACATTTTTTGTCCTCCTCTTTCCTTTTTTTCACCTCTCCGTGTCCTGGAGCGATGATGCATTTCCTTGTAGAAATAGCCACAGTACTGTTCCCCTGCACCATTAGGAGGCTCGAGCCATTGTTCATCCTCCGACTCCGTGTCATCATCCTGTTACTTCTCCTTTCCTTATCTTTTCTTTGTGCTCGTCCATGGTGTAGTGAGCAGCAGATGCAGCAGTGTTGTTCATTTCGATGCGTTTTCATCATTTTCAGACAAAGGAAACCGAGGAGCTGTTTCCAGACAGACGGCAAAGTACACAGCAGCTAAAATAAAATGTTATGCCATGTTTTAAAAAGCCTCTCTCGGAGGGAGGCGCTGTATGTAAGCATGTGTGCTTGTATGTGTGTGCATCCGCGCATGTTGATGAGCTCGAGGTAGAGAAGATTGCTTTTTTCCAGCCTCTCAATCACAAAGAGACGAACTCAGAGATGCACACAGGCAAAGACATGGCAGACCATTCCTAGACTTACAGATCCTGAAGCTCTGCAGCCAGAATCTAAAGACAGCCAAAACGATATCTCCCTGGATTGCATCTTTCGTAATAAGTGCTTAAGTTTAATATAGTGGGAGAATAACACGTTTTATTTTGTAGATCAAACAGTTTCTAGATACACACTGTTTCCTTCCTCTCTGATTTATGGATTTTCCCCTGCCCATCCTCTGTCTCATCTTCCTGCACCAAGTTGTAAACATGTCTTGGCATAAATGATCTTGTAAAAGGACCGCTGACACAAGAGGCTCCTCTCTTTGCTGTTTTGAGCCTCTTCGTCTCCTCCGTTTTCCGTTCTCCTGCCTTTGACCCGGAAATCAATCTCAGCATACCATCTTGAAGGATGTCTCCATTCCTAAAATGCTTTTTAGGGAGAAAGGAGGCTTGTCAGAGGTGCTATGAGTGAGGATGCACAGGTGTGTCCTTTGTGCAAGTCTTTTCACACATAGAATGGAGCTTGACATGTAGTTATAGCGTGAAAACCACGACCTGAGTAGTACTCTAGTCCTCACAAGTCAAACTATTATGCTCATCTGACAGATATTCTAAAGTCTAGTGGTATACTGTTACAAAACAATGGACAGAAGGTGCTGCCGTGCCCCTTATGTAATCTATTTTGTGCCACTTTAAATTGACACTTTGAAGCAAGGATGTCTCATTTTGTTTAATGCATGTTTCCTGGACTTCTTGCTTCTTCAGCTTGCTACAAGAAGAACTGAGAAAAGGAATTAAGGACGTATAAACTGAGAAATGAGAGAAGATAAAGGAGCGAAGCATCTGAAAACAACTAACCATAATTTGGGAACACCAGTACTTGTCTGACTTAACAGATGTAGAGTATGGGTGTAAGTTTGCCGTTGCATTTCATGTGTATCCATCCATCTATCTATTTACTCCCACTTATTCGGGGCCGGGTCATGGAGGCGGCAGGCTGCTCCAGACGTCCCTCTCGCCAGCAACACTTTCCAGCTCTTCCTGGAGTTCCTGAGGCGTTCCCAGGCCAGATGAAATATATAGCCCCTCCAGCGAGATCTGGGTCTACCCCGGGGTCTCCTCCCTTTCAGACGCGTTCGGAAAACCTCCAAAGGAAGTCTCTCCGGAGGCATCCAAATCAGATGTCCAAACCACCACAACTGGGTCTTTTTGATGTGAAGGAGCCTTACGCCGAGCTCCCTATGGATGTCCGAGCTTCTAACCCTATCTCTAAGTTTGAGCCAGGTCACCCCATGGAGGAAGCTCGTGAACAAAATAACGAGATACTTGAAATCGTTCGCTTGGGGAAACAACTTCCTGCCTTACCTGGAGGGATCAGTCCACTAGTTTCCAGCAGAGAACCGTTGCCTCGGACTTGAAGGTGCTGATCCGCATACCAGCCAACCACGAAGACAATGTCTCCATCGCTGATAATGTCTCCATTGTACCATTTAAAAAATCCCTTTTCAACACAGGAAACAACAACAATCTGCTAGGCACATCCTACTGCATTTAAAATTTCAAGTTTTGGAAGTTTTGATGATGTAATATAGCAGCCCTGTTAGTTTTTGTTGGTAAATTAGCTGTTTTCATGCAAAAATTCCACCATAACCCAAATAATTCCCTCGTTACCTTTTCGAGGGGACACCATCACTGCATCCTGGGCTTGGAAGCATCCAATATGGCTGTGATTGATTATTTCTCCTACAGTAGATTAACACTGAGGTGCAGTCAGACCATTCTACACAGCGCTAGAGAATGGTCAGACTACGCTTTTCAGACATATGGCGTACCACAAGGATCAGTGATTGGTCCATTACTGTTCATTCTTTATATCAACGACATCTGCAATGTAACAGATTTTTTTAGATATGTAATATTTGCAGATGATACCAATTTGTTTTGCTCTGGTAAGAATTTAGAGGAACTTTTGTGTTGTGTAGAAATGGAGCTGGAAAATCTCAAGACTTGGTTTGATATCAATCTATAAATATTAAGAAAACAAAATTCATGGTTTTTGGGAATCTAAATGAAAGTGATTGCAATGTTAAATTGAAATTTTGTAATGTTGACATTGAAAGAGTTTCTGAGACTAAATTCCTTGGGGTTGTCATTGATCAAAAGCTAACATGGAAGCAACACATTGAATACATTAAAGGGAAAATCTCAAAATCACTTGCAATCCTGTATAAATCCAAAAATGTATTGAATTCCAAGGCCTTGCATTTGATTTACTACTCATTGATTGTTCCCTATATATCTTACTGTGTGGAATTGTGGGGATCTACCTTTAAAACCACCATAAATTCAATAATAAAACTGCAAAAAGGAGCAATACGTATTATTAATAAGGCTGATTATTATGCCCACACGGAGCCACTTTTTCTAAATTCTCATGTTATGAAATATCCTGATTTATTTTATTATAAAATAATGCAAATTATGTTCAGAGCAAAATCAAAAATGCTCCCTGACCCAATACAGAGGTTCTTTTCAATTCAGGAGAGTCCGTATAATCTCAGAGGTGTTTGCAAGTTTACTGTACAAAAAGCCAATAAAGGTATGAAAAGGAGATGTGTCTGCATTATTGGAGTTAAAATTTGGAATGATGCCAACATTAATTTAAAAACGTCATTCTTTTTTGGTTTTTAAGAAAATGATTTGTGAAGCTATTTTTGAAGCTTATAAGTGTGATTAATCATCTGTTGTTCATTCTTTTTTGTTTATTTTTTTTAAGAAAATGATTTGTAAAGTTATCTTTGAAGCCTATAGGTGCAATTAATTATCTGTTGTTGTTTCTTTGTTTTTCTGGACGTTGGTAGCCTAAAAAAGTTGACAATATAGGATAGGCTCTTGTAAGCATTCTGCTTCTGCCTTTTCAATCATTATTCAACACATGATTCTTGATTTTGTGGTCTTGTGAGGAATGTCAATACTGTGTATAATATTTGGGTGTTGTTATGACTGAATAAACTACTACTACATATACTATACTGCTAGACCTGCATTTTAGGCCAACTTATGCCACCTGTAGGCTACAGAAGTCACAGCAGAAACATTTTAGAGTTATAGATGCGCATTTGTCATGATCCATATCGGTGACTAAGTGTGGCATTATCAGTTTTGTCCTGCATGCTCTTTGCACATTGTCCACCACAGCCTCCACTAAAACTCGATTCTCTTCAGCGTTCCACTGTCAAACATCTATAGCTTCACTTTCCTCTCTCCCCCTGTGGTCCAGTCTGCCCTCAGACTGACACACATTATGAAAGACCCACCCTCTAGAAGCTTTGCAATCAATCAAGGATAACAAGCTGTGACAATGAGACTTCTAATAACGCATCACAGCAAAAAAAAGAAAAAAAAAGAAATCAGCTACAAAAACAAGAAGGAAAAAAAAAACCTAACTGAACCGCCTGCAGGTGGTGTTGGTGTTAAAATTGCAGCTGTTACTGTCATTTTCTTTAGATGTTGACACTGACGTCTCTCTGCAGGTCTGAAACGATGCCGTGCAGATTATCAGGTGTAGAACTCGTCTGATAATTGCAGCTCCTCGTTTTGCATAATATTTGCCTCCGCCGAACACGAAAGTCTGTGTTTTCATGAGGTGCATCACATCAGAATCAACTTCTGCACTGTACTCATCACTGTCGTCTGATATTAGAAGAAAAGGAAAGGAAATAAGGGCGTGTTGTGCGTGGAAAACGGTTGATATTCCACCGGGTCGTCCACTATTCCCAACATTTATACTGAATTTAGCTCCTCAGCTCCCTTTTAGACCCACCTTCACATCCTCAACACTGACCTGTGGCATCGCTTCTTGCTGATGCAGCACGCCTGTCAGAGATGAGCCCCGGTGTCCCTCAACCTCCATCCTCTCCCAGTGATCTATCTGCTGTGAAAACACACACACACTCACGCCGCCTTTGACCTCTGTTTTGTTCTCTGTTTTCAGCAAGCCTTCAAATTAGTCTGAATGTGTTATATCAGCAAGTGTCAGAGTGAAGGCCCGTGGCAGCGGTGCAGAGAGAGGAGACTGAGAATATGGGCTGCCAGTAGTAGTGGACTCTCATTAACCTCCCTACCTCCTCTCGTTTCACCAAGTCTCCTTCATCAGCTCATCCAGGCCTGAAGTGACACATGGGCCTCTGGAGTGTCAGTAGCGATAAAGATGCCGCCACTTCAGTGTTTTAATTGGAACTTCTGCTGTTGATGTGTGAACAGCTGTAGGACAGAGAAGGGCAGATCTATCATCCCTGCCCTCCACAGACCGCCCGAGGTCAAATGGCAGCAGTTACTGTGGCAGGAAAACCCCCGAAGCTCCTGTTTATTTATGATTTTATTGCTCCACTCCGCCCCTCGTGCTTAGTCCCGTTCGCACATCTGCATATTCACGTCTGGTTGTGAAATGACTAAGGAAAGAGGGGCGGGTGGTGCATCTGGAGGAGTGTGGGGCTGGGGCGACTGAGCGAAATTACCAGCGAGGTTGTATTTATAGACTCAATACTGGGTTCACACGCTCACAGTAGTTGATGGAGAATACACACAGTCGCACACTCACATTCACTTGTGTGAATCCTCGACTCTCCCCGCAGACACGAATCCATTATTCATTTCAAAATGACTCATTTTTCGCCCTGTGGCTCCTGGCAGTAGTGTGGCGCCTGACCGAGGGGGGTGCTTTTTCTAATTAATGCAGATTGTGCAAGAAAACAAAAATAACATATTTACTCTGATGCCTGATATTATAAGAGTGCAGGCGTGAAACGGCGCTGGTGGCAAAAAAAAAAAAAAAAGTCTCGCTTTTGACCTATTATAACCCCGTGCACTCAGGACTGCAGCTTGTTTTCAGGGGACAGATCAGCGAAGCTTTTCCTCGCTCTTTTGTGCCGTCTGCTTGTGTAGCGGCGTTTTTCATGTTCTGTCGAGGTTTTTACAATAGAAGTGAATCCACAAAACACGAGCATACATGATGTTCTTAGACCTGGAGCTGTGTACTTTATCTTGTCATTCATTCAGTACAAACCTGATCGGTAAAAATCTAAGAAGGCCGATATGAGCAAAAAGCCGAGCATCTCGCTATGTTGTCTAAGCACAGGGAAGAAGAAGAAGAAGAAGAAGAACTCTCCTCAGGCTGTCCTCCTGAGATGCGATCCAATTTTAATGAGCCCACCGAATGTCAATGAAAGCATTTTTGTTTACTTCTTACACTATCATCTGTGTAGCGTGTCGACAGACAGGACCAGAGATCATCACAGAGTAGAGATCACATACAAAGATGCAAACAGACAGACACACACTCACAGGTATCATCACTGTATGCAGCCCCGAGATCGAGGTGGGGCCTCGTCTTCTAATTCAAATATTTGATAAGGTGAGACACAGCGCTGCTTTGCATGCTATTAGATGGCAATCTAAATAACATTTACATGTCATTTACGTTTATTACCTTATTTTGAAGAGTGGTGTCAGCACTGTGTGCATATTAAAGCTCATATTTATTCTGCTAGCCAGCATGGTTCCTTTGCAGAATTTGCAAATGAATGCAAATATGGATTTACTCTCCAGACAGCTTGTGAAAGGTGGTGGTTATCGGAAATGGTAGTGAAATCTGCAGACACGGTGATAATTTGCGAGGAATGATGTCTTAGTTGATTCGAGTCTTTGGTCAAGGAAATATTACCAAACTTCTGTTCTCTGACCTTGGTCTGGAGTCATTCATGTTATGAAGTTTTTGATCTCCTGCTGTAGGAACGGTTGAGCAAATGATTTGTTTGCCATTTGAGAAAATATTGCTCGCCCCACAGCCGCTAGCCTTCCAACCAGGTGTCAGAGCTGTTTAGCATACTCTTTATTTCCGTCTCTGACTTTCTTCTTGCCTTGCTGTCTGCTCATTACAGCAAAGAGTGTTTCAATGCAACTTTATTTAGGGCCCCAGCCTTGGAAAATACCGTCAATTAGCGCAAGCAAGAATAATAATGAAACCGTTTAATTGCATTAACATAATGCCTTTGAACGATCATTACCAAAAAATGGTCGCGATAATAAAGCAATTACTATTTTCAGACAGCAATTAGCCTGGCACCTTTCTCCAACGCTATAATTACTAACAGCAAGAGGAATGCGGATGGATGTATGTGCTGCAAGTTTGTGAAGGAGCTGGAAGCTAAGGAGAAGATGAAGATGGGCAAGATAGGCTGTCAAAGACCAGGCGTATCACCCCGAACACGAAATTCCCCCCCGACACATCCACAATAACCCTCGAGAGGAGCAATCACTTCCCTCTGTCCACACACAAGTTTCAATGTTGTTTTGCACACATCTCTCCATTATGAAAGGTTTTTTTTTTTGTAACGGGAGGAGATGTTGAAATAGAGGGAGTGAGATGGAAGGAGCAAGGCAGGCATGGATGGAGGAAGGGAGGGAAGAATGAGAAGGAGAGATTGGTTTTCATGCCTGGTAGTCAGCGAGCCTGTAAATCTCCCAGGAGCGTAGTGGAAGACAGCAGAAGGTTGATAGTCATCCATCACTCCTGACAACCCCACTGCTCTGGAAGGGCCTGACAGCACAGCCCTGCCTGAGCGAGAGGCGGGGGGGAGGAAGAGGGGAAAACACAAGAAGAAAGATAAATAGAATGAGATGCTGCCTGCAGAATGAGCAAATTAACTCTTCCGTGTTTAAAGCAGAAGGCGAAGGGGGAAAAGGAAGGTGAGAAGATGAATGCGTGGAAGGGGAGGGAAGAGGAGAGAAGTGCAGCAGTTGGCTTTTACAGCCGCTCTGTTCATCCCTCACTGAGCGCCTGTGGCGGCGGCAGTGACGCTGCTGAGGGAGTGGAGGTGGACAGGATGGAAGGAGCTCTGCTGTCCTCGTCCCGGCAGTACAGCAAGAACATGTGGCTCATATCGGAAAAGCGCTAAATTCTGTTCTCCAAGTCCTGTTTTTTCCTACTATGTCGTATTTTTTGAGCATGTACCATTTGTGTGTGCTGGCTCTGCTGTGCTCATCACAGTAGTACAGGAAGAACTCTTATCAAAAATGTGTTAAGTCTCTTCTTCAAGTCCTCCTTTTTTCCGCTATAGTAGTTAATGAGCATACAGCATTTATGTAAGATAGCTCTGCAGCAGTAAAGCAAAAACATGTGATTCATGTCTGGAAAAGTTACGTTCTTTAAATCCTCTTTTTTCTACGATGTCACATTTTTTGAGCATATACTATTTTTTGCATACTCGTTCTGCAGTATTAGAGCAAGAAAATGGAGCTCATAGAAATACAAAATTCTTGTCTTCAAGTCTTTTTCTACAGTGTAATTAGTGAATGTATTTGTGTATACTAGCTCTGCTGTCCTCGTTGCAGCAGTGCAACATGAACCTGTGGCTCGTGTCACAAAAGTGCTAAATTACGTTTTTTTTATACTGCAATACAATTACTGCATGTATACCGCTCTATATTAGCTCTGCTTTGCGCATCACAGCCGTAGAGCAAGAAAATAGAACTCATGTCTAAAAAGCACTAAATTATTTCTTTGCATCTTTTTTTCTACTGTAATACAATTAGTGAACATATACTATTTGTGTATGTTTCTGTAGCAGCAGGAAGACAAAAACATGGTGCTAATATCTAAAAAAGTGCTAAGTTCTTGTGTTCCAGTTCTGTATTTTGTACTATAACGCAATAAGTGAGTATATACCTTTTGTGTTCACCAGTTTGGCATTCATCATCACTGGAGTAGCGCGCCAACATAGGGTTCATTTCTAAAAAAGGATTCATTTCTTGCTCTCAACTCCTATTTTTGGACTCAGATCCAATTTGTGAGTGCGTACCATTTATGGATACTAGCTCTGTAGCAGTAAGGCTAGAAAATGTGGCTCATATCGAAAGAAAAAAAAGGGATAAATTCAGTCACATTTTGAGTCCTATTTGTTTTTAATGAAGTATAATTAGTGAGTGTAAACCATTTTTGTTTACTAGCTCTGCTGTCCTTGTCGCTGCAATACAGCAAAAACGTCATTCATGTCGAAAAAATTGCAAAATTATTTTCTTCAAGTTCTCTTTTTTCTGCTGTAGCATACTTTGAGCTTATACCATTTGTGCATACTAGCTTTGCAGCTGTAGACAAAAAACATGGTTCATATCTAAAAACGTGTAAAATTCTTTTTTCCAAGTAGTTTTTTGTATTAAAATGCAAGTAGTGAATGTATACCATTTTTGTATAGCAGCTCTGTTGTGAAAAATCATGTGGTGCACATTTCTTTATTTTCAGCTATTTTTTGTCTACTATAGTGTAATTAGTGAGTGCATACGTTTGTGTTTAGTAGCTCTGCTGTGTTTGTTGCTACATTAGAGGAAGAACATATGGCTCATATCTTTTAAAGCACTGACTTCTTTATTCTTCTGAAATACAGATCAGTGAATGTATACCATTTGTGTTTAGTAGCTCTGCTGTTCTTGTAGCAGCAGAGCAAGAACATGTGGCTCATTTCTAAAAAAAGCATTAATTCCTTGTCTTCAGGTCCTATTTTTTGACTAAAAGGCAATTAGAGAGTGTACTATTTGTGTATACTAGCTCTGCAGCAGGAGAGCAAGAACACGTGGCTCATATTGAAAAAAGGGCTGAATTCTTTTCTTGAAGTCCTCTATTTTCTACTGTACTATAATTAGTGAGCGTCTGCCATTGGTGAAGAGCATCTCTGTTGTGCTTGTTGCAGAACTACAGCAAGAACATGCAGCTCATATCTTAAAAAGTGCAAAATTCTTTACTGTGTGTATACCATCTCCTTTCGTTTTGTGCTTAATAGGTATGCAGACCAATTCACTTGAATAAATTCCTTAGAATCACCCTGGAAATGGTCGGATGTATTTTTGTTAGCTACCAGCAGTGACAGCATGGCTAATGTTTACACCGTGCGAGTCTGTGGCTATGTTCAGACTGCAGGCTCGAGTGACCCAAATCCGATTTTTTTGCCCCTATGCGACCTGTTTCTGATCTTTTCATGACTGTCTGAACGACACAGATCCGATTTTTTCAAATGTGACCCAGGCCACTTGGATATGTGGTCCTAATTCCGATACGTATCGGATCTTTTGCCACGCGACTTCAGTCCGAACGGCCAGGTCACATTTATCCGACCTATACGTCATTGGTACACGACAAACGTCACTATTCTGCGTTCAAGCAAAGCACGTCTTCGGGCTGCTGAAGACGTGTGTCTTGCCTTGAAAGTGTTAAAAAGAGGCGCTCACATATGTACGTAAAGGTCGCTCTTGTCATTCGAAAATTCTGAATGAAGTCCGCATCTGTGAAGCCTCTCACATGACTATCCCACCACTCCTGGCTGCAACTCCACATCCACACAGTTCTCTGGACAGACGTTGCTGCCACTGCCCCACAAAACGCCAGGGCCAAAATCCTGGCTCTCTTCCTTCTTGACCTTCTCCTTAAAACGATTAAGTTCTAAATATGCTGACTCCGGCTGGACAACAACTTTAAAATGGCCAGACATGCTCTACTGTTAGCGTCCATGTTTACTTCCGTAAACACTGAACACGCTCTCTGCGTGTCGTTGTTGTGTCCTCTTCTGAGCATGCGTGACACTTTTGGGTCATGTGAGATTCACACAGGAGCTCACATACAAGTCGCATTTAATTGGAAATGTGAACGAACTCGCAAAAAAATCGGATTTCACAAAAAAAATCAGAATTGAGCATTAAACCCTGCAGTCTGAATGTAGCCTTTGTGAGTGTGTTATCATCACAAAACATGGTTCTGGAGACACATACAGTGGCAGGAACTACTCCAAAGATCATTTGTGAGTACTTTGACAGGTGTTTGCCTGAATGACAGGCTGCAACATACAATCACGAAGTCAACAACAGGTGTGTAGTTGAGCTTAAAATGAATACAAGACTTCCAGGATGAGTCTGATCCAACCCATGAATACAGGCTGCTCATGCAATAATGCAATAATGTACTAATGACTGCTGAGTACTCATGGGGTCGGAACGTCAACATGTTGATGTTCATTGCGGCTGGAGTGATCCCAGATGGTTTGTGGCTTTAGATCTGCATCATGTGAATATTAAAATCATTATAACCCTATTTACGACTAATTTGTAACACCAGATGTGTTCTGAAACAAAATCCTACATTTTCATCTATGTCAGAGAAATGTGTTTAATAAATGTGTTTTCCAAACCTAAAAAAACTTAAAGCCATTTGCTGAAGGTTTATGACACACTATTTGCAATATTTCTTTGGTAGTACAGTGTCTACTCGTAGCAATTGCTTATGTTTAGGCGCTTTGCTAAGGTTAAGAAAGTCCCCACATGGTGAAAGTCCATTTTGATTGTGTTTTGTTGTATTTGGAAACTTAGAGGTGTAAACTCAGTGCTGGTAAGGAATGAAAACTGTTACTTCTGCCATTCCTCAGGCCCACCTCAGCTAGATTCCCTTCCAGCTTGACAAGACTAGAAGATGACAAGTATATTTGGATGGGCATTTCTTTTATAGTTAGCGAAATGTTTGTTTCTAGGATGCTAATTTTTCTATTTCCTTTGAGTCAAACTGACGAGAACAACAGAGTTTATCTAGAAATCTAAGTTGTTTTTTAACAGCTAAAGGGAAACCACACTTTTTGCTCTAATATACAAGTTTTTTTTTTCTTTTACGCCACTCCGCATTCAAATCTCTGCAGCCGAGGTGGAAAGTGCAAAGTTAGCATGTAGCATCGAGATGTGGGCACATTATTGGGAAACACGGCAAGTTGAATTAAACCAGATCTGCCCCACAATTAAAAATCTTTTACAATATCCCTCACCTCCCAGTAAACAACATAAACGAGGAATACCCATTAAAATCAAACTTAAAAATGAGCAAATCCCACATTAGTTTTTTGAAGTGCCGTGTTCCAGCTGAATGACCAGTAGTCATCTCGCTCAGGCTTTGCTCCCTCACTGCTTCCAGAATTAGCAGCTACATTGCTATCTGTAAGGATTATTTACTTTCTAAAGCAGCTTCTACTGACTCTGAAATGGCTCAGTTGTGAGTAAAAGCCCACCAAATGTTCGACTATAGGCTGCTAGAGAGAATACTAAAGTCTTAATTTCCTCGCAGCTCCCCAGGAACAAAACACCTTGTGGATTACTTTAAATATTGGTGGTAAACATGGCTAACATTAGCTAGCATTGGCTAACATTGTGCTCTGTGGAAACTGTTTCACTGGAATTACAGCAGAGCTCTTCCCATTTACATGTTTTCCTGTTATCAAACAACAGTATGAGACAGAGACTGAAGCACACCCCATTAAAACTACACATAAACCAACATGTTGTTTGACAAATTCACCAAACACAATGCATACAAATGAAAATAACTGCTGAGAAAAAAAAGGCTAGAAGTGACAGAAAATTGTGATGTCAAACATGCATTTCTATCTGTGTTGGCTGCAGTGTGCTGTCAATCTCAGATACAGAGGGAGTTTTCTTCCTGAAAGGGGCGTGGCCAGCAGCAGCTCAACATTATTTAAAGCTACAGACACTGAAAGAGCCCATTTAGCATAGGGGTAAAAAGCAGGGGTTATGTAGACATGGTAAAATATTATGAACAGAACAAAATGAAAAACACTTTCTTTGGACATACGAGACTGTAATTAAATAGCTGAAACATTATTGCGTTAACTGTAGTTTGAAGTATAAAACAGAATATTTGGACTTTTCTATATTTTCTTGAACATTTGCCTGGAATTATAGATTTTTTTTTTGCCATATAGGTGAATAGGTAACAATAAAAAGAGTGCCCATACAGGGTAATTTTCATGCCTGATACTTGTGTGTTCATGGCTGCAGGTTAGTGTGGCAATAATAGAGGAACTGCATGTTTAGAGAACATAAGAGTCCTATTATGAGAGAGCTGACCCTGTCAGTTAACCAGACATACAGCCTCTACATATCTGAAAATCCACGGCTAGCTGACCATGACGCTATTCTACACGTATCGACTCAAAAAACCAACACACACAGAGACGGGCTCATTATAAATCACAAGATGGATTTGTGATCCTATTATAGTGCCACAGTCTTTCTGTAGTACGTGCAGTATGTGACTCTGTAATTAAACGAGAGCAATAAAAGACTTCTTTAGATGTGATCTAATGTTTATCTCCGGGCTTTCACAGATACTCCATTGTGTGGGCTGTAAAATATCCATTTATAATACAAAAGGTTAATGTCTTTCAATTCTGGTGTTTGTTTATGTGTGTGTGTGTGTGTGTATATCTGCTCTTGTGTGTCTGTGTGTGCGTGTGTGACCTCCATCAGTGTCTGGAGGGTATTGGCCATTGCTGTCACTCAGTACCAGAGAAGCCCTAATTAAAGAAGTTCCAGTTGTACATCGCCTTACAATGGAAGGGGGAGATTGCCTTTCAACTCTGTGCCCAACGCAGAAACTTCCTCCTCCTCCGGTTGAATAAAAGAGTCTGCTACAAAAAAGCCATGAATGCCGAAACCAAACAAAAGCTCTTTAAAAGACTGTCACCATGCTATCTGATATCTCCTGGAACAGCACTGCTTTGAATAAATCTTTTTCAGTGAAGGAGGGAGAAGGAAATTAAAAGCTGACATTTAAAAGGCTGCTGCTGGGACTCGTGGCCCCCAGGATCAATAGCTAGGTATCTCACAACTTCCCCCGCATATTAGCTCACTTTTCCACGGGGCATCTCCGACTAAGTGCAAACAAACCAGAACTACTTTAGGAATATTACTGTGTTGTTTTGACGGTTTACCTCTGCGTATGTGTGTGTGTGAGGGAGCAGAGTGTAGTCGCTTTCTCTGACTGTTTGTGTACCTGTAATGTGTTTAAAGGGTCCCATCCTTCTCTTCCTTGTGTCAGCACCTTGAGCTGACATTGGTCATTGGGGACCTAAACTGTCAGCAAAATCACTCTGAGGGGAAAAGAGGAGGAGACGGTGGCAATGTAAAAGAGAGCAGGAATAGTAAAATGTGTGTGGAAGTGACATTGCTGACATTTAGTTGTTCTGGGTGACATTGTCAGTAGCGACTTTGTGAACAGTCTGTCAAGTTATGTATAGCAGAGTTAGTCAAGGTCACGCATGTGCTCCCGAAGGAATCCCCTCTTTCTCCCTGACATGCAAACACACATACATGTGCCAACCTGCACGTACAAGACGGTAACCTCCGTGCTCTCCCACAGGGGCTCAGGCCGTCCCCCAGTGTTCCCCTGTCAGACTGTTATGCCACCTTTTTGCAGCCTCGTAACCTTCCTCACTGTCACCGGGCTTTACAGGAGCTTAGCCACAGCTGAGCCGCCCTGCTTGAGCAAACCTTCATCACAATGCCACCATGCAGAGTCACCCCAAAGCCAGAGAAAAGGCTTCCTGCTTGTTTGCGAGGGCTAAAATAAACAAGCGGAAGCGTCTTATGCAGATTAAACAGGCCATTTCAGCAGTTATTACCCACATTTCATATGCATTCAACTGAAAGCACACCAGTGTTATCACGCTAGTTCGTACATGCAGACGGTTTATGACAATACATTGCATTTGTTTCCTTTGCAAAATTTGCTTTTGCAGGGTAATGTCTGCTTGTAACAAATAAAACAGATTGAACTTTTTCATAGTTATGTGTAGGCATTTGGTTAAGGCTGTCTTGTGGTTGTTAGAGACTTGGAAGTGCAAACTAAAAGTGGTTAAGATTGAAAAGTTCACTTCTGCACTTCACTCTTATTATACTAGTCCATGTAGGCCATAAACCTACTGTTCATTACAACTTCAGGCTTAAGTAAGGCTACGTTCAGACTGCAGGGCTTAATGCTCAATTCCGATTTTTTTTGTGAAATCCCATTTTTTTTTTGCGAGTTCGTTCACATTTCCAATTAAAAGCGGCTTGTATGTGATCTCCTGTGTGAACCTCACACGACCCAAAAGTGTCCCGCAACACAGAAGAGGACACAACAGCGACACGCAGAGAGCGTGTTCAGTGTTTACGGAAGTAAACATGGACGCTAACAGTAGAGCATGTCTGGCCATTTTAAAGTTGTTGTCCAGCCGGAGCCAGCATATTTAGAACTTAATCGTTTTAAGGAGAAGGTCAAGAAGGAAGAGAGCCAGGATTTTGGCCCTGGCGTTTTGTGGGGCAGTGGCAGCAACGTCTGTCCAGAGAACTGTGTGGGTGCGGATGCAGGAGTGGTGGATAGTGATGTGAGAGGCTTCACAGATGTGGACTTCATTCAGAATTTTCGAATGACAAGAGCGACCTTTACGTACATATGTGAGTGCCTCTTTTTAACACTTTCAAGGCAAGACACACGTCTTCGGCAGCCCGAAGACGCGTTTTGCTTGAACACAGAATAGTGACGTTTGTCGTGTACCGATGACGTATAGGTCGGATAAATGTGACCTGGCCGTTCAGACTGAAGTCACGTGGCAAAAGATCCGATACGTATCGGAATTAGGACCACATGTCCAAGTGGCCTGGGTCGCATTTGAAAAAATCGGATCTGTGTCGTTCAGACCGTCATGAAAAGATCAGATACAGGTCGCATATGTGCAAAAAAATCGGATTTGGGTCACTTGAGCCTGCAGTCTGAACGTAGCCTTAGTTATCTTAACAATGGGTTGTCTTGGTTAACATCATTGCCACCAATGTAGTGGCCCTTATCCAGGTTGTCTTCTCCTGACTAGATGCTTGCTTGTGTTGTACCTACTCTCAGATGTACGACACTTTAGATAGAAGCGTCTGCTAAATGAAATTATAGAATTGTACAATCTCAGGTTGTATGGAAATGGTAGCAAGTACAACAGGTGCAATTGGGCCAAACAAACATGTAATGTTAGACAGTCATTGTGGACAACAATTTGAGGTCTGATGAAAAATGGATTAAACTCTGTGTATAAAAATCAAAAACTGTACCTAAGTTAAATACGGTTGCCATCCAAATTGAAGTAGTCTCCCAGCACTGCAGCAGCACTGGTAAGGCTCCTTGGAAGTCCCATTATGAAGCAATATCTGCAATGAGCGATAAATCTCCAAAATGGTGTCAAAGTGTTGACCCTTGAACTTGAAAGAAGTCATAGGAAGCTAAATGTAACATGTAGGGCAGGTGTGTAATTGCCACACTGTCAACAGCGCTTTCCAGTCCTCACATACTATCATGCCACAGTTCAGGTAGTTTGGGGCGATCGTTCTCCTCAGAATGTTACAGTAGATCTCTGCCTTGACCGTCCAAAAATGTCAGATTATTACCTGGTGCACAACCTCGGGAATGTTGAAGAGAGCAACAAACGTGCTCCTAGTGAGGTTCTGATGTGACAAAACTTGCCTGGGTTTGGCGGTGTTTTTCCACCAGAAACTGCTGTTTCTTCTCTTGATTTTAGCCACAGACCAACGTCTTGCTGCCAGTGAGGATCCTCCACGTGAAGGTTGACCAATCCCAGCTTCTGATTGACACAGATTGTGGTGTTTTCTTCTCTGGTCCAGTTTGTAGTCCAAATAGACACCTACTAGTGGTCGCAACAATGTATTTAACATGGTTTCCTAATGACTAATCACAGCTACTACTTGCACATGTTGCAGATCCAGGACACATTTACACATTTACACAATGATCACTCCTTTGTATCAGTTCATCAGTTAACTACTTTTTCTGAAGGTAAACCTGAAGTGTTTCACCAGTGATGTTGCTTTAATCAGACAAGAAACTTCTCATTTGATAACAACAGTAAATATGATGAGTCATAGTTAAAGTGTGAAGCTGGTCTCCTAAGCTGCAATTCTCTTCTGAATAGTTTGATTTATTTACATCCCGTCTGGCAGTCTGACCATGTTTTTGTTGAACCTCTTTATAGTTATTTCCTAAGTTTTTGCAACTTCATTGCCAAGTTTTATCAAATTGCTGCTGGTACAAGGTATTAAAGGTATTAAAGTGAAACTAAAGTTGGGATACATTTTCCCAACTAGTGTTTTAGTTATGGCTGCACCACAAGCTTACACGCCAGGAAAGTATGAACTTAAATGACAGCTGTGGAGGATCGGTGTCTACCGGTGACTTATCATTTTTAGATGACACTTGCAGGGAAGTGACATCTTTCAGTGGATCGCAGTGTCATGCTGTTCATGTAACTTGCATAATGTTATTCCAGTGCAGCCAAACAGATGTGACATACATCAGATCTGCCATAATTTGTCACTGAGACAACATTAAAAGGTGTTGTAGCACTCAGACAGGCTTAAATCATGTCCTTGATAAGCTTCTAGTACATCAAGGATGTGTTTTTGCTCCTTCTTCCTCTTGTACTTTGATTCACTTTTTAAGAAATAAAAACTGTATTCTTATCCAATTTTTGGGTAAATTTTCTAAATAATAGGCAGCAAACCTGATTAGCAGTAAATTATTAAATAGTACTAGTTTGTCACTGTAAAAAAAACAAACATGTTTTTACAGCTTTAAGTGGATTTTTTTGGGACAATTTCCTGTTATTTCACAGACTTCCCCTGTTTTATTAAATTTCAGATAATAAAATATTAATTTATACATTTACCGTAAAAAATCCTCCAAAACTGAAAATAACTTCCATATCAAAAATGTGTGTATTTCTTAATAGTAGTTTGTTCTTTTACAACATTTGATTGTAAAATTACCCCATTTTTACTTTCCTGTACTGAAAAATCCTGAATATATATTTTTTTAAATAGTTAAGATTATTTTCGAGATTATTTTATAGATTTTCTGTGCTGTTAAATTTCACAAAACATCTACTAAAATCACAGAAAAAAGAAAAAAACAGGCCAAAACTGTAAACATTGTGCACATCAGACCAAAAAATTACAGTTTTACGGCATTTTAAGCAGATAAAAATCCTAATTTTTCAAATATTTTCGGCATTATTTTAAAATGTTTTACTGTTTTAAACGTAGTCGTATTTGCAATTTAACGACGTTTTTTGGCACTGATGCTGCAAGGTTTTCACTTTTGTTTTTTGCAGTGTTGTTACTCGACATATTTAACACGTCACTACACGTTAAACACGTGTTTCCAAACATGTCTGATTCCTTTAGCGTTACCACATCCCTTCTTCACCATTCTTTGATTTCTGCATCCTCACATTAACTTTCTGTAAAATGTCAGCCTTTTCCACACAGTTTTGCATATGGTGTAAATAAGAGGGAATTCCCAGCGTATACTATAGAGGAGTTAGTGTTTCTTTGATCGTAAAATAAGACAACAGTTGTGTCATATACTTGTTGCTATCTTGTATTAGATTGCCAGATTGAAAGCGAAACCTCAACAGTATGTCAAACTGAGGCTTTATTTAACCAACCTGGCTCTGTTATTTGTGTATATCTTATTAATTATGAGTAATTATGTGTTTTTGTGCTACTATAAATGTGTCTTTGGGTCGGACTGGCTGTACGTGTGCTCCTGTTGCCGGTGTCAGGTAGTTCCCGGTACTGTGGGTAGCTGGCATGCTGTGCGTCAGTGATCAGACTGATCAAAGACAACAAGAGAAGAACAGGCAGAGCTGCCAGCTGCTATCAGCCTGCCTCCCTCTGACGGCTGTGGACAGGCCTCACGGATCCGCTCGCTCCCTGTGATGAAATCGCAGTTTAGCCGAGGTGATTTAGGGAGCCACAGTTTGGCGATGATCACAGGTAATCTCACCTGATGCCTCATCTTGTCTTAGCTAGATTGTTGTGGGTTTGCCGAGGCCGGTGGGAAACATTTCACGCGCCGCGTTGTGGGAGTAACAATGTTTCTGTGATTTAAAGTAAAGAATGTCTGTATTGCTGCCGTGCGAGATTCCCTGAAGCAGTTTCTGTTTCCTGCACATAAACCCATCGACGCGGTGGATTCTTTCCAAAATTATAATAGGACAATCTCTCTGAGCTGATGGCCACCTGGAGTTACCGTACACACACTGTCTACATTAGAATCTACATGACATCTTCATATTTTTGTGGAGCGTCTGTAATACAATATAGTAACAGAACTCTTTGAAAGATAACCTAACTTTTGGTCTCTGTAGAGCAATAATTACCAATTAGTAATTTACCAATTATCATATTTCCATAATTATGTAAATAAGACAATAATAAGATAAGATAGAACTTTGTTGATCCTGAAAAAACATTCCTGTGAAAGAAAAAAAGCACAACATGAGAATAAATGCGGTACTGATTAGAAAAGCTATAAATTAAAAGTAACATGAAAAAATGACTAGAATAGAAATGCAAGAAGTAATACTCACAAAAATTCTGAAATCTTGCAGTAGTATTTCACATGATAATAAAACGGTGTACACGAAAATGTAATATTGCACAGGAAGTCGAAATATTACAAATAGAAAAGCAAAAAGGTATAAAATATTAAAAGCAACCTGGAAATATGACTTCAATAGAACAGTAAGAAGTAGTACTGACAAAAATTGTGAAGTACTAAAATAATATTACACATGAGAGTAAAATATTATCCATGAAAGTGAAGTATTGTGTAGGAAGTTGAAGTATTGCACATGAAATTTAAATTTTACGGTATTATTTTTGTCATATTGCACATGAAATTTAAATATTGCAATATTATATTTCTCATATTGCGCAAGAAGTTGAAACACTGCACCTGAAATTTAAATATTACGAATAGAAAAACAGCAAGATATAAAATATTAAAAGCAACCTGGAAATACGATTTGAACGGGAAAGTAAGAAGTATTAGTGACAAAAATTGTGAAGTACTAAAGTAATATTACACATGGTTGTAAAATATTACACATGAAGTTGAAACATTGTTTAACTAATGTTGCCCATTTAATTGAAATGGTGCACATGACAATAAAATACTGCACATGAAATTGAAATATTGCAGTTTTGTTTAATGGATATTGCACATGAAACTGATATATTATGATGTCATTTAACTGATCCTGCATATTTAATTAGAATATTACACGTGACCATAAAATACTGCACATGAAATTGAAATATTATGATGTCATTTAACTCCTATCGTACACGAAACTGAGTTATGTGTGAATTTAAAATACTGCACATACCTTTCAGATATTATATTAAAAATGATATTGCACAAACTGTCGAAAGTAATTTTGCAAATTACATTATGAATATTCTTGCAAAAGGATGAGAAATTATACAATTTTAATTTAGTAATAGTATTTAATCTATTCTATAACAGCTTTCACATTCTGAACACATGATTATTTTTCCTCTCCAACTATCACCGTCCAGAGGACAAAGCGCTCATTCTCTCTGCAGAGGTCTTGGTCTACACATTTAGAATGGTTTCTTTAATAATTTATCCGGACTTCTTCCAGGAAGCAACGCTATCTGGCCGCACAGCGGATCGATAGAGATCAAAAGACAGTGTTTGGTCCTAAACGCAATCCTATCCTGAAACGGCTCCAGCAGGACTATTTTAGTGCCAGCTCCTGTGGCTGACTGGCTGCCTGGCAAGTCTGTTTAAAGGTTAACGAAGAGGTTGGGGTTAGAAATCGGTGCTTCTGACTGTCACCTAAAACGTGATATACAGCTCACAGTCACAGCAGGCTTCTCTGTGACCCTGCACTCAGTTTAATATATTTTAAAATGAAAACAGCAGCATTTATGCAAAGTTTTCTTCTTTTCTTTTTGGCTTTGCAAGGAAGTATTTCTTGAGTCATTGGTTTTGATCAACTACCTCATTAAGTCTCTGCAGATACATTATAGTTATTTGCTGCTGTGAGAAAGTGAAAATCTTACTTATTGCACCATTAAGGTTCATTTAAGTTTTTGCATGTTGTAAGATTTTGTCGGCTAAAGGAGGTTCAGCTGGTGTAATACCGACAAATTGTTTTTACGGCAAGTTTGTAAAGATTTCTGCTTTAAACAACAGCTCATTTACGATCAGTACTTGAAAAAATGTTTGTTTTAATGTTACATACAATGCTTAAAGTTGTCTGTCGTCACATGGATAATGTGTCTACGCAGTGTTAGTGTGTATATATATGTGTGTGTGTGTGTGTGTGTGTGTGTGTGTGTGTGTGTGTGTGTGTGTGTGTGTGTGTGTGTGTGTGTGTGTGTGTGTGTGTGTGTGTGTTGCGGCACCACAGAGACACCTGTTCTATGTGCTATTCATCAGTGATGGGTACGACGCAGGGTTTTGACACACTCCGTCGACATGACAGCTCAGACAGCATGGATGTTAATCTCTTCTAACTGCTCCCAGCCTAATTAAATCTTCCAGGGCTGCACACATGCACACACACCAACAGAGCACACATGCATGTACACACTGACACAGCACACATGCATGCAGACACACCAACACAGCACACACATGCACACACCAACACAGCACACACACCAACACAGCACACATACATGTACACACCAACACAGCCCACACATGCACACACACCAACACAGCACACATACATGTACACACCAACACAGCCCACACATGCACACACACCAACACAGCACACATACATGTACACACCAACACAGCCCACACATGCACACACACCAACACAGCACACACACCAACACAGCACACACATGCACACACACCAACACAGCACACACATGCACACACACCAACACAGCACACATTCATGCACTCACCAACAGAGCACACGTGTGTGAACACTCCAACACAGTACACATACATGTACACACCAACACAGCACACACATGCACACACACCAACACAGCACACATTCATGCACTCACCAACAGAGCACACGTGTGTGCACACACCAACACAGTACACATACATGTACACACCAACACAGCACACACATGCACACACACCAACACAGCACACATACATGCACACACATGTGGTGGTTTCTAAATTGCTCCTGGTTTGTGCTTAGGTTTTAATGATCTGGAGAATTGGCCCTGAAGCAGTTTGTTTGACTGTAATGCTGCGAAATTCTGTGTTTAGTGTTTTTGTGCAGAGAGAGAATCAGGTTCATTGGTCAGATAGACTCACCAACACGGAATATTTGACTCCTTTTGTCGGTAGTTTGCGGTGTCTGTATATGCAGCGTTAACTGAAAAACACGTGGAACAGCGACAGCAGTGTTCTTTTATTGGTGGTGCTGTGGTACTGACATTTAAAAGATGAAATATCGACAGCATGGTCGGTAACACAAATATAACATCTTAAATAACCAGCTCCATTAACTATCTGATGACGCTACAGAGTTATAGACTCTTTTACCTCCTTACACTTATATTTTGAGTGGAATTAATTTGCCAAAAAAAGGAAAGACAGTTAATAAGATTTACTGATGTTTTCTCGTATTTTCTGTGGGTATCACAATCATATCATTTGTGTGAAGTGTTTTGGCCACAATAATCGTGTACGGAAATTCAAATACTGTTAAATTCCTACAAGGATGTAAACTAAGAGCTCCACATGTACACAGTAGGTCATATCATTCCTGTTTCTGTATGAAAGCTGCAGGTTTCTGACCTCTTGAAAGCTTTTGGTGACTTCATTGGTAAGAATCTCCCCTCATTCTGACCCAGACCAGACCCTACAGTCATGTTAGAAGTTGTATTTTACTGTATACTTGGTCTGAAGTGGACAGAAAAAATATAAACCAGCGTAAAGTGGGAAAATCTCAACATATATGAGAGTTTTTGTTGATGTCAGAGAAGCTTCTGTCAACCAAAACCACACAAAATGATCTTTGTGCTTGCATGTGTGATAAGAAGATGGAAATGCAAACACAATTTCATGCAGAAACGAATACCGAAATTGCATCGGTCCTTTCAATCTGCTTAAATTTAACCTCATAACGGCACAGTGGAGTTAGGTTTGTTTAGAGCCCTGCATTTACACATGGAGGGAAACATGCTACTGCAGCCCAAATAACTGCCATCTGTCTTTACACATCTTTCTAACATTAGATGCTTCTCTTAGAGGAAAAAAAACTGTATTTTATAGAGGTGGGTGATCTGATAATCATATATCATGAGTGAACTTAATATGGCATATTCCACATGAATGAAGTAGGGCTGGGCGATATGGCCAAAAAATAAAATCTCGATTTTTGACGATTACGATTTTAACCGATTTTTGTTGTTTCTTTGCGGTCTGTTTGCTATGGCTAGTGCTAGCCATGCCGCACTCCCGTAGCTGCAGCACTCTTCCCATTCTTTAGGATGCCTCTGCCGGAGGTGCTGAAAGAGGTTAGTTGTGCTGCTACTCTTCGTTTTCACAGTACTTTTGCAAACCTTGCACATGACTGTAGTTTGCTCTGTGTCAGTCTTGTCAAAGCCGAACCACTTCCATATAATCGATGTAAATTAGAGGCGGAAGCAAACACCAGTGCACAAGTCGTGAAAGGCAGAAGAAGAATCTGTATTGTTATATATTTAAGCTCGCATCGATTTTACGATTTGGCAAATTTTCAAATCGTCGGGTTTTGAAAAGGTGAATTAATTGAATTAATTTGATTTATCACCCAGCCCCAGAATGAAGTAAAAACTTGATTGGTTGGGATGGACTTGGGTTTACTAGATACACAACTTGAATATGTATCTTATTTTGTCAATGGATGGAAAATACAGTCGCAAGTGGACGAAGATCCTCAAAGAAGGATGCTGCTGCTTGGTGCATTGTCCTCTTAGTCAAAGCCACTAGCACTGAGGAGAGCTGTTGTCCACATGATCATGACCCAAGGCTTTCTAGCAGAACATTGTACTGTAGCAAGATAATCAGTGTTATTCACTTCAATCATCAGTGTTTTTGATATTGTAGAAATAGTTTTGTGTTTAGGATGGGGTGCTTCTTCCCAAACAAACTCCTGTTGCCACACTAAATTTAATAGCAGTTGCTGTTCCAAAGGAAAATGACTGTATTCTTATATCTTAAAAGTGGTAGCACACATCTCCTCAGAATATTGCTTGTTAGTAATTCATCCAGGGCTCCTTTACCTTTCTTTTAAGCCTCTCAAACTTCTTCTTGTCTTGAAGATTAAAGACTTGACTCTCTGATCCAATGCTCGGTCGCAAGACAACAAGATTCTGTTTAATCTGTTCGGCTTCAGCGGAGTAGGAAGCAGACTGAGACTTCTTTATGCCACATGCCTCCTTTTCTACCTACCAGTCCACCTGTTTGTCTCATCTGCATCTGTCCACACAGCCAGGAGAACTCAGTTTATTTTCCATTCCTGCCCACTGTCACTTTCTCCCACCTTTATTTATCTCTGTTGTGCAATTATCTTGCTGTCTCTTTGTCTCTCTGCGTGATCGTCTGTCTCCACCTCGCCACACAACCTTTTCCTCTGCTTGACTGTCTCCCTTGTTTTTGTGTATCACTGTGCCTCTGATTCGGTCTCCTATTCCTTCCTTGTGCCTGTGTCTCTGTCATCTGTCCAGTCTTAGCCCCCTCCGAGTTAAACAGGCCGAACAAATAGATTACAAACAGTGGGTAGAGTGAATCTAAGGAGGAAGACAATCTGAATTTGTTGTGGATAAAGAATGAGGAAAGAGGCTGTGCAGTCAAAGAAAGGCAGTGGAGTCAGAGTAAGGCTGTATTTGCCTGAGGGGAAAAGGCTGAAAAGTAGCTCTCGCAACAGATGTGCGGGGCAGTAAAGTGTAATTGAAATGCCAGCAGCAATGGTCTTATCTCCCTGCTACAGGAGCCTGCTGCCAGTCTCAACATCAGTTAGATGTCATTTTACCTAAGTCTGAATCAGCCTGCCACAATCCGCAATCCCCATTCCTCTGATGCTAGGCAGGAGAAAAAGGGAGAAATGGATGAGGGGGAGGGAGAGGAGAAAGAAAAGGAGGGAGCGGAGGGTGGGGAGTCTGTAATAGGATTTCAGTAGCACCCAGTTAACTTCCACCACCTGGACTTAGTTGGTAATTTGATATGCCCCATCAATAGGATTCATTTACCCCACTGCAGTATTACCATTGCCATTCATTTGACTTTAAAAAAAATATTGATTCATTTCTCTGTCCACATTTTCCCACTCGTCCTGATCCTAATCACACTGGGGGAGGGAGGAAGGAAGGAAGGAAGGAAGAGCTGTTCCTCAATATTGTAGCTGTAAAAGTCCTCAGAGGAGGTGGAAAGCCAGAACCATGGCTGTCCTCTGCGCTCCAGGCAAAGCTTAATGTTTTGGGCCAGGCAGCCTCCCTATGGGGACGACCATAATGTCCTCCTAGATTAGAGGCTGGAACTCCTCGGAGCTGCTGCCTTTTATCAGGAACTTTGTGACCACAACATGGGATCATCTGTGGGACATTAAAGCTGCCTTATTTCCTCACTGTTACCTTAATGTGTCATGACTTTAGTGTGTTGTCGGTTTTATTCATGGTGGAGGTGACAGCCTGTCTCTGCGTTTCTACCCCCCCTTACACTTTCAGCCACTTTCATGTATAATGAGGCAGAAATGAGGAAAAATACAATGTATTTATTGTTGCAAAAACCCATGTTTTAGTGAATTTTAATTACTATGACCAAATATAAAATGAGCACTGTGATGTATTGTCCTGCTCAACAAAATTCATTCTGTCTGTACTCAATAGTTGTGTGGAAGGCATTGTCTTCCTTATTAAAAATTTGAGATGTAACGCTTCAAGCTCAAAGACCAAGGCATTTTTTGACTGATTGGTACAGACGCGAACTGAAGCCCGCTCCTTTGTTTACATCTGTTGTCACACATTTGTCCCAAAGGAAGATGACAATTTCTGGCAAGATATAAGGGATGCAAATTTTAAAAAGTTTTCTAAATCAGCTGAGCATAGAAAACATTTTTCTTGTGCCCTTACTGCTGTTTTAGTCAATGGACTAACACTCTGTAGCCACTGGATATTTAAAAAAAAAGAACTGTCCTAGTTGATTGTGGTTTGTCTCGGAAGCTATTAAGCTTGACAGAAGTCTTTGTCATGGTGCCCGTTGCTCGGTAACCCCCCACAATGCCCTCTGCCTGTTAATACAGAACTGCTCATACTCTAATGAGCACCATCACTTCTAGTTGTTACCATAGACTATATATAAATATATACAGTCTATGATTATTACAATATTTAACAGTGGGAGATGACACCTGGTGGTACATCCAGGTACTGCAGCTCATCTATGCTACGTTTTCTTACATGCATGCAGAGAAAACGGAGGCTTCCCGTCTTTTGGAGATTGTAGAGTAATGGAACACCTAATCGTCTCCACATTACATTTAATTTCCTGCCAGAGCTTTACAGCAAGGTTCATGACCACCTGCAGAACATTAAGGATCAGTTTGGATGCAGAAATGATTTTTTTTTTCATCATGCATTGCAGGGCTATTCAGTTGTCAAACATATACGTTTGATATTGATTTTAATGACTTGAAGTTATTGTATGTATTTTCTAGGAAAATGGCATTAGCTTTGGACTCAGTATTGAAACATACTAAATACAGCATTAAATGGCTTGGATCAAATTTGGGGCCAAAGTGCTTGATGAAAACATCCCTAGTATATATGCAAAGCTAAGTTTTGTCAGCTATGTTTGCTCACTAGCCAGCTATCTTCTGACCTTTGTCGTTACACCACTACATTTCTATACATGTTACCACTAGCAATGCAGTACTGCTGTCAGAATTTTCTCTTGCATCATTCACGTGGTTTGTGCACAAACGAAATTAGGAATCGTCGGTAAGAAAATAAAAATATTAGTGCTACTAGTTGTCAGAATGGCCACTGGGTTTTAATGTTTAGTTGTTTCATCGTTTGTCTTTCAGAGGGTGATATTCAACATCGTCAACTTCTCCAAGACCAAGAGCCTGTACAGAGATGGCATGTCTCCCGTTGTCAAGTCCACCAGCAGGCCAAAATGGTAAGTGCACAAATTCTGCCAGCGTTATTTTGAAGGTAAATGTTGTGTACTAATGTCTATTATTAGTAATGCTGTCTTAGTATTATTAATTATAGCCCGGTAAAGTTGTATATTCTAACATTTTTGTTGGGTTTTTCTATCCTTAATATTTAAATTACTCATGTAAATTCACACCATAAACTTCAATGTTTAAATTTGTTAGGGTAATGATTTTCTGTGTGGACTGGAGAGCACTTTGGCACAGCAGCTGCTGCTTTAAGTGTGCTGTGTAAATAACAGCGACTTGGCTACTTTACATTGCAAACTGTGTAGGAATGTGTTTTCATCTGGAAAATTTTAGTCCACATTGTGGTCGAATGTTTAAAGACTTCCCTCAGCTTTGAAATACTTTTCTTCTCTGCCCAGCAGTCGACACACACTTTCCATAATACACACTCTCTCACACACACACATACACACACACCCTAAAGACTGATACTTTAGATTTCCAGAGTGGCTGCGTCTGGGTGCATTAGCATGTGATCCATTGGTTGCCAGTATGATGGCTGTCTGATGTAATAACGCTTGACTGATGGATGCAGAGATGTGTGTATGTGTGTTTGTGTGAGTGTGTGAATGAATAGGTGTGGCAGGAGGGAATGGGGATGGTGGTGCAGTGGGGCTGGGCGCGGCGTCTGCCAAGCAGGCTGGTGTATCCAGTGGGGCGAGGAACAGGGTAGCGTGATGAAGTGTTGCCGTCCAAGAGGAGCCCTGACATCTGTCATCAGTTGATGGAGGGCATCCGCAGAAACGCCAGGCATCTGCCACCCTGAGCTGTGTGCGTCTGCTAGTCTAGCGCCCGCACCGACCATACCGTAGCGTACCGGTCGCAGGCTAATGGGAAGAGACAATGGGCACGGCACCGTAGACAGGAAAGATGAACTGCTGTCTACGGTACAACGCAGCGCAACATGATGCAGCGCAGCTCGACCGCCTCGCTCTCTCCTGTTTTGATTCCATGCGGTGTAGTCGCAACTTTGTCTGTTGTGCGTGTGGAGGTATGGCTTTTTCAGGGTGCCACCACTGTCTCATCCTGCCAGCCGTTTATTTACTGAGGAGTTGAAAATGGTGGTATTTCTCAGACAACTGTAGTTATACTGTCAGATAAGTTACTGTGCAGACAGCGCTACAGTATAAACCAAAGTTTTATTCCTTTTTCTTTAAATCAGTGGCGATCTAAGACATTTTTCTCAAGGTAAGTAATGTTCCTGGTTATGAAAAGCACCACAGTCTTGACTTCTCTTTTGACAAAATCTTGATTTCTGACATGCTAATCTGCTCAGGAACCTTTCCTGGCTCATTTACCCTCCAAATCTTTTCTTAATACAGTAATCATGCTAACCTGGCCATGTTTATGTTTCAGTAAGCTCTCATAAATAGGTGTTCAAGTGACAGAAGGTAACATTGCTGAGGACTGACTCCATTTACCATCCTATCGGCCATTTATTTGCTGTGAGCTTAGCAAGTGCTTGCTATAAAAATGGTGGTATTTCTCAGGTGAGAGTAGTTATGCTGTCAGATGAGTTACTGTGTGGACAGTCTGAGCCAAAACTGTATTCTTGTTTCTGTGAAACAGTGGTGTTCTAACTGGCATTTAGTCCAGGTAAGTAATGTCCCAGGTTATGAAAAATGCCACTTTCTAAATGGTTTTGGTTTCTCATTTGACATAATCTTGAATGTCTGAGACACTAATCGGCTCAGGAACCTTCTTTGGGTCATGTAGTCCCCAAATCTTTTCTTAATACACTAATCATGCAGACCTGGTCATGTTTATGTTTCAATAAGCTCTCATAAATAGGTGTTTAAGTGACAGACACAGCAGAAGGTAACATTGCTGATGACTGACTCCCTCTACCATCCTGTTGACAATTTATTTCCTGTGAAGTTACCAAGTACTTGCTATAAAAATGGTTGTATTTTTCAGGTGACAGTAGTTATGCTATCAGATAAGTGTAGACAGTATAAAACAAAGTCTTATTCCGGTTTCTTTAATGTGGTAATTTATCTGGCATTTAGTCCAGGTAAGTAATGTCCCAGGTTATGAAAAATGCCACTTTCTAAATGGTCTTGGTTTCTCATTTGACATAATCTTGAATTCTGAGACACTAATCTGCTCAGAAGCCTTCTTTGGGTCATGTAGTCCCCAAATCTTTTCTTAATACACTAATCATGCAGACCTGGTCATGTTTATGTTTCAATAAGCTCTCATAAATAGGTGTTTAAGTGACAGACACAGCAGAAGGTAGTGTTGCTGAGGATTGACTCCGTTTACCTCCTCAGGCTAATAGTGTTTTAACTGCTCCTCTCAGCACCGTGCCATCTAAGAGGCATCACGTCTCATGCACTTGTAGAGCCATTTTCAACTGTCTGGGGCTTCCAAGACCACAGATGACATTGTTTGTGTCCCCACAAAGTGGTCAAGATGCTTTTAACACAACCTCCTCTATTTGACTTTCCATGAGCACAACAAAGCACAGACAGCTCCTAAAGTAGCAATCTTCTTTTTGACAGTTACAGATATGGAATAAATAAAAAGGCAGAGCGTGGAGAGCTTCGCCTGTCTGATCCAAACTCACACAGGACAGGATGAAGAAGGTATGAAGAGAGAGAGAGAGAGAGAGAGAGAGAGAGAGAGAGAGGGAGAGAGGGAGAGAGAGAGAGAGAGGGAGACTTGCAGAAACAGACAGATAGGATGGAGGAAGAAAAACAAAGTACAAGAAAGAGATTACTGAGACAGGTAGACAGGGAGGAGAGAACGAGGGAGAGTGAGCAGGAAAAGATTGCTCCCCAACTCCCCACCGCCCACCACCCCATGTCTGTATTTATCAAAAGAATCGTCAGTATTAGCCCAGGAGTTGAAGCCTTTATCTCCCCGTGCAGGTGCCTTACGTCCTGGGGCCCCAGCATCGGTTGGTGCTGGTGCTGCAGGGCTCGGCTGGCCTCGGCTAAGGTGGGCGTCTCGGAGAGAGACAACTGGCAGATTAAAGTCCAGCAGGACGTTCGCGGCTTCAGGTGGAAGGTTCTATCCCGCTATCCTTTACTCCATCCCTTTTTCCCTCTATCGCTAATGCCATGACTCCTCCAGCTGGGAGACATCAGAGCCAACAGAGGCAGGGATAGGTAACACTTTTGATGAAGAAAGAAATATGTATTTTAGAGATGTTCTGATCCAATATCAGGATCGGGGTGGATCGAGGCATTTTTTCAAACTTAAATCTGATCTTTGGTTTTACATCCGATTTCACACAGGGGTCATAAAGGAAGAGCACAACTTGTGGCAGGATGCTAGTGATACAAACTTTGCTTACTTTTCTTAATATTCCAGTTTATTCAATACACAGACTGAGCACAGTGGACTTCAATCCTCCATCCCCTTCCCTCTCCATGCTACATTTTAGATAGTGTACTATTGCTAGCCTAGCCGCGCTAGACCCAGCTCTGAAGACACAAGGGTCTAGGAACTCTCGACAGGGAGGCGGGCTAAAAGGTTGTCTTTCAAATCTCTCTGCAGCAATTGGGTAGGTATACAACCAATCAGTGCAACAGATAGGCTGACGTAGTTCCTAGAGCGCCGGAAATCAGAGGATGCGGTAGTTCGGTGAAGCCTTATTTATACAGTCAATGGGTGAAGCTCAAGTATATTACAGACATGTTAACAGAAAGATTATTCAGAGCTCAACAACTGTTGTCGTTTTTGTTGTCGACCCTGGCAGAGAATTAAATTCGTTGCCGTGGGTTGTCTAGCGCGGCTAGGCTAGTTGTTTCCAGTTGTTTCACCCGCCTTCTGACTCTATACTTCATGGTGATTCGTCGGCCAGTTTTAGGAGCATCCAACCTCGAGGCTTACCGAGGGTAACTAGACCCTTGCATCTTCAGAGCTGGGTCTAGCGCGGCTAGGCTATACTATTGCAGCTTTAAAACAAGATTCATGACCACCCACACTACAGTTCAAAAGTTTGGGATCATCCAGACAATTTCATGTTTTCCATTAAACTCCCACTTTAATCCATGTGCTAACATAACTGCACAAGGGTTTTCTAATCATCAATGAGCCTTTCAACACCATTAGCTAACACAATGTAGCATTAGAACACAGGAGTGATGGTTGCTGGAAATGTTCCTCTGTACCCCTATGGAGACATTCCATTAAAAATCAGCCGTTTCCAGCTAAAATAGTCATTTACAACATTAACAATGTCTAGAGTGTATTTCTGATCAATTTATCTTCACTGAAGAAACTGCCTTTCTTTCATAAATAAGGACATTTGTAAGTGACCCCAAACTTTTAAATGGTAGTGTATGTGACATTAGAGAATAGCTTGCCTGCAGAAAGGCATTTATTCAGTTATTTTCTTTGTTCTATCCAGTAGTCACATAGAATCATTGGACTGCTTTTTCTAACTTTAATATACTTGAAGTGTGTATTATCTAGGAAAATTAAATTGGATTGGGACTCAGCAGATACTACATAATATATGACTCAGATTGAGGGCAAAAAATCTTGATTAGAACATCTCTGATGTATATATATTATGGGTAAACAAATCATAAATTGCTATTGATTTGTGAAAATGACAAAAAAAAACATAAATAACAGTGGGTTTGTCAGTGCTTATAAGTAGTTAATTTAACATGAATTGAACACAAATTTTCATTTGCACTGTGCTCTGTCCAGCATGTGGAACTTGCACATGTGGAACACGTCTTATTATTTCTGGGGAATAGCAAAATAACACTCTGAGTCAACAGCGGAATTAAAGCGGTTTCTTTATGCAAACATTAGTATTATATTCATTACTCACTCCAAAAATATCATTTGGCTCCTGGAATTGGGAATTGACTTAAAGTTCAACGTGAAAAAGGAGAGTGAGTGTTTATGAGTCGGAGGAAACGGAGTAATCCATATTTTCTTGTACCAGTCTGTCGAACACAACAGCCCCCTTGGTGACACTAGGTGCCAACCACACTCCCTGCGGTCTGCTAGTTGTTTGACTGCTAGAGCAAAGAATTGCTCAGCATCCTTATTTTCTGAGATAAGCTAATTAGAAAGTCAGAGAGCGTGGTGTAATGCAGCTGTTGGAGGCCGGAGTGCCATAGGGTGGAGTAATGGCCAGGACGGCTGCATGAGACGGAGTGCATCAACCAGCAGATGCCTCATGTAGCCCCGTATGGAGAGCAATAATTGGAGAGGGCACATGCAGACAGTGGAAGTGGAATTTTTCAACATGTCTGTTAAGTGTGCAACTTAGCAACGATTTCATTGTTTTATGTACAGATTGTCTTTGTTTTGTTCTGAAAGCAAGATATCGAGAAAATGTCTTCCTAATGTCTTATTTTGTTTGACCGTCAGTCCCCAAATATAGCTTAATTTTCAAATTTATGACTCTGGGACTAGAGTATGTTTGGTATTTTTCCTCAAACTCTCATTTTGTTATCAAAATATTGGATTGTTACATATTATGTAATTGATAGGGATGTCCAGAACAAGTTTTTGCAGCCCCCAAGTCATTTAACATTTAGTATCGGTCAATTTCGACCCCCAATCTGAAACCATTTTACTTGATAATGGGCACTTTCATCACAGTAAGTTGGTAAAAATCAGTCCAATGAATATGCTTGGTAACGGAAGAGCTCTGTAATGCATTAAAAAACAAAAAAACACTTTGTTTTTGTAGCACCATAAAACAGTTAACTAACTTAACAGTGAAGCAGCATCCTCATTAACAGTCCTACTTTATGTGTGCGTGCTTAAAATGCTTGATTACAAAACAGAGGATTCATTTTAAATGCATTTCTGACATTATTGCTAATTTAATCTCTAAACTGCATGTCTCCACATAATTTCTAGCTTATTAGATCTGTGATGTATAATATATTGGAAATGTTATGATGTGCTGTGTCTCTTTTAATTGACTTTCCACTTCTTCGTCAGCCAGTAGGTGTGTGGCTAAAAATAGCTACACCTCTAACTGAGCTAACAGATGAACAGTCAGAGTTGGAGGAAATGGGTTGCCAAACATTGCTTCTAAAGTTAGAACCAGCCAACCTTGATCAAGGGTAAATGCTTTTTCTACTCTTTTTTTTTTTCATAGGAGGCAACAAATGCAACCGAGGACTGCTTTTCAGGCAGTTGTGCTGAGCTCCCAGTCAACAGTCAGTCAGTCAGTCAGTCAGTCGGTCGGTCGGTGAAGCAGTCAGTCAGGGCAATTTTGCTTTTCTGCCAAAATCTTTCCTGTAAGCGTGTGATGCAACAGCAAAGTGAAATTCTATTTGGAGATGTCTGCCTCTCCATCGGGGTGCATGTTAGCAGTAATTGTTCTGTCAATCAGCAGCGCTCCGTCCTGCCTGCTTCCCCTGCCACCTGTTAAGTCCTGGCAGAGGGTGAGGGGTGAGGAGAGGTGAGGGAGGAGAAAGGATACCTCCAGTGCTCTGTGTGTCCCCCCTTGTTTGCCTTTGGCTGTCTTTACAGTGTTATCTCCTCCACTCTTATACTTCCTACCTGTTTGTCCTCTTGTGTTTTCTTTATCACCTCTTTTTCACTTGTTTACTCTGTATGTATATATACTAGTCCTTGTGTGTATAAGTTTATAAAACTAAGTTTAATTTCCACAGTTCCACAGCGCCTTCCTGCTATCTCACCATAGTCAGTGCTATACTATGTGTTAATTAATCTTCATGCCTTCAGCTCCATTGGTAAACATGCAGTAATTGCTTTTTTGGCCCTTGAAAGCAGCGCTGATATATCATTGCATACATGACACTGCATAGGTTTACATGGCAAACTTGCTAGCCAACATTTTTCTTGTTACCCATCCCTGAAATGTGGTGTAACATTAAAGTGCTTGTCCTGTCATTGATTAAACTCCTAAAACTGCTCTCCGTTTATCAAATTACGTATTTAGAAGCTGAGAATTATCCCTTCCTGCCTTAAAATGACTTAGATGTAACTCTATATCGTTGCTTTTTTAGAAAGCGCAGATTTATAAAAATTCGCTGCTGCTCGAGCACACCAGCTCACCTATGATTCTGCACAAACACTGTAAAACTACTCTGTGCTGTGTTGTAATATTCAGACAAAGATGCTGAAACTGTACACTGATTCAGAAGAACAATTATGTGGAAAGCCTCAACCTGCAAGCTGACAGGACTGGTTCCTTACATTTGTTACGTATGAAACTTTGGAAGTCTAAATCTGTGTTTTTGAGACTTTCATTGGTAAACTTTAAGGCAGAAATGCTCATCTGTGGTGCTGACTGCTTATTTCAATCATATGTCTTCCAGCTTTAAAAAAAAAAAAACCAAAAGAAACCAACCATTTGTTTAATTATAGATAATATGAAGTAAACCACAGAAAATGTACTGATTTACATGTTGACTGTCAATAATGTAAATAATGTCCACATGTAGTTTTGCTAATGGTAATTCTCTCTTTTACTGTGTTTGACTATAAAATTAATTTATCTTTATTATATTACAAAGTGATTCTGATTCAGATGTAGAAGATGAGCTTTGATTCCCTACCAGGAAAATTCACATTACAGCAGCTAGATACAAATGAGGCGAACAAAAGTATAATCTGGTTTAAAAAAAAAAAAAGGTTTTAACAAAGACTGTGTGCACCATTTCCATGTACAGATGAGGCGTGATGAATTCATTTATGGATATGTGTAGGTATGACTTCAAAGAGACGTCGATGAAATTCCAGAGAAATTCTACGCTGCATGAGTTCTACCGGTCCTGCTTGCATTTTGCTGTCATGAGGCCTGTAGTCTGAAGGAAATTGCACTTGTCAACCTCGTTCAGAAACCTTTTATCCGGCGCCACACACTCAGCTGCCGTCCTGTGACTGCTGCAGTGCTGAGCTGGTCCATTTGGGTCGAACGCTGTGTGATGGTGGGGAGACGGTTCCCCTCCTGAGGACAGAGTGTCAGGCAGCCAACCGAAGACTGACAGACTGTAAAGGTTGAGTCACAGCCACAGCAGACCTCCTCTCCGACTCCTCCCCACGAGTCCACGCTCTCCTCTCCTCCCCTGCCAGCCGAGACACTTGCACAATTAACCATGTGGCGTGCCTTTTAATAATAGACCTTTTAATTGTCGACAAATGAAGAGTGATGTAAAATAGCTAATAGCTGGTGCTAATTAATAGGGGAATTGAACGCTTGTTAATTAAGGGCAAACAGGACAAGGACCGACTCGGGTAATTTGAGCAATAAAACCGAGACTAACGATTGATTTCCAAACAGACTCGCTTCATAAAAACATCAAGCGACCCCCAGTTTGCCATTTGAAAGCTCTTGCATCTCCCATCCTAGCCTTTAGCGCCATGTCCTCTGGCCATAGACACACATGCATAAAGGAAGTATACACAGAGGAAATATAAACAGGAATATCTGGGCTTCCTACATACGAGTCCCCGCAGACGAGATGCAGCAAGACAAATCCCAACTATATGGTGTTTTCACAACGTAATAACAAAGATTATTAGCCACAACAAGGGTCTCAGTGGAATGATTCTGTGTCTGATTTTCTTGTGTTGTGTCTAAACACGATAATTAAAAAAAAAAAAACATAGGTTTTTCACTGCTTTCTAACTGTAATTTTTTTTGAACAAGTTAGTGTTATTTTACAGGTTTTTCCTGTTTTGTTAAATTATAGACAAAATCTAGTAAAATCACAGAAAATATCTGATTTAATTTAAAAAGATTTATTTACATGTTACTCATAAACAAAGCAAAGAAAAACTGTAAATAATGTCAACATAAAAAATATTTTTAAAAAATTACAAATGATAATTCTCTTTCTTACAATATTTGACCACAAAATTACTCTGTTTTTGCTAATATTTAAAAATCGTTTGCTATTATTTGAAAGAAAATTGTGTATATTCAAGACTCTAGAATGGTAAATACAATGGTATTAGACTGTCATTACACAGAATTTCCTTGTGTTGTTTAATTATAGATGGTATGTAGTAAATTGTAAAGAAAGTATTGATTTAATGTAAATAATGTCCACATTTGCTTTTCCTTTTGCAGTGTTTCCTATAAAATTACACAAATTTAATTGTATATTTGACATTATTGTAAAGAAAAATGATATTTATTAAATTTGGAAAAATGATAAATAATGTTCTTGAATGTTAAGTGAAAAATTTTCCCTGTTTTCTTAACTTGCTGACAATATCTAGTGAAAATGACTGAAAAATAAGTATTAATTTACACGCTGACTGTCATAAAAATGGACAAAAACTGGAAAATAACCCATTATTTTACAGATATTTGACATTATTGGGCAGTAAAATTATATATATTATAGATCAAAAAGTAAAATAATAAATTGTTGTGTGACTGATTTGTTAAATTGTCGATAATGTAGTAAAACTTAAGTTTATATCAAGTATGAAAATATTAATTTACATGACTGTAAAAAAAAATAAGGGGCAAAATGTACATAATGTCTACACCAGGCATTACACCACTTTACTGTATTTAAATCCACAAAAATCTTGATTATTTTACTGGTATTTGCAGTTATTTTTACGGTTTTTGAACGTTGCAGTATTCCACAGTCACTAACATGCATTTTCTAGCCCCTTTGCTGCCAGATTTCCCTCTTTGCTCGTCTCCCTGCGGTCATACTTAGAAATGAGCCCCGGGTTTCCTCGTTCACCGTCTTCCTCATGAGACCGGGGGAGCTTTACTGTCTCCTCACATCCATGTTCCTCAACTGGAAAGCTTTACCGCAATGTTCAAGTGCAACATAATTTTTATTACACCTGTAGTGCGCCCGCGGCCCTCCGTCTCTGTGTGTTTAATTTAAAGCAGAGTCTACGTTTCCTCGGCCTCAATCCCATTTTGGAGAGAGAACCATCCGAGGGGTTTTCATATAAGATTCTTAGATTAAAAAAAAAAAGTTATATAGGATGTTCCCTCTCTGTCAACATTGTGTGCGATAAGGGAGATGGACAAAATCTTTTAATAAAACCAAGCACAGAAGTAAGTGAGAGCAAGACACACACACCTAATTATCTGTCACTGGCCTGTCTGCTAAGAATAAACAGACTGATGTATGAATCCCAGCGAATAAATGATGTACTTCTGCTGTAGAAACCAAAATCTGGAGTCGCTGTTCGTGTTCCGGCTGCAGTTACTTCCCCCTCCACCTCGCTCCAGTTGTCTTGAGTGAGGATAGTGATCACAAAGCTCCGGGTTTATTAGATGAAATAGCACCTCTCTCAATTTCCACTTTTCCCTTCCATCTGGGAGTTTTTTTTATTCTCCTGTGCAGGACTGGGAAGACGCTCCAATCGGAACAATCAACAGCACGTGCGGCTTCCTTGTTCGCAGAAACTCATTAGTATGCTGCCAGAGGTGGTGAAAGAGGATTATGTGGGAGAAATAATGGGACAAAATGTAGCAAATAGATTAATAATCTTTTGGATGAGGATAAGGATGTGCGCCATGTGTCTGTGGGTGCACACAATAGCGCATATGCTTTGGAGAGCGTGAGGGTGTTACGACGGAGAGGCAACTTGCCTCTGACTCTCCATTCAACCCGCAAAATGACTTACCTGGACAGTTTTATGTTTGCCTGGAGGAGAATTAAAAAGGCACTTCATTTCCCCTTTTACAGGCTGGGTACGCATGTCAGCGCAGCCCTCCCTGAAAGCGCTCTAATCTAAATGCTTTTGTCAGGGGAGATTTGGTAGATTGCAGTAGGCAGAGGTACAAATTGGTTGTGTCATCTTATAATGAACTAGGTGAGGCGTTGCAGTTTTTCTGCAGCTAACAGTCCCCTGATTACTGTACTGTAAGTCACTGCTGCTGTTGCTGTTGCAGGCAGAGGACCTCACCTTCACCTCGCTTTGTTCGGGAAGCCTGATCTCGTGAACGCTGCAAAATGTTTTGCCGTAGTAAGCCCGGTGCGACGCGAGGGAAACTCTCCAGCAGCTTGTTTCATGGTAATTTCATACACATGCAGTAGGCCTCTTAGATCCAGGCTGGATTTACATCGCGTATACAGCAGCCGGGCCTGCGTGCTGTGCAGAATACCGTGAGGTGTTTTGGGCGTCGATGCTCGGCTATAGGCGGTGTGAAGCTTATTGAGTTTGCTCAGCACGATGGCGCATTGACCCCCTGACTCCAACTAAGGGATTATGGGTATCTCAGCAATTCCACAAAGCCACGCTGTCAGGTGTTTACGGGACATATTAGGACGCTGTGTAGGACTGGTTGGTATCTGTATGCTGCCCAAGACAGGAATCTCTAAGGGTGTGCGTTTGACAGAATCTGTAATGAAGCCAAACGGCTCAGCTAAGTCAACAGTGGTGGAGCAGATTAAAATGAAAGACACCTGTTGGACCAGCTTTTATTATTTCACTTTGTAACACACAACTGAATTAGTCATATTAATGCCACTGGTTTAAGTTAGATGTGCTTAAATCTTTGGATTCCTCTCCAATGAACAGTTTTATTTTATGGAAAATCAACTCGAATTCACCAATTTTTCCAACTCTAACTGTTGCTTCACGCAAATATTATACGTAAAATACGATTTAGTCAAGTGTATTTGAGCTGTAGTTGAAGAAATGTTCCTTTTGTTTTTGCTTTTGTGGAGGCAATTTCCTCTCGTGGATTCTCTTAATCTGAAATTACTTTTTGATGCTTGAAAATTTAATTCTAATTTCAGTGAAGGTGCAAAATATAGGTTTAGCATTGTGCACCTGATATCCACATTTCTTTAGTTTTGTCTGCTGCAACTCTGGGAATTCTTAACTTGGACTTCTGTTTGATTTTCAGTTGCAGCAATGTTCATTTGAGAGGAATCTAGTGACTTAAATACATCTAACTTAAACCAAAGGCATTATTATAAATTGTTAACTAAATTTGTCAATAGTTTTGGCTTTACGGGCTCATTTAAGTTGGTCGAGCAGTTCTCTTTTCTGTTATTCTACTCTAAGAGGTCACAGGCAAAAAAAAAGAAAAGAAAACAAGGACCTCAAACACAACACTGAAGGACTAGTAAGCTTAATTTTTACACTTTCAACGACAGCAGAACATTGTTGGACAAGTTGACATTTCAAACTGATAGAATCCACAAAACCGCTACAGACTGCCATCACAATGCTAGAAAGGTAAATGGGATTCATTTGGAAGAGTACATCTCTGCAGTTTTTCGCAGTACATCATATCTAGCATCTTTAGCCAGCTGGCCCACAACAACATTCTCCTCTTTCTATTCAAAACGGAGTCATGGAGAAATCCTTCTTGTCCCCTAATTGCATTTCACTCTCCTCGACGACGCCCTCATTCTGCTCTTGTTGATGCATCAACTCGGCCTGTGTAGATTCGTGTCCGAATGAGCGAACACTCAGATAGACGCAGCCTCCGTTAGCTCTGGACCAGTCCTCTGTCTTAGCTAGCTGTCACCGGAGCGTCTCCCACCGTTACTTTGTCAGGAGACTTCCACGGATGTGTTGCTCGTATGATTTTGTTGAAACGGTTCTCCTTTCTGTGCAGCTCGAGTGTGTCTGGGTGTCAGAGAAGCGAGCGGTGAAATGGTGTGTGAAGTTCGGGGGATTGGACTGTGTCAAAACGCATGACTGTGATTTAATTACTGCAGCGGAGTTAAAGTTACGAGAGCAAAGACACGCAGGGAGAAGGAGAAAGATCGAACGACGGCAAGTTGACGGAATAGTGATTTATTTTCTCTCCCTCTCCCGACATGTGAGCGTAGGCAGCTGTCCATGTAATATATATCCGACATCACTCCAGGGACGTGCAGCTATGCATTCACACTTATTGCACACATTATTATTGTTGATACAGTATTTTTATAAAGCAGCCATTCGATTCTTTTGGGCATACGTTTGGAACCGGAGAACTTGTTTGTGAGTTGGAGGCAAGAATCTGAGGAGGTTATTGTTGAGATACACTGTCAAAAAGTAGCCATGAAGTAGTTAAACTCACCGGATGTAGGTAGAAGCCTGCAGTTTTGTTCTCAACTTTCACTGCCTGCATGTCACAAAATTCCCCTCACAACAGGAATCAGCAACCTTTGTGCACACTAAAAATGGTAGGTTTTGCTCATGATGTGGATCGTGCAATAAGGCAGGCTCATGTCATTGTTTTGGAAAATTGTTGTAAACGCTGTTGTAGGAAAGTATTTTATTCATTATTGTTATTATAACCTATCTTCTCCAGAGGCACCATATCATGACTGACCCTGCACTGGGACCCAAGCTGGGATGTGCACAAAGAGAATTCCACTGTGCCGTAATTTATTTGTGACAAATAAAGGCCCCTTCTTCTTCAGTATGGGGCAAACTTGTGTATTTGCCTATTAGTTATGAAAAAAAGGACCAGATGAAAACCTGGCGACAGCGCACGTTGGAAAGATTCAGTTACAGAAGAATAAATAGTCCCTTCGCCTGTGTTCTGTTGTTGACAGATTTCTTGAAGTTGTTGTAGTTCACAACGATAGATTAAGGATTGTCCTACAAATATCTATATTTGAAGACCAACTGGTGAGGATTGCTGTGGACAAAGTACATATTGGTCTACTGCTAGTGAGTCATGGATGGTTTTAATGAGTCCAGTGAAGTCCTCCAGAGCTAAAGTTCAGGCAGACTTCACTTACTGGACACTGATTATCAGCTTATGCCACTTTTATTGGTGAAAGCCAGTTGACAGTCATCTTTTACTGGATTTTGTGACTTTTTTGGGGAGAAGTTACCCATTGTAATGATGAACCGAACATCTCAGCTATGACCTGGATTCCAAAATGCACTTTAAGGACTGAAGATGGTTGATGGAGAACCCATGAACGAGGATGTACTGGTGTATCCTCGTCTTTCTGCACCCATGACATATAAGAAAAAGAAGCTAACTGATAAACTGTAGCTACATGCAGCTATTTCACATTGTTGTAAACTTTGTGTTTTCTTGTTCTTATTGTGCCTTTTGTTGCTGAAAGAGTTAATTTAATGAAGGGTGATGAGACGAAGGAAGCGTTCCCAGTTGGAGGATGTGATGCTAGTATTTCCAGGATCGCTCAGTTTCTTCTCTGTTTTAACCGTCTCGTTCTGCAGTTCAGTTTTCAGTAGTTTACCATCCAGAACAGCGAGAACTGGAAATGAGTTGTCCACACACAGCTTTAAGTCACCTCAAACTCAGGAAGAACAAAAGTGCAGCAGGAACCACACACAGTGAGAATGTACAAACCATGTCGGCAGCAGGATGGACAAACGTGTGTATTTGCTATGTATCTTTTAATATTAATACGTCTGTGTCTATTTGTACAGTACTGTTGTATTTTATGCATCACACTTTAAAATCAGAATGTATGACTTGTACATTCTCGTCACATGCCGTGATTTAAAGATCATAAAATTCAGCGGTAGGTTAAAACAAAACAAAGGACGGATGTGGCAGACAGCACATTTAACTGACGTCTCTTTAAACCGATAACTTCAAGGAGAGGATGTCTCATTCTGTTAAAAACCTGTTGCTTCAACTCCTTGCTTTTCTTCCATTTGAATCTCTTAGGAGGGAATAACATGTAAGGAGGAATGAAGGATGTGCAGTTAGTGGAATTAGATACACCATGCAGTGTTTAGCCCAATATGACTTTCAGAAGGTTTAGAGAAGTATAAACAAGCCCGAGTTTTGTTTTTTTGTTTTTTTTCCGGTAGCAGAAAGTGAGTCAGACCAGACATCAGCTGACTCCTCCACACACGTTACAAATATCTGATATTTTAGCATCAGACGAGCCGCAGCCTGAGTGTTGTTTGGGTGTCTGGTTGTGGCGATGTTTCAAGTTGTCTCTCAGTCCATTTGTAAAATGGCCATTTACCAAAATAAATAAAAAAATCTCCCTGCGTCCCTGTCCACTTCACGACACAGGATAAAAGCTTAAGCTGACAGCACAAACTGCCGTCCACCAGCAGAGCTATTGTTGTCCTATAGAGAGAGCGATGCCACCCAGCCAAGTGCTGTGTATGTGTATGTGTGTGTGTGTGTGTTCTTGTACTTGCTACATTGTGAGGACCATTTTCTGCATTTAACTATCCAACTGAGGACATTTTTACAATGTGAGGACATTTTGGCCGGTCCTCACTTTGAAACAGCCATGTTTGAGGGTGAAGACTTGTTTTTAGAGAACAGGTATGAATTGAGGTTTGGTTAGGGTTAGGGTAAGGATTAAGTTTAGGCAATCAGTTGTGATGGTTAAGGTTAGGGTAAGGCTCTAGGAAATGCATTACGCCTATGGATGTCCTCACTAAGATAGAAGTACAAACGTGTGTGTGTGTTTGTGTGTTTGTGTGTGTGTGTTTTTGCCTGTGTGGCCCCTGGGTGTGCGCACAACACACACACACACACACACACACACACATCCTCTGTGAATGTGTGCATCTGTTTGTACTCGCTCGTGTTTGTGTTTGTCAGCAAGTTTGTTGACAACACTGTAGGACATCAGGGTGGGATTGCTCTGAATGTGAGGAAACAGCTCATCTGAATATAGATGGGTCCCATCTGGAGGCGCTTGGCTTTGGCCCTTCATAATTTTGTAAGCAGCTAAGCATCTGGGGCCCACTAATGAAACCGAAGGCAGAGGAAAAGGCCCTGGGCTGCCGCTGGGCTGCCCGTCGCTGCGAGGGGACAGAGGATAGGAATGAGGACGAGTGGAAGAATGGATGGAAGGAGGCTCGAGCCAGGAGGGAAGGAGTGTGCAGAGAATATTGGAGGTCTTAAAGAGACCTCAATGGCTCCTTAGAGACAACAGGCAAGAAAGCCAAGTAGGCCATTAGAAAACTGAGCCATAAAATGAAGACAGTGGTGTCTTTATTGTGGCCCATTAACTCAGATGTTCATGTGGAGATAGCTGCTCTATGTGCCACTGTAATGAGCAATATAACGATGCCCCGGCATAGAATGATGCACTGTTTAAAAAAAAAGAAACAAGAAAAGAACACTCTGATTAAATAGAATTATGTTAACTACTAACATCAGCTTTTGAGGGCGGAACAGATCCTAATGACTCACCTGGACGAATAAATCTCAGCAGGATCTTCTCCTGTCTGTCTCTTTTTATCAGGGTCTTTGCAAAAAACTGGAAAAAGAAAATGAAAAGGAAGACGTTCCTCTTCCTAAACATGTATAAAGGAAAAGGCTTAATGTGCACCACTCAGATTTACTGATTTAGATAATCCTTTAAAGCAGCAAATATTGTTTTGATGAGCTGTTTTGCTATAATAATGTTTTTAATAGAAATAGGTTTTTACTTTACTATTACTTGTACGGATGCCACTTCTGGTTCTTTAACAGTTTTCTTATTGGTGCTTTTTGCTTCTTTAGTTTTTAAAGAAATAAAACTAAAGAAATGAAGACTAGAATAAAGATTGCTTTATTTTCTCACGCATACTGTATATATATATTCATGTTTATATGGACACTAATGTATTGATGAAATGGTCAGAGCATTGTGGAAAGAATAGAGAATAGAAAAGAGGCTTTTATTTGCTTCTGTGGAAATAGAATATATAAAGCATATAAAATTAAGTGTCAGAGCTTTAAAACATTTTGTATCAAGTTTCATTAAACTGTCCAGCGTTCCGTAAGGGATCCTCGACTTACCTTCGTTCCTGCAGCGTAGCGTAAGTCGATTTTTGCAGTAAGTTGGAACTCCAGCAAAAATGTAAACAAAAAGACAAAAAGTTAGCAAATGTAGCACAATCCAAGAGCAACCAGCGAATGTAAACAAAACCGTCTTATAGCGCTGCGTGACAACGTATTCATCCGCTCCGCTCTCCAACTAGTTCCACTCATCTAGTGCTGATGTAACGACGAAATGCCGTAGGTCGAGGACGTCGTAAACCGAGGACCTCCTGTATCACAATTTAAAGCTCCACCTTAAACAGATACACACGTGGACAAAATTGTTGGTACCCCTCAGTTAAAGAAGGAAAAACCCACAATTCTCACTGAAATCACTTGAAACTCACAAAAGTAACAATAAATAAAAATTTATTGAAAATTAAATAATCAAAAACAGCCATTACTTTTGAATTGTTGATTAACATAATTATTTAAAAAAACAAACTAATGAAACAGGCCTGGACAAAAATGATGGTACCTCTATAAAAGATTGAAAACTATTTGACCAGAGTGACATGATTAACTCAGGTGTGTCATTTAATTGACATCACAGGTGTTTCCAAACTCATAATCAGTCAGTCTGCCTATTTAAAGGGAGACAAGTAGTCACCCTGCTGTTTGGTGAAAAGGTGTGTACCACACTGAACATGGACAACAGAAAGCGAAGGAGAGAATTGTCCCAGGACATCCGAAAAAAAATTATAGACGAACATCTTAAAGGTAAAGGCTATAAGACCATCTCTAAACAGCTTGAAGTTCCTGTGACAACAGTGGCTCATATTATTCAGAAGTTCAAGACCCACGGGACAGTAGCCAACCTCCCTGGACGTGGCCGCAAGAGGAAAATTGATGACAAATTGAAGAGACGGATCGTTGGAATTGTATCCAAAGAGCCCAGAGCAACCTCCAAAGAAATTAAAGGCGAACTCCAAGGCCAAGGTACATCAGTGTCAGATCGCACCATTCGTCGTTGTTTGAGCCAAAGTGGACTTCATGGGAGACGACCAAGGAGGACACCACTGCTGAAAAAACTCATAAAAAAGCGAGACTGGAATTTGCAAAAATGCATGTTGACAAGCCACAAAGCTTCTGGGAGAATGTCCTTTGGACAGATGAGACCAAACTGGAGCTTTTTGGTAAGGCACATCAACTCTATGTTCATAGACTCAAAAATCAAGCATACGAAGAAAAGAACACTGTCCCTACGGTGAAACATGGAGGAGGCTCAGTAATGTTTTGGGGCTGCTTTGCTGCATCTGGCACAGGGTGTCTTGAAAGTGTACAAGGTACGATGAAATCTGAAGACTATCAAGGCATTCTGGAGAGAAATGTGCTGCCTAGTGTCAGAAAGCTTGGTCTCAGTCGCAGGTCATGGGTCTTCCAACAGGACAACCATCCAAAACACACAGCCAAAAACACCCAAGAATGGCTGAGAGAAAAGCGTTGGACTATTCTAAAGTGGCCTTCTATGAGCCCAGATCTGAATCCCATTGAACATATGTGGAAGGAGCTGAAACATGCCATTTGGAGAAGACACCCATCAAACCTGAGACAACTGGAGCTGTTTGCTCATGAGGAGTGGGCCAAAATACCTGTTGACAGCTGCAGAACGCTCATTGACAAATACAGAAATCGTTTAATTGCAGTGATTGCCTCAAAAGGTTGTGCAACAAAATATTAAGTTATGGGTACCATCATTTTTGTCCAGCCCTATTTCATTAGTTTTTTTTTTTTTAATAATTATGTTAATCAACAATTCAAAAGTGATGGCTGATTTTGATTATTTAATTTTCAATAAATTTTTATTTATTGTTACTTTTGTGAGTTTCAAGTGATTTCAGTGAGAATTGTGGGTTTTTCCTTCTTTAACTGAGGGGTACCAACAATTTTGTCCACGTGTGTATTATGTAAACGTCAGCACATTGTGTTGATAAAACCTGTTTCACTCTTCACTTTTGAGTATAAAATCAATACAGTATTTTTTTCTGTGTGAATTTAGCAGGTTAGTAAACAGTTAAGGTACTTCTTCAGCCACTAATACCGAAATTCAGTCAGAGAAACTGTAAAAATAAAGACTTTTTTTCAGCAACCGAAGAATTCTGTTGATTTAAAATGAGATTGAAGTTGTAGTAAATTAATTAAATTGGCTTTATGACCTGATTGTTCTCCATCAGCAGGATTCTAAGTCTTTAAAATCTTGCAGCAATCGTCCAGTAATTGGTAGTTTTTAAATATAATCGCAAATTTCATCAGAAACTTAATTAGATGGATGCAAACTGTCCTGGTAATTGTTGTCGTCAAGCCTAAACCTTACTTTTTCAACTGTCGCATTTTTCCATACTGTACCTCGGCATTCCCTTATAGCCTGAACTCCAATCTGATTTTTCCACCTCCACCTTCACATCCTTCCCTCCAATAAAGCGGTTGACCCTGAGCAACTGGACTGTCCACAGCAGCTACAGCCAGCGGTTTGCTCAGGGAATGGAAAGCCATAGGCCCCTTTTCCTTAAACTTTATTATTATAGCTCCTTTATTCCTCTGTCAGCCTGATTTCCCAGTGGAAATGAAATGAAAAAGCAATTGGTTCTCCTTTTTATTACTGTCATCTTTGTTTTCTGGCCCAGAGAGTAAAATTGCCTGATCTCAGAGAGTTGCACTTTTACCCCCCATCCGAAGTCACGGGGAAGAAAAACAATAACAGGGAAAATAACAATCAGCATCGTAAAAAAAATGACCTGTCAAAATGAGCGCGTCTGAAACTGGAGGGCCGCCAGCGTGCTGACACCCACCAGTTGTTTATGACGGGAGGATGAGTCAGTTGGAGTCCGACGGTGGCCTTCGCTATCTGCCAGCTCCCACAGTCCAGGAAAAGATGTTTTAGAGGCGATTAGGATCACAGACGGCGGAGGAGGGAGAGAGAATAAAGGAGGAGAGGGAATATCTGCAGGAAGAAGGAGGAGGTTAAAGGATAGAGGTGGAGATGGAGGGGAGGAGGATTCCCCTGAGGTTCCGACTAACCCCACGGAGACATGCTGACGGGGGGATCAGACTCCTCATGCACAGCGCCTCAAATCATTTATTCATCGGCTTCATTAAGAGAGAATTACAAGGCTGCTTAAGGACCCCCAGGTCACTCACTGTTCTCAATCATCACTATTCCTAATGAAAGCCTCCAGTGTGTCCTAACTGTCAGCTGTTTATGGATTTTCAGGAACGATTATTATTATTATTATCTCGGCAACAACTTTGCGGCATTTATTGTGATTTTACAGTGAGCAGATGTGTACAGTAGAGCTGCTAATCAAACCGAATGACAACGAATGATAACTCTCATAATGAGCGCTTGTGATTTGAAAACGGCACCCGTCATTAGCAGCTCCTTTAACTTCCTCCGTCTTCACATACAGTAGCAGACGGCACAACACAACAGCGACTGTCCTCCGGACCTTCACACGTGTAATTATAATCGAGGGAGATAATTAAGGAGGCGGAGAGGAAGACAGATCTTGTCATTCAGCGAACAATGCCGTCCAATCTGCTCTTATGGGTTTCCACTTCCTGAATTATCAGCTGACATGTTAGCGCAATCAGCCACAAAGCCTCCCGTTCTGTTTGACAGCCACGAATGTCAACACGCAAACCTCTAATTTAGCCAAGATCCACAAGCTGATGACATATGAATATGCATGAAACAAAGACAAGGAGTCATGTCGCCGTTGTCTGTCAGAAATCTCACCTGATGGTCAAAGAGTGAGACTGTAATGTCTCTCATTTATACACTAGAAGTTTGGGCTCACTTAGAAGTGCCCTTATTTTTGAAAGAAAAGCCGTTTTTCTTTCCAATGAAAATAACATTAAATGAATCATAAATACACTCTAGACATTGTTAATGTGTTAAATGATTATTAAATATCTCCATAGGGGTACAGAGGAACATTTCCAGCAACCATCACTCCTGTGTTCTAATGCTACATTGTGTTAGCTAATAGTGTTGAAAGGCTCATTGATGGTTAGAAAACCCTTGTGCAGTTATGTTAGCGCATGGATAAAAGTGGGAGTTTTCATAGAAAATAAGAAATTGTCTGTGTGACCCCAACTGTTTAAACTATAGTGTCCGTATTGATGGAATAATATTTGAAAAGTACCCACAATTCTTTGAATTTTTCCCCTTTTTAACAATAAATTTCAGTTTAGTTTGTCTTTTTTGACAAGAATTTACAATAAAACACTATTTGTGTCAAAGTGGAAACAGATTTTTACAATTGAATAACAACAGATTAATATTAAAAAGTGAATTATGTGACATATGAAGCGATGTATCAAGTACTCGCCCAATTCAAGCCAGTACACATTTTATTACATGCACTGATGAGCCACAGTTTTATAACCACCTGCCTAATTTTGTGAAACTCTGGTTAAATTGCACAATTATGCAATATCTCAGGGGGTGTCTTGTGTGAGTTAAAAGCCACCAATAGGCCAGGTTACACCACTCACACCCAACACGGGGCATTCCATATAAAATCAACCAAATTTGAAATAAGTTCCCGCCTGATCCCGTCAGAATCAGCTGATTGTTTTATGTGCAGTATCTTTAGTATATTTAATGAAGCCATGCAAAGTTTTACCTTCATGCAATGGGTATTTTGTGAGTTACAGGCCTTTGAAATACAGAAATGTGGGTTAAAATGATGCTGTTTTAAATTCATGTTACTTTTTCCAGCATTTTTAGAATCCTCATGGCTTCATAAATTCACAAGATAATCTATTTGTGACTGTTAAAGCATGTTAATGTTAGAAATTTATTTTGATACGGAAGGGATCACGGGTTGAAAGTTATCCTGGTATTAAAATCTATGTAAAACTGAGACCTTTCGTTTGTTCTAGCCTATAACGTGCTGATATGAGCCTTAGAAGTTGAACCAAAATGCACTTTTTAAAATTTTCTCTGGTGTTTTATTGTAAAAACTGAAACACATTCAGGGTACCAATGATTGTTTCTATGGTTCTATGTCATAGATACTAACCTACTGCAGTATAACTGTTGAAACTATCATACATCCCATAATATTGATGCTTAAAGCCAGGTGATAGAACAAAATAGTGCTGAGCAAGAATCAGGATTTCGGTTTTAAATTGTGACACCTGGAGTGGATTTAAAACTGATTTGGCTACAGTTTTCACCAGGGCCCGAATGTGTTCACACCGAAACATTTCATGTGTCTATCTGCGGTATTTATAAAGTTATGAGGTTCAAAAATACTTTCAACTCACCTCTATGTACTTGAAATAGTTTGTAACTTGGAAAATATTCATAATACGAGGGCAAAATGTTGCATGTCTTCATTAAATTAACTAAAGTTATTGTACATAAAGAGTCAGCTGACACTAAGGATGTCAGATGGAGATACTTACTGATTTTTCTGAGAATGACCCATACACGAGATACTCAAGGATACATTACAGAACTCAAGTTTTTGAGTTCATTTCATCCCCTGATGACACAACCTTATCCACAACAATACACAATTACAACCACTTAAATGTCCTTGGAAACTAATCAAGCGCTGTCGACAATGAATCATGACCTGAAAAAAACACGATTGGCTTTGTACAAATAAGTTTTCCTTGAATTTATCAAAAAGTAAACAAATGTTATTGCAACAAACTACTTGAGTTTTCTTAGCATTGTAACAATAATCTGACATTAAGATCTCAAACTCAACAGCTGTCAAGAACAATTTCATAACTGTAAGGATTCTAAATAAATGAAAACAACTCTTACTACTTCACACAATGCTTTACTTTGGCCTTAGTTTAATTATTGTAGTACTTTGGTGTGTGTTTTGCAACTTTATGGAAATACCGAACAGTTCAATATAAGAATGTCACATGGACTCATATTTAGAGGAAGAGGATATTATCTGTGCTTTCAGAGTCCAATTTGACAGTATTTGGCTTTTTTTTATTACATACTTCTTAGATGGAATGCAAAAAATGCCTTTTATGGAGTACCAAATGTGCATTATCTCAGTACACTAACAGTTTATATTTTTTTCTTGTAGGTCTAGAATTATTTGAGTAGCATCACACACTATAGCATCATATTTCCAGTAGCCTAATGTGATTAAACGATAATAGAACCCTCCAAAAAGTGGTTCCTCTGATGGTAAAATAGCTTTAAAAAAAGAAATTTGTCTTTTTTTTTGTCCTTTGCTAGTATTCAGTTTCCCAACAGAACAATAAGCAATGAAAGATGCTGTTGATGTGAGTGCAATGTTTACCACATTCACCAACCTAGTTTAGCCTGTTAGCATGCTAATATTGGCTATTTAGCCCCAAACGCCAAATGCTAACCAAGCTTGCTAGCTAACACTGATCGGAATGTCACAAGTTTTATCATTTTACAGGTATTTAGTCGAAAAGCAAAGTGACAAATTGCAGTTTTGACCTGATGAGTGCAACCAAAAACAGTGAAGATGATGAGGTTGAGCTTCTGTCAAGTTGTGAATGTCTGTATAGAGCTATGAACGTGTCAACCTTCACTGGAGCTACGCCATTAGCATAGCCCCAAACTGAAATCTGTGCTGAATGCTTTCACAGGAGGCGATTTTTTTTTGCAACACATATTTTCAGTAATTCAGTTCCAGCTGGCTTTCGAAATACTTAACTTTTCTCGAATACGTGTGAATATTTTCTGAACGAAGGGCTGTTTGTAGGCAGGAGCGGTTTGTGGACCGCGGATGCTGGTCAGGTTTGTGCTCGGACCGGTCGGCTCGTGGAAGAGATGGAGATAGAAACAGAGATTGAGAGTCTATACAGTAGAAGGCAAAGGGAGCCACTGATGCATTCTGTTCAGCCGACTGTAAAAATGAATGAATATATAAATGAAAATGTTTTTGATGCATTCAGTGGGAAGGTCAGGGTTCAAATGATTTTTTCGATGTGGGACTTGGACTTAAATATTGAAATATACGTGATGCAGAGACACACTGCTTCAGATGGAATTAACGCTAAAGACACCGTTAGTCATATGTCTTTCTCAGGTAATGGGCTGGAAACGCCTGTTAAATATGAGACAATTAGATCAGCCATCATATCTGTAAAAACAGTAGAGTACTTGGAATACTGCAATATTCCATAAATATTAAAAAAAATAAAGTTAAGCATAGTATCTGGAAAATAATTATATATTTTGTTGATTAAAATACAGGAAAACTTGATTTTATTGTCTCACACAGTAAAAGAATTAATTATTTTGTATAAAAACGTCATGATTAATGATTTTTTGTGTGGAGAATATTTGCAATTTGAATCTTTTATTACAGTCAACATGTACAACAATACCTTTTGGGGGGGATTTTTCTTAACAAAACAGGAAAGACATATAATAACAGTTTGAAAATTATTTTGCGTTTTAATACACACATTTTACTTTCAAATAACAGCAAACATTTGTAGAAGAATTAGATATCTTGTCAATTTAAAGCACCAAAAACAGTGTAATTTCACAGCAAATATTTTCAAAATACTTAGTTTGTCAATTTACATAGAACAAAAACAGTATAATTTTACAGTTGCACATTGTAAAAGGATGAATTACGATTTGTGAAAATACACATTTGTTTATGTGGATGTTTTGACAGTTTTGGTCTTTTCTTTTAGTGTTAATGTGTAAATGCACACTCTCATTTTACAAGTTATTATTGAAAGAAAAATCTTTAAAATAAAAATAAAAAATGTTTAAATTATTTATTAATAATATCTGCAAAATAATGTGTTTTTTGCTGATTTAAATACAGTAGAAATAAACAGTTTAAATGTTTGATTAAATGTTGTAAACATAATCTCTTATTTGTACAAAAACATAGAAAAAAATGTGGACATTATTTACTTTTCATTCCTGATTTTTTCCCTTTTTACAACCAACATGTAAATCATTACTTGTGATTTAGCAATTTCTTGTAATTTAACAAAACAATAAAAATCTGTGAAATAATATTTAATAATTATTTAACATTTGTATGTCAGCTGTTCTTTCAAATGATGGCAAGATAATGGTGTAGTTTGCCTGTTTGAATGTTGTGAAAGAACAAGTTACTTTTTGTAAAGTTGTAGATTTTTAATATTTCTTTAACTTGATTTTAATATCCGTAATTTAAGAAAAAATGAGTAAGATAACAGTAAGAGAATGGCAAATATCTGGACAGTAAAATTACATTTTTGCTCATTGAAATGCAGTAAAATTGTGTAATTTTATGATCAGACATTATAGTAAGAAAGAATGATTTAGTGTTTGTAAAATTGAAAAAAAATGCAGATTTCCTGTTTTGGCCATTTTTAATTATTATTATTTTTTTACTTTTAATGTGTAAATGTAAAATGTGTATGTAATTTAACAAAATAGCAACAATGTGGAAAATAGCAGGGCATTTTTCGAAAGAACTGCAGTTAAAACCTGTTAAAAACCATGATTTTTTAACAGTATGTGTCTGTTCCCAGGCGTTTGCTGGACATATGTGGTTTTCTGTGTCCAAACAACAACACGAGAGCGTGCCAGCGTTCGTACACGCGTGTGCGTCTGTGTTTTTGTTTGTATGCAGCGATTCTTCACTCTCCCTGGCACCGTCCCAGCTCCCCCGGCCAGACCAGCAGCTGGCAGCCAGAGATTGCCCACTCATCAAGCCACTTTATCACCGGGCCCACAGAGTTCAAGGGGGCTGTCAGAGACCAAGCTGAGGAGCTCCTCACTCCTTTAATACCAGCACGTTCTCTCACCGCCGCTGTCGAGTGGCAGAACCTGGCCGGTGAGCCCTCGAAAAGAGAGGCTGTGTGAGTGAAGTACTGCCGATAGTTTGACAAAGGATTAAATAAAGAACTAGAGCTAATGTGTTTGGCAGTCGGGCACGCTCCTCTCTATTTTTGTGGTGCGCACGTGGGATTCCTCGGCCGGCCGAGCTCTTCCCTTCCAGTCTGAAAATACAGCGTTTGGAGTTTTTTTTTCCGCTGCTGACAGACACAAACACAGCAAACTCACACTCTGTTGCCAAGAGCAGCCTTCAATTCGCTCTAAATTATTAAACGACAAAAAACACTGGCTGTCACCTTGTTTTAGCGTTCGGTGTTTTCAGATTCTCCAGCACTCCTGGTTTGGTTTCTTACCAGCTGCTGCACTGCGAGTTTACAGCGTGTTAATAGCCGCTTCTGTGCAGCCTGTTGAGGGCAGGAAGGCCGAGCTGATATTTGCTGCTCTGTGTAAAACATACAAGTGTGGAATCAGGACTGTTGCTGTTCCACTGTTAAAGCAGCTGAACTGACATCTGTGCAGATGTGTATCACTTTATTTGGGGCCAGTGCTATTCGTTTATCACATCAAGGCTGTGGACAAAATGATTCCATAGTCTGTGTTGCTGCTTTGCATAAATATACATCTTTAGGGTGAAAATGATAAAAATCTATTCACAGTTTACTAAAATAAGCCAGATTATACCCCAAAATAGTAAATTTTAATGTTTACCAAGTTGTAGTATCCACGTACCTTCAGCTGTTTACTCAGAAGCCTGCAGAGAAATACTTTTTAGAAGCTGATTTGAATTTAAGGATACCACTGGAAAGTTTTGATAATTGATAATTAAAGAAATAGAAATATTTCATGTGGAAAAACATACCAAAGCTGCACTAGCAGTGTAGCGGCTAACGTATCATGCTAGCTTTAGTCTCGTTAGATTTTTTTAAAGTCATGCACAAGATAAGATCAAATAATAAAAAAAGATAAGATAGGACTTGACTAGCCCTGAAGTAATTTCCTGTGCCAGATACTGATTAGAAAAATGACATAATATGAGAATAAATCCAGTAGTGTAATGTGTAATAATTACAGCATTGATACTGAATTCTTTGGTATTATTCCACATGATAATGAAATTCCTCTGGAAGTTGAAATATAATAGATTTAGTTAGTTTTAGATCATATATCTTCCAAAGATATTCAACCCATGCATTTTACTTCCACTGAATTTTGATAACATGTACATATTGGAGTCATGTTGTCTTGTAGTTTGTCATAAGGCTTTAATTTTTTAATGTAAAAACTCGTTATTTTCAATTACGATACCAGGAAAACTGAAGCAATTTGTTGGTACTACTGGAAATTTAGTTCCAACGTTAGTTAGTCTTGTTGACTTGCTTTTCATAAATTCAGGAATCATTTTTGTTCATCCACAATTCTGGACGAGGCCAGAATATACCTCGGGGTGTAAAACAGATTGGGTGTAGTCTAGGCAGGAAGTATAAGGTATTTTGTGATGTTTTCTGTGTGTGAACCTCATCTGAGGAGGATTTTAAAACCTCTGAGGAAACAATGAGCAGCGTTTAAAGAGTGGTTTAAATGTGCTCGGCTAGTAAAAGCGCCTCAACACTCAGATCACCTGTTACTGTTGTTTTAACAGCAACTCTGTTCCAAAACATATAAACATGACAAACATCATTGCCTCAATGTGTCAGAGTCTTGTTTCAGGTAGAATTACATCAAATCCTACGTTACAGCTGGAATGTTTCATTACAGGCTACAAAAAACTATTTTCTGACTACAAATATGGTAACTTGTCAGTAGTTATTACACTTCACATTGCTAAGGCCGTTAATGTGTTTTTAGTTTTGTTTTAATGAACTTTCACATATTTAAATCACCACCATTACCTACCATTAACATACGACGTGTATGTTGTACATTATATTAAATGATGCTGATTCTACAAAACCAACATTACATCTAAAATCACACACCAGTAGCAGATGGTCAGTTTTGTCTGGCTCAGTTTTAAAAAAGCAAAGACGACTAATATTAGTCCGTACAACGACTTCAGATAAAACAGTAACTCAGTCTTTACAAAATTATGTTCCTGTACAACTAAACTTTATTCTAAATTACTTTCTGAAGGAAATGTATTTCCTGCTGGATGAAGTTATTACCTCCGCCAGGAGGTTATGTAATCACCGGAGTTTGTTTGTCTGTGTGTGTGTGTATCTGTCTGTTTGTCTGTTAACAGCGTAACTCAAAAAGTCATGGACGGATTTTTACCAAATTTTTACAGGATGTCCGGAAGAGCACAAGTAAGAATCGATTAGATTTTGGAGGTGATCCGAATCACCGTCTGGATCCAGGAATTTTTTGAAGGTCGAAGGACAATTGAGAGATGGCCTGGCGGCCATCTCTCAATTGTGACACACACACACAGACACACACACACACACACACACACACACACACACAGAGATGGACAGACAGACAGACAGACAAACGGCATGGCGGAGGTATGCGCTCGCCGAGTGCTTTTCTAGTTAGACTTGTTTCAGGTGCTATTATATCTGTATATTGCCACGGATGAATCGTGCCAATATACACAAAAAGTATTTCCTGCCAGATAACAGTGTTTGCAACAAATACATTTCTAATCAGCTGATCTTTGCCTTGCCATTAATTTTGCTGCTTCACTGTCGTTCCTTTTCCGCCAAGCTATCATATATTAGATGGAGTGGCACATTTCACCCTCCTGGTGAGGCAGAAAACAGAAGAGAAGCTTCAAACATGTAGTGAAAGGGTCGTATTTTAACCGAAATCATATTTTTACAAACCCTACCAAAACATTTTGGTGCCTGAATATGTAAAAGTGTTGAACAAAATTAACCAAGTAGTTTTGGTTCCTAAATCAAAGCAGAATGAGTGAAAACTGAAAGTAAACAACGGAAAACTACCTCTGTCCTCCCCTCTTACCTCCTAATGCGCCTCTTTCAAAATGGCCGCCTTTCCTATAACATCACAGGCGATAGTTTGCCTTTCTTTCAAATCAAAATTTCCTCAAAACGTAATTGGGAATGCATTTTAGTTGTGTAGGTGTGTTATTTTGTGGAGGCAGGGTTGTTCCCAGACACTACAGCAGCTACTCGAGGCCTGGAGTTTCCACAGTGAGCTCCTGATAACTTCAAACCGAGCTTTAAGCCTCCACTTCTTTGCGCCTCTGCACAGCAAATAAGGAACTCTAAAATTGCTCTCACTCCTGGTCCTCGTAGTTTCCACTCCTGATCTCCTTTCTGTGTCTCGCCCTGCCTAACACACTCCCTCCCTCCTTTGTCCTACTTAGCCAGCTACTGCAAAATCACTTATCTTCACCTTGCTTCCTCTGTCTCCTGCTAATACACATTAGCAGCCAGCAGCCATATGTAATAGGGCTGTGCGTGCCCCCGCTGGTATAATGGCTTCTCTGACACTTCTCCCATTAAATTTGGTCAGGCGGCGCTGCACAGGAACCCTCTGCACACTCTAAAATATTGTTATGTAACTACCATAAACAAGCTGGCCAGTGCCGGTGACTTTGGGAATAGACTATTTTTGGGTTTGTTGTACCTTTTCCTTGTTTATTTCCTAAGACTCCTCCGGTCGGCCGCTCCCCCCCGCCTTCTTCGGCTGTAAACCTTTTTACCGTCATAATACGGTAGCTGCATTACGGAGCTCATCAGATTACAGTGTGACTAAGTGGACACGTCTGCTGTATCTAATGGGCTTGTTTGTATCTTCCATATCTGTACAGTAGCACATACAGTAAGGAGATAGCATCTGCTGCTCCGTCGTCGTCGTCGTCTGTGTGTGGTGAAACCCAGGCCGAGTCCCAGATAACGTGATCATCGGCGGCATCCGTAACTGTTACCGTGACAAACGAGAGCTCCGATCCCGGCCGATAAGCGACGTATTCATTTGTTTAATTAAAACAGCTTGTCTCGTCGTGGCGAGGGGTCATTTTGGAGAATGTTAGAATTAAAGCAGGTAATTAAGTAAAGCTCCAGATAAGAAACCCCACAGAGGTGCCTGCTTCTGCCAGTAGGGAAGGCAAACTTAATCTATCCCCTCTGCAATCCCACAAGGTCGTTCACTTTATTAAAGCCTCGATGCCACTACCACTGCCCACCAGCCCAACGTGATGAAATATTTTATATACTTGTTGGGAAGAAGGGGGAGGAAGAGGGGAGCCGCCAATAGCACAGAGTAAGTCTATAATACCAGTACTACACAAAATGAAGGCAATTAAAGGCTGCTTGTTATCTTGTCTATGGGAACAGGAGAAGAACTTGTACAGCAACGAGCACCTTGACAAAGATATTTGTTTGGCCAATGGAGTGTGGCGTTAATTATCACAGGCTGATTAAAGGCACTGAGCGGGAATGGATGTCGTTTGTCTTGCCAGCCTCAGACTCTACGGCAGCCAGCCAGGGTCTTTATTTTAGGGTCTTTTTGGGGCTATTTTTAGCCCCAGGACTGCCTTACCAAATGTTGAGGGACTCAGTCGTAGAGCTGAATATTACAGGACAGTCCAGCAAAAGTGCGGAGGATGGAAACTACTGTCAGGAGACTGTTTTCATTTGTTTTGTCTTTTTAAAGTTTGATGATGTTTAAGATATTTACTTTAGTTAAAACAACAAAATTACTTAAAAACGTGGATGAACCAGGCTGGTATACAAATTTTGTGGCATAATAGTGCAGAAAAGTGCCGTTCTTAGTTGGATTTTATTATAAAATTTTATAATCTTGTAAAAATGTCAAAAAAAAAAAACTCTTGTAAAACTACTAATTTAATTTCAAATTGCAAGAATCAACTGGCCATTTTAGGTGATATTGTGATTCTAAAAGCATATTTAAATCTTGAACATTAACATACTTACCTTTAAGAAACTGTTGAACAGAGTGTAAGAAACTTTTACGAGATTTAACAGTGCGCTTTCCTTATCTGATGCAACAGGCAACTACAGGAATGCTGTTTAATGACTAGTGGATTAAATATTGTTACATGAACACTGGTCAGGAACCATTAACTGCTACAGAAATCCCTGTCATGGTGGACATTTGCTAGCCAAGTCCCCACATTGCTAAAAGTACAATCGCAAAACCACTGATTTATGATTTAGATTTAAACATGAAAATTCCCATGATTCTTTTAGATTGCCAACATGGAAATCCCCTAGTTCCTAAACTAGTAAACACAGCAGTCAAACTATACTGTTGATAGCCTCTAAACTGTAGATTATTATCAAAATGATCCTCAAATCTGATCGTCATAACGGCATGAACTAGCCTAGCCGCGCTAGACAACCCACGGCAACGAATTTAATTCTCTGCCAGGGTCGGTCTAGTTACCCTCGGTAAGCCTCGAGGTTGGATTCTCCTAAAACTGGCCGACGAATCACCATGAAGTGTAGAGTCAGAAGGCGGGCGTAACGAAGTGACGACAGAGGCGCGACGATTCTGACAGAAACAACCGGAAACAACTAGCCTAGCCACACTAGACAACCCATGGCAACGAATTTAATTCTCTGCCAGGATCGACAACAAAAACGAAAACAGTCGTTGAGCTCCATTAGCACCGACTCTGAATAATCTTTCTGTTAACATGTCTGTAATATACTTGAGCTTCACCCATTGACTGTATAAATAAGGCTTCACCGAAATCCCGCATCCTCTGATTTCCGGCGCTCTAGGAACTCCGTCAGCCTATTCTTTGCTCTGATTGGTTGTATACCTACCCAATTGCTGCAGAGTGATTTGAAAGACAACCTTTTAGCCTGCCTCGCTGCCTGTCGAGAGTTCCTAGACCCTTGTGTCTTCAGACCTGGGTCTAGCGCGGCTAGGCTAGGCATGAACTGCAAACTCTCGTTAATGTCAGTCCAGTTACTACAGAAATTATCACTGTTTTTAATGTTAAACTTTTAATATTTTAACAGTTTAGTATTGCTTATTAATATTATACACTGATGAAAGTACATTAATTTAGCATTTTTTATTGATGACATCCGATGTAATTAAAGAAGATATCTCTGACTCAACCAGCAAGTCTGTGTTAAAGTACAGAATGCTTTCATTGTCACTAATTTTGTCAAATTGTAGAAATATACACTACTAGACAAAAGTTTGGACACACCTTCTTATTCAGTGGTTTTTATTCAATTATTTTGTACATTGTAGATTAATACTGAAGACATCAAAATATAAAAATATGCATATAGAATTATATTGTACACAAAAAAATGTTAATCTTCAGCATTAATCTACAATGTAGAAAATAACATAAATAAATTAAAAGCACTGAATGAGAAGGTGTGTCCAAACTTTTGACTGGTAGTGTATTTATAGTACAAAATTTGAATTTAGCAGTTAGATTTTTTCAACCATTAAAAAAAGTTAAATTACAGTAAATTGTGCAGGTCAATTTTAGCATTTTTATATGAAAAAAAATCTTCCTTATTCAAAGGTTTTTAATTTTATTTTACATGTAAATTCACAGATTATTCTTGTATTTTTTTCTTGTTTTTCAAAACAAGAAATATCTGTAAAATATAAGAAAAAAATCAGTTTCATTGCTGCTGATTTTCAGAATGCACTTTTTCACAAAGCACAGAAAAATGTCACGCAAGTGCGTATTGACCTCCCACCGCTCTGTGCTGGTGTGTGTTTGTGTCATGAAACAGTTACTGGGATCAAAGAAAGCTGTTTTTTTCTGTCTTTTATACGATATTCATCTGTAACACCTAAATAGTCTGACCATCTCTACATCTCAGTATTTGTCAGCTCTATCAGCCTGATGCGTCTGTATTCTTGCTTTCCTTCCCTCTTCCTACGCACACATAAATGCACACAACACACAAACGCAAAAATACAGCCCAGCGCACAAGACGCTCTCAAGGCCAGGAAAACAAATATGCCCATTTTCCTATTTGATTGGGTGTCAGCGTGGGGAGGAAGGGGGACAGGTGTGATGCATAAAATGACCCTGCGACTCCATCACGAGCACGACAGCTTTATGGTGAGGAGGTGTTTCAATCACGCTACCGCGCAGGAAGGCATCAATCAATACACACACACACACACACATGCTACACACACCAGTACACAAACCCTCCATGACCACAAAGAAAGGGCACAAACAAGAGCATTTTCATTTTTTAACCATTTGATGATATTTTACAGATTTCCACAGCTTTGTTAAATGTGATATAATAACTAATAAAGCAAAGAAAAGGTTAATCATTTAGCATGCATGTTAAGAATTTTTAAAAAATTAACTAGAACTGGAACTTAATGTATGTATTTTTACGAATAATAATTTGTTCTTTTACATTGTGTGACCCTAAATTTACAGTATATAAATCAGCAACAAATATCTAATTATTTTATGGATATGTCGTCTTGAAAGAAAAAAAAAGTACGTTAGGGACTGAAGAATCCTTCTTTAACATTTTATTTTACAAATGTTCTCCGTTTTGTTAAATTACAGATGATATCTAATCAGATCAATTAATGTTAACAATAAAAAAATATTTTAAAAATCTATGAATAATGGCCACATCAAAAAAAATGTAGGTATATAAATAGTAATTATTATTATTTATTTTTTGTGTATGTTTTCTGTTATTTTAAAGATTGATAAAAGGTGAATAATTCTTAACCGTTGCTTTAAAGATGCACCTAGTTTTGTAAATTACAGGTAATATCTAATAAAATCACAAAAATATCTATTTATTTATATGTTGACAATAAAAAGCAACAATAAAAACTGTAAATAATATATATATATTGATAGACAGATAGACAGACATAGATGTACTTAGTTTTGTAAATTATACATAATATCTAGTAAAATCCCCAAAAATCTGTTAGTTTACACATTGACTGTAAAAACAAACAAACAAATGAACAAAAAATTGCTACAAATTGTACAATAATTGTACAAAATTTCCACATTGAAATAATTACAGATTTACAAATAGTAGTAGTTGTTTTATAATATTTGATAGTAAAATTACACAGGTTTTACTGCATTTAAATCAGCAAAAACAACATTATGATACAGATAATAGCTGTTAATTGTTAAAAAAAGAAGAGGTGTTTTATTGTTATTTTTCAGATTTTCCCTATTTAGTTCAGTTTTTTCCGGCACCCATGTTGCCATTTAGCGTTTTGTTTGTTTTTATTTCACATCGGCCTTTAATGATGAAACATTAACTTAGATATGGGGCTTTACTTTGCATCTCAAACTTCAAATAAATTGGTTCTTCTAGTTGTAAAATTTTAGTTTAAAAAGAAGTGCAGGTTTAATAAATTACCTTTCTCCCTGTCCCACCTTTGTAATTATTTCGATTCAAAGGGGAACAATGCAAAGTGTAACTTCTTTAAGGTACAAAATCAAGGTACAAATTATTAAATAACTGCTATATCATTAGTCTGTCTGTGGCCCTGCAATTAGTCGCCTGATTCAGTCCTTTGTCCCTGAAAAGGTTTTCAGGAAGCAGCAGTTAACAGCGTGTTACAGAATAAAATCACAATGAGGGGAGTGGGTGTTTCTCCACAGGTCTTCTGCAGGACAAATGATACCTAAACCCTTTATTATGTGGGCTGTTTGTATCTCTTAATCTAGTATTAAACAAAGTAACCGCAATAGTAATGATGATAATAAGCTTTATGTCTATAGAACCTTTCAAACCTGGGTGTACAAGGTGCCTGACAAATCATTCAGTCATGCAAAACATTAGAAAGAGACTATAAAAACATTGAAAGAATACAGTAAAAAGTGCAGCATCAGAGCATCAGAAAAAGAATAAAGTGTTTTTAAAAGCCTTGTCTGTCCAGGTTTTTTTTTTTTTTTTTTAAAAAAAGCTTTTTGACGTGAGAAACTGAACAAGCTGTTCTAACTATAAGACAGGAGCTTGTTGCAGAGTACTGGAGCCAAAACAGTAAAATCGTGGTTTTCAGGAGGGATTTAAGAACTTATAGCTGAGTCCTTCAGTCCATTATTACTTATTCTTAGATGTGAGGGGCTGAAGATGCAGAATAAGGCGTTAAAAGTTCAGACATGTGATTTAAAAGTCATCAACAGATTATTAAACTGACTTTTAGCACAAATATGGAGCATGCATCAAGAGTTTTGAATCAGCTGTAACCAGTGGTGGGCCTAAACTTTATCTGAATCACTGACTTACCATTTAATATTTTCCCATTAGTTTTTTTTTTTTTTTTTTTACATTATTCCCAATAGTCTGTTCTCTTCATTTCATAGCTTGTCTCTGGACTGGGGCTTTTCTAGCAGTGTATATTTTTATTAGAGCTTTTATCCAATCATATTTCAGCTGTCACGTGTTGCCAGGGTCAAAGAAATCTGCCCTTGAGGCCTTCAGAATCAAAAGTTCAGGTGCCTGGAACTTAAAACACATCGCAATGAAACTGTTGCTTTAACCAATGAGATTTCGAGTTGCTGACCTCAGGGCCATCTAGCAGGTGTACGATGACATCAGCACTTTCATGCCTTCTGATTGGCTGGTCAGGGAGCGTAGTCAAAGCTAGCAATTCCTCTCTATAGACAGTAAAAGTATTAATAGCTTCTTTTTTTTTTAACTAACTGCAGCTGACGTCCTGTTATCCTACCTTTCTGTATAATATTGATGGTTTTTAATAGGCGTGGCGTCATCATGATGGTATTAAGAGGCGGTTTGATTCAGGTAGGACCCCAATGAAGGCCTAGGTGTAAAAGACACAAGCTGCCACTGGCTGTAACAAACTCCTGTGTCATTAAGGCAGGTAAATAGTAAACAGTGCTTCACTATGTATGATGCTGTAAAAAAAAAAGAGAGAGAGAGGAAATTTTGTATAAATTAAACAAAAAGTTAGATTTAGAAAAAGTTTAGAAAAAATTAACAAAAAAGCTCAACTATTCCTGCTTCCTACTGACAGACTTAGCTCAGCTGGAAACTTCATCCAGCTGGTGCCGGGTGGGGCTGATCTTCTTATATCTGAGTATTAAATCAGTGGTGATGGTCAAAACTCGCAGTCAACGCCTTGTTTTTAGCCGCTGCAATGAAACTCAGGAGAAGCTGTTTGTGTATATCTGTGCTTAAGAGGGAGACAGAAGCAGGAAGGAGGGGCTGGCATCATACGTGTGTGTGTGTGTGTGTGTGTGTGTGTGTGTGTGTGTGTGTGTGTGTGTGTGTGTGTGTGTGTGTGTGTGTGTGTGTGTGTGTGTGTGTGTGTGTGTGTGTGTGTGTGTGTGTGTGTGTGTGTGTGTGTGTGTGTGTTGTGAGGGGTTAAATGAAAGTCAGTGCGCACACATGGGGCATCATAAGCAGACAATGAAAAATGAGAGTGGAGAAGCTGTACAGCGAGTTTCCCTGTGGGAACAGCTACAAGCAGGCGTACGTACCTTTGGTGATAATCGCTTTGCCTCTGTGTGTGTGTGCGTCTATTTTCAGTGTGTAAGTGAGAGAGCAAAATGAAAACTGGGGAATAAACGTAACAAACTGAAGTTGTAACTATAGGTTTTTCTACAGTAGATTCTGAGACATGAGACTTGAACTAATATTTTGGTTAATCAGAAGGTTGTTGCATTTGTGATTCAGGTTTACCTAATTATAGGAGATTTGTTGAAAAGGTTTGTCTGGGTGTGTCTTTGTAGTCAAGAGGAAATCCCTTTTCTATCTACCTCAAGTTATATTTCTCTTACGCTCTGTAGGAGCAGCTACTGAGGTCAGCAGTTAATGCACCTGCAGTACCTTGCTTTTTTTGCCATCTTTGAGGAATACATTTCTAGGTACAATCTGGATGGGATGTTCTGCACAGAATATGACAGAAGGGATGTATTTTTTTTGTCTCGGATTTGATCTAAATCTATAAATATTTAGTATCTGCAGATAGAATTCCCACTCTGATGCCATTTGCCCAGATAATACACACTTTCAATTAGCTGTAGGGAGTCTCTGTTTAACATTGTGGTGACAAGAGGAGCAGTATTGTGTTGGACAGCAGAAAGCACTGAGTTGATGTAGCAACCTAAAGAGGCACCATGACAGAGACTCGTGTGAAGCTTAATGACGTCCAACCAGCTCACATGTGCAAAAGACGGATTCAACTTTGATTGTGTTCCTGTAACTTAGTAGCAGCAGTTTTGTGGTGGCTGTGGCTCAAAGTAGTAATATCAGCACAGGAACAATGTCTAGTTATGATTGACAATGCTGCATTTTATTTTCTGACACCTGAATGACAGCAGATGTAAAGGAAGGATTGAGCCTGTGTTTGTGTAGATACGACTTTACTGATCCTGAATGCCATCTTAGATCCATATATGACAGTATATAGTGGCTCAAAATGGTCAAACCGAAACTTTTTCTTACTTCTGTGACTTTATTTTCTTCAAACATTTGTCTATTTTTATCCGTTCTCCTCTACTTTGGCCATGATATGGTCTCGGGATCTTTTCAAAAGGAGGCACAATACCATGTTTTGCAGTTGTTGTTTTTTTTGAAAGATGTTTTCTTGTTTGCCCTTGAGAGGAAATGAAAGGTGGGTGGCAAACAACGGCTCTCACCTCTGTCTTCTCTTTTTACCTCCTGTGGTTCTTCACAGATGAGTGCAGAGCGCTGCACAACTCCTTTTCTGCACCTTTTCTGTGCATTGAAATTCAAGTAGAATTGTCCAAGTTAATGTTTTATTAAAAGGAGATAGAGTGGTGGATGTTCATTTATCAGGTGTAGATATATTTATTTAGACTTGTTTCACATGTCTGTAGTGCATAATCACTGATTAATTATTGGATCCTCTGTTCATCATTTTCCTGTTATTGCATTCTGTACTTTAACTTTGATCCAATCCAATTTTTTCTTCTGAATTTACCTTTTCCTTCTTAGAAGTTATGAGTTTTTACTTGATATGAGCGATACAGATTCTAGACTCAGGGAAAAAGTTTTAACTGCAAACATGTTGAGCTGTGTGTTACCTAAAACCACTGAATGAAGCCGTGTAGTTCCAGTGTCACACGCTGTATGCATCTTGTTGCCATGGGAACCCAACATGCATTTAGTTGGTGATGCAGAAATAAATAAGTTAAGTTTCGTCCTGACAAGTTGGTTTACACCGCCTTTCACTGTCGCTGATATGACACAGTTTAGAAGCTTGATTATTCTACTGGTGTTTATTACAGAAAATATTCAAACTGCACTTTGATTTGGCCAAAAATGAAGCGATTTCCTGCATTATAGGACAGTGTCAGACATACACCCCCTGTCGAAAGTTTTGAGACACTTTCTCATTCAAATAAATTAGAACACGTCTCAAAACTTTTGACGGGGTGTAAATACTTCATTACATGTTTTAATCTAAAAAGTTCGATTATAAATAATCAGCTGCATTGATCGGTAAAATAAACACATCGGTCACGTTTCACAGTTTTCTACCAGCATTCCTCTCTTGCATTATTTCCAGTCACAGCGCTTTTTGCTATCATACATTTTCTTTTGCTCATCGTTCTCCATTAAAACAACCTGTTGACTGAAGCAGCTGCACACGATCGCTTCTTTTTGCGTGGAATAAGAGTCACATGATGCAACAAACACCTCCTTTTATGAAAACAAAAGGAATCAAATAATAAGAATACAATGTGAGTCTGAAGCTGAAAGTCTGAGTTGACAGAGGAAGTTAAAAACCGCCTTCGTGAAATCTCTTTTCTCTGACTGAGGCTTTAGTTTTTGTCAAGCCGGCTTATACAAAGAAAACTCAGCGATGTTGAACTTTCTTCAGAGTACAGCCTTATGATGTTTCTTTTTGCAACTAAATATTATTTTACTTTGTTTCCTGCATGTCAGAAATTTTTTATAATGAAGTTTTTAAGAAAATTTAGTGCATCAAAGACCCTTAAATCCGGTCTTGTCAGACAGACTTCTCTTGAAGAAAGAACCCTGCAAGTTTTTTTGTTGTATCAAATAGCGTATAAAAAATGCAGCACGGTGTGGTCATTTCTCGACTGTTGCACATGTGTCAGTTTCAATGCTGAAAGGATTTTTTGAGCGGCAGTTGTTCCACATTCCAGGCATTCCTCGGCATCATTATTGCCACTGGTCCATGCAATACTTGTACATCACAGTGTTATTCCCCAGCCCAGCAGTGGTGAGGAATAACATATAACTGTCTAGTTGGTCTCTTCTTATCTCATGTCAGTCCAAACAGCACTCTCCTGACAAGTGGTATTTGACTCAGTCAGAAACTGACACACACAGAGACAGACAGACAAACAGACCTGGTGTAGAAAGGCAGACAGACAGAGAGAGGCAGACAGGCCATTCCACAGCACCAGGATGTGCAGCGCTGCCAATCTTTTCATCGCACACGGACCTCTTTTTGTCTGATAGAATAATCAGCATGCACTCGACAGGAGAGTGAAAATTGCCATTCACACACAAAAACATGGCAAGGATAGTCAATTATCTGCGGAGTTTGTTTTCCTCTCTGTGCCATCTATTTGCATACCGTTCCTATGAGAAAGTGCCTTTGATGTAGTTAGACCATTCTGGTCAGTATGATATTATGTGAATGTGTCTTATTAGCGCGCCGTGTGTGCAGACAGGGAAAAGGTCATAATGTTTCTTTGTTCCCATAGCTCTTTTTGCTCAATTAAGGCTAATCACCAGAGCCCAACATTGATCCAGCCTCTCAGCTTTTCTCATGCTTGGATTCTGATGATCGGTGTGTGTCTGTGTGTGCAGATTGTGTGTGTGTGTTAGTGCTAGTGGAGAGAACATGTGCAGAAACAGCTGCAGTGTCGGGGTGAACCGTGTTCATACATGCGCCGTGTGAACATGTGTGTGGATGTAAATGCCATTCTGTGATCTCCAGCACATCGAATGATTTACCTCTCTGGTGTAATGGAGCAATTTCTCTCTCCTTTTTTTTTTTCTCTATTCCCCATCTCTCCTTTTCCTTCTTTTTCAATCTGCATTAAAATATTCTCTCGTTTAGCTCCGTGACACGTCATCTGTCACTCAGAACGGAGAGGGAATGAGCCCATCTGATGGACAGAGTCCAATATGTTTGGATATATGTTAGAGTATATTGTGAATGGTGAGAATATCGTTTTGTTTTTACATTTTTTGATTCACTTACGTTCGCCCAATCAGTGCTTGTTTTGGTAGTTTGCATGCATGCTTTTAGAAGCTTGTGGAAATACTTTCATGAGCAAAACATTTGTCTTCTTTTAGAGAGAAATCAATATGATATTTTAGAATTTTCCTACTGACTGCCACCAATCTAACCACCATTGATTGTCTATGTGTTTGCAGCGGTGTCCAACACTATTAGAAAAAATATAAAGACATTATATCTGTTTCCCATATAGTTCCTATGAAATTGCTCTCACTTTAATCAGTTGCATTTTTTTACATTTTATATTACTTTTTTATTGAGTTTTTTATGTTTTTACAATGCAAACAACAACAAATAAACAAGAATCGTCATAACAAAGACAGACGAAAAACAAACGGAACAAAGTAAACCCCCCCAATAAAGTAACAAGCGCTGTACAAGCAATTACAAATAAGTACGCTACATGAAATACATCAAAAATCAATGTAATCATGAATACTCAATACATTTTAACAGGCACACATGGAATATCTAAGTATAATATTGCTGTGCACAAACTCAACAAATACATAACAGACAGAGTCAACAGGCCATGTAAATAGATGCATAAAATAAAACACAAATAAGAATGATAAATCATCCTAAGTAGAGCTTTTGAAGGTATGTGTCCAGGGGCTTCCATAGTCTCCAGAATTGATCAGATCTGTGGTTGAGGTCATAAGTGAGTTTCTCCAAAGGGAAAAAAGCTGTAATTTTTGAAATCCACATACTAACTGTAGGGACCTGTGGGGCAGACCACCGTAACAAAATACACTTTTTTGCCAGAAATATGAGAATATTTAACAATGATTTGACATCACTATCAAAAAGATTGACAGGAGTATGATTCAACAAATAAAGTGAAGAAGATAGTTAAAAAATGTATGCCAGTAATCTCCTGAATCACCGAATCAACATCTTTCCAAAATTTTTGGATAAGATTACATGAGCAAAACATGTGTATATATATGTACCTTTGTGGGTCTTGCATTTAAAACACAGATCTGAATTACCGGGAAACATTTTCTGGAGGCGAACCGACATTTTATATTTTTAATTAGTTGGCATTACTTGGTAGAAATCTGTTTTCACTTTGACACTAAAGAGTCTTTTTGTGTAAAGCACAGAAAAGAGTCAATCAGACAGAAACAAAAAAAATGTATTTTTTTTTTTTTGGGGGGGGGGATCCAACACAGCCTCTAGTGCTGAGAATTCTGTTCTAAAAGTCTGTTTAAAAAACAATTACTGGAAAAATACCTGGAAGAGACATACTGATGCCTTTAACATATATATGGTAATTAGGGGTGGGGTATGGGGTCAGAGTGTGATTGGGCCGATATTTGTTGTCCTTGTTGTCGATCTTCTTATTGTCCGGTCGGGTATTGATATGTTGTGAATGTGGTAGTGTGGTGTGAGGGGTTGGAAAATGAAAAGCAATGCTTCTTCCATCCCCTTTTCAAACAATATGAGTAACTGTAAGTTAGTGGGAATTGTAAATGTTTAATTGTGTATGTGGGGTTTGAAATAAACTCAAATGAATGAAGCCAGACTAAATGAACCATGATTCAATGTTGAAAGTTAATAAACTGTGAATATCTTTTAATTTATTTGTAGAAGTATGATCAAAATCACTGTTTATCTGCAGAACAAAATCTGTACAGAATTCACAAATGGTTTGCATTAGGAATTAAGGGTGCAAATTTCAAACAGTTTTTGTCTCCGGTAGTCGGCAGAATTTAACCAACAATTTGTTCCAGTTGATTCCATCTTGTCTTGAATGGGTGATCGCTATCCAGAAGGCATTAACTGTCAAATAAGTCTTTGTCATGGTGGCCCATTACAAGCTAAACTCATACAATGTCTAAACAACCACCTCCTCAGGTTGGTTCAGCATTAAACACTACAAGCTGCACTTTTCCAGCTCTCTTAGTAGATAGTAAGAGGTTCTACCTGGTGTCCCAACCAACAGCCACAGCAATCCTACAGTACATTTTCTGACATGAATGTCCTTCACTTCTACCTTATCGGTCAATATATTTTTTGTTCAGTTGAATTATCTACAGCAGTTCATAGTTAATCAGTCACATTCCTCGTTAACATCATGAACACCTCTGCATGAATTTGTCCAAAACTGATGCAATCAAGCTAACACAACACCGTAAATGTGTGTAAATGTGTGTAAATGTGCTTTTCCATTAGTTTATTATAGAGACGGATGGTGCCATGTTGTCTTTCTTAATCTGTGGTTTCTAACTGTGCCAGCGAGATCTCTGATTTTAGAAAAAAGTGCACTGTAGCATTTACTGTCCAGACCCACTCTGCGGTGATGAGAAGTTGCAGAGACACCATTGTAGTGTTGCATGAACCAGGCCTTTATTTCCTCATCTGGAGCAGCGAACACAGTACAGAGCATTTGGTAGCTGTTTTTTTTTTCTTTTTTTTAAGTTTAGGGCCTATCTACACATTTTATAGCTGATGACACTGTTTTAACATCTCTGTCTGCACGCAAATACTTCTCTCACACACACAACTCCAGCTGACAGTTCCTATTAGCTTTAAATTGCACTTTACATGTTAATTATTTACCAAGTGGAATTCTAAAGACGGAAGACCGTTATATTAGCTAAATGAAATGGGAGAAATTGCTTCCCTTCTAAAAACAACTAATAGCCGATATATTGGTCCAGTCGCCCAGCCCTTTTGGGACAAAGACCTCAAGCAAGACTGGACATTCCAAAAGAGCTGCTGGACTCTGTCTTTCTTAGTTTTATGTCTTGAGAGTGACTTTTATTTGTTAACCATGACAGATATTGAATTTTATAGCAGGACTTAAAAATTCAGAGACTCAAGATATGTTCCGTATTAAGTAATCCCCACATCCTGTTCTCTTTGTGATAGGACAGAGCAGAACTTTGTAGCATGTTCTCATCGTGTCTTTATTCAAATCAAAGCAGACAAGCAGAACATTGAAGAAAATTCTCCGATGACTTGTTTTGATGCTATCAGGTCAACTTTAAGCATTCTAATTTTAGTTTACTGTTTCAGTGAACTATAGAGGGATCCTTGGAGCTTCTTGAAGTTCCTAAAGAAGCTTCTTAGATGAGAGCTGAAGTGTAAAGAACCTGAAACAGGAAGTGAAGTTGCTTTTTACTGAATCTCCGAGAACTACCATGGCCTGAATGACTGAGAATCTGCACCGTTATGTATAGTAATGCATTTAACTTTGACATAATTGCAAACTAACTCGCCCACTAGGAACAGATTTTGTGTACTTTGTTGAGACATTTTTGGAGATCCTTTGTGTTGGATGTTGATGACAGGACTCTACTAGATTGTAAAGATTAATGGTGTGATTCTGTAGTTTTGAAGTGACATTTAAACTAACTTCTTACTAAGCCAAGAGCCCAGAGGTTCCTTCTGAAAACAAACAGGAGAATGTTCTCCAATGTCTGTGTAGGTTCTCATTCTTCCAGGTCATGGTTATCTAAAGTAGTTTAAATCAGTCCACTGGACTTTAAGAAAGTTCCTTGTAGACGTTTCACCTCTCATCCAAGAGAACTGAAGAAGCCTCTTGGATGAGAGGTGAAACGTCTTCAAGGAACTTTCTTAAAGTCCAGTGGATTGATTTAAACTACTTTGAATAATGTTCTCCAATGTTGCAGCTTGCCATTGTGAGTAGTTTTACAGTCTCCGAGCAGATTTGTAGGTGAGCTGGTGTGCTTGAGCTGCGACAAGTAGCTGTGGGGTGGTTGGAGACAAAGACATGGACTGAATAGATCTCTACTTTCTACCAAAACCAACAGTGTATAGTTGTATCTAAGCCACTTTGTTTAGGTTTGGAGGGATTATTTTCATGGAAAAACTTCTAAATATGTAGTTTTGATATACAGAGTTGAGCTTTAAGGGGTTAAATCTGTGTCCATAGGGGGAGTTTAAGGCTTTCTATGGCTGTTTTTCCTCACCATGTTTCCTTATAGGGTCTATTAGATTGCAGAAAACAGTCATTTGTCTCGTGAATGGCAGTCTCCCACCCTGCAGGCAAACGCTAGGCCTGTTTTTTTTCAGTACTTTGTTTTCAAATGGAACTGTAAAATACGAGTACTATATCATGGTCTACATTCATGCTTGTTTTATATATTTATATCTTTGACATTCGGCAGGCAGCTGTGTGCTGTGGTGGGAATAATAGGCCGGCTTTTTGAGAGCCATAAGCCTTTAAGGGTAGTGCGGCTCTGGCTGCTGCAGCCACAGGCTCTCTACTGTAATAGCCTGTAATTCCTCCTGTCTATTATAATCACCAACACAGCCTGACAGCATGCACACACACACGGATAAATACGCACACAGGCGCTGTGCTGTGCAGATGTTTTAGGCGCCTTAAATGCTTTGATTCTCCGCCGTCACGTGGTATCATCAAGGAAGCATCTCAGATTGATTCTGAGGCAGACGTGAAGAACTACCTCCACTGACTAGAATAACAAGGGGTCTGATGGTTTGACCCCAACAGAGGGCTGATCTCTGCATCATGGAGTCAGTCTGGTGTTACATGATGTCTGGGATTTACATGTTTACGTAGAGAGATGACACAGAGGCAGTGAGCATGAACCCACAGGAGAACTGTGGAAAAATTCTCCAAGATGCTACTCAACCTGCAGCAAATGTGAACAAGTGTAGTATATACTGGAGCGTGGTTATAGAACTGAAAAATCTAGCATAGTAAAATGTTTCATTTGATAATTATCGATCATTTTTAATTAAATATGTTTAATAAACGCCCACACAGAAACAAAACCCGTTATGTTGAAGTCAATTATCCACTTTAGCCTTAATATCAAGGCACACAAGTAGTAATTCTGGTTAGAATATGAGGATCAGGGCAGATTATGGCAGTTTTCAGTGTCAGCAGAAAGCTAAGTCCATTTCTTTGTTGTTGTTTTTTTACAGTTGTTTTTTTTTACCTTTATTATATATAGGACAGTGGAGACAGAGTCAGGAAACATGGGTAGAAGAGTGGGGGAATGACATGCAGTAAATGGCCATGGGCTGGAGTCGAACCCATGACCGCTGCATCGGGGACTGCAGCCTCAGTTTATGGGGCGACCGCTATGTGGGCGCCCCCATTTCTTTATTTACATCTGCTGTCACACAATCCATGAAACAAGCTGCAAAACTTTCATATGCTGCTGTAAAAAAAATGGTGAATTTCCATCATGTTCAAAACCTTTATTTAAAAAATAAAATAAAATAAAATGTGCTTAAAATAATGATATCTTTAGTGAATTTATATGCAGGAAAACAGTGTAATTTTATGGGCACACATTACAAAAGAACATATTATTTGTTCAATGTGGACATTATTTATAGTACAGATAGTTGTTCTTTTCAACAAATAACTGCAAAAATAATATTTTTCACTGATATAACCACAGTAAAAAATAAAATAATTCTGTGTTTAAGTTTTGTGCAAGACAAAAATTATATATTTTTTTTTAATTGAAAATGAAAAATATTTGAATGTTACGGACTTTTTTAAAGATTGTTTATTAAATTCAAACTTTTTCCTGAAAGTTTTAGTCAATTTTTTAACAATAAATAAAAAATAAGTATAAAAATAATATAAAAATATTTCCTCAATGCTGATTTTTGATGTTAACTGTTGATTGTTGATGCTGTTTATTATTATTTATTAAATTCTTACCTTTTTCTTTAAGTTTTAGTTAATTTTTTTTAACAGGACAATGAAAATCTGTCAAATAACTGTGAAAAATAGTACTTTAATACATTTCCATAATTCTTTTTGCAAATAACAGCAAATATCCAAAAAATGAAGATTTTTTTTACTGATTTATATATGGCATATGTACTGTTTTATTGTGTTTAAATGTTGTAAAATAACTAATTATTTGTAATTATTTGACAGTTTTGGACTTTGTTCCAGGTTACTAGTAAATTAAAACAGTTCTCTGTGAGTTTAGTAGTTACTATTTGTAATCCAACAAAAGAGTGAAGACCTGTAAAACAACAGTAAATAGGTTTATATTTATACATTAAAAATGTAATTTTAGTCACATATTGTAACAAAACAAGTTATATTCTGTAAAAATAGAGATTTTAACCTGTTTTTTTACAATGACCTAGTATCTTTTTTTCTGTGATTCTACTTCTATTATGTGTAATTTAACTGTAAAAACATTTGCAACAACATTTTTCAGCAATAACAAACTGCTTTTACAGTGTATATACACACTTAAACATGTGTTTGCCAACACTGTAGATGGACTTGTTCCTCTGTTCACCTGTTGAGTCTGAAGAACAGAACAGAAGAACAGAATATTCAGACAAAAGTCAGGAGAGTTGAAGCAGTTAGTAGGTGTCGGTATATTTGTCTCTGAGGAGACATGTGGCCCTCATCTCATCTCCCTCACAGACCTCACGCCGTGGTTCTGCTACTCTCTGTCTGGGCAGAGGGGGTTGGATGGTACAGGTGCCAGACTCTCTCCCTGCAGCCCCACGGCGGCCGGAGAAGTTAATTGGCAGCATCTGGCTGTCTGAGAGCCCAAGTGCCCATCCTCCATCCCACCCTGCTCCTTCCCCTCCCTCCTCGCCTCCAGCCCTCCCCTCCTGTGGGTGCTGCTACCCCTGGCACCCGCACGGTGACACCAGTCTGGCTGCAAGCTGTGAAGTATGCGCCTGTGCGATATAGCGGGGAGTATGGAGGCAGACAGGGCAGTCAGGCCCCCAGCTGCCACCGCCGTGCCAGGGGAGACACAGGCAGGCAGACAGGCTGGCATCTTTATGCCAAGGCCAGCAGGGCCCTGGGGGAGGATGGAGAGGGAGAGGGGGGACGCAGAGGGAGGCTGGGGGGAGGAGCACAGTCAGATAGGGATTTTGGATGAGTACAGTTCTGCTGATTTGGTGGCAGATGCAACATGCGTGCTGATCACGCTGTGAGGGTGTTTGCGGTGCGACCTCATGTTACCTCATGTGTCAGGTCAGGTCCCAGAAACGTTTCAGTCGTGCTGTAAGTTTAATTTTAAACTCTGAACCCACCAGCCTCAGCTCTGGGAAAGGTCATCTCCAGGCGTAAACTAACCGTGACGTCACCCTTTGGTTTCAACGCCAAGAAGATGAAGCGCGGATTTTGCTACTTCCTGGTCGCCATTTTGGATTTTTTGGAGCCAGTGACGTAAAAAGCGTCATCAAACAGGCTGGACCGGAGAGCAACTAGGAGCAGGATTGGCTGAGGACTCTCTTATCCCGCCCACGTTTTACCGCAGAGGCTTCTGTTGCTGTCTATCAAGTATAGCCACGCCCCCTGGCTCCACCAACTTTAACGATTTATTTAAAATTCAGTATTGATTTATTTTAAGATCGGCCGCCTGATCTCTCATTTTGACCATGAAAACTAACAGGAAAAAAATCCTGAGCTGTAGAACATCAGTCTATCAAATTTTATTTTTTCCAAAAATGAATTGGGGTCTATGGAGCCAACCCTAGCGGACGGCGTGATATTGCACGTTTTTGACACTTCCGGGTTGGCTTCAATTTTGGAGCCAAATGCTACGTCTATCTTTATATACAGTCTATGGTCATCTCATGCAGGACTGAATATCTCAAGTGTGAGTTCAGAAGTTTGCTGCTGAAATCCACTGAATGCATGAGATCTGTATTCATATGTGGTTCAAGAGCTAGTTGCACGGCAGCAAAAACGCTAATATTCCTAAAGGCTGTGACATTATCAGTAGTATACAGCAGCAGGAGAATAAAATGATCAAAATCATCAGTCAGGAAACACAGGGAGAAACTAGGAACATCTAGACTATAAAAGTCTGTGTGTTTTTCAGCTCTTAGCAAACGATTGGATTATTTGAACACAAAACAATTAGAATTTTTTTTCTTACAGATTATTATAATGCAAAGAGTGAAATCATTTGAGCAGGCAGCCTTGTGTTATGTGCTCAATAAACGTAATGTTTGCTCTCCACTTAACACAATAGTGACTTCTCAGCATCTTTGTTAAATGTATTATCCAAATCTCCTCCGTGTGTTAGAGTGGTTTTTAAATCTCCTAACATCGTCTGTTGCAAAATGTTGCCTGCAACTCCATCCAAAGCCACTGAGCCAATTCTTTTCCGATGAAATTTTTGTTTCCCAATTACATTTACTGTACTTAAATGTCTGAACCGTGAGCAGTTTCCGGCAGTTCTTGCTCCTTGCAGGCAAATTTGTCACTGTAATGTAAAATTCTGGACCTCTGCGGAGGAACTGCAGCAATTGATATGTCAACATTAGTGCGACAACATTAATGTCCGTATTCCTCAGGTTGTTTTCCTGTTCAGTTCATCCGTCTTGTAAACAACTAAATCTAAGCTTTGAAACATTACCAGTCAGTGTGTTTAACATTCCTAAACAACAGTTAAATTAATCTCATTCTGTACAGAAATATACTTTATCATGATTAAATGAGGAACAGTTGTATTTAAGCCTAAAGTGGCTGTTATTGCAACATCAGCAGCTCCAGTTGTTCATCGCTGCTTTATTCAAGCTTCTGGTTATTTTTTTCCACCACAGCGAGTCATTGTGATCAGTGTAATGGACGAGGAGAGGTGATCTCATCTCTGCTCCAAATTTAATAAAAAGTGATTTGAGAATGTGTCATATGTGTTGCTCCGCTTTCACCGAGTAAATTTCCAGAAAGAATGATCTCATCACTCTGTTACCTTATTCCACGAACGAACACACACACACACACACACACACACACACACACACACACACACACACACACACACACACTCAGGAGATGATGATGTTGATCTCAGATCTCTTGTTCCACCGTTACTGGCTTGACTCATTGTGAGATCAGAGGATTTTCGCACATTTTTCACAACAACAAACTATCCATGTGCTTGTGTATTTGGATAAAGAGTGACCAGAGTACAATAGCCACAGAAGTTGTATTTTATGACATGAAGAAGCAAACTGAAATTGAAGTAACCGTTTCATCATTTAGTGGATTTGAATGAAATTACATGAAATAAAAGAAAAGAAAGAACTGTGGCCTGGTCAGGTCTAAAAAGTGATTCAACACACCTGTTCTCACAACATAATTAAATGCTCGGTTGCAAGAAAAAAATGCCTATTTTTTTCAGTTGCAAAACTTACACCCCCTGTCGAAAGTTTTGGGACACTTTCTCATTCAAATGAATTAGAACTCGTCTCAAAACTTTTGACAGGGGGTGTATTTTTGATGAGTTGTGTTGACGTCATAATGCTGGCGTTTGCATCAGCCTAATACTATGTATAATTTGCACTCAAATTTCTGCTTTGATTGATTTCAAATCAAATTCAAGTTGTCGTAGGTTAGTTACATTAAAGTGACATTTTTCTCAAGATTGAGTTTAGGATTTATAAAAACTTGTGTTAATGTTACCAATCTGTAAGTGGAATAAAGGAAACATTTAAAATTTGAATTTGATTTAAGCTAAATTTAAATTGTGAAAACTTAATGATATTGGCTTGATAACTAAATATTTTTTTGCACCATCACTTCAGAATTTCATCCCTTACTCACGAAACATGCCTGGACAATTTCAGATGACTGAAATAGGGATAGTAGAGGCGCAGTAATTCTAGTGTATGTAATCTTCTACTTTAAAAAAAATCTCCGCAAAAAATCTCTCTCATTTTTCTGGCATTTAGCAAAGAAAAATAATTTTGCTGATCCTACATGACCTAAAACAGGAAAAATTTAGTCTGATTTATTGTCAGACAGTGAGGAAAAAAAAGTTACGTGTCTTTTTGTACAATATATGCACATTTCTGGTTTCAACTGTAGATATAGATGCATGTGTATATAACTGACATTACCATTGTCATTGCTAGATTAATTACCTTTTTATAGCTACTGTGTGACGAAAAACATGAAAAAGCTAAAAAAAAAGTCACTTTATTTTTTAAATAGTTGTCAACCAAAAGAGCATGTATATTTATTAAAGCTGATACTTAAAAATTCCTTGTTGGAATAACATGCAGTGAGCTTAAAAAAAAAAGTGTGTTTATGGCACCAGTTATTAGGTCAGAACTAATTAAGAATGCCTTTGATTGCTCAGGACCAGCTACTTCCTCTACCTTGTTGAACGTAATTTCATTAGAAGTTGTCATAACTCAAGAAGACTGATGCAAACTGTTGCATTCATTTTCATTTGCTTTCAGACGGTGGTCAGTCACTGTTTAGTTTACATCACTAATGGACTGTCTCCTGCAGATGGACTCTCTGTTTCTATACCATCTCTAACCTGCTGTGTCTAACATATGCACATCATATAATAATAATAACGTCGGGGTGTGTGTGTGTGTGTGTGTGTGTGTGTGTGTCGTCTCTATGCATGTGTCTGCTCTTATTATTACGACTTAGTCTGGCGCCGGTCTGTCTGTTCCACACACACACACACATAGATAGATAATGTAATGGGAGTATAATGTTGCACTCTGGGAAATGCTGCATCACACAATTATAGGTGGATGGTCTCTCAAACACACACACACACACACACACACACACACACACTCAAGCCCACTGGCTGCTCGTCTCCTCCCAGCAGCTCACACAGTGCCACTCACCAGGGGCTTCATGCTGACATCATCACATTATTAGATATCTGTGCGCGTGTGTGTGTGTTTTTTTTTGTTTTTTATTTTTGTGCTTTTTTATGGTTGCTCGCTTCTATTTTCCCCTCTACCTTCCCCATTATTGCAGACGAATGTGCACCTGCCCTGTTGCCCCATAGGGGACCGGTGGCGCCACAGTGGCGAGGGCACAGTGATCATCTGCTTCCTGCTAATTGCCCTGCTGCCCCACAAGACGCAGGGGAGGCAGCTACCGGCAGACCCAGCAATCGAGCTGAGACCCCCCTGTGGGATGCGTTCGGGGCATGTTTGACTTTTTTCAATCAGAAAAGCTCACTGCAAAGTACACTGTGGCGCTCCTGGGCACATATATGTACAGAAATTTATATAGAGAAGGAGTTTTTTTGCTGCGTATCTGTAGATTTAATTTGAAAAATGCACCTTCTCCTTTCTCCTCTCAGCAGGTCTCCTCTCACTCATAGTGGAGGCCCTCTACTGGTCCATCTAGGCACTGTCGTTATATTATATACTCTTATTAACTGTTATACCCGACATCTCCTCACGTATACCTCCTGACCCTCCACAAAATGAAGCAAATTCCTCAAAAGAGCATCAAAGTCAACACAAAGTTTAATTTGTCTGCACATACATATCACACAGCTTCTTACAAGTCTTTCAATCATAAATATAAGCTGCATTGGAGATTCTAAAAAGAGAAAAAAGTCAGTTAAAGAAAGGATTAAATGAGAACATATGTGTTTATTCGGTATGTATTGCTTCCATCTCAGGGTGCATCAGTTCGAGCAGCTACTGTAAATCCTCTGCTGCTTTCATCTCTACGTGCCACCTCAGGGGTGATAAAAGTATCCCTCGTGAACGCACGAGTGCTGTACATCTCTCGCACTTCTGTCGGATTCGGAGTGGAACAGATTAGCAGTTTGAGTTAGAGGCCAGTGCAAACAGTCGTATTTGCACTACAGACGTTTTGCATGATGAGAATTTAGTTGATGCTCCTATCGAGAGCGGGGAGCGTAACAGTAGAGCGTGTTTCCATTTCTAAGAAAAAAAATAGAAAGTTTAAAGAAGATAAAATCAGAGGCATGAGCTAGGAGGCTTTTTTGTTCAGGTGGAAGATGATACGGGAAGAGTGTGATGTGAAAAACAGATGAATTATGGGGTGAAATGAATTTTAACACACAAACGCATACTTCCTCACAACCACTCCGTCTGCATTAAACACATCAGCAGATCAAACTGGATCTTTCCCATAAACAAGCGGAGGTGTTTTACTTAGATGAGGCCACGAGATTTATGACTGCTTTGAGTTGGTTTTTTTTGTTTTTTTAATGGAAATAACTTCACATTTTATATCCGCTGCGTAATCTGAACTCCGACGAAGCGCTGTGGGTATGATCTGATATTGACCGAGCTGATTCGGGTAACTCACCTTGAAATTCATTGAGATCTAAAAGCTGCCAATCCTCTGACAGATCGGCTAATTAAATTCAGCAGTAATATGTGAGTATCAGAGCTAACACTGAAGGCTAACGGGCTAACAGCTTTCTACAGAGCCTCTAAAGGGGAGGCAGCGTGTAAAAAGCTGCCTGATGGAAGTGCACCTCCTGGGTGTTTTGATGCAGCCATCAGGTGAGAGTGTCTTATTCTGTCATGTTTCAGTCTCATCAGAGGGCTGTTTCTGACCTGAGAAAGCTGCTAACGGCCTGTTGTCTCCACAGGTGAGCAACTCTCAGCTCTCTCATTACAGGAAAGTCCATAATTCACGAGTGTTATTGTGAACTGCAAAAACTTACCGCTGCTAGCCGCCACACTGTACCGGCAGCATTAATCCCCAGTTCTTTCATATCATCAGCCCTGACTGTAATGTGCATTTTCTCGACTTTTTGCCCACACTGCAGCAGAAAACTGTGGTTAACCTCTAAAAACAGTGGATAAAAATGCTCTGCTGAACTTTCACACACAAAGTCCTTTATGTTAATCTGTCAGCTTAATGTGTGAATGAACACTCTGCTCACTTTATCATCTAACTTACTCTGTTGGACTTTAGTAACACTTTTATATTATTTTCAAATGTGAACTCACCAGACACATTTATGGCAAGGACAAGCAATGGTGTTTCAAGCACCAGTATTGGTCCAAAAACGCACTAAAGCTGTGCAGAAGACACCGTTTGTGTGAAAACAAATCACAACACACCTTTCTCATTCAGTGTGCTGCACAAAAATAAAATGTCAGTGCAATAAAAACAGACTTGGATTAATGATACTCCCTAATAATGAATATAATCAAATGTGTTGCTTCCAGCTGGTTGTAGAAATCTTTCCTCTGAGTGCATTAAGTACCTGCAGCTTCAAAAAGCAGCAGAAACCATCCAAGCAAGAGTTTCACACATTTCTACATTTGAAATAATTCAACAACAGCGCTGGTGACTTCGATAATTACTTATAATAATAATATTCATGACAAAAACATTCCAAAAGCATACATTTTCTCATTAATTTTGCTCTATATTGATAATAACAGACAGACAGTTTAGATTAATGCATTTCACCAGCAACAAGTGTAATCAAGTTTGTTTGTTGTTTCTCTGAGATATTAGAACTGAAGCTTTTTGCTTCCAGCTGCTTATTAAATACTTGCCGCATAAAACAGTGGTGGGATCCAAATGAGTACTTTCAAAACAAAGACTTGCGCACATTCGTATATAATAATTATAAATTACCACCGACAAAAATGTCACAAAATCTATTTTTTTCTCAGTTTCTTTGCCGTATATTGATGTAAACAGACACTAACAGCTTAGATTTTTGATACAACAATGAATGGCGTTTATTTCCCCACAAGATGTTAACAGGAGTTGAAGTTTGTTGCTTCCAGCTCTTTGTAGGAGTCTTTCCTCTGAGTTTATTAAATACCTGCAGTGTCAAGCAGCAGCAGAATCCATTTGAGCATCTACAAAGCAAGAGGGCTGCAGACATTCATAGACATGAAACAGCAGAAAAACAGTACCAGTGACTTTATTGAATACTTTTAATGTATCTGTAACATGGAGACAGGCTTATTTCAGAGTCTACCAGCGAGTTCTACTGTGTACACCCCTGTCAAAAGTTTTAGGACACTGTCTCATTCAAATAAAGTAGAACCTGTCCTACAACTTTTGACAGGGGGTGTATTTCATCATGTGGATGTGATCAGGGCAGGACTCTGATCATACATGTAAAATTTCAGGCAGATTGGAGCATGTTCAGGGCATTTACACAGCATTTGAAATTTCATGGTGAAGGATCAAAATTCCAGAGGCCGCCACGGACACGCCCTTTGACTTTGGAAAAAGATTTTAATAACTTTGGATCATTAAGGCCTCCTGTATGTACTGGCCCAATTTGAGGTGAATTGGAGTTTCCCCCTAGGAGGAGTTCGCTCTAGAAAAAAATGAAAAATGGGCAAAATCTGACATTCAACGCAAAATAGCTCACTTCCTGTTGGGTTTGGAATGTGGCTGTCACTGACTTTTTTGTTCAGCCTGATGTGCTGCATATGTGTACCAAATTTGGTAGATACACCCCCTGTCAAAAGTTGTAGGACAGGTTCTACTTTATTTGAGAAAGTGTCCTAAAACGTTTGACAGGGGGTGTACTTTTTTATTTAAGACAAGTGAGCTGTCAGAGTCACACTTTATCAGGTAAAGTGTTTGCAATATAGTGGTCGTTTTCAGGTGTTTCTATGGTAGACATGACTTAAGCAGGAATATTACCATAAAAGCCACTCATGTCTGAATAACAGAATATCATCATTTTGCTGGACTGATGAAGCAGCAGTGTTTTGTATCCCATGTCTAAAAGAGGCCTAAGACTTTCTTCAACATTTCCACACTGAAGAGGCCAAACCATAATCTGCGCCTCTCTGCTGCACGTCTGATTCTCACTCTTTATTAGGGAAACTTAGCCCCAATCGAAGCTCACGCTCTCGTGAAGCTGCAGCCTAATAAATATACTGTACCGCCACATACAATATACAGCAGGCCAACCAAATTACAAAGCAAGCGCAGGTTGCCTAGTAACAGTGTCTGCAGAAAGCTTTGTTGCAACTCGATTTGCATCCAAAAAAGATGGATGGATGCTCCAAGAATATAGATGCCATCATGTTTGCACCCGCGTGCACGCAAACATATGTAGTCACTTCCCCACACATGAATATACATACCGGCGTGACTGACGCTCCTGAGCGGATTCGGAGGCTGTTTTCTGCTTGGCTTAGTATGCAAAACAAAAACAACGAGCCTATCTAACATCTGGCAACATTTTAGAGTGCCAAGAAATATTGCCTCTTCAATTATTGGCGTAGTAACACAGAGGGAGTAAGGAAATATGTCATTCAATGTGAAATGTTTGCCAAATGGACTAACTGTTTGCTTTAAATGAGCTGGTGGGGATCTGTGGAGCTTGACAGCTGTACGGGCATATTGGGAGACATTTAACCTTCCTAACAGTTGACAGGATAAACGTTTGACAAGCTGAAAGTGACAACAGCGATATAGAAAATAAAAGGGAGTGGATGAGTGTGTGTTTGTGTGCCCAGGCCTTTGCGAGTTTTGTCCTGCGTGGGGTTTTTTTGCCCTTTTTTTTCTGTGAGAGTGCTCCGAGCTGCCGTGATTGGCGTGTCCTCTACGCTTGATTGATTTGAAAATATAGACAAGATGTCACCCATATGAAAGCTACCAATTTATAAGCCTTCATCTCAAAACTTCAGAGAGACGCCGGCGCCATCAAAATCAGAGCAGGAGTTTGTAGCTACCACTGGTTCAGAAGTAGAAAAGCCCTGGCAAGCAAAGTGACACCTCGCTAAAGGCAGCCTGCTAGTTCTATGAAATCCTCTCCCTTTGTATTCTCCTCTTGTCTCTTTTTTTTTGTCCCTTTCTCTCTGACTTTGTCTCTTTACTTGTCTCTTTCTCTGTTTGTCATTCACTTTCTGCCTTTGTCTAGTGTTTCAGTCTCTCCATTCCTCTTTGCTGCACATCTCTCTTTATTCTGCAAGGCTGTGATGAGACGCTCTGGAAGTTAACTCGTCCCACGGCTCGATGTGAACGGAATGACCTTGATGTAGCTCACACACGGTTTTCAGTTTGCCGTGTTGTTTCCGGCGTGCCACTCTTTGCATATTCCTGTTTGTGTGTGTGTTGTGCTTCTGTGTCTCTGTAATCACTGAATTGTAAAAACTACGTGTGAGTGCGTTATCATATGCAGGGAGCTTCTCCGTTTTTTTTTTTTTTCTTCCTCATCCCACGCAGTGATAATTCTGTTTGGGAACGACGGCACTGTACCACGTCAAGAGATGGGCAGGGGAGAGGCACAGGGAGGTACCATTTAGATAAAACAAATTGCCAGCTGCCGAGCAGGAGCAGTCACCGTTCAGATAAAAACCAAAGGGACCGTGAGCATTAGTGTGCATACGGTGAAGATTTTGTGCAGGTTTTTTTTTTTTTTTTTTTTTGCATTGTGCTACCTAAAGGAGGTGCAGCCCTTTTCCTCAGCCGCCACTCCAGGCTTTTCTTCTTTCTTTTTTTCCCCCCATAACAAGTCACAGAGCCATTTTCTCTGGCCTATAACTATAATGCTGTGATGGGACAAGCAGCAGTAATTAAAATCAATAGCCAGGACTTTTCCAGTCTCCGGCAAGGTCACACACTGCCCAGTAGAGAGAAAGACAAGGAGAAACAGAGTGAAGTGGGATTGCATGGATGGGCAGAGCCAAACGGGGAAATATGTAAAGAGGTGAGGTGTCATCTTATTTTAATTAACCTGCACCTTGGAGGGCTGGCACCACAGTAATGCACCAGTGTGACTGTGTATGTGTGTGTTGTGCGTCTGCGAGTGTGTCACTCCGTTTATTTTGTCCTTGATGGCCAGTTTTATTCGCAGTACTTCAAACCGACGTGGCCATGCAGTCTAAATAATAGCATTCAGCTTCTATTGAGGGATAAAATAAAAGGCTTCGCTCCAGTTTTTTTTCCCAAGATTGACCATTTTTCTTCTGCTCCTTTGTCCAGCTTTGCAGGCTGTAAGACGACCCCGGTAAGCTGGCTCCAGTTGGCAGCCTGGGTGTGGTATAGCTAGCCACTAGCTGCATTAGTATTCTGCTGAGATAGCCACATGCAGAGACATTTTCCTCTCTCCTCCTCTGAAGGAATAATCAGCCTTGCCTTTCTCTCCTTTCTCCCCCTTCTGCCTGAAAGAGGCTCAGTGATTTAGCTTTTTTTGTTTCACCAGATACCTGCAGGGACATCTTCAGGAGTTTGAAAATGCGTGTCTGTGTGTTCACTATGAATTTCTGTTTGAGAGCTTTTTGTTTTTTTGTTCCAAACCTGACGTATTAGGTGTCTGAGCAAACACATAAAACTCTCATGTGTCTCCTCCCTGTCCTCTCTCTTCAGGGGGAGAGAAGTTCACTCCGTCAGAGTTAACACAGAGCAGTCTGTCCTGTTTGTTGATTATCGGGTCCTGTTCCTATCACAGCCCTGATAGCATCTTCATCTGATCTGTTGCCAGAGTCGCGAGCTCACTAGCCAGCCCCGCCGTCACACAGCCGCTACGCTGTTAGCCGCCACCTCTTCTCATATATCTCCGCATCAGTCCCAGATCTGCCATCGCCCTGCTCTCTCATCTTCTCCTTATCTCCTTATTCCACCTTTCTCCCAGCTCCCACCACCCCAAACCCACCAATCACTCATCACCCTCATCTTTCTCTTGCTCTTATCCTCCACTCTCTGAGCGTCTGCCAGAGCTCCTATGGCAGCACCGTTGTTCCCCATGCTTGGTCTTCTTCACGTAAACTGTCAAGGCGGAGTCAGTGAGTGACAGGACAAGACAAGAGAGATTTGGAGAAAGACAGAAAAAAAAAGAAAGGTGGAGAGAGGAAGAGAGAAGGGAGGCGAATACAGTCACACCTGAATGTGTCAACGTTGAGAAGCCAAACGAGGGAAAAGAGGAAGACAGACAGACGAAGAGTGTGAAAAGAAAACATGTTGAGTAAGCAGAGAAGTTCTGTGGACTGCAGCAGTCCTGTCCCGGACCCCATCGATCGTCCACGAGGTGCATGGATCAGTCAGCTTTATTTAGCTCTGGGCTCAACATGCAACACACAGTAAAGAAGACACAACACTCAGCACCTTACTCCTGCTTACCTGTTTCTCACTCCATTTAATTATCTAGTTGTTGACACAGTCACACTACAACTTTGTGACGAATAAAACGTGACTGTTACATTTATGAACTGAAGTTTACACATACTTGTAAAAAAAACATGTATATCATGGTAGTCTGCAGTTTTCAACAGTTCTTGTAACTCCTGTAATTTTCTATGATGGAATGATAAAACCCGTGTCCATGTCACAAAACAAAAAACAATCATGCATATTAGTTATTTCACGGATTTAATGTGTGTTTGACAGAAATATGACAAAAGCTGCTGGGTTAAAAATATACATGCTAATATTTTCACCTCAGTTAGACACTTTTGTTGGCTGTTCACAAACTTCTGATTGAACCTTTGACTCTCTTCTTGACAGAATTTGCGCAGTTCAACTACATTTGTTGGCGTTTTGACACAAACTTTTTTCTTCATCAGTCAACAGGTTCCTTAGCCTAGCCATGCTAGACCCAGGTCTGAAGACGCAAGGGTCTAGGAACTCTTGACAGGGAGGGAGGCGGGCTAAAAGGTTGTCTTTCAAATCGCTCTGCAGCAATTGGGTAGGTATACAACCAATCAGCACAACGAATAGGCTGATGTAGTTCCTAGAGCGCCGGAAATCAGAGGATGCCGGAGTTCGGTGAAGCCTTATTTATCTTTCTTAGCCTTTGTTTATCTTTCAAGTTGAATTTTAGCTTCAAATCTTTAAGGGCTGTGGCCAAAGCCGAGTCGAAAGATAACTGTTTATTGTGCGCAGCCATCTCATTGTCTATCCTTGTTTCTATGGTTGTTTCCGGTTGTTTCTGTCAGAATCATCACGCCTCTGTGGTCACTTAGTTACGCCCGCCTTCTGACCCTACACTTCATGGTGATTCGTTGGCCAGTTTTAGGAGCATCCAACCTCGAGGCTTACCGAGGGTAACTAGACCGACCCTGGCAGAGAATTAAATTCGTTGCCGTGGGTTGTCTAGCGCGGCTAGGCTACAAGTTCCTGTTCAAGTCAAGACTTTGGGAAGACCAATTCTACAATTTCATTTAGCAGACACTTTTATCCAAAGTGACGTATATCTGAGAAAAGATACAACATAAGACCAGTGTAAAACCTTTACTGTGGCCTGATTTAGCCATTTCTTTACCACTTTTGATGAGTATTCGGGGTCTGTGTCTTGTTTGAACACCCAGTTATGTCCAACACCCAAATATATGGCTGACCATTTCAGATGATTTCTTCAATATTCCATTCAATTTGTGTCAAGCACCAGTCCCACTCTCAGTGAAACACCCCCGCAGCATAATACTGCCACCACCATGCTTGATTGTAGGCTTGGTGTTCTTGGTAGTAGGTTATGACTTGCGTTTTCTTCCTGATTCCAGTGACACAACTCTGCCATGCACTTTATACTTACAGTTGTTTGCACAGTCTTTTTTTTTGGAACTGCAGCTAATTTGAAATGACTCCAAGTGACTTCCCAGACTTCGTGAGTCTGTCGAGTGTATCAAATTGGCCCTATTTCAATTATCTTTGGAGGAGTCACCAGCTGTAGTCAACCATTATCACTAGGCCATGTCACTAAGACAAGTAGATTAACACAACTTTCTACACACCAAAACTGATTAATCAGGTTGCTATATGTATATTTTTATAGGAATAATTGGAAGCCAAGACTACCATGACATGCATGGTCTTTACAAATGTATGTAAATCTTTGTTCTTAGCTGCATGTTCAAGTTCCATAACTTTTTTCTCAGTCTCATTTTCTGCCTTTCACACAGACGATTCATACATAACAGTAGTGTCATAATCTCTTGCAGTTACAAATACAAAATAAACGGAAAGCTGAAAACACCATTTAGCCACACTTGATAAACACAGACAAACTGTAATGAGGTCAAAAGAAGAGGTCTTCTCCTTTTGGAAAGAAAATTAATGACATCTAAGTCAATTGATCTTAATTTTGATGCTTACCTTTCATTCTTCACTTACGCTACCAAAGTGGCGTTTAGGTTGATTATCACTTCTTGTGATGGATCACATCTGCTGATTTTACCACAAATCATTTTTTGTTGCTTGCCTGTTTTGGTTGACCCTTACAGCTTAGAAGGGAAAGAAACTAAAATAGTTTGTGTTTGCCTTAACAAAAGTCTAGTAAAATGCCAAATGACCTTGGAAACACACAGTGATTATGCAAGTCTGAAAGAAATCTCAAGTAATTAAATCAGTTTGCCTTCCAATTTATCAAATTAGGAGATGATTTATCTGTCCTTATAATCGAACTGGTCACATTCATTTTCATTCTGTCCGTGACATGTTGTCATTTTTGTGGATTTTCCTTAAATGAAAAATGGTGAGTGCAGTATTTAAATGACAAACGCTGAATCACAAAGTGTTTTTTAATAATCACAAATGATTCCCTTTGAATCCAATCACTCCTGCCTCTTCGTTTAGATTTTTTTGAAGAAATTCATCAGAGAATGGTGGAGTTTGTGCATAAACAACAAAAAATACGTAGATTTTTTGGTTTCTTTGTTTTAACTCCACTCAGATGTCCCTGCAGATGATTAGCAGGTGGCATCGCCCTCATTCCCTCAGTGCTTGTTCTGCTCCACCAGCTGAACTCAACATCTCTGGAAGAAGGCAAACTGACACGTTGATGCAACTTCTGCGTTGTGATTTCTCAGTTCTCTGTATAACTTATGTGCCTCTGTTTCCTCGTCTATCTTTACACTTTCTGAACTTTCTTCCCTCTCTGGCAAAACTTCAGTCTCCCCATTGTTCCTCATGTCTCTGCCTGATGCAGTCGGAAACCTTTTAGTCCTAATGTTCTTAAATTGAAGACCTGTCCTGTAAATGACCTCTCTAATTTCCCTATAATGTGTTTGTCTGTTGCAGGCAGAGGCTCCCAGCCAAGAACGTGTATTACTACCGTTGCCCTGACCACCGACGCAACTATGTCATGTCTTTCGCCTTCTGCTTTGACCGAGAGGACGACGTATACCAGTTCGCCTACTGCTACCCCTATACCTACTCCAGACTGCAGCATTACCTGGCCAGCTTGGAGCGCAGGAACCTGCCTTACCTGCAGAGGGAACAGCTGGGACTCAGTGTGGTGAGTTGGGAGGTGAAAAGTGCTGTGAGCAGGTGGAGAGGGAAGTGTGTGAGGGGTGGTAATGGTTACGGCTGGAGCAGAGGAGTCGAATGGTGGCGAAGATTAGAGGTGGAAGGGCTATAAGGCTCAGTGTGTGTGTGTGTGTGGCTGTGTGTGTGTGTTCAGATTAAGGAGACCCAGATTGGTAACTTAGGTGTGCCTGCCGGTCATAACTTCAGCCTCTCATGTTATTATTAGGATTGTTGCACTCTGAGATGACGGACTGTAAGCCTCTGGGTGTGTGTGTGTGCGTGTGTGTGTGTAAATGACTGTGTGTAATCAGCAGAGCTCTCACCTCGGCAGTAGAAGCTAGTGTATCATACACACTGCCTCCAGTCTTGTCTGCTCTTATCAAATAATTGTAGGAGAAAAACTCATTAGAAATGCTTGAGAGATTACGACTTTTTCCTCTGTCCTCCGACATTTGTCAGGGAAAGCTTGCTGCAAGGGGGCCACTGTGAAAGTACAGGTATTTGTGAAGAGCACCTGACCGTAAAATGCAGAGAGGAAACCGTGGCATGTAACGGCTGGTTAAAAACCAAAAGTAATACCTCTATCAATAAAGAATCTGACGACCTACAATAGTAATAACTAGGGACGTCCCTATCAAGGTTTTTTTTTTTTTTTTTGCTGCGATCCGAATCATTTTTTTTTTAATCTGCTGATATCCAATACCATATTCCAAGATAATACACACTTCAGGGTGTTGTGTATTAGCTATCGTACCTGGTTGCGCCACCAGGTGGAGCCTTTTATTGTCTCATACCATAGCGACCAGAGAACTTCCTTGTTGGTAAGCGGAGAGCATTGTGGAGGTGTGGCTAGTAAAGGACACCATGATAGAGTCTTCTGTGAGGCTAAATGATCTCCAGCCAGCTCACTCAATTTATATCAAATTGGGATGGAGTACGACTCATTTCTTTGTCAGTGGTTTTCATTTTTGTATCATGGTTATGCAGCTTTAAATTTATTTGAGCAATGAATCAACTACTGATTGGTGTAACTGCACATGTGTAGTAAAATATTTAATCTTAAAACAAACGTTGCTTAGGTTTTTGCCGATACCAGTCAGTTAAGGATTTCCTTGGTCGGCGCCATCAAAGCGGAGGGTTTCGGACAGTACTAGTAGTAACACTATTGAATTTTGGATGGAGTGTTTTGGATAATGTTTCAAAACTAAGTTCTTCATGCGTGATTCAGTAGTGAAAAGAAGAGTGGAACCCTTAGGATTTCTGTTTTGGTTAATTTGGTGACTCCTGTGGTTAGCGGTTGGAACGGTAAATGCTTCTAGTTTTATTGTAGTGTGAAATAGCATAATCCAGCTCAACAAGTTGGCCTGCAAACATGCCTTTAGCAGCAGAGCAAGTGTTGTAAGTGTTTAATGTGTGGCAACCAAAAGAAAATTCATTGCACAGAGTTGTGCAAATATAGAGTTGTGTGCTAGTAATGTGAGACATGATAGTGATGAAACTCGCACTGTTTTCCCGATTGTAATAGCAATATTTGTTATGTACAAAAGCTTAATAATAATAGTCATATAATATAAAGATTTATTAATTGTTGTTGCAACTATTTAATTTCTCAGGTGTCTTGTAAATGTATCGGCTATCCACATCTGGCTTTTGATTTGCCATAAGAGTCAACACCTTACAGTTTAACTTCAAAGTAATGCGGTGACTGTAAGGCAGTGCAATTCTGAATCATTTGACATTTAAGGGATATTATTTATTGCATGTGTGCACCCTTTAAAAATACGCTAACCGCTGTCGAAGTGGAGAGGGAACGACAGGTTGCGGCAGGATTGCTGTTTCATATAGTTGTTCAAATTGAAAGGAAAAAAAGGCAGTTAAATATCAAATGAAATCAGTATGTGCCATCATAAATATATAAATAAGTCAATAATGTGTCAGCAGCAGCAAATGAGACTGCGTCGGTGAATATCACTGACTGCTCACAGGTCAGCGTTCAGCAAAGGGAGGTTTGCTGCTTATAGAGTAAATCATTTGAAACGGATACAGGGTAAATGGATAAGTGTCATTAAAATACACAGAGTACTGGCAATAAAACAGCCATTTCAGCGTCACGGCTTTGAAAATAATAATGCAACTGAGACGCATTATATCGGATTGATATGAGGTGACACGAGGGACACAAATCTCACTCAAAGCTGAACTCAAAAGTTGCAGCTCTGATCTTTTTATAGTTATTTATTGTGCCGTTTAGTTATTTCCTCACTCAGTTCATAACCGTATTCATTTATTTCTCTGGCATATTTAGTCATATCAGTTTCAGCTGAATGGTATTTTGAAGTTTTAACAATACTGAGAACTCCTGTCTTTGAACGTCTGCACATAGCTCCATAGCTGAACCTCTTTTTCTGTACCTGAATGTTGCCTGCTCAATGATAGAAGTCTGTTTTGACTTTACAGCGTCTTTGTTTGCATCTTCAGTTTACGTTTTGTTATGACAGGCAGAAGGATGAGTCGTTCTCATCAACTAGATATTATTTAAAGTAGATCTACTGTGTCCCCTGTTGATGGTAAAATTCACATTTACCCCAAATCACTGAGTTTAATATTGATCTGTTAATGTAAGAGTTGAATCCAGACCAGAAGTAGTGGGATTGGAAGTCCAGCTACAGGTACGACATAGAAAGAAAAGTTGATTACCTTGAGGTTTTCACATTGCCACCAACCTCTAAACCTCTGTGTTTAATGCACAGCATTTTCTCCGGTTGCTTCAAAGGAAAAAACATCCAAAAGTTCACCGATTGAAGACAATTAATGTGAAGGAGACATCACTTTCAGCGTTCTCAACCTCGTGAGGTTTCGCTAGGGTCTACATGATCTGAAAATCAGCTGCATGCAGTGCAACATTCACCTAAATTTGTGCTTGGGAGTAGTGTGCATTAGGGATTGACCACTCCGTATCCTGGACGATTATTTGTATCTTATAATTGCTACTGATTTTTCCGACTATCTGCATTGTCTGTTTATTTTCACCAACTCTCAAACAACGTTAGCCTAGCCCTGCTAGACCCATGTTCTGAAGGCACAAGGGTCTAGGGACGCTCGACAGGGAGGGAGGCGGGCTAAAAGGTTGTCTATCAAATCCCTCTGCAGCAATTGGGTAGGTATACAACCAATCAGCGCAACGAATAGGCTCCTAAAGCGCCGGAAATCAGAGGATGCGGTAGTTCGGTGAAGCCTTATTTATACAGTCAATGGGTGAAGCTCAAGTATATTACAGACATATTAACAGAAAGATTATTCAGAGTCGGTGCTAATGGAGCTCAACGACTGTTGTCGTTTTTGTTGTCGATCCTGGCAGAGAATTAAATTCGTTGCCGTGGGTTGTCTAGCGTGGCTAGGCTAGTTGTTTCCGGTTGTTTCTGTCAGAATCGTCGCGCCTCTGTTGTCACTTAGTTACGCCCGCCTTCTGACTCTACACTTCATGGTGATTCGTCGGCCAGTTTTAGGAGAATCCAGCCTCGAGCCTTATGGAGGGTAACTAGACCCAGTCTGGCAGAGAATTAAATTCGTTGCCGTGGGTTGTCTAGTGCGGCTAGGCTAAAACAACGTCCCATCCGCATCACAATCTGGTTGGTAACAACCAGCCAGCATTAAATGCTACCGTAGTGCTGAGCTGTGCTTTAGCAGATGTTGCTGAAGCTGTAAGAAACACTGCAGTCTAACACAAGTATGCCCAGTTTACCCCGTTTTTATAAAAAAAAGAAATAGATTCACTTGCAGCTGGAACTTAATTTGCAGGCTATAATGCTGGATTACATGAATCACCTACACACGTGGACAAAATTGTTGGTACCCCTCAGTTAAAGAAGGAAAAACCCACAATTCTCACTGAAATCACTTGAAACTCACAAAAGTAACAATAAATAAAAAAATTTGGAAAATTAAATAATCAAAAACAGCCATTACTTTTGAATTGTTGATTAACATAATTATTTAAAAAAACAAACTAATGAAACAGGCCTGGACAAAAATGATGGTACCTCTATAAAAGATTGAAAACTATTTGACCAGAGTGACATGATTAACTCAGGTGTGTCATTTAATTGACATCACAGGTGTTTCCAAACTCATAATCAGTCAGTCTGCCTATTTAAAGGGAGACAAGTAGTCACCCTGCTGTTTGGTGAAAAGGTGTGTACCACACTGAACATGGACAACAGAAAGCGAAGGAGAGAATTGTCCCAGGACATCCGAAAAAAAATTATAGACAAACATCTTAAAGGTAAAGGCTATAAGACCATCTCTAAACAGCTTGAAGTTCCTGTGACAACAGTGGCTCATATTATTCAGAAGTTCAAGACCCACGGGACAGTAGCCAACCTCCCTGGACGTGGCCGCAAGAGGAAAATTGATGACAAATTGAAGAGACGGATCGTTGGAATTGTATCCAAAGAGCCCAGAGCAACCTCCAAAGAAATTAAAGGTGAACTCCAAGGCCAAGGTACATCAGTGTCAGATCGCACCATTCGTCGTTGTTTGAGCCAAAGTGGACTTCATGGGAGACGACCAAGGAGGACACCACTGCTGAAAAAAACTCATAAAAAAGCGAGACTGGAATTTGCAAAAATGCATGTTGACAAGCCACAAAGCTTCTGGGAGAATGTCCTTTGGACAGATGAGACCAAACTGGAGCTTTTTGGTAAGGCACATCAACTCTATGTTCATAGACTCAAAAACCAAGCATACGAAGAAAAGAACACTGTCCCTACGGTGAAACATGGAGGAGGCTCAGTAATGTTTTGGGGCTGCTTTGCTGCATCTGGCACAGGGTGTCTTGAAAGTGTGCAAGGTACGATGAAATCTGAAGACTATCAAGGCATTCTGGAGAGAAATGTGCTGCCTAGTGTCAGAAAGCTTGGTCTCAGTCGCAGGTCATGGGTCTTCCAACAGGACAACGATCCAAAACACACAGCCAAAAACACCCAAGAATGGCTGAGAGAAAAGCGTTGGACTATTCTAAAGTGGCCTTCTATGAGCCCAGATCTGAATCCCATTGAACATATGTGGAAGGAGCTGAAACATGCCATTTGGAGAAGACACCCATCAAACCTGAGACAACTGGAGCTGTTTGCTCATGAGGAGTGGGCCAAAATACCTGTTGACAGCTGCAGAACGCTCATTGACAAATACAGAAATCGTTTAATTGCAGTGATTGCCTCAAAAGGTTGTGCAACAAAATATTAAGTTATGGGTACCATCATTTTTGTCCAGCCCTATTTCATTAGTTTGTTTTTTAAAATAATTATGTTAATCAACAATTCAAAAGTGATGGCTGATTTTGATTATTTAATTTTCAATAAATTTTTATTTATTGTTACTTTTGTGAGTTTCAAGTGATTTCAGTGAGAATTGTGGGTTTTTCCTTCTTTAACTGAGGGGTACCAACAATTTTGTCCACGTGTGTATGTATGTGTTTCTAAGTAATTTCAATCCAAATGAAGGGCAAGACTCCCCCACTAACAATTAAAATTCTAGCAAAGGTATTTACTGATTGTAAATGCATTAAAGGGCGAACACAGAATCGATTCTCGAGCATTGTAAATATGTCAAAAACTCTGGCTTGACATAAACGACTGGCTTCTGTGAGAAAAAAAAGATCAAGCCACAAAATAAACAGCTCTGGTAAGTGGTGGTGTCTTTTTCTGTGCCGTTGTCCTATAACCTGTTGTCACTCGGCAATCTACAGGAGAAAACACTGAAGAAGAGCATAATATAAAGCACATCTATGTTAAGCAGTCCGGCAAATAAAGGGTTAGTGTTTCCATCCATTGTGCTAACTAATCCTCCCCCTCCATCTGTACTACTACTGCTTTGTGTAGAACACGGTGTAAATACGAAGCTATACAATTCAGCCGAACACTATTTTCTCTTTATTTTAAAGCCACGTCATTTCTCCGAGCAAGACGGAGGCGAACAAGAGACAGGACAGACCTGGTTTGGCTCACAGAGTCGGTATTAGTATTCATAGTCATAGAGAGGTTTTATGACCGTATTTTTCTCTTTATGTTCTCTGGGCCTGGGTGGCAGACAGCCCAGCTCCACCCTCTCATATCTCTTTCTCTGTCTGCTCCCTCTCTTGCTGTTACCTTCTCCCCCACTATCTATCACGTGCACATATGCAGCTGCGCACACACACACACACACACATACAGGTCAGGGAGGAAGGGATGAGGAGGGATGAGGAGAGCTTTCTGGCTGCATCAAAGTTTAAAGACGGATTGCTGTAATTTCCAAGGCAGAGTCTTTGGAAACGGTGGAAAACGTCAGGGGCACCACAATAGCTTTAACCTTCTAATGGGTACAGTTATCTCATAAGGATGGAAATAAGAGCCGGGGCCATTTGCGCTGGCGTTCTTCTATCTTGCTGACTAATTTGTTTTTTGTAATGTATTCCCCTGAATAAAATCTCTGCCGTCCAGCCTGCACTGGTAGGCTCAGATAATGTAAAAGAAAGGTTGTCTTCTCTTTTTAATTTTTTACCTGCAGCTCTCTGTATCATTATGAGTGAGGTGGTCGTTACTTTTTTTTTTTTTTTTATGGCTATTTTCTCACCCAAATCAGGATTCACTAAAGCAGAGTGAATTGATTTCAATGTGTAAATTACTCTGACTGAATTTACTCGAGTTGAGCTGCACTGGAAGAAGTCGGTTTAATTGAGGCAGAGAGAGAGAAGCAAATAGAGGCCGGAGACAGGAGAGAGATGTAACGGCTCTGGGATGAATGAAAAGGGCAAACCGGGAGGATTTGAATAAAACTTTCAGATCAGCCTCCTGATTCTCTTCACTTTCACCTCGTTTTCCACCTGACAATTGAGACTTTACAGTAAGAGAGCAATTCACCTGTTCAGGAAAGTCAGTTTCATATCATCATACGACAGCAAGTCTCCAATAAACGGTAAACTTTAGTGTTTTGCCGTTCATCGTCTACAAAAACAGACTCCTGCACACTCTCTAAGTTGTAATGAAGTGACGCTTGAGATTCTTGACGAAACATTTGGATTCAGATACAATAAGCTCTCCATAAATAATAAAAACAACCTTAAATTATGACACATAATATTCTCTTTCACATTGATAAACAAACAATATAAGAAAAGATCATAAATACAGGGCAAATCGGTGCCCCAAACATTCAATAAACATTAATAGTACTGTGGTTTATAGGCAAAAAAAAGCAGTCATTCATCATCTGGCATGATGGAAGCAACACCATCATCTTGTTTCAGTTTTTTAAAAGAGAAAAGGGAGCCAAGATTTATTCAATTAACTGGAATTGCTTGATGATGATACACACCTGTACCTATAAAGCCTTAAAGATCCAGCAGGAACTATTAAGTATCCACATATGAAAGCTGATGTAAAGTTTGTCATCTATGTGTAGCCCAAACATTAAGACTGTGCAAAACAAATGCTTGAGATACTGTTTGAGGAACCTCTCTGTCATCTCTACCTTTAGAATTCATCATGAAAGGAGTTGAAATTGAAGTAGTTGCTGCTATACTTTGATTTCTATAGAATCTCCGTTGATGGAGCCTGAACACAGTCTGAAAATCCTAATTTCTCCAGAAGCCCAGTGCTGTATTTGCACATCTCAGGAATAATCGCATTAAAACAGCATTACAGTGTTAGCCGCTGTATCCCATGTGCTTTATTGTTTTCCCATTAGAGGAAATTCAACCGTCCACTGAGCAGAGCGAGCTGTTGCAGTTTCAGTTAAACAGCATCCACTGTCACAGGCTTTGGTCTGCAGACACACATGTGAAAAGCGTGTAGGTTTTAAAACTGCTAAGCTTTTGTCAGCTGAACTCGTATAAAATGCAGTCCGACATGCATTCACAGCCCTCTTGGTCCTCTTTTCTTTTCTTTGCAAGCCTTTTGTTGAAAATCTTCACTGCTTTTGATTCCAGTTTTAGAAATGCAATGTGCAAGATTCTGAACATTTATATGGGAGCAAACATCTACTGTGCAAAGGTATAACAAAACAATAATAATATAAAACTAGAAAAGCACTCAGACTGCTCAGTCGTTGTATGATTTCTGATGGAAAAGTCCCAATACGTCCGCAACGGTGGATTTTTAATAGGATCGCAATCATGTGATCGTCAGCAGCTGATGCAGCATTCGCTTGTTGTCATGGTTACAATGATGCCGTGCCGCTATCTCGCAATGATACAGAAATCTTTACCAAATCCGTGGATCCAGACTATAAGCTGCATCACTGCCGAAATCTGGTAAAGTGGTCCTTGTGTCATTTCTGACCTTCCCTGAGAATTTCATCCGGATCCTTTTAGTCCATTTTGAGTCATGTCGCTAACAGACAGAAGGACAGATTAACAAACATATGCCAATTGCCGCATAACTCCACCACCTTCCTTGCCAGAGGAATAAATGTGTCGTAAACCTCTGCATGTGTTTGGCACAGGCGTAAACTAACCGTGACGTCACCCTTTGGTTTCAACGCCGAGAAAATGAAGCCCGGATTTTGCTATTTCCTGGTCGCCGTTTTGGATTTTTTGGAGCCAGTGACGTAAAAAGCGTCATCAAACAGACTGGACCGGAGAGCAACTAGGGGCAGGATTGGCTGAGGACTCTCTTATCCCGCCCACATTTTACCGCAGAGGCTTCTGTTGCTGTCTATCAAGTATAGCCACGCCCCCTGGCTCCGCCAACTTTAACGATTTATTTAAAATTCAGTATTGATTTATTTTAAGATCGGCCACCTGATCTCTCATTTTGACCATGAAAACTAACGGGAAAAAAATCCTGAGCTGTAGAACATCAGTCTATCAAATTTTATTTTTTCCAAAAATGAATTGGGGTCTATGGAGAAAAAGCTTTTTGGAGCCACCCCTAGCGGACGGCGTGATATTGCAAGTTTTTGACACTTCCGGGTTGGCTTCAATTCTGGAGCCAGATGCTACGTCCATCTTTATATACAGTCTATGGTTTGGCAACCAATCCAGTTGCATTTACATTTTAGGGCATTTTTAGTGCACATAAATCCCTCAGTTTGAAACTATAGGCTCTTCCCACACTTCTAAAAAGATGAAGAGTGCCGAGTTAGAAAAGTCAAAGTGCACTACAGCATTCAGCCGGTGCCCTGAAAAGCAACACATTTTATGTTATTTGGCTACTTAATGTGCCCACGTTATGTTGCAGATAATGTCAGTGGATTTGAGGATAATTTGCTTCAACATTTCAATGTATTTTACAATGCTAATGCAGGCTAATGGTTGCAGCTGGATTGTCTTTAACGGTTCCTATCTGCACAACCTTTCTGGTTGTAGATGAAAGTGAACAGAGGAGTGTGGTTTGGTCTTTTTTGTCTAATAAATACAGACGGTACTTATTCATTTCTCAGCCTCATAAACACCAATTCACTTTCTCACGTGTAAATTATAGCATTGTATCCTTTTACTGCCATTGATCACAGAGCAATTCACTTTTTTAGTCTGAAAGGAGTTGCCGTGTCCATTTTACAGTTATCCTAAAGCTCACACAGTAACGTGTCTGGTTTGTTTAATTCATACAAAGTGTTGAAACAACCATCTTATGTCACACTGGGAGCAGTTACAAGGTAAGCGGTGGAGAATCCGTGAAATGAATGCTCCCCGCTAAGAAATAGTGTAGCACCTAAACCCCTATAGTTTTGCAGGAATAACAATATAAAACAAGATATAAAATGTTAATTAGTGAGGAGCTGGTGTTTGGATTTTGTTACTGCACAAAGCCAGGATAACTCATCAAATTCGCAGCCAGAAGGCAAATGAGCGCGATAAAAGCGTCAAAGCACTGTTTTGGAACACATTTTTTACCGAAAGGCTTTACTAGGCATTAATTAGTTGGGATTTTTTTTAATGTCATATGTGTATTTATCAGGCCCAACATGTGTTATGCTTTTAAGACATGGAATAAGGAACATTTTTGCTTCATCAGTCTGTTAAAGTTGCAGTATTCTGTCATTCAGGTCCACTTTAATATTCCTCACTGCTTCGTTCCCCAGAGAGCCTCAGTGTGTTGGTGTTGAACTGTGGAAAAATCCTTCCTCAAATCACTTCACAAAACTTGAAGTACTGTCGTTTGTGCATGTTTATTCAATTATAAATAAAATAAAGACCCATGCCGTGTTGAAAATAGCATGGCAATGTTGCTCCTGCTCATCTCGTACGATCGTGGTCACAACTTCAAGGTAACAGAAAGGACTACATGTCTGCAAGTCGCCTCATTGATTATCCGGTTATTAGCTTGTCAGTGAAATATCACCTTTCCCAACACTCACACAAGTGCTTTAAAGACATATACCCACGCTTTCACACACATACACACACACACGTCACCCACAAAGACAAACACCAGAAGAATTTCACTTTTTCCCCAGAGAAGAGGGGTTTGGATTCCTCCTGTTCCTGCTCTGCTGGGTTCATGGCCTTGCGTCTGCTCCTCTGGTCCCTGCCTGTCTGAACATTTCCTTTTGTAGACCATCCTGACAGTATCTGAGTAAACCTCCCTCTCTCTTCCTCCCCCCTGAGGCGTCTGTGTCCACAGAGACACAGAGAAAAAGACAACACGCTTTTGACCCGCTACGATGCTAACAAGCCTCTTTAAAAACATGCCTGCTGCTTTCTTTCTTTCAAACTATTTCCTCATTTCTGCTCGAGTGTCCCCCCAGCCATCTGAAATTGAAAGCACCTTATTTGCCCACCTTGCCTTGTTGACAAAGCGTTTCTTTTTTTTTTTTTTTTTCTCCTTCCCACCAGCCCAGGAGTTGCGGAGGCAGCAGTTTGAGGTTTTTCTTGTGCTCGGCCCGGTGGGGAGGGCAGGGCTATGACACTATTAGTCACCTCTGACATGGCGCTGCCTCCGACTGTAGACCAGATGGAAAGAAAGTGTAAATGAGAGACCTCAGGGTGGCGGAAAGAAGAGGCCACTGACCAGCCTTAAGCCTGCATGCTACTTCCTGGGCCCGTCCTTGCTCACTATTACGCCGCGATTCGGTTCACATCAAGCAAAACTATTGATCTCGGAATCACAGTGCAGAGATGTCACATCCACTCAGTTCTATTTTTCTTCTTAAATCTCACAAAATCAAAGCGAGATTATGATTGATCACTTGTGCTGTGTTGAAGGAAAGTAGCGGTCACTGTCAGCCGCAGTGATTTAACATTACTTAGACTGTTGTGATTGAATTTTAGACCTAATCCTGTCTGCTATCAGTGTTCAGGTACCATGTCTGGGTGTCTGCTCGGTGGGAGTGGAGTCTCGAAGAACTGTTTTTTTCTTCTTTCTTCTTTTTTTTCCCCTTGTGTCTGGAGCGAGAGGAGGGGAGTGGAGTGGAGTGGGCACTGCAGCTATATCTGCCTGGCTGCCTCTCTCTCCCCCCTTATCTCTGTGTTTGTACACTGTGTGCCAAGATCCAATCAATAGCCACTCCAGCCGTGGAGAGAGGAGAAGGTCAGCAGCCACACCGGAGGAGCCTGGCTCGGCAAACTGATGGAGACGCAGGAAACACAGGAAGCACACCGCGGGCCGGACTGCTCTCGTGTTAATAACCGACCTTACGACGTGGACGCCCCATCAGCTCACTTTGTAATTCACTGCACTGTAAAACGTCACCAACAAATGTGGTTAAATCGATGCAGCTGTTGGTGTAAATATATGTTTTACTGATTTCGTTTTCGGACCACTTTAGAACATTTGAAACATTTAAAATGAGTTGAATGAATGAGGAGCTGAGGGTTCACTGAACTCATTACAAAAAACAAAACTAGTACATAAGCAGATTCCCCAGAAATGCAACGTCAGACAGGAAAACCTACCCAGAGACAGATCTGATGGAAACTTGTGTGTCTGTTCTTGTTTCTTTTCACTCTGACTAAATCAATTCTAACTATAGCTGGGTTTCCATTACAGTTTTTCGCAAAATAAAAGCGGTATTTCTAAAAATTCGACAAAGTATATTTGCGCTTTGAACGTGTTTCCATTGAAGGTTGTTCTGGGCAGAAGCATCGTAACTCTCGTAAAATATCATCCCTTAAGATTTCACTGCAGGAAGATGGACGCCCAAAACCTGTTTCTATCTCCTTCTAACACTCTGCATTCCTCTGCTGTTTGCTGTCTAGTATGGCAGTGATGTTTTTCTCAAGAATAATGGCAAGAAAAGTCTCGGTCTCCTCTTCTGTCCACACGTACCGCTCCATGTTTACTCTGAGAGAACTGGTCATGTGACCAGGTACGTCACGTCCGGTGACGTATAATTGCAGAAAAAGTGTTTCCATTGCGCTTTTGCGATATTTTTCAATATCGAAACGTCTGAAAAACCACCTCATGAGAGTGTAAAAACTTTTTATCGATATTTTAGTCCTTTTTTCGAAATTCAGGTGTTTCCATTACCAGTTTTTTATTGCACCATTTACATTTTGCGCATATCTCAGGGTAATGGAAACCCAGCTTATGACAAAGGTTGGTAAAATAGAATTTAGAGGACTTGATGTCACTACTTTGCTTAATAAAATGCATAATTACAAGATACAAATTTACTGAAACGTTATTTTCAGGGGTTGGGTTGACAATATTGTTGGTGATTGTGTCAACTTAACATGATGTGTAATTTAAACTCAAATTTCTGCTCTTGTATTTAACACTAGTTGTAGCAACTAAAGGAAAATGACTTGATAACTTCAGGATTTCTGCCTTCTAAGGATGCAGGGACTATTTCAGACAGTTAAGATACACAATTAAAGTTAATCAATGTTAATTACTAACAGTTTTGTTGTTAAAGTTCTTTCTTATAAGTTAGTATATGAGCTCAAGTTACTCAAGATATGATCAGAAACATGAAAAATTGAAACTTATTGAAGAAAGTTGAACTAGAGCAAGTTAATCTTTAATGTTTACTAACTATAAAAACTTGTGTTCATAATTAGGTATGCAACACCACACAGTTATTCAAGAATAATCAACCTAAAGCAGTGTGTGTATGCTACCAATCACTTCATTAGTGGTAATTTACGACATCTTTGCTTGAACAGGAAATGCTAATTACCTCAACTCAGTATAGTTTGTTGGCTGAACATAATTTTATTAGAAGTAGCCCTAAGAAGCAACGAAAGCTTTGGTTGGTTGGTTGGTTGTTTTTTTTTAACATTATTTAGAATATGTTGAATTAAGTCCCTACACCTGTCGACTTATCATTTCTCTCGGTGTAACTAGAAGCAGCCTCACAGATTGTCTTTTAACCAAAAATAGCCCCAACAGCTGATGCTGTAAGTTCTCAAAGTTAAACGAAGAAACTCCTCAAACTTTAAAAATGTAAAAGGAAAACAAGTCTGTCTGTGACTGCTGTCTGTCTAGTTACAGCCTAATATGTGAAGTGTATTGAACTCGTTTTCTCAAGTTTAGTCAATTTAATCAGCTAGTTTTACACTTACAAGATGACTTTAAGTTCATTAATCCACCTAAGTTGCCATTAACTTGTATTTTTAAGGCAATAGGAGAGCAATGTTTTCCAAAGTGATTGAACTTAAAATGATTTTCAGTGTAGTAGCTTCGACTTGACACTACTATCCATTACAAAACAATAATACATGTATATTCTAAAAATAATTGAGCTGTCTAACACATGAGGAACAGCACTTCTGACTATACGATGAAACACGGTGACTGGCGGTCATATCTCCTCGGCGAGAGCTCTGCACACATCACACATTGTCATCGGCTAATAGAACAGCATGCATTGTGACGAAGTGCCAGTTTTAATTACAGTAGCTAATTAATGCCAACTTGGTCTGAAAGCGGATTCTGATATCTTGAGTTCTTGACACTGGAGCTATTCTGTGAATGGCTCTGTGATTGGTTTGTAATGAGGAGAGCCCTCCAACCACTGACTGCCTCCTTCAAAGGCCAAAACCTGAATAGCCAATCAGCACTTTAACATGTGGATGAGGTGCACGTGTAGCAGCGTGGTGCTCACTTTGTGTTTAAACAGAGGAAGTCCAGACTGGCTGAGCAGTGAAGGCACAAAAAGATTTTTAAAAAAGTGTTTTTCGCTGCAGTAAAACATACAAATGACACAGAAGCAGCTAGAAAGACGACCGCCTATATATCCCCCCAAACAGACATGCTTTTGCAGCTTTGTTAGCATATATTCAAGAACACTTCACCTGTCAAGCAAGCTGGCGCCACTCAAGTAAGTAAACTGCTTTTCCTCTGGCTGAGAGGTAAACAGCTCCAGATAACAGAGTTGTGTGTTTTTTTTTTTCCTTTCGTGGCAGCCTGTTCATGAATGCATTAGCTGTGGCCTAAACATCAAACAGGAGGCAAAAAAGTTATTTTAAAAAGAAAAATGCAAAAGAAAGAAGACAAGGCATACGGCTATATCAGCAGGTGGAAATTTAATTTTCTTTCCATTTTTTTTTTCTTCCTCAACTAAGTTCTGACAAAGTTTCTCTTTTGTTTGTCTCCTGCTTGTTGTTAACTTCACGGATCCTCGCTTTACCCCTCTGCCATTTCCCTCCCTGTTTTTTGCATTTGTCATAAATTGTTCTCTGTTGGCCTCGGGAAGTTTTTGCATTTTCCTTGGCAGCAGCTAACAGGTATCCGGATGAAAGACAGAGTCTCTTTATCATCTAATAATATGTTAATCACTGCCTACAGCAGCGCCAGCGCCGGAGCTGTAAGGAAATTCCTCAAAGATGGAAAGGTCATCGTTGTATCGTTGCAGGTTTCTTGGCAACGGGCCTTGTTTTTATGCTGCTTTCCATTTCGCTTCATTAGCGAGTGACCCTTATTATATCAGATGCTTCTAGCCGTCATGGCGCTATCTGTAGGCTAGCGCAAGAATCTGGAGGGGAAAAAGTGTAGCCGTGACTGTCGTTTTTTGGCCCCAGACAGTTGACTAAAGAGACGGTCCAGTGGGAGCAGAAGATAAGCAGGTTTATGATCTATGTCCTCACGTTATAGTGCTGTATGGCCTCTTATCTCCCACCAATGGTTCCCCCCGGATACTAGATGCTTTATTGCGCATCTCCACCCTTGCATCCCTGCCATCTCTTTTGTGATCAGGAACGCGGTAATGAGGGAGGGAGGTGGCGAGGAGATGGGGAGTGCATTAGGCATGGCTGTTAATGTGTAGCCTACTGTGAAAGGAGAGGCAGTGCAGGTCTGCGGTGTGTTAACTTTACCGTTTTACACGCTGCAGCTCAACTGTGTGTGCAAAAAAAAGGAGAAAAAATATGGCCGATAAATAGATTAAAGTATCACAGGTGAAGCTTTGTGAAATTGGTGTGTGATGTTCACGCCGCGCTGACCCCTTGTTGATCCTTATTATAATGCTGGCACAAAAGCACACAGATTTTGGGTTACTCAGACAGAGATAATATTTATTTTGGAAATTGGAACTTATTCACACCTTAATGGCTTAGCATTCTGCCTCTCTGTCTCTATTCTCTCCCCTTCTCTTGTGCTTTCACATGAATAAGAATTAAGCTAATGAAAAGTTCCCTCAAATGGCTGATGTCTGTGGGCATACAGTGCATTAAAGAGGAGTACTGCGGCCGGCGGTTAGTTCAGAAAGACGTTTATGGAATTAAAGGAGGAGGTTATTTCAAACTGATCCTTTGTAGCAGTCAGCAGACGCACATTTCCCTGTCCTCTTTGTCTTTTTGTGTCTCTCGCTTCTCGGGCTTCAGAGGCAAATCTATTCCCATCTCCACAGCTGCGTTCCAGCCATCTATCTGTCCTCCTCTGCCAGTGGATATTTACTCTGCCCGCTTCCTAGATGACTATGGAGCACTGAGCAGGGAGCACTCACTCCGTCTCATTTGGGTGTCAGGACTCGGTTCCCCAGGGGGACACAAAGAGGAACAAAACAGATAGCGTTCAAGGCTTTTAATAAATCAGAATACACCTTTCTGACAGTGTAATTGCTTTCCATTGCCTGGCCTAAATTCACCGGCGAGCAGGAAAAGGCAGGCAAAAGAGGTGGAGGAAACAAGAGAAGGAGAAAAAAAAAAAAAGACAGGGAGTGGAGAGTAACGCAGAGCAGGCTGTACAGTAGATCATTTGTTCGAGGGGGGAAAAAAATGAAAATTAATGAAAAGAGAGTTGCTCGCCCTCCAAAGGCAGCCAAGCTTGAAATTCACTTTGAGGGAAACTTAATTTGTTGTAAATGGGCAAAAAACATATTACTGCACAGCGCGTAGAGGGGCTGCGCGGTGTGTCCGTCTGCTGCGTCTGTCTGTCGGCGTGTGTTTGTGGCAGATGAGGAACGCTATGCTCTGAATAGCTCAGCTGAGAGGGGGGAAACACAGGAGCCTGTTAATAACTCCAGTAACAGCATTCTCTTTCTACATGACTGCTCTCCAGCACTCACTTCTAGCACGTCTGAATACAACTGCAGGATGTGGAGGAGAACTTGTCAAAAAGTTGCTTGCAGGGAATAAAGTTTGGCCTGTTCACTTTAGGCGTGTGCATATGTTTATATGTCTGTGTGGGTATGCAGGTGTAAGCGTGTTTATGTGCACACCTCACCTGGCATTAAAGCTTCGATTCCCATTTTTTAAGACGGTAACGATACTGACTCGCAGAAGTTGCCTCCATTGTTCCTTCTGTCCTTACTTGCTCTTAGGAGATGTATTCTTTAAGTAACGGTGGACAAAATCCACAATTCTTGTTCAGCGCAAAAAAATTCTTTCAACATTCGTCTTTTTTTATTGCACACTGTTTCCTTGCTTAGAAGTGTCAGGGGGGTGGTTACATTGACAAGGACTTTTGCACTAAAAAGGCTTTAAAAACTGGAAGATATCCTCTTGGTTTGGCTAACTCAGACTGCTGAAGCCCCATATTAGCTTTTTTTTGCTGAACTTTGAAATTCATTTTTGCTTGAAAGAGTGCTGGGGATTATGTCTCCTATCATTTACATTGAAATTGCTTCAGGAAGGGATTTTGACACAGCCAGAATGAACCTAAGGAACAATTATAGCAACCAAAAGCACTGTCAATGTACATATGGGGATGTGTGCATTGTTTTAAGATTGACTTGGGAAGTGGGGAGCTTGTACCTGGAAGAGCAACTTTAAGGTTTGCGACCAAAGTTAATAGCAACGTAGGACAACTGTATAGAAACTGTTATGTCCTCAAGATTTCGATGAAAGCTACATTTCGCTTAAAGCAGCCATATCTTTAATTATGCCTGTCTTTAAGCCTTGATACAATTTAAACACATGGTTTATATCAAAGTTAATTCAACATATAGTTGTCATGATAAGAGAATTTAGCTTTTGAGACTAAAACCGCTTTTTGTACCATGCTGTAAACATGTTTATTTCTGCTGTAAAGTTGGACATTTTAACATGGGGGTCTATGGGGATTGACTTTCTTTTTTGGCCATACTCAAGTGGACTTTTCAGGAACTAGAATTTTCTTGGTTCTCCATTGTTGGCTTTATGTTTTTAGTCCTAGATGTTGCTGCTTGATGCTCATTGGATGTAGGATGCAGGTGTAAGCCTGCCATTGGCTGTTCATGGGAGGTGACTTTATCCTTCGCTCCTAACCGCAACCGAAGAGCAGCAAATGACCAAACTGAAACCTTAAAGTTTTGCCGAGGATTTGGATCTTGCATTCAGGCACCTGCTAATTATCCCCCGCCACCATGAAGTGGAAAGGGGGATATAGGTTTGGCCTCCGTCCGTCCGTCCGTCCGTCCGAGATGAAGGGGACAGCTTTTCTTGGAAACTATTACAGCTAGGATTACGAAATTTAGTGTGTAGCTTCACACCATGGACACCTTGATCAAGTTCGAAATGGAGACCTGTGCGATAATATTTAACAGAGTTATGGCCCTTGATCACTATTTTGGATATAGACTCATAGACATCACATGTGGCGGGGGATATTGATGACCATGTCGTCTTGTTTTTTTTTGTTACTGAGTTATCCATTTTAATGACAGTTCTGACCCTGCATGCAAATGTTCCACAACAGCATTTACACCCATCACTATTTTAAGGCATCCTTCACTTAGCCCCGTCCATGACAACTGTGATTGGTTTAAAGAAAGCTAAAGCGTTTTTTACCCCGATAGCAGAATGATTGTGAGGTGCAGCCGAACCATTATGTTCTACAAAATGGATGACATTAAACTTGATGTGGCATCATTTAAGGGAAAAGAATCAAGCTAGGTCAACTTAAACGATTATAAATGTGGATTCGATGCTAGTTTTCACTCTGGCAAGGCTGAAAATATGCCCTCTATCCATATGCATGTAACAGACCATCTCCTCCAGGGGGACAACTGAAGACAAAAGACAAACAATGGCAGAGAAGTGGAGTTGTTGAATGGGAGCCAGGTCAGTCTATATTTCACAGTTAGACATAACTTCACATTGCATAAATAGCCTTTACCACAAGGGAGAAAGAGGCTGTGCTCCATTTGGCCTTCCCAGTGTGCTGTTTGTTACAAAGCGGCAAGGGCAAGGACATCTGTTTAAACCTTTTCAATGGAGTGTAGGCAGTGAATGAGGTGGCAGGTATGATGCTGAATCTCTGTCAGCCGATAATTAAACAGCAGCAGGTGGTGGAGACACTGTGGCAGATCTTTTGTTTTAGTTTTTGAGTGTTGGCAAAGTTAAAGGCAGATTCAATTTCTATTTGGGCTGAGTTAATAAGACTCGTCTTTGTTAGTCTGTATTGTTTATGATGTTGGTACATGGGGCAATTACACTCTGAGCAGAGCGATGGAGTCAAGCTGGTGTGTGACATCCATCGACTGTATCTGGTGGAAACACACCCAGTCGACACTGAGATAGTCAGGCCTCTGCTTTGTTGAAAACACCTCATTTTCCTCTCAGGATTTGCACTATTTTTGCTTTAAGCAAATATGAAAACATATATTAACTTATCAAAGCACAGATTCAGTAAATATTTTAACTTTCAGGTCGCTCTTGGAGTGCGTGTGCATTTGTACTGCAAACCACAACACAGTTTGTGCACTCTGCAAGTTGTACGTTGCAGTGTACTGTATATTGGTTGGCATTTCTGCAGGGATAGATTACTTTTGAATCGTAGATACAGAGGATTGATCCAGCCCAATATGTTTAGTGATAAGCTGTAGCCGAGAGCCGAGCATGACTGACAGGTCATGGTTAAACTGTATGATCGCAGACGCGCTGCAGTTTTATCCTTGCCCGCAGTTATAGACCTCAACGCTCAACAAATTTATGTGTTAGGAATTCTCTATGAAGCAGATCAGATGTCACATGCTGTCAAATTGTTGGCCTGAGCCTGTTCTGTGTGCTCTCAGCCTCCATTCCCTTAATGTTCCCACAGAACATCCCCTCAAGTGGATAAAAGGGTGTGAATTAGGCATATATTGATCAAATTTTGTGTTCTTGTTTTGATTTTAATTAGTATTTGATAATGCCAGGTCGATATCTGGTACCATTTGAAATACGTTCACATTATTGAAATCAAACCAAAGCATATGCTTGACAGCTCGAATTTCTGCAATGCATGAAGAATAAAATGTGTTTCTGCATCCAAGCTGTTCCCCTAATGTTACGTAGATGGTTATGAACCTCGTAAAGGTCAAGTATGATGCTGTGGGAAATGTAGTGTGCAGATGGTAAAGTGGACTGTGGAGCCACAAGAACCAAAGCACGGCAAAAACCTGTATTCTCTACATGCATGACAGAAAATATATTGTAGATTAGCTGTAGATGCACCACTAGTTGGAGCCTCTTGCTGTTTAATACCGCAGCAACCAGAGGAAGCTTCACTCAGACTGTAAACATGTTGGCTAGCAGAAAGCATTGTGGTGGTTTAGCTAGCAACAGGCGCCATGACGAAGATTTCTGTGATGCTTAATGACCTCCGACCAGAGCTCATGTGTTTAAAACATGCCTTTGTAGCTCATATCTGGTGCCTGGAGACTTAAACAGCATTAACAGCAGCAGACAAATGCTCACTGTGCTACATTTTAGCTATCAATGAATCCATTATTTATTAAAAATACTGATGGTTATGATTTAATCGAGTCAAAATGTGCATTTCTAGCATCTTGATACGAATTCTGTTCTTCCTTTATGACATCTGTGTGTATGTATCTGTATGCATGGAAACAAACGATTAGATTTAGGTTTGCAGGAAAACTGATCAGTTAAAAATGGCCTTGATTGATGTTTCCCAACACCTCAGACCTTTGTTACAAATGTAAAACTCATAAAGGTACATTTATTCACCTGTTCTGGTCATGTGGCTGTATCCAAGTGTTTTGGAAAGGGGTTCATTCTGTGATTCAAGAGGTTATTGGCAAACAGTTTGCACAATCTCCCTCATTTTATTTGCTAATTTACTCTCCAGACAAGCAATTTGATACTGACACCAGAGCCCTTTTAGTAACACTTTTATATCTAGCAAAAAAGTGTATTTTGCTATGCTGGTCTGCGCCGGCTGCTCAGCGGCGTAGTGGTTAGCACTTTTGCCTTGCAGCAAGAAGATCCCTGGTTCAAATCCCGGGGTGTGCCTGGGATCTTTCTGCATGGAGTTTGCATGTTCTCCCTGAGCATGGGTGGGTTTTCTCCGGGTACTCCGGCTTCCTCCCACAGTCCAAAAATATGCTGAGGTTAATTGACTACTCTAAATTGCCCGTAGGTGTGAATGTGAGTGTGATTGTTCGTCTATGTATGTAGCCCTGTGACAGACTGGCGACCTGTCCAGGGTGTCCCCTGCCTTCGCCCGAGTCAGCTGGGATAGGCTCCAGCACCCCCCGCGACCCTGGTGAGGATAAAGCGGTGTATCGAGGATGGATGGATGGTCTGCGCCGCAGATTCCCACCGTTGATATGTGGACTTCCCAGATATCAGCCTTGCTTCCATTGGAGAAACTGACTCACAAACTTAACCATAAACTGGACAAATTTTGGAAACTCTGGAAACCTTGCATACTTTTTTACAGAGACTCCGACTCGTTCACTAACAAATACTAATATCTGATTTTACCCTGTCATGACAGTTATTCCCTGTACCACGTGTCTTCATTTTTGTTTTTTTCTTTTTATTTATTTATTTTATTTATTGTTTTGTTTTGTGTTTTTTTGTATTTCCCCTTTTTTTTATTGTGTACCTGTTTTGCTGCAGCACTTGTTGTTGGGGAGGGTATTTCTGTTTTATATGTCTATTTGTTGTACTTAAATGCAAAAATCTAATAAAAAGAAAATTTAAAAAAAAATGGCCTTGATTAATCAAACTCAAACCAGATGTTTGAGTTCTTACTTGCCAAGTGTGTAGCACAAGTCCAGTCTCAATATACAGTGCTAACTGATGTTCCCTATGTAGGCCAGAAGTGTCAACATCTATATTCAGTCGAGTATATCGGGCACCTGGTTCAGTTGCAGCACTTTGCAGTAGACATTTTAATAACGCTCTCGACAGGAAACGGCAGGGGATGTCAATAAACTGAATATTTGCAGGATAAATCAGATCTTTCATGTGGAATTTCCAGCCCTCTTCAGGCCTCTGCTACTCTCTCCAGTCTATTGGCCTCTCACCCATCCTTGGGCAAGGGCTCTGACTCTTCACCCTCCCCCAGGCTCAGCCCCTCTGACTCTGGCCAGCAGCTCGGCACGCCCGGGGGGCCTGGAGACCCCCGATAACAAACAGCTCCAGCCAAGCCGCTGGCCTCCCCACGCCTACGGAGGCATTTACCCACCACAAACAAACACCTCGCTCTCATTCCAGACAGGTCTTTTTTATTTTCTTTTTTTTTCTCTCTCACTACCCACTTGCACAAAATACATTTTCTTTTCGCTTTTAGTCTGTCCTTTTTTTTTTATATAACCTGAAGTGAGAGAGAAAAAAAATGAAGGAAGTGACGGGTCCCATTTTTCCTCCACTTTTCTATTCTCTCTCGCCACTCGTGTTCTCGCTCTTCCACCGCTGCCGTGTGTTGCGTGTGCACGTGCTTTGTGTGTGCGTCTACGAGCGTGTGCATCTCCCTCATGGTTGAGCGTCAGCCTAAGTGTGAGAGAGATGGATGCCAGACTCCCCTTCTCTCTCCTAAGGTGCCATGTCTCTCCTCTCTCTTCTGCCGGGGCTCGTCTGCTGCTGCATATTATGATATAGTGCCTCTGTTCAGCCAGTCGATTGCCTTTAACAGGACTGGGGCTCACCGGCCAAATTGAAAGGGATTGCGGCCTCCTTTTCATCAGAGTCATAGCGGAGCAGGGCGCAGAGTCCACAGGGCACAAGGGGGCATGGAGAAGGTCTCTTTTTCTGCTGCACTCTTGCAATTTCACCCTTTTCTGTTCCATTGTTTGATGCCATCTGATGGCTGTGGAAACATTTTACTGGGGGAAATGAATATTCTGTTTCCCATCAATCTGTTTCTCCATTTTCATGCAGGACTTCCAATTGATAGCGAGCGGAGGGAGGGGGAGAAAATCAACAGCAGCCTCAAAGAAAAATGTCTTCATTTTCCATTTTGTTTGCCTCACACTTTTGAGACATGTCATATATGTGTGCCTTCTCTTTTCAAGTTTGCCTCTTCAATTCTTTTGTGGAAGACAGCGCTTGAAAGGAGCCATCTCTCTCGCGAAAAATTCCTCAGTGTGCGCTTTAATGAGTAAGCAACACTTACATACACTTTCGGCTTGTTATATCAGCGCAATGGCAGGCAGACACGCAGAAATGAGGAAGAATACCTGAGAAACAAATTCACTCTCCGATACATTAATACAGACGCTATTAATGATATTGATGGAATGTTAATCACGTCAAAAGGAATTAACTAAATCCCACTGATACCATTACGGCTGTGTTCATTAGGCCCGAAAGAATCAATAACTTGAAGTGAAGTTCCCAGTGGTGTTTTTCGAGGTGGGGTGCATTTAAGCACACGTTCTCTTTTGCACATTTTTCATTCGCTTATAATTACTTTGTCAGTTTAAATAGATTTGTACAACCTCCTTTTTGGTTATTACATCCCTTTCTTCTGTAGCTGCGTCCTGTTGCAACCTGCCGCTGATATGGCTCAGTTTCACTCCCTCAAATCGGCTCCATCCAATGAGATTTAATTAGATCGGTGTCGAAGTTTCCGCGCACCTTTCTGCTTCGGAAGTTAGCGGTTGCAGAAGTCACACTTTTGTCAGACAACTCTGAACAATCTATTATTTCTGTCTGGCCATTTGAAGTTTTCCGCAGCCCAATTGTCCATCATGAAGGACAGAAAATGAATGCATTCAAGCCGCTGCTTAGGATAATAGATTGACAATATCCAGACAGATTACTGGCGCCAGTTACACAGACTTGTGCCTGCATGCTAAGTTTCAAGGGAAAGACTTGACGCCGGTGACGGATGGCTTCAAACAGCAGTGGATGTGTGCATGAGTGATGGAGACGAGACTTCTTTTCCCCCTCTGCCTCCTGCCTCCCCCCTCTTTCTTCCTCCTTCCTCGGTTGCTGTGGAAACGGGCGGCAGATTTGAGGCTCCTGTCACCTATTGTTCCCGTAAAGTTGTTAAACTTTAGTACCCACATGACAGCCTCACAGGGTCGGGCGAGAGCATGTAGAGAGAAAAGCATGGCGGAGAGCAGAGGCATGCTTACAGGAACACACACGCAGACATGTACGTCCACGCACATACCGGCTGAGAAATCTGCCATCTATTTAGTGTATTGACCTCAAGGTTCAGTGCTTTTTCTCTCTTGACTTACAGGATGGTTAAGAGAAAAGAAGAGCCGGGGTGAGGGAGGACAATAGAGAGGGCACTTGAAAAGGCAGTAACCTTTCTCTGCTTGGTGTGTGTTCGATAGAGACTCCCCATAGTACGCCATTGTGGAGCTGTCAAACCGCCTGCCTATGAATTCAGAGTGACACTCGAGAGGTACATAACGCCTTGTCTAGGCCTCCTCCTATGTCCATCTTCTTTCATTCACGGATCAATAGTTGTCTTTATTTTGGATTCCCTCTTCTTCTTGTTCTTCCTCCTCTCCTTCGCTCCCTCCTTCCCTCCATTCGTCTTTGACAAGGCAGCCCTAAACGTCTGCTTTAACTAGCTGCTCACAGCCCTCCTCAAAACACATTTACATACACATCAATCACGCTGTCAAAGGTAAAGGCATGACGCCGTGTAAAAACCAGAATTGGATTATGGCCTTGTCTCATCCCTGACACTGACTGCTTGGTTGGCTGGCTGACTAGACTGTTGATGCACAAGTTAAACAGCCTGAATTGTTATTGGCTGCTGTTTTTTTTTTTCTTTCTTTCCCCTCATAGTGCTTAGTGTTTGCTGCTTGCATGTTTCAATGAACCAAACAAGGAGAAGTGTCTTTATTTCTCTTAAACTTCACAGTAACGGTGTCAGTGAAGCATTACTTCTCAGTCATCCTGACATTTACATCAGGGAGTTGATTAAAGAAGAAACGTATACACTCAGCAACACGGATTCTGCCAAGAAAACAACAGACACGCGTACAAAAAGTGTGAGGTGAAGGGAGCTTTGAGATTGTAATTGCTACACTGAACATTTGCTTGAATATGGCTGGTTACTGGGCAGCTAGTCTGCAGTCAAACCATTCTTTGCTGCTATAAGTAGAAAATGCTCTGGCATGTTTGTGCTGCTTTAAGCTAATCCAAATCATATTGGGAAGAGCTAAATCAAGGATGCAGCAATGTTGTCCCCTCAAAATAGCCGTGCAGTGAATTGTTTTGGTTGAAACTGTCACTAAACACCATTTTTAAAAAAAAAAAAAACAACTAACAGAACAAAACCGAAACTTGGAATTTTTAGTGTACTAGGTTGCTGCTTGGATATTGTTGTTGCTGTTTCCTGTAGTGTAAGGAACTCGGAAAACAGTAATACATAACACAAGGGAAGAAGAAAGGTGCATTAAATGTGCGGCCAATGGCAGGTTTTAATCACAGTCTACTGGGGGGATTGAGGATCCTGATCAGCTAATGAATGTGACTTCAGTACTCTGCTAAGCTAATGTTATGCTTTTGATTGCTGTAGTTTTGTCGCTAAGATGCTAAAATCCGCAGTTCCTCAAATGTCCACTTGAGGCTAGCTCCAAAACTGAGTCATTCTTGCCTGGGGACCAGACAGCCTTTATATTGTGTATTACAAATACACATAAAGTCAGTCTGGAACTGCTCCATTGAACCAAATCTAGCCCAGAGGCGGGACTACCGATCACAGCTTGAATTGGAGAGAGCCAATCAGCGTAACACATGTGTGACGCAATCACTAAGCGAACTAACAATTGCCTTTCCGCCATGATGTTTTGTAGTTTTAACAGCTTCCTTCGCCATACAGGGGTCCTGAGGAAAATCTAAGCTCTCCCTTTCAACAGTGGAGGGCAGCATTACGCATTCTATCGTACAGCCTGCCGGAATTAAAAATACATCCTTTTTAAAAAGAAAAGCTTTAAGAGCTGCTTCTTGTTGAGGTTTTAAGGACAAATTCAGCCCGTGCAAAACAGAGGAAAGCCCACGAGAGAAACCTCGCTCTGTTGCAGTCGCATCGTTAACTCCCGCCTCTGGTGCTCTGATTGGTTCGGTCTGATCTGCTCGGAGCTTGAAAAGCTGTCAAAATGTGTCAATGGAGGAGGGCTAGACCGTATTCCCGTATATCCCTTATAACGGGAATACAGTCTAGCTAAGCTAGGCTAGAGTCATTCGTCATTGACCTCCATGTTCAAATATTCAACTTTTCAAAAGAAATAAACATATTTACTTCTTGGTACATAACAAAGCCCAAAGTAAAGGTCTTGGTCTCTTGCAAATTCCCACTTCATGACATCTATACATGGTGTGGATTTTTATGTAAATCACCTGTTATATACAAAAAGGTCCAACTGCTTTCTACTGAGGATTACCATGACCTGGATGACCGAGAAATTACACAGCTATATAACTCACCTGTGTGATTTGCATTAAGGCTTGAGGTCATGCATAAATCAGGCCGTGGCTGTGTAAAATCAATTGTAAGCTTTTCAGTCATCATTTATTTATATGTTAATCATCTGTTAATCTTCTATTCATGATAGCTTGCGTCTACGTGCTTATTCATTTTCACAGAAAGCCAAATGCTTATGTGGCTTTCAGGTTCCGCTGACCAGCGTTTCAGTAATCTGTGATGTGTTTTAGAACTAGGATCAGAACTGGAGATGTTGAAGTACACAGTTTCAGCTTACAAATGTTCCTTGGGATGTCTTGACATCTATGGGAAGCTGTGTTGTCAGAGGAATGTAGGACTACAGTTTCTTACGGTATGGAAAACTTACTATTGGTCACACCATAAGCTAGAGGTTATTTGAACAAGCCAGTCAGAAGTAGTTCTGTGTTCGTTCTAAACTCGCTGTTATTCTTGTTTTCCTCTGAGTGAGAGACACACCAGGCAGATTTCCTCTTTCTCCTCATTGTGATGGAATTCATTTATCGTGACCCAGCAAAGGTTTGGTTCATTATTTAAGGTAATAAGAGTCAGGGAAGTAATTCTACAACAAGTAACTGGTGGATGCCATCATAGGACTGTTCACGGTGTGCATGCCCTCCATTCCTACCCCACCCCCTCGCTCATTTTTGGATTCGCAGGATGTTAGGAGAAGTCACTGCCAAGATGGTAACCACTGGAGCTACCACACTCAGCTTCAAAACCACTGGTCAGGAAACCTATAAGGCAAAGCAAGGCAAATATGTATATATAAAACACAATTTGTACAAATCCAAGGTGCATGGCAAAGAAATACATTCTGAAACAAAAAGAGAAGAAAAAGAAAATCGATTTACCGTTTAAGAGAAAGCTGCAGTAAACAGAATGATTTTTAGGCCCCATTTCAAAGAGCCAACAGTTTAAGCAGACCTCAGGTGCTCAGGAAGTTTGTTCCACAGGTGAAGAGCATAATAGCTGAATGGTGCTTCATTATTTTTGGTTCTGGTTCTTGGAACTCACAATAAACAATCCTGAGGGCTCTGAATGCTTCATATGGACCTAATAAGTCCAGGATGTGCGTTAATCCAAGACCTTTCCGTGCTTTCTAGACCAACAGGAAGCCAGTGCAGTAATGTGAGAACAGGTGTAACATGGTCCAGTTTCCTGGTGTTTGTTAGGACTCTGGCAGCAGCTTCTGGATCAATTGCAGCTGCTTGATTGAGATAAGTGACAATACAGAGGATTTGTCATTATTTCTATACTGTTCATAGTAGCAACATTTCTGACACCGTTGATCATCAATTCAAAGACAAACAAAGCGACTATTCTCTCATGTTGTTGAGGTTTGTTTGTTTGGTTTTAGGCATGAAAAATGCCCATTCAAGGTGAGGAAGACATTGTTCTTTGGGTCAAAACAACTAACTGATTAAAGTTGGAGATCAATCGTGGTACTGATGAAAGAAACTCATTTTTAATGTTGGAACACAAACAGTGATCTCTGATGCCACCGTCACACAGTTTGATCCCACCATCTGCCCCGTCCTCATCCCTGAAAGCTTTCTGCGGCTCTAATAACGCTACTTCCACAAACAACAATCATAATTTGCACAGCCGCAGGAGCACAGGAGGACCTTGTGTTGCGTCGCTACAGCTTGTTTTGTGCCTCCGAAAAAGCGAGCGGTGCTGTTGTTGTTTTTTCATTCTTCCACGACTCCACACTGGTCAATGATAAAAGGACCAATTAACCGGTAGTAAGTAGCCCGATGAGAAATTTAAAATAAAAAATTTAAAGGCCTTCTGAAGTTAAGTTCAAACAGTAGAGCCCGAGGTTAAAGGCGAAGGAATGTGAGGAGGAGGAGGAGGCGGGGAGCCCTCTGTGGCCGAGGCTCCGAGACAGCAGCATGTATCACTGGGCTCATCATCACGGCTCATTTGAGTGTTTGATCCCAGCAAAGGCATTTCGCTCCTCGACGCGGAGTTCATACCACCCAAGGGTGGCGTCTCCGTAGCTTATATTGGCAAACACAGTATGGCGAGAAAGGAGAAGCTTCACCCCTGAGGTATTGCCATCTGCTGGTGTATAGCCCCCTTATTCCCGCTTTCAAATGCTGGTAATTAACAAATAGTACGGCGTACTGTAAATGCTATTTTTGCACTCTGCATGTGAGGAGGGTGCAGAACATCACAGGAGCTCCTGCTTGTTAATTAGAGTATATTTATGGCAATTAAAGGCAAGCTTGGAAGAGACTTAACTGAAAGAATTCTTAATGTCTGGCCCTGAGATATATATCATTTAACTCGCGCTGCTGTGAATACCAACACCGTCATCTGTCCAGAGTAGCTCTTTCAGGTGAATCACGCCTCTGCTGGTTTCGCTCTATATCAGCGAAGATAGTTAAAGTGGATCCACAAGTGGATTCAGCCTTAATATGGTGTCGGAGAAAGCTGTCTGGTTTCACACCATTGTGGCTGTTAAATGTGACGATCTGCCCTCTGTTTTCACTCTCTTCACTGCATTATGCTACTGTCTCACGGCGGGGAGTTTGACCACGAATATTTCACTTTCCAATTACCTGGTGAAATTGGCTGTTTAATTTTACAGCCTCAATGAATGCGCTCTATCAGAAAGATGGCAATTCAGTTAGCCCCCTAACACCACCCCAGGCAGCCGGCTCATCGGAGAAAACTTTCCGTGTGTGTCCGTTGTGTATATATATATGTCTGTGTGTGTGTGGAAACTGAAGGAAAAAAACACCAAAGAAGTATAAATCAAGCAAGGTGATGATAACTTTGGCGTTGACACCGTGATCCATCGTCTTGCCTCCGAGTTGACTGTTTTCATTTTAGCCAGCAGCAGGCTGCGACTGAGAGGCTTTCTACCAAAATATAATTGTTTAGAAGTAATGAGCTGGAAAAAAGGACAGAGAAAAGGGGCAAAGCAAGAGAGAGAGGGAGCTGAGAGTGACTATTAGACGGAGGGAAGAAATTTAACGCACTACAGTAAACACGACTGACAAAACAAGTTACAATTTGGAAGCATGCATGTAATTATGGCCTCTCTCCGTCCAGTATCTGTCCGCCGGTCCGTTGATAATGCTTTTAGTCTGCAGCCAACACGCATCTGAGACAAGGACTGTGCAGTTTCAGATATAAATGCACATGCCTTATTGTGCACAGTGAACCTAAACATCAGTGTGCACAGAATGTCTTGTAAAAATCGCATTAAATAGATCTTGCGTGGAGAAAAATAAATGGTTGCTGCAGTGACCTCTAACTGACCCAGGAGGCAACACATGTAAATCCTCCATCGTTAAATAGAGGCGATGTGCTTTAACCAGACCTGCAGCTAACAATCACTAATGATGATTGTTTGCTTCATGAGTTTATTAATTGAGAGATAACCAGCTCTAATTAATTAATTTAAAATGATGTGTGACCGACTGTCAGCGAGTAGAAGAATTTAAAAAAATTCTCTTATTTTTCTTATTTGTTCACAATTACTCAGACTATGAATCGATTATTAAGAGTTTCCAGTTGATTTTTCTTTTTCTTTTAGCTTCAAACCCTGCTGTCAAATCATAACATCATAACCATAAAACAATAAACGATTGAGCCGTTCCTCCACACCTGTACAATATACCAATGTACACATACACCCCCTGTCAAAAGTTTTAGGACACTTTCTCATTCAAATAAAGTAGAACCTGTCCTACAACTTTTGACAGGGGGTGTATCTACCAAATTTGGTACACATATGCAGCACATCAGGCTGAACAAAAAAGTCAGTGACAGCCACATTCCAAACCCAACAGGAAGTGAGCTATTTTGCGTTGAATGTCAGATTTTGCCCATTTTTCATTTTTTTCTAGAGCGAACTCCTCCTAGGGGGAAACTCCAATTCACCTCAAATTCTACCAGTACATACAGGAGGCCTTAATGATCCAAAGTTATTAAAATCTTTTTCCAAAGTCAAAGGGCGTGTCCGTGGCGGCCTCTGGAATTTTGATCCTTCGCCATGAAATTTCAAATGCTGTGTAAATGCCCTGAACATGCTCCAATCTGCCTGAAACTTTACATGTATGATCAGAGTCCTGCCCTGATCACATCCATATGATGAAATACACCCCCTGTCAAAAGTTGTAGGACAGGTTCTACTTTATTTGAATGAGACAGTGTCCTAAATCTTCTGACAGGGGGTGTACATGATTTTTGCACTAAGAACAGTATGCTCTGCTTTTTGCACCATATCTTCACTGTAGCAGTTATCATTTTGCACCACCGTGTTTACATATTCTTTTCATATGCGTAAATATTTGTACACAGGGGGTCATCGGTTTACGACATATGGCATTACATCGGAACTAGCTGGCAAGCGGAGCAGACGAATACGTCACCACACAGCACTGTACGGCTTTGTCTACATCCTCTGGTTGTACACCACCTTGGATTGTGCCACCTTTGCTAACTTTTTGCCCTTCATTATGGCTCCCAAGCGTAAGTCGGACTCTTCTGATGTGCTTTGAAGAAAAGGAAAGCCATCTCCACGGAAGTGAAATTATCACTGGTGTTCATGGCTTTTCCAAAGAAGTGATCGACTTCGTGATGCACATAACGGCTTTGTTCCGACTTACAGTGAAAATCGACTTATGTCACGCTGTAGGAACAGAACTGTGATGTAAGTTGAGAACCTCCTGTATACTTCTTTGTTTTTATTGTTTTTTTTTTACTCCGGTTATTTTTTTCCCCTGTTCTTCTTTCTATAATTATTTTATTCATCTCTTTCCTTGGTGATACCAGCAACCCAATCCAGATTCATGTATGTTTGTACTTCTTTGGCTGTTAAAGCTTCTGATTATGATATGTTTGTGCTGGTGGAAATTTCTGTCTTTTTCTACCAAATTCAATTGCAACTTTTCAGTTTTTCTTCTGATATTAGCTAAATATGAAACACTGTATCTCAGGTACAGTTGCAAATAATGAATATTTTAATTATCATCCTTGACTATTTTCTCGATTACTACTTTTCTCTACAAAAAGTCAGACGGCCTCAAACAATCACCTTCTTATTTTTAGACGTCTTCTTCGGTTAGACCAAAAGTCCAACACGTTTAGAACATTTACCGACCTAAACGATGAAGAAAAGCAGAAAATTTGAGACGCTAGCTTCGCACGACGCAACAGATCGTGACTAATTGGGAGCGCAGGCAAGACGGTTCGCCTTCATACTGACTCCCATAATGTATTGTGCTTCCTTTTTGTGTCTGTATGCATGATGTTTTTCAGTTCGCTGTCAAACGGAGACTTATGTATGTAAATGTTTTGTAACCTACTGTAGCTCGTTGCAGTTCCATAACAGGATCCATCACAGGATTTGTTAAATAACTTCACCGCTTTGCCGTGCAGCAATGAAGATCTCCCTTAAATTCTGTTTGCCAACACAAGCTTTCACTTTTTTTTTTTTAAATGTGTTACTCAGTAGTAGGTTTTTTTTTTCCTTTTTTCTTTTTTTTGGTAAATTAGATGTCTCTTACATGACTTTGAGGGTGAGCAAGGGCAAGGAAGAATTACCAGGTTGGGCAGATAACATTGATTTTGATCAAGACTGAGGAAAGAGAAATACAGGGAGAGAGAGAGAGAGAGAGCAGGAATAGGAGCTGGCTGTCTGCAAGACATCAAACTTTCCACTTTTCCTCAGATCAAAATTACCACCTTAGATGGGAATGAGAATTTTAATTAGAACTCGGGGCTATCTCATCTCGGAGTGTGTGTGGAGCTAAAAGACTAATTCCCACCACACACTCCCATATCCCCCACCCCTACCTTCACAGGCCACTTTGTCCGTTATTTAATAGGCTCTTTGTTATCTATCTACTTGGGTTTGCCAGATACTTAGAGCCCCTCCATCGGAATATTAGGTATTCTGATGAGGCAGGCAGCTGTGTGCTTGACGCAGATGGTGCCTGCTGTAATCAGCACTCTCAAAAGAACGGCTCTCATATCTCCCCCAAACTTATCCTTTTTTATGATTACAAAACACAGAGCTGCAAATTGTTATGAACAAGATAGATATATTTACTGGCAGCATAAAATACAGTGGCGCCCAGCAATTCAATCCCTTTCAGGTTGATTCGTATTGCTGAGTGCACTCTCTTAGATGAGGACATTTGGTAATAGGGACCGTGAATAGCATTCAAATTCACCCTCTCCAAATGGGGTATTATGTGTTAGAATTGGTTGAAATAGAGACCTTGTAGAAAATGCTGTACAGTGTGTTCAATCTGTTTGTCAGTTTGGTCAAGGACGGATCCATAACCTCAGGGAAGGCTGGGCAGCCGCGGTGGGTGAAAGCGGTCGGTTAAGTAACAAACGACAAATGCGAGTCCACACTCAACCGCAACAACGCTTAGCTGTGTTAATGACCGCTCCGAAACATGCAAGAGGAGAAGGGAAGACGAAGGAGAGAAAAAAACGGTGCTGCTGAGGCAGGATGTGAAAAGCGTGCTGCTTGCATTTCTGTCAAGACTTTACCCAGATTTAATTTACACCTCATAATCACAGTGCATATGCTACGCCTGTGTGCAAATGTGTGAACCTCGCAGTCTTCTACCAAATTACTGAACATGCAATCATGAAATCTTGGGCAGAGGAGAGGTTATATAGCCTGTAATTTCCTTTTTGTTTTATATGGCAAATGTGTGACTCCTATGTAATTATATATAAATACAAGTCCAATAAACAGAAAGCCCGAAGGAACCTGTCAGGTTTCCTCACCATTAACTACTGTGGAGGAAACATTGGAGTTCAAATCTCAGAAAGGTTCTTCAAAGAATCACATTGTTGCATTTGGGGCTCAATTTTAGAGTCTATAATATTATCATAGTGTTATTTTTTGGCACAAATTTAAGAATTGGATTATATTTTAGATGTTTCTAAATGACATGGAGGGACTTGCATGATATAGGAAGTCAGATGAGATCAGAATTTGCCCAAATATACAAAACCACTCTCTGAAATGTATGTTTAATAATATTTATTAAATATCCCCAATATTGTTTAAAAGAGCTCATGACTGTTTTTTTATTTCATTTTATTTTATCATATTTTTGTCTATAACTGATGATGAATTTTATCATTTTTATATTTATTATGTTATTATTTGAATTTATTGGGTTTTATCAGAATTTATTTGTTTTATTTTGTTTCATCATCATATTTTTTTCTCTATAACTGATGATGAATTTTATTATTTTTATATTTATTATGTTATTATTTGAATTTATTTGCTAAAAATGTTTTACATTTTATCAGAATTGATTAGTTTTATTTTGTTTTATCATCATATTTTTGTCTGTGATTGATGATGGACTTTAGTATTTGAATTTATTTTGTAAAATTGTATTAAATTTAACTTAAACTGGCTCTCAGGGTAAGATAGATTACCTGGAACCTAACACACACAAAAATAACCTAAACTTATTTCTGTCAGGTTATACTGATGAAAACCTTGCCATTTGTTTAAAATTGGTTAAAATGAAGCATTTTAATGCCGTCAGCCATGTTGTTCTTCATCACAAAATGAACTAAACTGAATCCGTTATATAGTACATGCAACGTGCACAGTTAGAATAAAACTGAAGAAGTGTAAAATGTCAATTAGATCTAACTCTACAAAAACAAAAATCCTCCAGGAATCCTTTGTGCTATTAGTTATTCTTCCCTGATTTGATCGGTTAAAGGCCTCCAGGAACTCGCCAAGCATGCAAGGTTCTTTGAATATCCCCAGAGTTCCTTGAGGCCTTCCTGCATCTAAGAATACAGGAGATGTTTGTTGATTTAGCAGGAAGAAGGTGGAGATGCTGCTTCTACACCTTTATGATGTATTCTCCTCATTCCTAAGTCCCATCCCATTTGTACTCGTGTGAATTTGAGTATTTCCAGCCTTGCAGAGAACAGGGCAGCGAGCGTTGTCAGGTGTAGGCTGGGACCTTATCAATGAAGCGGCTCAGCCTGTAATTAGTGCGATAATCACCTCCCTAATTCAACCACTGCTCAGCATCTCACCCAGCTCGCTGCTCCTCTCCTACCCCTCCCTTCCTTTTCTCTTCCTCGTTCACTCCCCAACAACGCTCTTCCGTCTCCCCGCTGTCATCTCCGTCTCTTAATCTCACCTTTTTGTCAGTTCTGTCTTTATTTCATGCCTCTTTCTCTCCACCCTCGCCTTGTCTTTTGCCCAACCCGACACCTCCGTCCTTCATCCGTGTGAATCTCAAGCCAAATGAGTGAATTCTTCTCATTAGCGGTGCACTGGGGCCAACGTGCCCGGAGGGAGACTGAGCGATCTCAGCACCGAACAGCTCAGCAGAGCTCCGAGGGGTCAACGAGCTGGTTAAGAAGTGATGTTTAATACGAGGCAGGCGGTTTGTAGTTTCTTTCGCTTGTACAGAGGTGCTTTATTACATATGTATGGGCAAGTAGGAGTGTATGCACACACACACAAACCCCTTAAGGGAGGCTGGTTCAGGCATTTAATGATATTAATGACTTTATTTTAGAAGCACTTTTGCAAACAAAGAAAATCTTAACAGGATAAATAAAGTACTTAACGGCCTCATTAAAATCAAGAGAGAACTTTTTTAATTTTTCTCTTTCTACTTCACTTCACAGAACTTCTTCAGGGCTTCACATTCCCAACAGTCCTCAATCAGAGTCTTCACACAAAGACGCCATAGTGCCATGTTCATTAGAACTTCATGTGTAGCTTTTTCTTTTCAGGCTTTTTTGAATTTCGTTTCATTCCGACAGTGTCACAGTGCTTGAGGCGGACTTAAGTGCAAAGACCAGATGGGCTGTGGAATAATTTTTCAGTATTTCTAACGATGTAACAGCTCAATAAGCAATTCACAAAGTAAAAATAGCTGGCTAATTATCAGGCAGAGCTGGCTAACCACCTCACCAAGCAGCAGATATGCTAAAAATCACTTAAAATACTTGTGTTTAATAGTCAAAACGCCAGTAGTCACTGACAAAAAGCCAGACATTTAAATTAAACTGAGGCCTCCTATCAGTCTAACTGCGTGAACGTCGTTATAAAATGAGCCGTGAACAACAGAACTTTCTCAGTTTTGTTCCTATGGGCTGTGTCTGTGTGCATGTCTGCATCATGGCTCCACGTGGAAGGGTTTGAAGATGAAACAAAAAATCACTGTAAGACGTCAAAGAAAGGAAAAGAATCAGTAAGCAACTAAAAATCAATGGAAACACAGTTCCAGCAGTAATTAGTAGGTACATTAGTAGTACCACTAATCAGAGCTTCAATAGTCATCCTCTTGGAATGACGCGGACAGAAAACTAACGGATAATCTAGCAGTGGGCTCAGGGGTGATCAGTGGGAGCTGGATTTTCTGTGGCAGCTCAGGCAGTGGAAAGGACAATGTATAATGTCACCTTCTACAATGGTGGAAAAAAGTTTTCAGACACCCTTAAAATTATACACAATCTCAAATATTATGAAATATTTATGGAAAAATCTTTTTTGTGTTTCAAAAGATGTGGCTGCATTGGACAGACACAAACAAATGATCTATTTTTTTGTTTTGAAAAAGTAACAAAACTAAATTTTTATGACCCAATACTTAAAATTTCTTATTTTTAAGGAACCAATCAATTTTAAATTTTTGATGGCTTTTTTTTTTTAGGATTTCTTTAGTATTATGGCTGTGATTAAACTAAAAGAAACTGCTCTATAAAGGTTGCACCTAAGAGTGATTCTTAATGCAGTGTTTCACAAATACGCCCCCTGTCAAAAGTTTTGAGACGGGTTCTAATTTATTTGAATGAGAAAGTGTCTCGAAACTTTCGACAGGGGGTGTATATGAGGTGTATGGGGAATTCAAGAAAAGTACCCTTTCCTGCTGCTAGAAACCAAATTGCCAGCTACAACTTTGCTAAGGAACACAAATATTAATATCCTATATGAATACTAATTAATATTGATACCATTCTTTGGTCTGATGAGATCAAGAGAAATGTTTTCAGTTTAGATGGAGTCCAGAATGTTTGGTGTGAATCTGATCAGGACTACCACAGTGAATGCATAATCCAGACAGTGAAGTGCGTAGACAGGAGTATGATGATACGGGGCTGCATGAGAGCAAAAGGTGTTGGGGAAATGACATTTATAGATGCACCATGAATGTGTGATAAACCAAAATATTGATTCTCAGCCTGCGGAAGCTTGAAGTAGAGGAATAACCCAACATGATTACCATCCAAATCACACAGGAGTTTCCGAAGAAGGAAAAAAGAGGAAATAGTGACCTCGCCAAGGAACAGAACACCTTCAGGGTATTTCAAGAAGAAGTAGAGCATCACAAAACCTCCAGAATGAAACTAGTCTCTGAAGAATGGCGGATCATCTCTCCAGAATTTCGAATATCCTCCATGCAGAGGAGGGTTGCAATCAAATGTTGCATGTCAGAAATAAAGGTGGACATGCGAATTAGTGAAAGAAAAGACTTGGATCTCAGTGATGAAAGGTGTACTGATTTTGTTGCACTAAGTTCCTATTCTAGGGGCCTATATTTTTAATATAGTAAATCTAAATTGCACATTGGGTAAACTGCCCTCTGTTGTTTTCTGGATATTAGTCTGATCTGTAGAGAAACTGCGATGTTAAAGAGTGAGCTGTAAACAAATTTATAGCTGCAACAGCCTCTGAAAAAAAGACATTCTGAGTTTGTATTTTGTGCAATTAACTGAACAGCTTTAACAGCCCATTACTTCCCTCACAGTTTCCAAATATTACAAACTAAATGCACCACTTTTGTTGTGTTATAGGTACTTTGTTGCCTAAATGCACAAAACAGCATGTCCTCTATGCAGCTGTGCTGGTATAAGTATAGTGGCAGGAAATTCAGTCTCTCCAGAAATGCAAATTCAGCTCAAAGAGAAGCATAATCTGCCCTTGAAAGCCGATTTGGATTGCTGAGAATTTGTATAATATTTTTGGTGCTGTAGAATAATTGTAGTCGTGAACTCTGCGTCTCCCAGACAAATCCATCAGACTCTTCTCAGAATAAGCCAGACTGGACTTTCCTTCCAGCACTTAATGTACATCAGGTCTGGGAGTTTGCTGCTTTTAAATGGGGCTGCACCTAATTAGATTTGCCAAAAGTGAAGCCTGCCCCAACTACACCTGACAGAGAGATATTTTAGTGTTCTGTTGCTGCCTTGGCCTCCTTTTTGAGATTGTGCCGGATGTGAGAAGGTTCTGAAGTCATCTCAGGACAGCAAACTGAGTGATAGAGCTCTGAGTGGTGTTGTCTAGTCTGGCATAGTTCTGGCCTCATCTGAATAATTGGGTCATTACATCTGAATACAGTAACTTCAATATATTTAAGGAAGAAACTAGAAATATACAAGGAGACACAAAAACACTGCAGACATAAAACCACCACAAATAAGCACTACATACCCACCAAGAGAAGAAAACAACCACAGACAGACAGAAAACAACTACAGAGACACAAAAGAGACATAGAGCAGCTGTAAAGAGATGTAAAACAACCACAAAGATATCACATCATAGTTTTGATGGCAAAAGTTATGTCTGTGATTAGAGAATACAGAGAAAACTTAAAACTTTTAAGGGTTGTATTACAATGTGGGATGGGTAGTTGGTCCAAACGAGTTCTAGCGAATGAAAAATCTCATTTTTACCAACATTGTGTACACCAGAATCATCTTACAGACTATTGACGCTGGAGCTGCGTTCCATTTGGCCCACTGTGTAGAAAAGCCTTAAACATTCCCGTTATCTTATGCAACATATTATAGATCCAGTTCTTAGAAATATATGTAAAAACTGTATTGTTTTAATAACGGAATAAGACAGATGCTACTCTGTGTGTGCGTGTCTCTGCATGTGTGTGTATGCGGAGGGTTGTGTTTATTTGTGCTGGAAAGAAATCAGGAGGAAGTACAGCTGTCTATCTGTGTTAGTGTATGACTGCCAAAAACGGCCTGGGGAGATGTGTTGTGCGTGCAAACACACACACACACGCACACACACACACACACACACAGACCATAATGCAGCCACCATGGGGCCACTTGGCTTGTCGCCTTTTCTTGTGCTGTTCCGTAATGTGATTTGTCCCGACTATTGATACCCCAAAATGCCCTACTCTCCTCCCTCAACCCTCTCGTTAGCCCCCACCCACCCCACTTCACCCCCACTTCCAATTTCCACACTAACCCAATTAGCATCTCGTCAATAATGCTCAGCATTTCATTTTGCTGCTTTAATTAACAAATTCAATTTGCTCGAAACTGCTGTGAAAACAAATTAAAAGCACGGCAAATTAAAAGCCCTCAGTTCCAGCGGATATAGCTAAGGTGATTACAGATGCGTCAAACGACTGTTTTCTTGTTTGTTTTATCTCAGGAGGGGAAAAGAGACTCCTGAGAGGAGGGGAGACCTTGACTGGGTTGCCGGGGCAGTTTAAGATCTTGAACTGCGAGGGAGGAGGGAGAATAGGCCTGGTGGGATGGCGGTGGGATGGAGGTGAGAAGGGGCAAAGCTGGTGTTGCTGCATGTTTTACCACAGGGAGGCACCACTACCCATTAACAGCAGGGATTCTGTCAGAGTGGATAAACACAAACGCTGTACACACAAACATTACAGGCAATTTTGAGGCTTTTCCAGAAACATATTGTTGAAAATCACCAGAACTAACGGATCCTTTTTTGTGTTCTTATTACAGATGATGTTGTAAGTATGCTAATGGAATCCAATTCCAGTTAAAGCTCCAATAAATTATTAATTTAGTTAAAATATTCTCTTTGGATGCTGGGCTCTGTCAATCCTGTGCCGTGTAATCAATTATGTAATGTTCTTAGGCATTCAGCGTGGAGCCAAGGAGTTGAGGGTTTTGAGCTTATTAGCCAAAACGTCACATGTCTTCTCTTTGCCGTCCTGCTGGTATCAGTATGGTTGGATTTCTAGTGTTTAGGGTTGGAACGGTGCCACAGTCTTCCTATCTGAACCGATGGATCTCTACAAGCAAACAGTACAAACCCCTCTTTGGATGAGCGACCGAGTGGCAACCCAAGATGCAGACTGCCTGTATAGTCATGCAGACAGTGAACCTGCCAGACTATATTAATTCCAAAATAGTCTGAGGGTTACCTTTCCAACCACAAGCCCTTGATGGATACCCAAGGACATAGATTGTTGAAAGAAGCAGCAGGAATCAGTTGACATTACTGAGTGTGGGTATGTGCAGACAGTGGAACAAGGTGAAAGATATCCAGAGTGAGATTTGTGTTGAAGGGATTCATGATCTTCTTTCAATCTCTACCCACTTACTTGTTGTGCATTTTTACCTGTACCGATGAATTTATCCATCTGTCCAGTTTCTTATGACTATCTGGGGTCGAGATGCAGCATATTTAACAGACACCCCTTTACCTAGCAACACTTTCCAACTGTTCCTGTGGGATCCCGAAGTGTTCCCAGGTCAGATGAGATATGTAGTCTCCCCAGCAAATCCTAGGTCTACCCCAGAGTCTCGTCCCAGTTTACAGAAAACCTCCAGAGGAAGGTATATTAATCCAGGCTGAACCACCTCAGCTGCCTTCTTTAGACTCAAAGAAGAAGTGATTCCATTCTGAATTCCCTTCCAAATATCAGAGCTGTTCACTCTATCTCTACAACAGAGCCCCAGAATTTATATAAATATATAAATAAAATTTGTACCTCTTTCACAACTTTTTTTTTTTTTTTTTACAGATTACTCAGCAGCTGAGAAAGCTTGGAGATCATCTGGACTTTGCAGTCACTTTGACTCACACAAGTAGTAAAAAATGGATGGAGAGACTATTTTATTTTTAGTACAGCTAATGGTATGTGTCCCCAGAGGTGTTTTTTTCTCGCATGGAAACACGCCGCATATCACCTGCTCGTTGGACGTGCCACTTGCAGATCACTCGGTCGTCACATGAAAGCCCTTCAAACCTTCAGTCTGGTAGAGGTGTCGGACCAATATAGCCGCTCGATCACAAACTTTCTCTTTTATTCCAAAAACAGTTCAGCGAAAAGTATTTCTGAAATCATTTGAGGTGAGAAATAAGCTGTGCAGTTGCTGACTGTCCTCATTTTAGTTCAACAATGGCTTGTTGAGATATTTTACCAAAGTTTTGCGAGGAATCCGGTCTTCGCTCCCTGAACCAAATCTGCATAATGTAGAAGTCTACTTTATGTAAATGATCTACAGGCAACTCCAGGGCACAGTGCCACAGTGTAGCTCGAAACGCACATACGTGTTAGACATAGACAATGAATGGGATGTGAAATTGATGGATCCTTTGGGGACACACATTAACACTACAACCATGGTCCCACTCATGAAATGATGGTCTTTAGGCTGGGTTATGCTTTCCGCACGAACGAGCTGCACAGAAATTAGCCGCACAGAAATCTGCTCAAGAGAAGTGTGTGACTTTATACTCTGTGCAGCGTCTGCTCCCAAACTGCAGGAGGCAGTGTATCACAAACAAACGTCTACCTAGTTTACTCTAGTACTAAACTAGAGTAGAAGAAGTTTGCCATTGTTCGCACCACTTACAACGTGATTTTACCGAATAGTTGCATTTCAGCTTAGTTTTAATTTCACACCATGAATTGTTCATAACCCGGTTGTCACGGTGATCTCTGAGTGATGAATCGTATGAGTTCCCATATTTCTGGACTTCAGCTATGAGTAGGTCTTGGTGCTCTGCCATGTTTTTCAGTGCGTCTCCGTCTGCTTTGTTAGAAAAATGTGGAAGTGCATGACATGGAAATTTTCTGCGTGATAAGGGTTGTTTGAGGGCGTGGCTGGTAAAATGCCTGCAAGGAGCCGCACAGAGCTTGCGTTCGTGGCAAGCATGAAAAAGCTAGCCTAGTCGCGCTAGACAACCCACGGCAACGAATTTAATTCTCTGCCAGGGTGGGTCTAGTTACCCTCCATAAGGCTCCAGGCTGGATTCTCCTAAAACTGGCCGGACGAATCACCATGAAGTGTAGAGTCAGAAGGCGGGCGTAATGAAGTGACGACAGAGGCGCGACGATTCTGACAGAAACAACCGGAAACAACCCACGGCAATGAATTTAATTCTCTGCCAGGGTCGACAACAAAAACGACAACAGTCGTTGAGCTCCATTAGCACCGACTCTGAATAATCTTTCTGTTAACATGTCTGTAATATACTTGAGCTTCACCCATTGACTGTATAAATAAGGCTTCACCGAACTACCGCATCCTCTGATTTCCGGCGCTCTAGGAGCCTATTCGTTGCACTGATTGGATGTATACCTACCCAATTGCTGCAGAGTGATTTGAAAGACAACCTTTTAGCCCGCCTCCCTCCCTGTCGAGCGTGCCTAGACCCTTGTGCCTTCAGAACATGGGTCTAGCGCGGCTAGGCTATGAAAAAGCTTAAATGTGATTAGATCTTCTTTTTTGTGAACTATTGGTATCTTATGAAAAAGGTTTTTTTGGATTGTTGCGATTTTATTTGTATCACGTCTTTATGTGTTTCTACCTGTCTACATTCTACCTTCTACTTGTTTTTCTTGTCTAAATGAAGCTTACAGCTCGATTGATTGGCCGCTTTTAAAAACACACACAGGCCTCAAGATTCCCTGCGATCAGCAGAAAGCCGATGCCACATATTAGATCTCATTCTGGCCTCTGTCCCTGTCTCACTGCATTCCTACACAAACAAGTTATAGAGTAGACCAGACATGCTCCCACAACAGCACTCTAAACCTCTTGACCGGCCCAGTTTACAGACACACATACACTCACACAGCTAATGGAACTGGCCATAATCCAGGTACCTGTGATGGTCAATGCAGCTTTGTTTAGCCGCGATGTTAAATTGATTTTTAGGTTCCAAGTCACACGGTTCTGGCAGCAAGCTGACCCTCTCCTGACAGAGTGAGAAAGCCAGAGAGAGGGAGTCTTACTGTACAACACAACTTTCACTGTCTCCTTCAGCGACACACAGTTTGTCCTCATCAAATGAGCGTCCTCTGATCATTGTCCTGATCTATCCTCTTTCCCTTTCCAAACTGTGATTAGAAGCTACCGATCACAGCATCCATCTGGTCCACACATCGACATCTGGAGGGTGTGGTGGCTGTTTTGACACACACACCTCTTGCATCTTACAGTTTATTGTATATATGTGTGTACATTGTATTTGTTTGCTTGCATTTGTGTTTCTATGCATCTCCCACAAACTCCTCACCCTCCTCCCTTTCCCTCCTCCGCTAGGAGCTAATTATTGTCCCGCTTAATTACCAGTAACACTGCAGTCCAGCCCGCTTCAGCTTTAAAGAACTATTCAGCACTCCATCCCGATACCTGATTGAACTCAACTAAATGGAAAAGTTGTGCTGGGGAAAACGCTTTAGTCACACAACATTTTGTTTCATTTCTTTTCTAATATGTCTCTCACTGTCTGGTTACTTGAAGATAACAGACATTTGAATTTGTTTTCGGGGATATCATGAAAAATAAAAAATAACAGGTTTTGAAATGGAAAAAGGCAGCAAGACACAAGAGAGCCGAACTGTTTCACGACTCCAACACATACACATTCACCACCCTTGTTGGATCCATAAAGGCAATAAACCAATAGAAACATACACGTTTTCTGACCTTCAGCTCCAATTAGGCCCCCGAGGAGAGATGAGTGAACTTTTCAACCTTACATCTTGTCTATTGATACTCCAATAGGGTTGGTCTGAAGACAGGGAGAGCGGCGAGTCAATATTCAAGTTCACTGTTGTGAGGCGCAGGAGCGCAAGTTTCCGTTTCAGTCGCCAGAACTTAAAAAGTTTGTTGACACTTCTGAAGGCTCGAGCTCCAAGTCCCATATGGAAGAATCTCAGTTCCATTTTCTATCTCTCACAGTTGATTGAAGACCCCTAAAAGAAAAATGATGGAAATATAAGACTATAAAACCAAGGTGGATTTTCCACTATACTGCTGGCACTGAGTGTTTCCTGCAGATAAAACTTTTTAACACAGCAGAAGAGACTGTAATATAAATGGAAAGGCTGCTCTCTTAAACTTGTTGATGAAGGACACAGTAGTTTTTTACTGCGGTCCAAGCTGAGCGGATACAATGGTAAATCGGTATTCTTTCAGTCATTTGTTTCACTGACGTAATCAAACAGATAAAATTTCACATGAATTACTTTTTCGTATTAAGTATGCAGTAGACCTTTTAGGAAAAAGAACAGTCTTGAAGAAGCTGCCAATGTTTTGTATTCATAAAATTTATAAAAATCATTACAAAAAAGTAATTCAGCTTCTAAACGAGATGTGACAAGCATGATTTATGATTTAAATGATGAGTGTTCTGTGATCAGACTGGAGAACAGCCAGGCCTTGATCTCTGCTCAGCATTGCTGCAGCGTTGTCCTGACTGCGTCTGCGAACAGGAGGACATTGATTCGGCGTTCTCTGGTAAATACCAGGTCACTACACCTGCACTCCATCAGGCAGGGGTCAATCACAGCCCAGTGGGGAAATGATCATAGGACAGAGTCCATCTGTGTCTATGTGGGCGTATGAGTGCAATTGTGTGTTCAAGTATTAAGTATGCTATCAGTGTCCTCAGCTCATTGATTGGTCCCCAGTGTCAAGATGCTGTCATTGATTCTTCACCCGGTCACAGTGGAAACTCTTGGTTCAGCAGGGGCTCTTAGGTTACCCATTTGTGCACAAATGTACACTCGTATACAAAGACACTTGCACAGGTCAACATACAGTTTGACATTTACTCAAAGGTATAATGAACAGGAGACATGACAACAGGGAAACTTGATGGTACAAATATAATTCTATGGTGCCAAAACGGCTAGACAGTGCAGTTTGTTTTAACTGTGAGGGATTTTTGGTCAAACTGACAAACTTTCCAAAGGACAAGAAGGTTAGTCAAAGACTTAAACCATCACTAGGAGCTGTCAGCAACAGCCCTGTACCTGCGTGAACAAAAGAAGTAGTAAGTAGAAAGTAGAAAGTAAAATCAGTTGCAGGCAACATGGTAAGGGCAAAAGACATGCTTGTACCATGCACTATTTTGCAGTGTTTTATACCTGTCTACATGCTGTAAGTACATATATAACCAAATAACCAAAATCTTTTTAAATTCCTTTTATTTTTAGGCATATTTTGCATCTATCCGTCCGTCCATCCATCCATCTATCTATCCATCTATCCATCTATGCATCTATCCATCCATCTATCCGTCTGTCCATCTATCCGTCTGTCCATCCATCCATCCGTCCATCCATCCATCCAAAAAATAATGGTTCTAAAATGCTCTCTGTTTCTTCAAATCAAAATCGCCAGTTGAAGAACCTCTTTATATAGTAGGTGGTTCTTCACGTGTTTGGAGATATGTGGTTTGGTGGTAGGTGACTAACTACTAATTTGGCTTGATGAATCGTTTTCTCTATACAACATCAGGAAACCGTGACAAATGCCCATCACAGTTTCCCAAATCTCAGGTTAACATCTTTTAGTATGTTTTTCTGTTTAACCAACATCCCATAACCGAAAATATTCCATGGATTATATTGGTAGGGACCCATAAATAGAACCAGATGGGTCTACAAAGAGTTGAGGCTGAAGTTGGGGAACCAGGAAAATCTCGTCTCCTAAGAGAGGTGCTTGCAGCCGCTGGTGATGTGTAGAAAACAAAAGAGACAAAGGCAGTTCCCTGAAAAGCTCTTGTGCTAAATAACACTCGATATGCATTCCTGTAGCTTCACATTGGAGTCTGTTTTTGTGATAGTCATTATTATGAGACACCAATGGGTGGTCCACCACACATTGTTGACTCTCTTTACCTCTCTTCTTTCCTGATTGTTGCAGTAGACTTCTAGATTGGGCTTCCATGGAGTCCAGGGAAGAAGAACCTGAAGAATCAAGCACAAAAAAACAGAGAAAAAGTGTTTCAGCACATTGCCTCAATTTATGTCCACTAGAGACTGCTTCTTGTTGGATATCTCATATCCAGAGATGCTTTTTGTTCACTTCCAAATCCGATTCTGATTGTTTTTGCTGCAACCTGGCGTTGTAGGCCGTGCTTTTTCTGGTATAAGCTTGTTCTGCTTGATCTTACACCTAAGCTCCTTCTGTGTTTTTGTAGTTTTTCATTACGTGCCCATGTGAAGCCTAGTCCTGCAGCAGGATCTGTCGATCTGGTGTCACCCAGGACTAAATAAACACCACAGGATTTTGATAAATACAACTATTCTCATTTTTATGTACAGTACAGTGTTGTAGTATGTAAAGTAGCTTCTCCTTTAGCTCCACAGAGCATCAGTACTAGTCAGTGATTGTCTCTGTACAAGAGGATTTCACTCAGACGTGAGATTCATCGGGACTCTTATTGGCTTTTCGTAGCCAAAACACATCTCCATCTAATCCAGAGCTTCTCTAAGTATAGTGGAAGAGACTGGTTCTCCAGTTCGCTGATGTCCTTGTCAAACTTGCTGACTGCCAGTCAAACATGGGTAGCACACCCATATTAGTGATGTCACACCCGAGGCCGCTTTAGCCTTACAATATGGTGTTAAAGAGGCGTTTGTTACCATCTGGCTGGCTGAGCCGGTGTTGGCTGTCTGGATGAAGTTATTGCCTTTAAACTGACAGACTGAGTGTTTGAAAGGAGATAAGTGGTCCGCCATGGTCATACAGCCGAGACCCATGGGGTCCTTGATCAAAAAGCAGGCGACCTGACAGACTGCCTGTGACAGAAAGATGGAGGAAAGGGTCCTCACAGCCGGCTTAGCTGCTCTTTTAATTGGTCTTCATGAATATTTAACGATCAAGATGGAATTGAATCATGTTTTTCAACTGCTATGAGAAAATCGGCGGTGCATGTGCGTGTATATGTGCAGCATATGACCGCACTGGACTGAGCGCTTCAACGTGCCAACGTGTATTATCTGTACATGCCAGCTGTTGTGCATATTATCAGATTGCTGCAGTCCACTGTGTTGGAGGCGCTGCAGTAATGGCAGCAGCAGCAGCAGGGAGGACTGTGTGCAGGTGGTCGAGTCTGTCCTCAGCTTCCGCTCAGGAGGAAGCTGCTCTCCGCTCTCACAAGGAATAAATCTTTTATTTGGTTTGTCGTATTTTTAACCGAGGGCTCCTGGTCACGCAACAAAGCTCTGCCTTCCATCCCCTCTGCTCCCATCTCTCTCCTCTTCTTGTCGCCACGGTACACATTACCTGACACTGTGATCGCATTTCTTCTGGCAAACACCCAATTTTCTACAGAAACAAGATAATAGAGTTTTTTAGCTTCTGTGCTGGTATGCGTGCTGTATTTTTTGTCATGTTCAAAAAATTTAATATATCTGTTTTTTTTCCAGATGTGATCTTATTCATCAGCCTGTAGGAAGTCTATTGTTCAGTTTTTAGGAATCTTCTGTCCTGAACACCTGTGTCCCTCTGATATCATGATGTGCTCGGCTTTAGTGGGCCAGACAGCCACACCCAAACATAACCTGAAAAAGCTCATCCCATTAGCTCATTCTTACCTCACCTCCCCTCTTTGTTACCGAGGGACGATGAGTAAGATGCAGAGAGACACGCAGGCAGCCGAATACAGCAGGTTCCCCTTTTACCTCCAGAGGGCTACAGATCAGTGTGTGTCTCTCTGTGTGTGTTTTTGTGTGTGTCTGTGGTGGTTTTCACTCTGCAAGGATGCACAGAAGTGAAAATAGTGACTCAGACGATGGTGTTTCACCAGATGAGGTAGAGCAGAGACGCGATGAGAGCACCAGCAGATGATAGAAGATTAGTCATGCCATTGACAAAGATGCTCTCACTCAGGGCCACATTAACCGTCGGCCCTCGCTGTGACCCTGTTTGTACCGTAGGACCATGTTTGTGTGTGTGTGTGGGTGCTAACGGGCCACAGGGGACGACAGAGCGACTGGATGCAGGTGAATGTTTCCTGGATGTGAGCTCATCAGGAGAGCAGGGTGACACCGCACAGCGATAATTAATGCATGGCACGCTGTCATGTCAGCGTTTAGACAAAAGGCGTGTAACCCAACACACACACACACACATGAAGATAGTGATGTGGCAGTTAGCCTCATTTTTATTTTAGCAGCATGACTTCTTGCATGTTAAAGGGTGAAGCTGCGCACAAAAAAATCACGCAATGCTGCAGTTTAAGCATATTTCAATTGCAGTTTTTACTTTGTTGGGTCATTTTGAGCATCCTTTACGACTTTGTTTTTGCTGTTTGGGTTCTTCACGTACACAACAACTTCACTTTTATAAATACTGAACAAATAAAAGAGGAGGCTAGAAGCAGAGTGGTCTAACCCACAAAAATCCAAACACAGTTTATCATTTCTGTAATATTTTATGATCTAGATTTTACTGGCAAAGTGGTCTAACCCACAACCCAAAAACAGGGGGGTCCTCTGTTTACGACGTACGGCGTTCTGTCGTTACATCACAACTGATTAGGTGGAAGTAGATGGCGAGAGGAGCAGACGAATATGTCATCACGTGGCGCTATAAGGCGGCTTTGTTTACATTCACTGGTTGTACGCCAGCTTGGATTGTGCTACTTTCTCCAACTTTTTGCCCTTTTTTGTGGCTCCAAAGCGTACATCAGACTCTTCTGATGCCAGTTTTTCAAAGTAAAGGAAAGCCATATCCATGGAAGTGGAATTAGGGCTTTGTTTACATTTTTGCCGGAGTTTGGACTTATAGCGAAAATCAACTTATTTTGGATTGGAACTCTGGCGTAAGTCGAGGACTCCCCTACATAGCATGAGACCACTCTGCTTCCAAACCCTTTTTTTTTTTTTGTAATCAACTTTTTATTAACTTTTAAACAGTAATAACAACAGAGATACAAACCAGACGCACTAAACAAAACAAAACAAAACAAAAAAACCCTTTCGCCCTACCCCACCCCACAACATAGAAGTGTTTACAAAATCAAGATCAAGACGGTTGGAGAAAAAATAAGTAAATAAAGTAAACAGAATAGAAAACAGGATTATAAACCAAACATAAAATTACCACAAATGAGCCTCAGAAGTCATGACAGCAACGTTTTGACATGCTCTACAGCTTTTCCCCACATCTTCAATGTTCGTGGCTCAGAATTATTGATGCGAGCTGATGACCACTCCAGGTAGACCACCTCGAGGAGAGCTTGTAGCCAACGTGTAATTGATAACTGTTGTGGTGGAAGCCACCTTAAAACTATAATTTTTTTTGCTGCAGTCATACCAGCAAGCCAGAGTTTACGCTGTACCTCAGTGATCTTGAACCTGGAGTCATCATTTAAGAGAAGAAGCGCCGGTTCCAGTGGTAGTTTCCTCCCTATCAAAGCAGACATTTTTTCCACAACTTTAACCCAAAACCTTTGTACCTGTGGGCACTCCCACAACACATGCATCAATGTACCCAGAACACCCTGACTGCAGAATGTGCAATAAGGATCAGGAGCTAACTGCTTCCAAACCCTTGATAAATGAATGAAAATGGTTCTGTTGATTGTGCAAATAGGCACAAGAGCTAGTATAAACTCTACAGGTATATGATGTTTTTTGTGTCATAGAAATGTGGCCATGACTCTTATTACCCTAAATAACAAAACAAACACTTTGCTTGGTTAAAGGTTAATTTAATATTGTGTATAGCAAGGTTTGTCTAGATTATTTGATTAAAAAACACAAACGGAATTACTTTTATAATGAACAGAAACTCAGGAACTGTTTGTGGATTTTTAATCTTTACTCATACCATAAAATAAACGTGTTGCCTTTCTGGGCACAAAAAGCCTTGTAGGGATGGAAATACATCTCCTTAGTTGGACTGAAAACGTCTTTCCTCGTAATCTTATGCAGCACGCACACAAACACGCCGAGTTGCTTCAAAATTGCACCACTAGCATGAAACTAAAATGCTTAAACATACAAAAGAACAAATAGATAATCCAATGTATAAAATAATGAAATCATTTCTGTTTCCACGTGACCAAATATACTCATTAATATAAATATACTAGTAATAACAACAAGACTGTTTTCTGAAAACAAACTTTCCCACACAACAACGTATTTCCCTGCTAATGGAGTATTCCCATCCCACAGCAACATCAACTTCTTTCTAAAAAAGCTGTGAAAGTGGTCGGACGGTGGCTGTGGCAGTGTAATTTAGCCATATTGACTTTAAATTAATTTGAAATGAGCTACAAAATGATGGCTGGGATTTCTCGTTCCTCCTCCCCTCTTCTGTCCTCCTTCAGCGTCTCTTCCTCTGTGTGATAACAATCAGCAAATATGAAAAGTAAATTCTGGAGGAAATGTTGGCAAATGGGTTTTGGGTAGATTGTGCATGAATATTTAATTAAGTCATAAAGCAGGGGTTTAGTACATTAATGTTTTTTTTTTCTCCCACTGCTGTCACTCCGTTTGACTCCTTTCTCCTCCTTCCCACCCAGATTAGGAGTCTGGCCTCGTGATTGGGTCCGTTAATGACCATATTTATACTGATTAGTGCATTATAGATTTCTGTACGGGGGGGGGGGGGGTGGCAGTTGTCAGACTCGTATTAGAAGACTATTTTTAAAATAAATAATTCTGGTTACATCCAAGAGAGACTAATAGAAACTAATAAGAGAATCTGATAAAGACGTTCATGGAGAAACCTTTTAGTCAGAACATCAATTTTTCCACCGGTTTGAGGTCTTTGCAGAATTGCATCTTTCCACCGACGGAGGTGAAGATCGAACATTATCAGGACTCATAAAACAGCTAAAAATAGCAGGATTTTCTGCTCGACTTACACGCCTAGAAAAATACCAGCTAATTATGCTCTCATACGGCCGCGTGGCTGTGTGAAGTGGAGCTGTGTTGCAGCCTCTCGGTGTGTTCCGCTGTTGTTTACCGTGCTGCCGGCCACAGAGCCCCGGAGTCCACGAGGCTGGCCGGACTGCAGTGACAGCTGCAGCGGCCGTCACCTCCGGCTCCCAACTGCTTTCTTGTTTTCTGACCTAATAACACTTTAACTGGCAGGTCCAGTCCGGATTCACCTGCGGTAAACATCTGTGGATTTCAGGCAAACGGGCTGCTACAGATAACTGCGTTAGCTTCCAGGATTTCTGTTGAAGTGTGGCCTGCAGCGTCACATCAGCTCAGTTCACATCAACAGACAGAAAAATTAAAAAAAAAAAAAAAAAAGGGTTAAAAAATTATGAATGTTGTAACGTTCAAAGCCTCTAAACATAGAGAAAATAAGCAGCAAGCATCTATATAATAATGTATTTTTTGCTGATTAAAATACAGTACAAATAGTGTAGTGTTATGGTCACACGTAAAAGAACAAAATATCTTCTTAAAAATAGAAATTTCTGGACATTATTTACTGCTTTTGACTATTTTTTAGGGTTTGCATGTAAATGAATGTTTTCACTGTGATTTTACTAGTTCTTGTCAATGATTTAACTAAACTGGGATGATATATAAAATAACTGTTTCAACTAATTTACTCGTTTTCAGTCTTTATTCCTTAAATAAAGGCAAATATCTGAATAATAATAATTAGAAAATAATGGTTTTGTTTTTGCTTTAGTACTAACAGTGTAATTTTATGGTGAAATGTTGGTGAAAATAATGAAAAATATAGATTTTTAACATCATTTACAGTTTTTTAAATGAATGTTTTTTCAATTTGATTTAGCAAGTTGTTTATCTGTGATTTAAATCGGTAAAATGACAGTTTAATAATATAAATAATATATTTTTTTAAAAAACATCAGCAATTATCTGTCAAATAATGAAATTTTAGCTGCTTTGAAAACAGTGAAACTGTATAATTTTAAGGTGAAATGCTGTGGGGAAAAAGAGAAGTCTAAATTTTTGAACATTTACATCATTTACGTTTTCAGCTTTTTTTTAATTATTGTTTTTTTCGATTTGATTTTACAAGTTATTACCCATGATTTAAATCTGTAAAATAGCAGAAAACAGTACAACAGAGTAAATTTATATTGTAAAAGAATTAATTTCTGCAACAACAAAAAAACAAATAACTGATGTGGGTTTCATCTACAGTTTTGGCCTGATTTTTTTAGGGTTAACATGTAAACTTTTTAATGTTATTTTATAAATTATTATCTGTAATTTGCTGCAATGAGGAAACAGTAAAATAGCAGCTAAGAATTTATTATATATATTTTTATATTTTTTTTATTTTAAGATTTTATTTAGAATAACAACTATCTGAAAAGAAAAAAATATATAGATTTTTGATGTGGGGATTATTTACAGTTTTGATGTTTTTTTTAATGCTCGACATGCCCCTCAATGATTTTTTTTTTTATTGTGAATTTACTAGTTATTATCCTTAATTTAGCAACACTGGGAAAATCTTGGCAATAATGGATTTTTTTTAAAAATTACTGTTAAAGGCTGTTGAGCTTAAAAAGTACAATTTTTAATCATTCGAACACCAAAAGATTCTGTTTTTATTTTCCTACATGATGAATCTCACCCACCTGATGCACAAAACAGAGATAAGAAGGATGAAATCAGCCGATCAATTAGCAGTGAGTGTTTCCAGCGTTGCTTTAATCTGCTGCAGAGTGTTTGCGGCGGCAGTGAGAGGGGCAGCGAGGCTCGGCCGCCCTCAGCCGGGGTGTGATCCCTCGGCTCTTGGCCATGTTTGATAAAGATTAATTCAATCCTATTTTCTGCCCCGAAATGCTTTTGCTAATGTAACTCTGTGTGTGTCAGATTCCCCGTCTTTGTGCGTCTGCCTGTCTCGTCCTGCTGAGGAACACTAAGCACCTTATCCATGTTGAGGACCAACAAAAGCAGCAGGAAGAGAAAGCAGCGGTGGCATGTTGTACGATTCATTATCTGTGTAGAAGCACTGGCAGGCTGAACGCCGCTTTCCATTTGCTGGGCTACAGTCTGTGTGAGTGTCGGATTCTGTTTACGTCTGAGAGAGGAATAGTATAAACACGACTTGAGATGATTTTGAGACCAGATTTTAATAACTCCTATGGTTTCTTGGTGGTCCAGTCTTGGTTTATGTGCATTTTCTTGATTCCACACTGGCGTATTTGCACTATGATTCATTTTAATGTGATACTTTAGTAGTCAGTCCATCGGAGTTTGATCATTTAGTCGACCTGCCTGTTAAAATTTGGATGTGACGAATTTGCATTTGTTTTTATTTCTTACTATTATCTTGTTGCTGTGTATAATGTTCTTTCAAATCATTAAAAGGAGACATTTAACCCACATAATTGCAAATGAAACATGATAATAAGCCCTGGGGTTGGATGGAATGTGCAGGAAAAGGTTTAAAGAGAAATGCATTAAAGATTTTATCACTGTACTAACAAAGAAGGCTTTACTTAATGTTTCTGCTAAAAACCGACCTTGAACATCATATTGTACTCTCTACTGTTTGAGAAAGTTTAGCGAGCACTGGTTTGCACTTGTTTTTTTTGTTTTTTTTTACTATTAAGTTGATGAAGTATAAACAGTTGCATATAATATCCTTTAAAGTTATTAAAAGGTGACATTTAAACCAAACAACTGCAACTGAAGTAGAAAAGCTTGGAAGTAAAGAGAAAGTTTTCAGAGAAATGTGTTCCAGACTTTATAAGAGATAAAGACGAGATGAGATAGGATAGGATAAGATCAAAGGTTGGTGAAATATGCAGTTACAGAGCGGTTAGTTGTTAAATAGAAAAAAAAAGTACAAAATGCGAAGTGTCTTAGTGGATGCCAAGGAATTATGTCTAAAAAATGAAATATTATATGTCCAAAATCTAAACTAAATAACAAGAAACAGATAGATAAATAGAAACTGAATTGACAGTAATTGCACAGAAATATTGCACTTGACAGTGATGACATTGATAGACGACTGCACCTGATAAGAATTGCAGAAGATATCAAAAATCTGAAGTTTATGCAGTTGCATAAATATGTACATATTATGCAGTTCTTTTATTTTATTTAACACTTATTTAACCAGGTAAATTAGTTAAGAACTGATCAACATTTTCCATAGCTGTAGCAGTCAATCCACTGCCGTCTCTGTTGCAGTACCAAGTCGGGCCAGTAGAGGGTGCTACACAGTCCAAATGATCATTTAGTCTAACTGGATGCTAATACAGACTTTAAACTTCAGAAAATTTGGATTGCATAAATCTGCATTGGTTTTTATTGCTTGCTGTTATCTAGTTGTAGCTATAATGTCCTTTAAAATGAATAAAATGATATATTTAAACCAGATTACTGAGGTTTTAACCTTATAACAACTATAGCACTAGGATGAAATAAGCAGTAAAAGGTAAAAAGAGACCAAAGAAATAAAATAAACATTAAAAGATTGTAACTAAAATGCAAGTTGAAGGAAAAATGTATTCGATTTTCCTGATGCAGTACAGACCAAGAAGGTTTAACTGAAGAAATGTTAATATTTCTGCGAAAACACGCCTAGTATATATAATAATATATTTTCTTGGTGTAGTAAACCCTAAACTTACAATAAGGAGCTGCACATGGTCATTAAAATGAGACATTTAAACCAAGTTACTGCAACTGAAGCACAATAATAACTATTGTTGTTGGATGAAATAAACAGCAAAAGGTCACAAATGTTAATTTTTGTCCTAAAAACACACATAATATTGCATTTTTTGGTGTAGTATGCCATCATATGGCAATAAGGTGCTCCATGTGTTCTTTAAAACCATTTAAAGGAGACATTTAAACCAAATAACTGCAGCTAAAGCGCAATATTAGCTATTGTGGTTGGATGAAATGAACAGTAAAAGGTCATCAATGTTAATATTTCAGCTAAAAACAAACCTATTATACATAAAACTGTACTTTTTGGTGCAGTAAAAACCATAATTACACCAAAAAGTTCTACCCATGTTCTTTTTAAACCACTGAAAAGAGACATTTAAACCAAATAACTGCACTTGAAGCTCTATTGTGGTTGGATGAAATGAACAGTGAAAGGTTGTAAATGTTAATATTTCTGCTAAAATCAAACATATTACACATTTTATTGTATTGTCTAGTGTAGTAAAGGGTGTGGAGGTTGTGTAGATGTTGCAACCTGTTGCTGAGAGTAGAATTAGAGGATGCAAACGTCTCCATGTCGTTGCTGTTTCCTGCTTTGGCTCCATATCTGTGGAGAAGCATTGGTCTCTGCAGGAGGTAGCGGCAGCACTCAGAGTGTGTGAACATGTGTGTGGAGTGTATGATCTCAGCTGTCTCATGTTGTCACAGTGACCTCTACCGCATACCGTCCAATTACATGTGGCTTACAGTCTGTGTAGGTTCCATGTGAATATAAGCGCATGCCGAACCATATAATCACATTTTCCTCACCGTGTCTTCAGCCTCTCGTTTTATCGCATTCCAGCGCCTTTCTCGTAACACTAAGGAGACTTTCTTTTCTTTTTCTGCCTCCCCTACGGTGCAGTGACCTTCCCTCCTCAGTCCAAACACGAGCATCTTCCTCTTTATTCAGCACTTGACTGAAATCTTAACTCTTTGCTCTCTCTCTTTGTTGAAAAGTGTTCCCCACATCTTTCACATCAGTGTGTCATTTCTTTGACTTTTCGCTTCACCTTCAAGTGCATCCGTTTCTAACAGTTTTGATTTGTACTCAGGTCAGACAAAGAGCTTTTTTAAGGCATAAATTGATAGTACTTCTTTAATGTTTTACTCTTAGCTTCATCTTGATCCTAACCCTTGCCTCTTAACCCTCCTGTCGTCCTGTGGGTCATAATTGAGCCGTTTTAAAGTTTGAAAATGTGGGAAAAAAATTATATTTCCACAGTGAAACTTCTGATGTCCACATTTTCAACATTTTTGGGAAATCTTTGAACATTTTTTGATGGAAAAAAGAAATGTTAAAATGTTTCTTTAATAATAGTCACATAAAAATAAACCAAAATCCAGGAAATTTCGGATTTGCAAAATTATTGTTAAGAAAATGAAATGTGTTGGACTTTTTTACGGTTTCTGTTGGGTTTATTTATGGTTGATATGTAAAATATTATTTTATTGTGATTTTATTGGATATTATTGTAAACTTAGTAAAATTGAGAAAATCTATAAATGAGCACTAATTTAAAAAATAATACAGTGACAAAGTTTTTGTAGTTTTCACAGTTATGTAAAATCTTACTTTATTGGGATTTCACCAGATATTTTCATACATTCAAACAAACTGTAAAAATCTTTAAACAAACAATAATTTTAAATATTACAGTGAAAAAACTGTTTTTCACAGTTAATGTGTAAAATATTACTTTATTGGGATTTCACTGGATATTATCATTAATTCATTAAAACTAAAAATCTGTAAATAATTCATATTTATCAGTCCCTCCAGAAATTCATGATGTTGCGATCGCGTGAATTCACGCGAAATCAACCAATCTCCGCGAATTTTGCGCGGCCTTGCAATTTTGTCCAATCACCGCAACTTTCCCGCAATTTTGGCCCGCCTCCCGTGAGTTCCACCAATCAGAGCAGTCCCCAGCACAAACTTAATGCGCGTACATCACCGAATTCACTTCCTTGTTTATGGTTTGAAGATGCAGACATGTGAGATACTAATGTCTCTCATTTACCAACAAAAATTACTGCTGAAGACCGTGATAAACAATTAATTCACTGATGTTCTTCACCAAAGCGGAGCGAAACTGTTTTACAACCATGCAATATTGTGGTGGAATACAAAAATAAAAGATAAAGAATCATCGATTGATTCACACTTTTTTAAAAACACGAAACATATCAGAACGGCTGAAATGAGCGGACAGCAGACCAGACAAATCACCATGATGGAAACTGTTGCATCCAGGTCCGTTAGAGCACTGAAAGAATGAAGGTAAATTATATTAATTACTCCACCAAAGAACACAGCGGAGTTATGTGACGATCAGCGTGTGTGAATCCTTCCTCTGTTACCAACATCACTCAAAAATGGACTCAGGGATTTGAATGAAGTTTTCAGGGTCGATCAGAAATGACACAAGGACCAAATGATTAGACTTCAGCAGTGATACGGCTTAAAGTTTGGATCCACAGATTTGTTAAGGATTTCAGATTGAAGTAGCGGCACGGTGTCTGATAGCGGCATGGTAACCATGACAACAAGTGAATGCTACTTCAGCAGCCTGCTGACAACCACATGATTGTTATCCTACTACAAATCTACCACTGTGGACGAATCGGAAAAGATACAAGGAACAACTGATTTCTCTGAGTCCCATCAATTCCCGTCGCCCGCTACATAGTCAGGTCACGTCATGTTAAACCGGTATCTGGCTGCTGCTAATGTCCCACCATGGTGCGTCAGCTTTTGTGGAAATGGGTTGGAACGTTAAATAATTAAGTTAAAATAATATAACAAATATTGTCAATTACAGTGTTGAAACATGTTCTACAAGCTGGAAAAATGCAGCTTTTTAGCAACTGTCACTGTGTCCCGCAATTTCATCACAACAAATTAAAACATCGCAACTTTTATCGCAATGTTTAAGAAAAGCTGCCGCGAATTCAGGCATTTTCGGCCGCAACAATCACGAAAAACGCCCGCGAAATCCTGGAGGGACTGAATTATAAAAAAAATACAGTGGAAAACAGTTTTTATGGTTAATATGTAAAATATTAATTTACTTTGATTATACTAGATATTATCATGCATTTAGTAAAACTGAGAACTTCTGTAAATAAACAGTAATTTAAAAATCTTGCAGTGAAAAAAAACCTTTTCACCGCAATAACAGTGCAGACTTCTAACTAACTAACTACAGATCTGATGCAGATCTATTTCTAATAACTCCTGAGCCTTTTCCACTCATGTTGTGTATTAGAAGTCTCTGTGACTAAGAGCACCTGCTAAATGCTAAAGTAAGTGTTTAGCAGCCTGACGGAGAGTTCTTCTGCTGGCAGCGCCGTGTTTGACGAGAGGACGACTCCAAGTACGTGGAGAGTCTCTTTGCTTGTCCCTCTCAGCAACTGGTTAGCGCGGTGCTTGAATATTAATGACGTCTGGTCCTAAAAGCTCGCTTTGACTGTGACCTCGCCACGCTGCAACACACACACACACACACACACACACACATGCTCGACACACACCTACACACAGGCCCTTCATCCCTTCCTGGGATGTGAAGATCTTCTCTCCTGAGGGACCGCTAGATGAGGAGGGCTGAGGTGTTGATTACTGCGGCGCTCGGCAGTCGAGTGTGTGCACGCCTGTGGTTGTGTGTGTGCGAGTGTGTAGAAAGGCAGCAGGTTAAAGAGAGGGGTAGCGAGCTAGCACCTCCTCTAGACTCCTTCTCGGCTCGGTGTAAAATTGCTTTCAAACACACTCCATGGAAACCCACAAGGTCACACTTAAACATGCACACAGAGTGTCGGGGAAATGGCATTAAAAAGCAGAGATATGGCAGCTTTTACACTGTTGCACCTTAAATTAACAGCAGCACGGTGTTGTTAAGAGGTTACTCAAAGTAGTGTCTCAGGTTATTTTGGAAAAGTGTTAATGTGACTGTCAGAATTACCCACAGTGCATTTTAAAAATCACATCCAAAACTAACTTTTATAAATAGTTTTCATACATTGCTGCTAAATATTAATTACTTTTACTTTTGTAAGTAAAATCAATTTCACAGAATTTCCCATGCACACAGAGCATTGGAGAAATTACTTTAATAACAGAGTTATAGAAGCTTTTTCACAGCTACGCCTTAAATTAACAGTAGTATAGTCTTGTTTAGAGGCTACCTGAGATGGTTTCTCAAGTTATTTTGGCAGAATGTTTACATAGCCGTCAGTGTTGGTGCAGAATTACTCATGTAAAAAACAAACTTTTATAAATAATGTTCATTTCTCACCATTAAGTTGCTGCCAAATATCAACTACTATTATACCCGAGCAAGTAAAACCAATTTCACAAATTTTCACATGTTTAAGTTTGCATGCATACAAGGCGTTGGGGAAATTTCTTAATAAACTGAGTTGTAGAAGCTTTTTCACTATTACACCTTAAATTAACAGCAGCACAGTCTTATATAGAGGTTACATGAGGTAGTTTCTAGAGATATTTTGGTGAAATGTTAATGCAGCTATCAGAATTACCCACAGTTCATTTTAAAACCATATAAAAAAAACAAACTTTTATAAATAATGTTCATATCTCACTGCAAAATCTAAACTACTGCCACTGCTGAGCAAATAAAATCAATTTCACTAATTTGAGGAGAATCTACGGACTCTCTGCAGGAGTTACGCCTGACAAGTGATGATGTGATCGATTATTTTATAGCATTTATCTGACTTTCTGTCTTCTCTCTTTCTTCCAGCAACAAAGGCGTCTAGACCTGCTGACCATCACCAACTCTGGTAAGTCTCTGGGATTTTATTCTCTTCACCCTCTGCAGCAGCAGCAGCACCTCCCCGCTGACATAGAAATGCCCCGCACTGCCCCGTTGGAAGCTCAGTATCAACATGCATTCTGTCTCCTTTATTATTTGGTTTCACATTGATTTGACAGAAACATGCCAATAAGACAGCGAGAGAGTTTTCCTTTTAGCCACTTTGAAAAAAGGGGAGCACGCTGTTTTCTGGGTGCTGCTTTCACAGAACTGCACATTTAACGCAGATGAAACTGTGCTGCCACAAACCGCTGCTGATTTGATGGCTCCTGGTCCGTGGCTGCTGTCTGTGGATGTGATGTATTAAATGTCAAACAAATGTGGCTCTGAAGCTTTTATAAGGCAACAATATGGAAGTCATGAATTCAGTTGTAGTCAGAGAAGTCAGAAGAGCAGGTAAGTTCACCTAAACGTGTGTTCAGCACATATACATACTGTGCATACCTCTGTATACGTGGGTATTATAGCAGGTTATGATATATGAAAGGCTATTTTGAGAAGTTATTATTTTCTTATTAGGCAACGTCGGCATCCTTCCGTCTTCAGAGACGATGGAGTAGCTCCAATACGTGTCGGTTTATCTGCACTTGCGTGAGTGGCTGTAGAGTCCCGCTCGCAAGTGGCAGTTCCGGCAGCACTTGGCACAGACAAAAGATGATGCTTCCTGATTTCTCTGATGTTCCTTTCGCCTGGAACGTTTTGAGGCGATGGCTTCATTTGTTCTTGTATCATCAATTTGTTGGATGTCAGTTGAGAGGCCGGGACAAATGGTCCTTACATTCCAGCTTGCGAAACGAAGACATGGGGTCTTCGATTTCTTTCTATTATTTGTTCGTCTGTTTTTGCCTGGGGCGGGTGTTTTTTGGCCCACTCTTCGAATCGGAACTCTTCTCTCCACGCACCCAGTGGAGCAGGTAAGCCGTGGCGGAACAGCACCTAACTGACTGGGGACTGCCCAGCTTGAGGCGGGCGGTTTAGCTCATAAAGGGGCACCATGACAAAGACTTCTGTAATGCTTAATGACATTCGAACTACACTCATTTATTAAGTTAAACCTGTATCATGGAGATTATCACGTTTATGTCCAATTATATATGAAATAACTACCGTTGTGGCCTGTATTATGCATCTGCAGCTTTGCCAGCAAGAATTAAATCATCACTGAATCAATTATTGATCAATTTTGCTGCACAAATTGATTTACAGATTGCCACTTCAGCGGATGTAAACAAAGAATTGGGCGTAGATGCTATCTGATATTGATCAATTAAAAACTGCCTTGATCAGCTCTGATCCAAGGATTTTTTGTTCGACAGTTCACATTTTAGTTCATTTTATTAAACCTTTATTTAACCAGGAAGTGTTTGAGAGTCTTCTTCAAAGGAAACCTGGCAAACAAGGCAGACCATTGTAAAGTCACGAATATAAAATTGAACATGACACAACTAAAACATAAGAAAACAACCGGATGCTTACACATCTAAATGTTATAGAACACTCACACATGTTCCTGTAACTCACATAAATATGATATATTCTGTCGGAAGTGCAACTGAAATGCCACACGTTCAAGAAAAACTCAATTAAACTCTCACTTTTATAAAATCTGCACTTGTGCTGTTAGAACAGCATGGTAAACATTCCCTCTTCTCATCACTGAACCACTTCAACATATTCTGACACTGATAATAAACTGACAAGCAGGTGCAAACAGCATCGAGACAAAAAACCTTTTCATACACTCACTTATATAAACACACCGAGTGTTTCTTCACTAGTGCCAGTCTTTGAATGTAATAAATGAGAGGACTGATATTAGTCGCACATCTGAAGACTTGAATTTGTTATATTATGACAGGTAATCTTTTCTGAGCATATTCCGCTTGTTTATTTGTTAATCTTTTCTCATTTTCAGTCGACACATGACTCGGGGTGTGTTTTGTGCAGAGTAGTTTGAATCGTATCCAACACGCAGCTCAAACTCGTAACACGTAGTCAGGCGCGCATATGGTGCTCCAAGTTTGACTGGATGCAGAAACATGTCACAAAGTGGTTGCACCGCTAGAAATGTGTGCCAGTCTCTTAGAGAAGCAGCTGTGCGAGCGAGGGATCCGCCGAAACGGAGCGCGGGGAGAAGTTCGAAAAACGGACGAGGAGAAACAGATGGCGACGGCGAGGAGGATGCAGAGACCCATATGTCTAAAGTATCTGGATGATCTAATATGCTTTGATTAGAATAGTGCATATGTGAGGCTCACGGAGACCCGGTTAATTTAGCAGGTTTACGTTGCAGCTGTTCCTCAGGCCCTGGGCAGAGGCAGCGCTCACCCCCAGCCTTCACTGTCTGACAGAGGGCAACGAACGGGAGAAAGTCTTCAGAGCAACGCCTTCGATGGCCAAGCGAGAACAGAAAAGAGCAGAATGATAAGCATAAACCGTGTGATTTTTTTTTTCATGTAAACATTTACGGTTTGCAACTAATCAGGTGTGAAGATGCGATACTTCTCAAAAGGGTGCAGTAGGACTGGGCGATATGGGCAAAAAATAAAATCGCAATTTTTTTTTTTTTTTTTAGTCATCTTGGACGATTACGATTTTAATCGATTTTTGTTGTTTCTTTGCGGTCTGTTTGCTATGGCTAGTGCTAGCCATGCTGCACTCCCGTAACTGCCAGCACTCTTCCCATTCTTTAGGATGCCTCTGCTGGAGGTGCTGAAAGAGGTTAGTTGTGCTGCTACTCTTCGTTTTCACAGTACTTTTGCAAACCTTGCACATGACTGTAGTTTGCTCTGTGTCAGTCTTGTCAAAGCTGAACCACTGCCATATAATCGATGTAACATGAGGCCCTTTTCTCGACACCAACTCTTCGCCTGCTGTTCTGTCCGCCATGACGGGGGTGTGAGTGTTTTTGGCGGAAGGAGATGAGAGGCGGAAGCAAACGCCAATGCACAAGTCGTGAAAGGCAGAAGAAGAATCTGTATTGTTATATATTTAAGCTCGCCTTGATTTTACGATTTGGCAAATTTTCAAATCGTCAGGTTTTAAAAAGGCGAATTAATTGAATTAATTTGTTTTATCGCAGGGTGCAGACATTACCACTGCATGAATGTGCAGCGCTTCCTGTTTCAACACAGTGGTACTAAAGGAGTACAGTAAAATAAAATAAACTACCATTTTAGTGGATGCTTTGTAAGTAACCTCAGATATGTACTTAAGGAGAAATATATGAAATATTTTGTGCTACTACCCATTGATGTTAATCGCTTTATAGTCGCTCTTTTTGCAGCCAACCAATCATATAGCAGAATACAAAAAAAATGAAGTCAAAAAACAATTGTGAAAGTTGGTGTTGACTACCTTCATGAAATGGAAACTTGGGTCTAAAAAAAATGTCGCAAAAACCGCAGTCTCCTGGGTGAAAGTCCTTTACAGACTCACACCTCCACCCTCTAAGGCGGACTTTGCAGCTCTCGCAAACTGGAAACATTTCCTAAAACATCATATTTTTACCTTCCAAGAAGAAAATATGTTTCTTTAAAACATAAATGAGAGTGCAGTTTAGTTGTTTAGGAAGAGGGATGTCCCGATCCGGATTTATTCTTTTCCGATGAGCATGTGTAATGTTTTATGCTGCTGCCTTTCTGTGTACCTCTTTTGTTAAAACACCATTGTCAGTCTGTTTTGGTAAGCTTTGGTCGGGAAACGCTTCGTCTTTTTCCACAGATTTAAGACCAGACTTTAGTCAAGACTTCTGACTGCCGTACCGTGACACACGTTCCCCATAACCAGACTTCTTTGTGTTTGCTGGCTCGATAAAATCTAAACCATAATCATAAATGATGGGTACCATGATGGACTTTTTTTGTTAGTCACATTTCTTTCTTCAGCTTTTATATACACTCTCATACAAGATTTGATGCAACATGTGACTCTTCTTCTGCACAAAATAGACCCATTCTGCAGCACCTACTTCAGTTTTGCTCCAGATGCTGGTAGAAAATTGCTGTTGGTGTGCTCTCAACACAGCAGCAGCCCTTAAACTTTACACTCATCCATTTAGACATGATGCTCAGGTTCATTCTGATATGGTCCCATAATGAAGAACATGTGGAAATCACTTCGTACATAAGCTGGAAGCTGCTTGAGACGCATTTGTACATTTCTACATACATCAAGTTATGAATAAATTGAAGGTGGCGAATGGAGTTTTGACAGCTAAGAATTGTTGAATCATGCTTCGTTTTTTTTTTTTTAATCTACAGCGCGTAACGTAAATTAGACCCTCCAGAAGAACGTGATTATGCGATTGCATGAATTCCCACATTAATCACCAAAATGCCGCTGATTATGCGGGGGTCAATTATTTCCCAAAACAACGCATAATTCCCGCAAGAATCTCACATTTCCACGAAAAAAAAGAGAAATATGCGGGTCCCGCTTGATTTCACAATTTCTACATAAAATGAGAAAACTATAACCGATATAAATGGAGTTGTGAGTTTTTATGTGACGCCTGGCCTGACGTCATCAGTTCATTCACACACACACTAGAAGCACGAGCTGATGCAGAGCGTGGCGCTCAGAGACGAAAAACAAGAATGGCGAATGCTCAAAGATCACGTTTACCTACGAATATTTCAGCCAGAGACCGGGCAAAACAGTACCCAGATTTACTGCACGAAAGTGGGGGGGAAACTTTTTTGCACCTCGTGCAGCATCGTTCTGGAGCACCGAAGAAAATCAACCGTGTTGCAGGTAGTTTGCTCTGCCTCAAAGTGGAACTAAGCAGAAAGAATGTTTTATTTCTGAGAAATTTGTGATTGAGGAATGTTTAAGTCCTGCTTAAGCTGATAATAAATGAAACATTGACAGCTCTTACTGTGATGTGTTTTGCATGTAGTATGTCTGTTTATCTTTATATTGCTCTTTTTCATTCAGTGGTAGCCTGGTAACAGGATGTAGGAGAAGAATCACCTTTTTTTCCCAGTTCTTACATATTTCGCATCTTTTTGCATATTTCACAACTATTCGCATACTTTGCAACTTTCCGCAATTTCCCCGCATAAAATGGCATAAAACCCCCGCATATTTATTTGCATAATCAAGGATTTTAGCCCACGTTTTTCTGGAGGGTCTACTAAATGGTTGTTCATAATGTTCAGGACTTGCAGGTTGCTGTCATGTGCTTTCTTTCCACCAGGTTTTCTCTTCTTCCTTTGTTCTGTAGCACAAAAAGATGGTCACACGGAGCTGTTGTCTTCCATTTAAGCATTTCTCTGTTCAGAGGATCTATAGGGATTTATTAGTTGTATAGTGTCAAAACTGTCAAAAACAACCTGATTTCTGTTAAATTAAATCTTATACAACAAAACAAAGGAAAGACGAGAGTCCGGATGATTTGCAAAGCCACCTTTCTCACAAAGACTGCTTTAATGTTGCACTTTTAACTGGTATAAAGCATCAAAGTTTGGCACTAAATGGTTTTGTAAATGAGATAAACACTGAACAACAACCTAATGACTGCTGGAGATGTATTTTCTGTTGCGATAAAGTTTCACTGACTGGATAACAAAATGTCCTGTTGAACTTCGGATGTTACGTTGCTGCGAGATTCCACTGAATTCATCTTCAGACTGCTCAAAACTTGACTTCTCCCTGTTCGGATCAGCTGGCAGCAGCGGGAACAGTAGAACCAGCCTCCTTCAGGGTTCGATCTACACCCACAGAGGGACCCTACACACTTTCAATTATTCCTCACTGAAAGGTTTCTTCCTCCGACTAGAGTGGAGCTCGGTGTGCCGTTTAAATTATTGCAGGTCATTATTCAGGTTGTTGTTATGTGTGGCCTTGAAGGTAAGTCTATTATATTCTTAACTTGGCAGACATATTTTATCCTGCCCTGCTGCTTATTACTATTCACAGTAGGTGAGCGGACACACACACACACACACACACTCTGAACGCGGTGAAGGTTATTATGATGGCTGTATGAAGAGCAGGTGATGCTTGCAGATGAGCTGCTCTGATAGGGAAACACAGGCAGGACACCCTCTCCTTCTCCCAGCAGATTAAAGGAGTTTCCTTCCCTCCCCGTTCATCCTTGTCGTCATCCTCACCTGCCCCCCCCCCCCCCCGAAAGCTTCGTCCTCTGCTCGTTTGACTCGCTCGTTATCTGCTGTTATTTATTAGCGATCTTGCTTGTTGTTTTTGCCCTTTTGTGTTCCATTTCCCCCCCTCCTTCGTTGGCTTCTCGTCGTCTTCGCAGCACGGACGGCCAGGAGGAGTCGCAGGGTGTGAACGAAGTAATAGGCTCAAGTGGCTGCGTAACGTGCTGTGTCTGAGAGAGAGAGAAGATTTGATGAGGATCCTGCCCCCGCTGCTCTGCTGGCCTCTGTTTCTAATGGCGTTCATTAGCTGCTCTGAAGAATGATTCACACTTAAACATGCATTCGCACGCAATAGATGAATGTTTATCGAGCGCCGGGGTGAAGTCGGAACTTCCAGGCTCAGTTCAAAAAGAAGGAAAACACTTTCACAACCTCCCTGATAGTATGTTGCAACTAAAAACAACTAATATTGTTTATTCAACATTTTCCCGTATTGTAAGTCCTAGATGTTTGCAGACTAAACATTCAGCTGAAGAAGTAAATTCATGAACAAGTCGGTTATTTGCAGCTAGCAACAATTGTCTGTAATGACAGAGAGGACTCAAATCTGTCTTTTGATTGCAATGATTGCAACTACAGCGCTTTAGTCACCAAAGTAAAGTCCTTATACGAGACTCGCCACTCAGCAGCCCTCTTGATAGCACCCCATGGCACTTATTTCAGGCCAACAACATGAGAAATGAATGCACAGAGAGACATAACTGCAATCTCAATGGTCACTATGTGTACATGTGTTTCTGCAAAGTATGCATACCAATCAGGCAAAACATTATGACGACTGAGAGGTGAAGTGACTCAAACTGATTATCTCTTCATTCTGGCACCTGGTAGTGGGTTGGATATATTAGGCAGCAACTGTCCCTGGTTGTTGGAAGCAGTAAAAATGGGCAAACGCATGGATTTGAGCGAGTTTGACAAGACAACTGGGTCAGAGCATCTCCAGAGCTGCAGCTCTTGTGGGGTGTTCCTGGTCTGCAGCGGTCAGAATTTATCAAAAGTCGTCCAAGATAGGAGCAGCGGTGAAGCGGTGGGTGGCCAAAGCTCAGCGATGCACGTGGTGGACGAAGGCTGGCCCAGTCCAACAGAAGAGCTGATGTTGCTCAGATTGCTGCAGAAGTTAATGCTGGTTCTGGTAGAAAGCTGTCAGAGTGCATGGTTCATCAGTTTATGGAGCTGCACAGCTTCAGACCAGTCAGGGTGTCCATGCTGACCGCTGTGCACCGCCCAAAGACCAACAATGTGAGCATCAGAAAAGTACCTCAGAGCAATGGAAGAAGGTGGCCTTGTCTGATGCATCAGCTTTTCTTTAGAAGTCAGAAATTATAAAGACAGAGGGATAAAATTGGAACAGTAGACTGTATATGGAATAGACTACAATATGTAAATAACTGAATAAATACAACTGTCATAGAATTATCTCATAGATTTCTGTTCTGCTGCTGCGATCAGCTTTGACATCAGTATTTCTGGCGTGTTCTTTGTAAGAAAAGTTTTTCTTCAGTATCTCTGCATAATTAGTGTGTCATTACATCAGTCATCTTTTGCCTCTAGTCAGCCGCCATCACTGCTCCAGTTTTAGAGAATGGCTGCAGCAGCAGAGTCCGATTCAGTTAAATATAAAAGTTTTCAAACACCTAAAGCTGAAAAAGTTTTTCTTTAAAGTATCCCCAAGCAAAAATGTGATCTGTACATTGTGCAAAGCTTCTGCTGGAGATAAACACTCTCTTTACTTCTCTCCTGCTCTCTGTGCTCACATATTAATTATTATCAACACCTGGATTCCCAATGATGCTCTTCTCATTGACATATTTTCTATTTCTGTCGTCAGACGATGAAACGCGTCTAAAAAAGCGACTGAAATGCAGCTCATGAAGACACACGTTAACCAGCAGCTGCTTCCAAGCTGCTGCTCTGTAACTGAAATCCTCATTTTACGCCAACATCTCCTGACAAACCCATCGTACACATCAGTGAAGGCGACAGCTGCGCAGTGAATTTGGTTTTATTTCATAAAATTTAAAGCTGCTACCAAAGTCAAAGAGCTTTTACACAACAAGGAGTGAAGGAGCTGCTTTAGCTGCTTCATGCTTGTAAGATATCCACCGTGTCCACGTTACACTTTGTTAAATATAAAGACCAAACTTTTTCACTTTCAGGACTTTAATCAAAACTTGGATTTCTTTAGGACTTGCACCACTGACTTAAGTAATAAGCCCTCTTTTTTTATTTTTTAAATGAATGTTTAAAAGTTTTCTATCAGTAACAAATGGTGGAAACGGTTCTTAATGATTTTCAGGATCTTTCATATGACCAAATTTGAAGATTTCTGTTCCACCACTGTTTCCCTTCTTCTGGTCACAGGAAGTTATTTTTCTTCTATTTAAGCGTTGCTCTGTTCCAGAGATCTACACCCCCTGTCAAAAGACGGCTTCTCATTCAAATGAATGAGAACCCGTCTCAAAACTTTTGACAGGGGGTGTATGTAGAACTTTATTAATAGCATAGTGGCTAAAACAACAGCAGATTTATTTTTAATTTATTCTTACACAGCAAAAAAAAGGCAAAAACAGAGTGAATGCTTTGCAGAGACACTCTTCTTGCTCCAAGTTTTACTGAGCAGTTTTTTAGTTTATTTTTTAAATTAATATTCAAAAGTTTTATATCTTAACAAATTATATAAAATATTTCTAATGTTTTTTTAATGATCTTTCATGTGATTTTCAAACTTGACTCAACTATTTTTTTGGAGTTTATAGTTTAACTCTACAGCTTTGCACTTTGATATGTAAATTCTGTGTTTGCGTTTGTGTATTTCACAATAACATACAACTTGATAAACTTTTTTGGGGGAAAGCTAATCATTTTGATATTTTAATCAGTCAATCTAGTGTCCCTTAGCTTGGTTTAGTAGCTTTGTATTAGAAGCTGTAGTGTTTTCTGTGCTGACTTTACCTGATGAAGGATGGCTTGTCTTCAAACATGTACAGTAAACACCATTAACATTTTTAATTTTTTCATAAAGAAATGCAGAATGAGAGGCTACATTGATTAATAAAGTTAGTGGAAGACTAAACCGGACTCTATACAGTGTAGGTATACTTTACACACTGTACAGCTGTGATAAATACACAAACGTGGAGGAAGGAGCAACACCAGAAAAATAAAAACACTTTACGTCTTCCCTCCCTCTTTCTCATTTCACACACACACATGCACACTCGCTCCCACACACAGACCCACTCAAACCTCACTCGGCCCTCTTTAATTGGACACTTGAGCAGCGCACGACTGCATCTGGCTCCTGTTGAACACAGCCTGACATTTCAGACTGCTGACCTTTCCAGCCCCACCACAACTAAATAATGATTAGTCCTGGCAACTGTTCCACCACAGCAGCAGCAGCCAGGTACGCACACATGCACGCCAGCATGGACGCACGCACACACACACACACACACACACACACAGGTGCAAACTGCACACAGCAGAACGACAAAAACACCTGCACTGAAGGCTTTGTCTTTTCACAGTGAGAAAATGGGGTGCAGACATTGATTTGAGAGGCCATTGTCATTCTTTTGGCTTATCGATTAGATTGTCCTTTTCCATATCTGCAGTCAGCGCCCAATAATGTGTTGTTCTAAATTAACTCTGCTTGCCTCTGTTTAGTTTCTCCTTTGCCTTTATGCGCTCTCAGCATTACAGTGGAAAAAAGGTCAATCATATTCATGAGATCTGGGCAGATTTGAGAGGACGGTTGAGGCCGAGTGTGTGTTTGCCCGTGCGCTCGTGCACACACTTTCAGGTCTGTGCACGGAGGCGTGGAAGCGCGAGTGTGTGTCTAAAGCAATGAAGCAGCTTGGAGATAATAGGCAGTTCTCAGATCTCTCCTCTGACTTTCTTCTTTTTCACTCTATCACTTCCCTCTTTGTATCTCCATTTCCCTGCTGTTTCTGTCAGAGCAGAATAGAAATGTTCTTCATTAGAGCCCGTCTTTTTTTTTTTTTTTTTTTACAGAGATTCTTTGTGTTCTGTGCTTTACTTTCTCCAGACAAAACCGCTGTACATATCTCCGAGGTCAGAGGTCGCCTTTTACACAGCCGGCTGCACATATTCAAAAGCTGAATCTTTCATTACACGTATTAGCAGTGTGGAAATTTAACCTGTGAAAGGCACGAGTGTGCTCGCAGTATGTATAAATATGGAGCTGATTGCCAAAGCTGTAATTATCTTAGCTGTATTGTTTCCATGGCAACAACCAGGTCAGGGAATATCATACAAATAATATCACACATATTCAATTTTGGAAAAAAGGGGTCGCATCTTTTTGGTTTTCAAGTGTCTGGTGGAGTATTTTAATTACATAAAAGGTTCACCCACAGAGACTAGTCTGTTCTAACAGTGTGTGTTTAATTACAAAGTCAATAAATCTAGAAAAATGGCAGAAAATTTTGGCTTCTAGATTCAAATACAGCCATGGCCATAAGTTTAGACACAAGTACCATGACGCTTGTGAATCTTAGAAAATACCACAAAATTGTCACTTACAATATACTTATGTTCTGTAATAGACATCAAAACAGACATAAGTCATGCTGTGTCCAAACTTATGGCCATGGCTGTATATTGTAAGTGACAATTTTGTGGTATTTTCTAAGATTCACAAGCGTCGTGGTACTTGTGTCCAAACTTATGGCCATGGCTGTAAATGTAATTTTATACTGGAGATTGCGACGTTACATTGTTAAAATAAGCTGCAACCGATGAATAAAAATGTAACCTGAAAGTTTATGCTGGGCATCACAATTAAGTCTATTATAAAAACGGAACTTATAGTTGCTGAAACTGCCAGGAGGAGTCGCAGTTAATAAAACTAACACCCCATTAGGAAAATAAGGAGCCGTGCAAATTAGTTTGGTTGTCGATAGCCGGTTATTGCAAAGAGCTCAGCCAGCAGCTACAAGTTTATACCAAACTTATTATGGTCAGCTAGAACAAGACAAGCTCTGAACCTCATAAACTGAAAGTAAACTTTGCGTGGGGCAAAGTTTTTCTCATAGAGTGAAAAGAAAATGCATTTTTTAATTCCCGTTTTTGTTTATGCGCTGATATAATTCAATTTTAAACTCCCACGAGCCCTTTTTCCTCTCCGCCAGGATGTGCCAACATTTACAGTGTGTCCCTGTTTGCATAACACGTGTCAGGAAATACTAGAATAAGTTGGGAGATTACTTTAAACTTAAATTGTCTGCACCATAAACGTGAGGTCAACGGCAGAATTCCCACAACCCACCAGCCTGGCCTCCGCTAAGTCATTTAACGACATCCATTTCTTCAGATAGAAGTCTCCGGGCATCCAGCCAAACAATATAGTGATATTTCATGCATTTGTGTCTCTGTTGCAGCGCTGCTATTGCTTTGAATATGATGTATTTTTTCTCGGTCCCTGCTGCAAATTGCGTTCATGGAGTTCTGTCAGAGCGCTGCTGCAGGAAGAGCCTCCGCCGTCCTTTAAAACCTGCGAATCGCTTGCTTCGCCAAACACAGAAAGAGTATTTAAACTCTTTGTGTTGCCACCGTTTCTATTTTACTGTGATGAAAAGATGTTTGCGTCAGAACATTAATCTTTTCCCTCTTTATTCTCGCAGATGAATGAAAGTTAACCCTCTCATGTGTGCTAATTTCTGCTTTGTTCCGCTGCAGACTTTATCGGTTGATCTTTATCTGTCGGACCGGTTCCCCTTTGAGTGAGGCTCAAACATTTATTCATTAAGCTCTCATTTATTTCGCATTTATACCCGTCTTTCCGTAAGCTCACATTTTAGAGGTAAGAGATAAAGATCTAGCAAAGCAGTTTGGGTTTTTTGTGTGCAGCACCTTTTAGCCACATTCACTGTAGTACTCTGAAATGTTAATTACGTAGAAGAAAAAGGTGTTTAAACTCCATTTTTTTCCTCCAATTGATTCCATTGCGGCAGGATTCAGAAACCACTAGAGTACTTTTTTTTACTGACTTTAATGCTTTTAAGCTTCTACCACACACCATCCAAACACCCAGCACTTTTTCTTTGGCAGTGGGACGGCAAAAGAGAAGACTAGATGAGGAAAGTTGCAGGTAAAAGCGTTTGCAGCCGGTCAGGTTTGACCCGAAGGTGGACAGTCGACTCTGAAACAACCTGCATGCGACCTCCAGTCCCGGCGTACGTACCCGAGCTGATAGAAATCTCTGAGTGGCTCGATGACTGCAAGGTTGGCTGGCTTTCAGGGTGTCGAGCCCCAGAGATTTGTTTTAGTGGAACACAGGATTTTTGCACCTTGAGAGAAAGAAGAAGGGAAGGGGGGGGGGGGGGGGGGGAACAGAACGTTATTTATATGAAAAAAAATACTATCAGGCTTTTGTGTAAATGAGCAGCTGTGAAAACAACACTTCCTATTACTGCCCTAATTATACCCTTTCTCTGTGAATTTGCATATTTTATCTCCCTCCTCTTCATTATGGGGGACTATGCTTCCATTTTGATGTGGTTTTTAAAGAAAAAAAATCCACACACACATAAAACAAACAAAGGAAGAGATGAAGGATGGGTGGGAGGAGAGGAGAGGAGAGGAGCGCGCTGGCCGCCTCATATTGAGTATTTTCCAGTTGATTTCGTTGAAGGCTTCTCAGCAGCGTAGCTAAATAAGCAGCAGCATGCTAATGAATGGAGAACGAGTGTGATAATTTACCAGACAAAGACTGGAGGACTGTGAGAGATAGCAGCCAGAGGCGAGGGGGAGAGTCGGGGGCAGCGCGATATTGAAAATATTTAGAAAATGTTTGTCATCAAACAATTATTTAACACCTGTCTCCAGCCTATATGCCTGAAGCTTCGTTTTGTTTTTTTTGTCAAGCCTATATTAATAATGCTTAGAGTAAATATTCTCTGTGTCGCAAATACGGTAATTTCACGCACTGTACACACAGTCAGCCATGTGTTTCATGTTCTCGCATCCACAAAAGAGGGGAGAGGGAGAGAATGCTAAACTCAGAGGACACTAAAATGACAACAGAGAGGCGCTGAGACTCTGTCTGTCCTCTTTCTAAAAGGACGATGTGACGGAGACAGTAAACAGTCTGTGAACAGGCTGTGGGCTCTGAGATTATTTCTTTGTCACCAGCAGAGCCACCAGTGTTGCTGAGCACTGCTGTGGAGCAAATCCTCCTAGAGAGGACTGATTGGATTTTTGTTCCAGAGAGCCTTTTGTGTTAGCAGCATAGGGACTAGATAATAGAGGCCGATGCCACTCTGTCTCTGTGCTATGGCTGGTGGATTGAGTTTTTGGTGTGTGTGTGTGTGTGTGTGTGTGTGTGTGTGTGTGTGTGTGTGTGTGTGTGTGTGTGTGTGTGTGTGTGTGTGTGTGTGTGTGTGTGTGTAGGCAGGATATTGTCTCCATAAACAACCACTACATCACTATTTGCAGCCACTTTTAGCTTTCGAACCTTTAGGAGGCTAATTATCAGAACATCTGGGCACCTTTTACTAATATATGGCTTTATCATTAAGCTCAGTTGAATTGTTAATATAATAAGCTGTCACTCTGCTAAGTTGATTAAAGGAGAATATTTAATGCTCCCAGCTGCAGAGCAGGTAGACGAACGCCACCAGGAGACACCTTGCCCTTGGTCAAGGTCATTCTCAGCCTTTTCTCAGTCTGAGCTTCAGTCTGCCTGTCAGATCGGTGTGTGCGGCATGTGTGTCTACTGGGTGTGTATGTAGAGTACTGTATGTATAAATAAAATAATATATACATTATTGATTTCTGCAGGGAGAATCCTACTTTTAATTGCCCCGCTTTCACAGTGCGGGTCAGGAACCAGGTTCATCTACAGAGCAGCAGCTCCGCTCTTCCTCCAGAAAACTCTGAGCACACTCTGAATTCCTTTCAATGCAGGAAATTCTCCAGCTCATTATGTCTTCCTGCTGTCCTGTGTGTGACTTTGTGCTGACCTCTGTTGGAGACCGTGGAATGATACAGATGGATCTTTACAGGCCAATCGCACACAAAACGGCAGAGATGTTTGCTGAAGTGCAAGTTTAAAGTGATTCCTGGTTTCCCTGGGCTCTTTAAGGTCTGCTGTGCAGCTCAGTGAGAACAGAGGTGGACTGTTGTCAGCCTGTGCCAGATTGGTGTTGACTGTTTTCTCATCCATAGGACTAAATGTGTCCCAGCAGCCGGTTTCCCATCATCACATCAGCTGGTTTCCTGCATGCCGACAGCAGAGGAGAGGCATGACATGTGACATAGTTTTTCACAGTCAACGCAGGAATCCCAGGAAGCGTTTGTCTGTCCTGGCTGAAGGATACACGTTGTGAGATATATTGTGTTTTTATTTCTATTCCATCCGATGTAAAGCGTCACTCAAGGGGTTTTTGACTTTGGTTTGGTCAGCGGCAGGCTGTCATGAAGTTAGGCAGATTTGAAAGTTTAGGTCATTTTTGCACACTGTACACACAGTTTAGATTTGCTAATTAAGACGAAAAGCAGATTTGTTTTAAGAATTTAAAAAAAAACAAGGCAGCAAGGGTGCCAGAAAATATTATGGTTAAAAATGGTGGAATACTGTGACATTCAATAACTGATAATAACAATAATAATAATATAATTATAATAATAATAATAATAAAAAAGAATTTTTTTTAAATTTAATATTTAAAATAATTATGGAAAAAAATAATTAATAATAAAAATCTTTAAAAAAATCTAATTATTAGTAGATTTAAAATTTGAAAAAAATATTATAATTTTGTAGTCTAACAGATGGTTGGATTATTTTTAGTTTTCATTTATATTGCTAATTTTTATATATTTTTTAAATTCTCGATATATTTATTTATTATTTCAAATAACAGCAAAAACCTGTACAAAAAAATGCTAATTTAAATGCAGTAAGAAAAGTGTAATTTTCAAACACTATAAAAAAAAACTCAACTACTATTTGTAAAAGAAAAAAAAGGATTCTTGATGAGAGGTTATTCTACTTTTGGCCTCTTTATTCTCCGGTAAATGAATACAATAAGACTTTGTTCTCTTTGTTTCACTAATTTTCGGTACTTTAACAAAATAAATGTGTAACCTAACAGTAAAAAAGTTAAAGAAATGTTGAAAAAAGTGTAGAATCAGGGCATAAGAGAAGAAAAAAGAGGAAAAGCTCGGGAGGAAACAAACTTCACTGGAGACTTTCAACTGAAATTCCCACAAATGTAATAAAAGAGCGGAAAGTAATGGCAGAAAAAAATAAAACAACAATACAACTTCAAGCTTCAAATGTGCTTTTCCAGACACAGCAGCTGCAGCAGCACTCGGCATTAACCTCGGGATCAGTCTTAACCTCGGTTTGTGCAGTAGAAGCTGCAGCAGCGACTGTGGAAGGATTTGAGCTCCGTGACCTTGTCTGTCCTTGACCGCTGTGTGATTCAGTTTGGGTCTGTGTCCGGCTGGTTGGTGGTGAAATAAAAGGCCGCTACTTTTGCCCTTCAACACGAGCGGGGCCCCCTTCATCTGATCTCCCCCCCGGTGAGCAGCGAGCCGCCGGTTGGTTGGGGTTTTATCTGCTATTATCTGTCAGATGCCGCACACCTGTGAGCCCGGCCGCCCCCTCTGCATGACGGGCGGCTTCGGGTCGCTCGTCCAATCCCAGAGGCTGGTCGCTGTCAGATGCAGCAGCGATGAGAAGTTCTCTGGCTGCCTCCATCTCTGTTTGACAGCCGCCCTGGAGGAAAGGCTAAGAGAAGCACGGGGAAGAGAAGGGAAAAAAAAGAGGGGGGGGGGGGGGAATACCATTAAGATGAGCTGTATTCCCACAGACCAAAGCCTGCCCACCAGCCATGTGCTGCGGCTCACCTGGCTGCCAGATAAGTGGAGATTAGAGGAGAGGAGACGGGTGGAAAAGGTATTAAAGGTATAAGAAAAATTCTGTGTGAAACCCGGGGACAGCCTTGATACTTTTAGGATTTCTGGTGTCGCGTTTGACATTTGATGCCGATGCAGAAAGGGCACAGAGACACACAGTCCACGCTGCTGCTGCACACATCTGCAACCTTTTCATGTGTTTTTCTGAGCTTGTTTGTTATCGTTCAAGTCGCAGAGTTACAGTTTTGGGGAGTTTCCTTTCTAGTTAGCAGAGAATAACCGTCTGGTGAGATCAATACGGGTCCGCAGCAGGAGGCAGAGCGGCCCTAATGAACTGAATTGACTGGTGCTGAAATATGATCAGTATTTCTCTGGTGGTCATTATGTTCCTTATGAAGAAGATCAATGTCTCCTGGGTGGATCAGTGAGCGTACGCTGCGTGATGGCAGGGCCAGCACTGATACCATTCTAAATACTTAATGAAGGATTTATCCCCAATAAGATTTGCCACAGTGTGTGTGCTTGTTTGTGTGTGTTTGCGCCTCTTTCTTCCTTTGTTTCTTCCGTCTCTCTTTCAGTCAAAGGTCTGTTTTCGGGCCCCGCAGCATCAGTAACTGATGTGCTTGTATGAGACTGTGCTGTTCATTTCATGGGCTATCACTTTTTAAATTGGTGAATGCCTTCTTCATGGTTGATTAGTAATTCATGCAGAGCTAATTAAGAGGCATAATAAGAGAAAGTCTGGTGAGATGCCTCCAACCAAAATAGGAAAACGGTTTTACCCCGGACAGTAAACACTTGTGATTGATTGCAGCAGCACCAGAAAAGACATTTTTTTGCTGCTTTTTTCCCCTGAATCTTGGAGCCAGACACCCATGTCTTCATTTTTGCTCTTTGCTTCCCTGACTTTAGAGCATCTGTCCAGAAAGTCAGCCTTAATGATCCCTGCGCCCTCGCCGTCCGACGTCGTCACTTTTCTGCATCTGCCAACCGTCATCGCGCACACACCTGCACCGGCATCTGTCCACAGGCACAGGTGCAGCTTCTGCAAAGCAAATGCCGGTTTCAAATGTGCTCCGTTGCTTTGTCCGATCGGAAGCTGGCTGTTAGCTTTAACTGTCCATCCATCTGTCCGTCCGTCTGTGGGAACTCTTTATGATTCCAGTCGCAACGCTGCAATGATGACGTGTGTAACTGCAGTCTAATTCCATCATCAGCATCATTACTGCTATTATCCCGTGTCTCCCTTTAATGCAGGCTAATGGATGACCAATAAAGATAGATGAGCCTGGCAGTGTGGAGCTAATAGGCAGGACATGATGTCTGGCTTCTGTCCTGACTCGGAGTCTTTTAGCAGATCAACTCCCCACCACCAGCAGATAAAACATAGCAAAACTATTATCAGGAGTCGTGTTCGTCAGCTTTGGCGAATCGCTGTATCGTCAGCTGATTAGCTCGCCGATAGTTTAGGCCAAAATCAAAGCAGCTTCTGTGTGCTTGACTAATTATTGAGGAAAAAAGGGAGCAGTTTGGATTTATTAAACAAATAGCAGCTGTGAATTAAATTCTCATAATGGTGAAAAATCAACACACAACAACGGGCGCGCAGCGTTTAACTGATATTTTTCATTTATTAGCATTTTGGGTGTGGAAAGGTCATTTGAGACTTAATGAAAGTGCCGCCACCTCCTCTTTAATTACATGCGTGTATTCTTATATGTGTGTGAGTGTGTGTGTGTGTGCACACTCACGTAATTACAAATGCTAAGGTTTGTTCATTTTTGATAAATATTCCATTCCTGCTCTCTGTCCTTTGTAGTGATAATTTAAACATATTATCTTGTCCTCCGGTTCTCTTGCAGTAATGAATTAGAGCCAGAATAGATGAAATTAAACAATAACTGTGCTTTGCTAGTGTTTGCTTTTCTAGAGTCAAATAGATATTACAGCAAAACTGATAACAGTGTTTCTTATATTACCAAAAAACAAAAACAACAGCCAAGTTTGTAATCAATCAAGGCTTTTGTTGGGAAAAGAACAATCACAGTCTCGTGAAAAAGTATTTTCCCCCTTCTCTAATTCATAATTTTTGGACTATTTCTCCCATTTAAGTGTTTTTTTTTAAAAAAAAGAACATCATACCAGCAGTCAAGCATGGTGCTGGTAGTGTGATGGTCTGCTTTGCTGCTTCAGGACCTGGACCACTTGGTGTGATTGATGGAACCATGAATTCTGCTCTCTACCAGAAAATCCTGCAGGAGACTGTTCAGTCATCAGTGCATGACCTTAACCCTTAAAAAGCCGGGACCGAGTATACTCGGTTCACGCTCACTCGTACACACAGCCGAAACCGAACATTCTCGGCTCGCTAATTAACCTGAAATATGCACACACCTGTATGTTTAAAGGCATTATGGAGGATGGTTTTTTTTGTTTAATTTGTCTGATTCACATAAAATGAATATACTGACCTTTAGTGGACTTGTATGTATGGTCTCTAAAAGAATAAAAAATTTTAAAAAATAACTGTGGACATGGCAGGACCTGAAAAACATCAGCCAATCAACGCGCTCGGACCGAGGCGTTTGGTTTGCTCCCTTTCCTGTCAATCAAAAATCTTCCGGCTCAGGCCTAGTTACGTAGATTACGTACGCTTTGGACTTACGTGTTTTCTGTATGTGTTGCTTTGGTATAGCTTCGTAGTTAGCTGGCGACTTGTTTTGCTCATCTTTTTTTACATAATGGCAGATAAAGATCCAGGGGGACCCAGCCGTAAAAGACAACTTCACAAGTCCTACGCAAGTTTCTGGAGGGGGGCGTTTCTTCGTAAATGTTAAGGGGGGGAGGTTAGAGGGGGGTGAGGGAGAGGTTGTATGTGCGCATGCTACGTTCAAAGTCGTAGGAAATTAAATCTCCTCTAATGCCTTTAAGTCGACCAATGGTAAGATATAAACATTGGCCCCAAATTTGCTTATTTCAAACGATAAAGCCGTATGAGCCGTTATAACGAAGCCGCAATTATGAAGCTTTTATCGGGGCCATGTACCGTAATAAGACGGCCGAAATTCACAATGGCGAACGTCTACGACAATGCGACCTCACAAGACTTGATCGATATTTTTATGAATTAGGTGGTTTTAGTATATGTACTTCTCCAGAAACATGGCCTTGTAAGGGTTAAGCTGAAGCGGAACAACGATCCAAAACACACCAGCAAGTCGACTTCTGAATGGCTCAAGTCAAAGTCCGGCTTGAATCCGATTGAAATGCTGTGGCATGGCCTTAAAAAAGGCCGTTCACGCTCCAAAACCCTCCAGTGTTGCTGAATTTACACAATTGTGCAAAGAAGAGTGAGCCAAAATATCTGCACAGAGATGTGAGAGACTCATTAGCAGTTATAAAAAACGCCTGATTTCACTTGTTGCTGCTGAGGGTGACCCAGCCAGTCGTTAGGTTTTGGGGGCAATTACTTTTTCACACAGGGCCAGGCAGCTTTGAATAGTTTTTTCCTCTAATATATTAAAACATTTAAAAACTGCATTTTGTATTTACTTGGGTTATCTTAGTCTGATTGGCATTTGTTTGCTGATCTTAAACGTTGAAGTGCAAAAAATAAGAGTTTGAGAGGGGGGGCAAATACTTTTTCCACAGCATTAAATATACAGCAATTATACAGTCAATGTGTCCAAACTTTACAGCATTTTGTTTTGTAGCAATTTCATTTTGTTATTAAGTTGCACATCTCATCCTTTACATTTCTTCTGCAGTGAAACGTTCAATTGTGAACAAAAAAAATCCTACATGAAGAAAAGATGACGGCAGCATTCTTAATCAGGTCTAAATATGTGCAAAGCAGGATGCAGATGGTGGCCTGCACTTTGACAGAATGCAACAATGCAGAGCAGCGAAACTGGAGAGGAAAACTTACCGAGATTTAAAGCAGTTTCAGTTTCATAAAGACAAAATGTGCTGTTCCGCTTATTAACAGCCCAGTATCTGCAAATAAGTTCAATTTGTGTGGCGGTACGCTGGAAAACCAAACTCCACAAACACTAAACAGGTGCAATAAGATATAATATGTGTCTCTTTTTAATGCTGAATACTAATTCTAAGCAGGTTGTGGGTAGGAAAGGTTTTCATGAAGAAAAAGTGACAGTGTTTCCCATGATGGATTGCGCGAATGAGAGTAAAACAAATGTATAATAATTATAAAACAGCCCAGAAAATAATCACAAACTGTTACCTTTTTGGCTACCTATTTGTCAAAAAACAGATTTTTATTATTATTCTTGTTTTACTGGAGTGTATAATCAGACTTTTTTTTAAAATGTTAGAGTAGAAAAAGCGCAGGTGTTCCTCGTATCATTAATAACGCTTCTTCAGTAAACCATGACAGTGAGCCGGCGTGAGCAAGAAGGAAAAAAGAAAATTAATGACGGCTGCATTCCATTTAGATGAGGCAGTTTTGTGGTTTGTTTTTGTACATGTTAGCAAATCCTCGTAGCTTCTAGAGAAAAAAATGTTCAAGGCTTAAGGTTCTTCCTGCTATCACAAGTCAAAATATCTGCTGATGATACAAGAACCTCAAATTTGTGGCAGCTAAAAGGAATCCAGCTGTCATTTGAGGGTTGTTGTTTTGTTTTTTTTTAATGCTGTGTTTTCCCTATTATGACTTGCATCGATATTTTTAAAATCAGCTTTTTTGGCCAAGTCTGTGCACACGTACAAGGAATTTGACTCCAGTTTCATCTTTGCACTCGGTGAACTTTCACAAAAACACATTTAAACAAGAGCAACAGGTTAAAAAGGGGGAAAAAAGCTGACCTGCTAGCTTCAGATGTGTGTAAAGGAGCATGTTAGAAGTGAACCACAGATCAGTGTAGAGTCCGATGACAGGCGTAAATACAGTTATTATGCATAAATACAGGGTTATATTGACATTTCATATACATGCAGTAGGTGGACGGTACTGCAGTGGAGCAGAGCAGCACTGCTGGAATGAAATATGAACAGACACGTGATAAACAGCATGAACGGTGGTTTATAGGATTCAAAAAGAGTTCCTTGTCATTATAGACTGACTTATTGTTTGTTCATCAGAGCAACAGCCTGTAGGAAGAAGCTGTTTTTGTGTCTGGTTGTTTTCAGAGCTCCCCTTGCAGAGGGGAGGAGATGGAGCAGATTATATCCTGGGTGTGATGGGTGTTCTAACTCAGGACATGTGTAAGTCCTGGATGGAAGACAGGTTGGACCCAATGACTTTCGATGGATTCCATGCAGTTCTGTTCTTTTTGGTGGTGGTTTGTCTGTGAAAAAAGAGCCTACTGGGACCCACTGTAACAAGAAGGTCAGAAAGATGTCAGTCAAGAATATAGTTTTCACATCCAAATGGTTATAAAAGGAGGTCCCATAGGCTGGGAGATTGGATGAATCTATTTATCTAGCAGCGGCTGGCTGAGCGAATCACCAGCTGGTTCCTTTCTATAAAAACATTTCAGATGGTCAAGCAGAAATTATTGTCAAAATCTGATGGCTTGAGATGAGCCGACTGCTTGGATTTGCAGGAAAATTGTTAAAATCACAAAAATCTGTATTTATAACAGCTATAATATTCTCACTTTATAGCCAGTGTTTGACTTTCTGAGTCTATGAGGGTCTGACTGATGTTACATTTCCATAATTTCCAGATGCTGAGACTAACTGATGCAAAGTTTGAACCACTCAGCTACAATATGTTGTGGATGTAGCACTGCTTCATGTATGGTTATTGCTGTATAGCTCTCTTTAAGGTTTTTTTAAAATTATGTTTGTTTTTGTAGGGGGGGGAATATCCAACCATTTTATTTTTCTCCTCATGTTTTAATCATGTCTGAATACGGAGGATTTTTCTCAGAAAATAAGCAAGACAAATAACTTTTTGCACATCTATTTCACGTGACAGATGCATCGAAGAGGAACGGGCATGTCTAAAAGTTTAAAACTGACTCCTGCACAGTGTCTAACTTGCAAAAATCCATTTTTCACAACATTTGTGTGCTAGACTGTCTCTAGAAAAATGTTTTGGTGCAAAGAGAAGCCATCATAAACAGAGAGTGTCTGTAAATTTACAGTCAATGGACATACACCACATACTATAATCAAGCATAAATGACAAAATGTCATTCCACTGAATGAAAACGTTCAAGTACAGACAGAAAGCAAGAATCAAAAATATCCCAAAGTTAGTTTCCATAGAAAAGACTACACCAACGGATTGTTTTTGTAGAAATTAAAAAAAAAAAAACATAAATTTGGCACATAGCATTAAACTTAGCAAAAATGTTAAAAAATCTATAATAAATCCTTTAATGTTAAATTGCCTCAAAATTCCCAAATATATAAATACAAACAGCTTCTCATCTCCCAGAGTCTGTGCAATATTAATGAATACACATAAGTGTATACAGGGTGACCCAAAAGTTTGGAAACAAATGAAAAGTCTGTAATCCAAATGATATGTTATTTCAATAAATCAGTACCACAGATATATTCAGAAGAGTAACAGATTAGTGTTAAACAAACATATTTCCACATGTTCATGTTTGTTCCTTATACAAAGTTGTGAACGTTTCCACCACCTGGTTACACTGGTATCTTCTGGAATGTATCTTCATTCATGCTTATGAAGGTTCCTCAAACTGGACAGTAAATGTTGCCTCATAGTACTTTTGGATGTTTAAAAAAATTAAAAGTGTCAGATACTTTCCCATCAAGAGTTTTGAAATCTGACACTGATGGCCTGCATTTTGAAGTTCTGCTCCAGCATACCTGGACCTTATGCTTCTATTCGTTTTCTTCTGAGTTATTGCACTCGGCAAATACTATGCTTTTAAGTTATTTTATATAACAAAAATGGGTAAAATAAGAGTGAATTCATGCACCCCCAACTCAAATAGGCACTGCAGTTAAACTTTGTTTCCAAACTTTTGGGTCACCCTGGAGATCTTTGTATCAAACTATTTGTCTGATTAATTTTTAGCACCAAAACATTCTGAATAAATGTGTTTTTGCAAGTGAGACAGTGTGCAAGACTCTTTTTAGAATCTCTTGGGAAATATGAACAGAACTTTTTTTTTTTTTAAAGAAATTGGAAAATAAAGTTCATTTAGAGAAATTAGTTTTCATTGTGTCTCTGGACAGACTTCCATTTTTGCTGCACCTTTATTAAATAAAAATGTTGCTTGGTTTTGTCTAAACTTCTCCAGACTGCACAAGGCAGGACTTTTAAGTGGAGAGGTGTTCCCTTACAAACAGCGGCCACTTCAAAGACAGAGAGCTCCAGAAACTGAGCAGCCTTATGCTGACAAGCCCAGCTTTGAGGACAGGAGAGCCATTGAACAGAAGCTTAGATTAACAGTAATCCTCTGTTCGACTTGTTCAGAAGCAGCTCAAATCTCTTGTCTATCACTCTCGTTGCTGTTATAGTTTGTAGGGTCTGCCAAAGCAGCTGCAAATAGATTTACAAGATAACTGCAGCTTGGCCTCCGAAACTTCTCAAACAACTTTTGGTCCATTTACTTTAAAATGTGGAGAAAATGGCACTTTCGTATATGAATGTGTTGCGTTTGTTGATGGTTTGACTTGATGATTCTTCACAGAAAAGTGAAGCGAGCTCCCAAATCAATAGCCGGCAGACGTAACCATGCACTTGTATTGAAAACAGCCTAAACTACTGCTCCAATAAGTGGAATGAAATGAGTGGCATTATGTTCTGAGAGTCATTTTCATTGCTTTGTGCGTTTGTTTTTTAAACTCTCTTGTATACATCTAAGCGACTCTGGGAGCGGTCATACAGCACAGTGAACAAACATCATGGAGAAGCTGGCATTTGAAACGGGCCTAATCATAACTAACTAAATGCCTGAAACTATGAAACGAAATATCAGAGAAGAAAAAAAAAAGGCTCTGCATCAGTTACTTTTCAATTACAGCAGCCGAAGCAGAACGAAATTGTTAGTGTCATTTATCGACTGTGTTGCCCTCCATTAGAGTAACAACTGAGAGAAATCCATCCTGTTGTATAACCACCTGGCTGTCTTACAATAACAAAGAGTTCATTTCTGTCAGCTGCTCTTAAGTGTTCCGGGTTTGAGACAAGGAACAGACGAGAAGAACACCAGGAAACACATGAAAGCACGCTGAGACCAATGAAATCTAACCAGGCAGGTAATCATCTTGGTGGGTTTTCTCATTGTAGTTCCATAAAAAGAAAATTCCCTCCTTAAGTCTGCACTGTTTTCCATTAATCTGACCTCAACTGAACATGCCGGCTTCACGTCTGAATGCGCACCCAGCTCACTTTTCCGTAAAAATCGTGACCGCCATCTTACTGGGCTGTACTGAGTAACACTTCACATTTAATGTGAAACAACTCTGAGCTGCACCCATTCGCTTTAACAAATAGTGTGACTTTTTCCGGATTTCAGCTCCAGTACTGGTCCAAAAACAACACAGAGTGCACAAATCACAACATACCTTTCTTATTCTCATTGCTCTACAATTTCACATCAATTACACACTGAAACATCCTTAATAGTAAAACTTGACTGCAATAAAAACAGACACTAACGGCTTAGACTATAAATAATAAAAGAAAGCACTCTGGATTTCTATTTCACAAGAATGAGGTGAAGTTGAATTTATTGCTTCCAGCTGTTTGTAGGAGTATTTCCTCTGAGTTTATTAAATACCAGCATTGTCAAACAGCAGCAGAATCCATTTGAGAAGTGAAAAACTTGCAGGAATTCATGTGAATGGAACAACGGAACAACACTGCAGGTAAACAATTTTATTCATTACATTCTTTTATAAATTATCCCCGATATGGAGACAGGATCAATAAGGATTTAACAGCATGTCACGTTGTAAATTTTCTTTGATGTCGGACAGGTTTATCGGCTACGGTTAAATCATGTGTTACACAGCAGGTTGTACTTTGATAGTTGTTGTGATTTTTTAATTATTTTATTGTTGGTAGTTGTTGTCAGTAGTAGCTAGATTATCATTTTACATTGACAAAGTAAATGTAAAATGTGGTGTTTGTTTGAATTAATCAAAAAAAAGTGGCTTATAATAAAATGCCATCACTTTAACAGACTGATTAAGCCAGCAATGTAATGTACCCCATGTTTGAAAAGGGCTTAAAAGAAAGTGACAAGTAGTAGGTGTCAGTATTGATACCTCTAGGTGAGTAAAATGTGACACTTTAACACTGACATTAATGCTTAAAAACGTTCAAATTTAACATGTTAATATTTATTTTGTTCATTTTTAATATTAACTGCAAATACATTATGTGTGTTTGTGCCTCCACCGATTTAAAAGTAGTTCTTGAACACCTTTGCATCCTGCAGCAAAGTTCATGTCATGTCTATTACTCATGCCTTGATGATCTGCCGTGGTGATGTGGACCAGGCATGAGTAGCCGAGCGCAGACACCATCCCCAACCCCCCTATGTGTATATTTTTTTAATACTTTGTGAGGAAAAAACTGTCAACCATATCCAAAGTGCAGGACCAAAGAGAAGTAAATAATGTATGCTTTTGTTAGATTCTTTGAAGACGATATGTGCTACGCGTTGCCCGTTTCAAATGTGGAAGATTTCAGACCTCTGCACAGAACAGATTTTGATAATCAGAAGGTGTATCTGGTTCACAGAACTAAAGAGAATGGAAGCGCAGGCCAGCCGTGCGACGCACAGATCCTTGCCCTTGCAGGTAAGTTGTCCTCCTGACACGCCGGCTTTTCTCTTTTTAACGCTCCTTTTCTCCGTCTGGCCGAGTGTCGTTGATGTGCGCGGAGCTCGGAAATGTGTCAAAGCAAGTGTTTTTGTCCGCCGCGATCAGCTGGAGTCTGACACTGATAGCAACAACAACGTCCTCGGCTGCGGCTAGCTAGATATGCTAAGATAAGTTTGGTAGGCAGTCATACCTTGTCGCCGGTGCTTTACAATTTTTTTTCCACTCAGCCTGCCGTGTTTCGCGAGTAACCTGTCTGGTTTCGGCGGAGTGCTGCCGCTTGTCTCGCTAAATACGTGGCAGGCAGTGTTAGCGAGTCACAACGGTTGTTTACAACACGAAGCTAACGCCTGCTAGCTCGCTCTGTGGCAGTTAGCATGCTAGCGGCGACGCGGTAGTGAGCTGCGTGCGGACTGCAGAGCTGTCACCTCATTATGAACATATCTGACTGTTAGAGATGCTGTCATTAGTAGAAGTGTGCAGGGTGTAGCTGAGACCGGTGCTCCGGAGGCTTGGGCGGGTTGCGGTTAGCTTGTTAGCTGGCTTATCTGCAGGTTTTGTGCCACAGAGGGGTTGCGGTGCTGCAGTCGCCGCCGCGTCAAACGTCCATGCAGACAAAACACAGAACTGTCTGTCAGTCAGCAACACGCCAGCGTCATGGCTGTTACATGACACGGGTGTTAACAAGTGTGCAAGAGAAGTGATTTCAGCCGCAGCTTCGCTAATGTTCGTTTTCTGTGCACGATCTTTAACCAGCTACATCACTAATCCCCGAATCTGAGCCGTCTGGGCTGCAGGATCCGTTCAGTGTAGCCAACACCTTCACAGCATCAGCCAGAGCAGGACGGTCTGTTCCGCAGTCTCTCTGGAAAGCTTAAAGTGCAGAACACGCTGCTAAAGTTAGTTTAGTGCAGCACAATGAGGAGACGAGGCAGCAAATGGATTCTATTACCCTGTACTTACTTGTGTGGCAGATCCATGTAACTTTTTGGGAACTTTTATGAGTTTCTTCCTGCTTCTATTTCTGGGCTTCACAGATACAGTAGAAGAATTTGAAGACAGTATAACGCAAAAGAAGATGAAAATTCCCAAGATGTCCATCAAGAATTCAGGAAACTCTATTGAGAACAGTTTTGGAGAGGAGAGAATGCCGCTCAGACATAAAAAGGTAGGATCATCTCAGGTGGACTGTGGTTGTTTTGCAAAAAAATAAAAAAGGAAAGAAAAATCATTCTGAACATGACTTACTGTAATTCAAATGTACCTAAATCACCTCATCACACTATCCCTTTCTCGTGCTTGCAGGATGTCTTTCATTTGAAATTAATTTTTAAGGCAAATTATTATTAAATGAAATCACAGGGTTTCACTTGTGTCAGAGAAGGCCCTGTCTGGATTAATAAATAAATAAATAAATTTAATAGTGGGGGGGGGAAACGTCACTGACAGTTGTAGTTGTGGCAGCATGTGTAACAGCATGTGTTCATCTGATGTTAAACACACAGTCTTATTTTTAAACAAACGTATTGATGATTCAACGTCACATTTTCATAAACTTGGCTGACACCCCAAATCCCCCACGCTATTTTTACCATATGCTGGATTAACACAAATTCAGCACTCTGGACAGCTGCCCTTTCACAGACAAATCCTCTGAGCGGCTCATCAAAGAACTCAGTGACTCCTCTCCTCCCAGTTCCTATTGAGAGCCACGCAGTCAAAACAAAACCGTTTGCATTTCTGTCCGTCATGTCATTTTCACATTGATCTGTGCAGTTTTTACATCCTCCTGTGTTGAATGGAGTCACACTGAGTACTATTTAAGTCCAAGTTGTAAAGAAATTTGTGAAATGTTGTCACAGACCTACCTCTGAAATCTTCATAGTCCAATTTGCAATGTTCAGATTTCCTTTCTTTGGCCTGTTTCTTCCCTAAATTGTCATTATTTTCCTCAGGCCCTGTCTCACGACCACGGACGCCCACTTTCCAACTCCTCCAAGAGCCTGGCAGCAGTAGTGGCTCGCCTGGAGAGAAACGCAGCCAGCTCCTGCATGGAGGGCGAAGAGGACCTGGACGAGGACCGGCTGGCCGAGGAGGGAGAGGATGCGGATGACGAAGACGAAGACATGGAGGCAGAGCATCAGCAACATCATCACCAGCAGCAACAGCAGCACTTGGAGGTGGACTCGGATTGTGTGTCCGAGGTGGCCGCCGCCGTGGTTCCCAGAGTCTTGTACGAGGAGCTGGTTCACAGCTACAGGCAGCAGGAGGAGGAGATGAGGAGGCTGCAGCAGGAGCTGGAGAGAACCCGTAGGCAGCTGGTGCAGCAGGCCAAGAAGCTGAAGGAATATGGCAGCTTGCTGACAGAAGTCAAAGAACTGAGGGACTTCAACAGGAGGCTGCAGGACGTTCTTCTCATGAGACTGGGCAGCGGTGAGAAAATGCACACCAACACAAAAACAAACTCCTGCTGCTTGTGGCCACATTGGTGGTTAATAACCTTTAAACTTCTCTGTCTTTTAAAGAAAGTTAAATCATTTGGTGCTTAGAATGAATAAACATTTTGCATAGTAAACGAAAAAAGCTGCTACTCAGTAACACAGAACTTTAGTTACCTATAAAGTTAGGCAGTAAAATCTGTATATTTTCAGTGAGAGGAGTTCTGTACACATTCTAATCTTAGTGTTTACAATTTATCTGCAATAATGTTGACAAGAATCTACACTTTATTTTAAGGGCAATGACAAATGTGTGAAAAACATCAGGAAATTATCACACTCTGAAAAAGTTTGGAATCATTCTCAAACCTTGTTTTAGTTTAGATGTAAATGCCATTTAGTTTTGCTGTCATTATGATCAATTAAACTGTGCAGATAAAGTTAGAAGAAACTAAACTAGCTTTAAAGTAACTAAACTTTGAATTTGGGTGCTTTAGTTTGTGTCTTATGCTGTCAGAATGGGCTGCTGATGAGACCAACCTTCCTAAAAGAGAAGAACTTTGTGGGTTCGGCCTCTTTTTATTTTGTCTTTCTAACAGAAAATGAGACACTTAGTTGTTCCAATCCAAGTATGATGCATTAATCTTTTTAATTTGTCGGTATTTTATTACTGAATAAGGATGTCACAATTCCATATATCAGTGCATCGAGGAGCTGGTTTGCAAACAAACTGTACAAACTACAACCAAGTGTCACATGCAAGTTTATCATAATACAGGCAGCGCAACCTCTGTACAAAGACTTAAGATAAAGTTAAATAAAAAAGAGGAAAACTCAGGAATACAGATTTAACAGGCCTTTGTTGCTCGGGATGCAATGTAAGTTTTAAAAGAGAAAGTGGCAGTTATAACAGTAGTTAAAGGATAGATAATGCAAAATATAAATTATAATCCAGTCAGAGATTTTGATAAGATCAGATAGAACTTCATTAATCCTGGAGCAAATTCTTGTGGCAGATATTGCTAAGAAAAAAAACAATAACATGAGAATATAAGCACAATACATTAGTAAAAAATAAGTAAGCTGCAATAGAAGGTCAGAAGTGTTAGATCCATTTCTGAAGTAGTGAATAATACATTGCGCTGTGGTTGTAAGTGTGATTAACAGTGGTGTCATTGCCTTGCGCGGCCCTGGACAAACTCGAGCTTTGCCAGATGCTGGCGTTAACCTCAGCTCCCCCGTAGATTTAAACAGAGGCTACTGGCTAGACCGTCTAATGGACAGGCTAAAGATTAGAGCACCCCGGGATGCTGTCAGGCAGGCGATGGAGTGCGCTGACCGATATTAAAACTCATCAGCTACATTGGGGCTTAGCGTGGCCGGCCACCAAGCCAGCTTAGTTACTGGGCTAAAATAACCGCCTGTCGCAACGCACAGGGAAGCCAAGGCGGGAAGCAAGCAAACAAGCAGGTGGGCGCTGGTCCAATGGAGGACACTCAAACTCTACTACTGTAGGGATTAAGGTGCTACCAGCTGCTTATGAATAGCATATGGTGCAGTGTAATATAGTTCTATAAAGTTGACCAGAAGTGATTGATTTGTTGCAGGTATGTCCGTAATATTAAACGTGTCCTTTGTCTCCTAGAGCCTATGCATGACAATGGCACTCAGACAATCAAGGCCGAAGTGGTTGAACCTATTGTTGAGGCCCAGGAGACATGCAGAGAAGAAGCCAACACTAGTTCCAGCTACTCACCCTCACCCAGAACAGTATACACCTGCAACGACGGCAAAGTAAGTGTGACTGGACTTAAAAAGCACTCTTATTCAGATTTTCTTTATCCACTCCAGCTGGCACGCAAGTTTTGTTCTGTTTTTTCCTAATCTCACCGCTTGTCTGCTTATCAGCCACTAAATCTTCTGTGTCGTCTTTTACGTGACGTTCCCTGTTTGTTTTCATCTGTTTTCCTTCTGACATTTACTCTGGAAAGCAAAATCAGTCATCCGAATGTAAACAAAAGGATCCTCCATGGTAGAATTCAAAGCGCAGGAATGAAAGATGTCATAAAAAGTTATTGCTGGGACTTTAACTTCTGATGCTGTTAGAGTTTGTTAGTAATGCTCAGTAGGTAGACAAACAGAGCTGTATTTTCAGTTCTGATCACTTACAGGGTGACCCAAAAGTTTGGAAACAAATGAAAAGTCTATAATCCAAATAATATAATGTTATTTCAATAAATCAGTACCACAGATATATTAGAAGAGTAACAGATTAGTGTAAAACAAACATATTTCTACATGTTCATGTTTGTTCCTTATACAAAGTTGTGAACGTTTCCACCCACTGGTTACACTGGTATCTTCTGGAATGTATCTTCATTCATGCTTATGAAGGTTCCTCAAACTGGACAGTAAATGTTGCCTCATAGTACTTTTGGATGTTTAAAAAAATTAAAAGTGTCAGATACTTTACCATCAAGAGTTTAGAAATCTGACACTGATGGTCTGCATTTTAAAGTTCTGCTCCAGCATACCTGGACCTGATGCTTCTATTCATTTTCTTCCGAGTTATTGCACTCGACAAATACTATGCTTTTAAGTTATTATCCCCCGCCTCCACGAAGTGGAAAAGGGGGATATAGGTTTGGCCTCCGCCCGCCCGTCCGTCCGTCCGAGATGAAGGGGACAGCTTTTCTCGGAAACTATTACAGCTAGGATTACGAAATTTAGTGTGTAGCTTCACACCATGGACACCTTGATCAAGTTCGAAAATGAAACCTGTGCGATAATATTTAACAGAGTTATGGCCCTTGATCACTATTTTGGATATAGACTCATAGACATCACATGTGGCGGGGGATATTGATGACCATGTCGTCTTGTTTTATTATGCTATAACAAAAATGGGTAAAATAAGAGTGAATCCATGCCCCCCAACTCAAATAGACACTGCAGTTAAACTTTGTTTCCAAACGTTTGGGTCACCAATAGAAGCATCAGGTCCAGGTATGCTGGAGCAGAACTTCAAAATGCAGACCATCAGTGTCAGATTTCAAAACTCTTGATGGGAAAGTATCTGACAGTTTTAATTTTTTTAAACATCCAAAAGTGCTATGAGGCAACATTTACTGTCCAGTTTGAGGAACCTTCATAAGCATGAATGAAGATACATTCCAGAAGATACCAGTGTAACCAGGTGGTGGAAACGTTCACAACTTTGTGTAAGAAACAAACATGAACATGTCGAAATGTGTTTGTTTTACACTAATCTGTTACTCTTCTGAACATATCTGTGGTACTGATTTATTGAAACAACATATTATTTGGATTACAGACTTCTCATTTGTTTCCAAACTTTTGGGTCACCCTGTATTTGTGCGTCTCTTCAGTTGTGTATTTGGTAAAACGAGAAGATCTCCGACCCTCTCTCATAAATAATGTTAATAACACCTGCCAGCCTTCAAGAGTCATGAGTTCTTCACTTCTCTCTCCTGTATTCATGACTTTCTTGCTCTTGGGTGGCAGCAGAAAGTGCCCTGATTCTGTAGGAAATGCTGTATTTCCTTTTAACGCGCATAAAGCCGGGAACACGCTGTCATAGTTGATCAGTCCTTTCCCCCTTGCTGCCCTGCCCTAGCAGGTAAACAAGGTTGAGAAGATTATTATTGTTCCTGCAAGCCCAGCCAGCATCATCAGTGTTTATTAGCCTGTTAGGGTTCTTTACTCCCCCCACTGCTGTAACTCAACCAGCGTCCTGTCTCTGATGACAGGGGGGGAATTGGTACTACAAGCTCTGGGGCCTGCAGCCACTTCAAGCGTGAAGAACACTTGCAAATTAGAACTCTCCTACATCAGGGACCCCATATTAATTATTTGCACGAGAGGAATTTAAAGTGACTGACAGGTTAGCCCTAGTGAGAGCAGGGAGGGAGGGGTTAGGGAAGGAGGAGGGGAGATGGAGGGAAAGAGATAAACGAGAGCAAAAGGGAGGGAGGATGAAAACAGTCTTGTCTAACTCCAGGGCAGTAAAAAGCTTGTCTACTGGCCAGGGGCCTAAAGCACATTAGCTGCACAGGGAAAAGCCTTTTGGATGCTAGCCTAAAGACTTTACGGTGATAAGAGAGTGGAGAAGGGAAGGGAGAGTCACATATGCCCCCTGTTGCTTTAGCTCACCTAGAAGGCCAGGGCAGCCTGCCTAGCCTGGCAATCAGCTTGGAGTGCTTGGTGCAGGCTTATGCAATGCACAGTGACAGTGTGTAGAGAGCTGCAGGCTAAGTTCATAATGAAGGTAATCCAAGCTACAAGCAGCTAGTGGCATGAGCTTATTTACGTGTTCTACTTCGGTGAAAGTGGTCCTTCTCTGGATGTTTGATCTGAGCAGGAGCTGGTTGAGATGTGCGCTGTCACAGTTTGACTAAATCGTGCCTTGTCCTGCAGATGTCACAATATCAGACATTTGGTAGCAGCACTGCTGCAATTTAACAATCCATGATACAATAAAAAGCCTAAAGTTTTACACGCTCTGCTAATAACGTGGCCATGTGAGTGCAGATGAGCACAAGCAACAGGATATTGGAGAGTAAAGAGTGGATTTTTTTGAAAAGAGAGTCGCCTCATCTGCCACTTTGCCGCTCCAGTTTTGCTCACATCACGAGCTGATGGTGTGCAAATTCACCAAACTAAATTAGAGAAAAAAATGAAAATGCTATGTGCAACTTTTTCTTATTTTATTGGAGGGAGCGCTGAGCGATGTGTGTGGAGCGGAGAGAAATGTGGATTGAGCACTGAGCGTTTGTTGGATGCGATGGGAGCAAACGATGAGGAGTGGAAATTACTACTATTACTGTTACTGGATCAAAACCTACAATCTGATGTGTTTGAATCGGCTTTGGCACGCCAAGAAGTGTGTTGTCTGGGCTAAGGTGGCTGAGTTGGTGGAGCTTCAGATACTAGATGATGTTTGTGAGTTTTCAAACCACTTTGTTGTCAATGCTGAGGTCTGGCAGGTCAGTTTAGGCTTAGAATACACTGACGGTACCCCTGCATATACAAGGTGTCCCAAAAAATTGTATACACACTTTAAATAATTGTAAACTAGGTGTTTATTATAATTCGTTTAATTTTCAACATGTGAAAGAATTTACAGACATCATTCTATTGTTTTGTTCTCAAACTGATGTCCGTTCTGGTCCAGACACTGCCGACAACGTGAAGCGATGGAATAGCACACATCGTGAAACAGTTCCCTTGGTGTTTGCGTGCATTCATGTTCAATGGTTGCTCTCAGTTCAGTGACTGTTGCAGGTCTCGTTGTGTAGACTTTGTCTTTTTTTTAAAGTGTATAGGAAGGCTTTATGGTCTGCAGGCTTACCTTGACTTCGGCTATGTAAGCTAAACAATGAAGTTATTTTTAAAAATAAAAAAATCAGCATCTGCTTTATGGACAATCCGTGCACAATCGACAAAAGCGCTTGCATTTCCAGGAATGGGTTCGTTTTGCCACCATAAAAGCTGCAGTGTGATTAGAGAAGGAAAACACAGGTGTGCATGAGGCGAATCATTGGAAATAAGGCCTCTCTTAGAGCACTGGCATCCTTAAAATGTCGATACTAACAAAATGGTACACGTTTGTCAGCAGGCTTTCAAGCATTAGTGTGCTGTGAGACACAAGGCTCAAGACTCCATGTTTCAGACGCTGTGCTGGTAGCTTAAAAACATTTTACTATATATTAAAACTAGAGATGAAAACTTCAAGTTGTGCTTCAACAATCTTTTGTTGTGAATCTGTCTTCTGTGCAGGTACACCTTGGCGGGGGGATCTGGGTGGAGGAGGAGAAGTGGCACCAGCTGCAGCGGACCCAGGGAGACTCCAAGTTCACAAAGAACTTAGCTGTAATGATCTGGGGCACAGAAACCCTCAAAAACCGGAGTGTGACCGGAGTGGCCACCAAAAAGAAGAAAGATGCCCTGCCCAAACCTCCACTGTCGCCCAGCAAGCTCAAAATTGTCAGAGGTAAGATCGGTTTTAGAATGAATAAAATCGAGATCACTTGATGGTACGTGTCCACGGGATCTGTCTGTTCCATGCTCTCCATTTATTGCCTTTGTGAGCCATCCTGGTAGTGTTTTGTTGCATTTCGAGGGACAGGGCGTCGCATTGCCCACATTTCATTTGCGAGAAGTTGAGGTCAGGGGCTATTTAATACAAATGAGGTGCGTTGATTGCGATCCAACGCCTCTGGAGGCTTCCAAAAAACTTTAAACCAATCATTACTGATTTAAAATAAAGATGGTTTCAGCAGAAATAGGGAAACTGTTTCTTCTCTCAAACTATTTCAGATAAAACCTTTTGGTGGACGACTTTCGTAATAATAAAGTATCCCAACTCGCCGCCATACTGTCTGTTATTTCAGTTATATGACCATCACAACAAGCAGCGTTGCTTGGAAACGTTTGTATGACTTTAAAACTAACCATTTTCAGTCTAAAATGACAACAGATTCAGCAACTGCATAGCTTATTTCTTATTTCAAACGTTTTCAGAAACACAGCTGTTTTCGTAGTGAACGAGAAAGTTTGAAATCCAGAAAGCAGGCAGCCTACGAGAGAAGCGTTCGTCCAATCAGGTGCAGCAAATATGTGTGCAGCTGCAGACAGGTGAAGTCTGCGTTGATTTCTGTTGAAGAGCAGCTGTAGATCATCTGAGTTGTACGCAAATCGAGCGTCCAGTGTTAGGAAGCAGGGCGACCCCACATTGCCTCAAAATAAATATTCGGATACCACCGTCGTGACCAAATATTTAGAAATTTGAATATTCGGGTCCAGCCTTAGTAGTCTCCCGTTGGGTTTTGAGACAATGAGCATTGCCTACATTAGCTCCTTTATGCAAATGAGGTGCGTCAAACGGGGCTCCGACTCCTCACGAAACTTTGATGAAACTTTTAAACTCGATTTGTTTGTCTAAAATGAGAACATTTCTCACCTCAGATGTTTGCAGAAACAAATTCACTGAACTAATTTCTTAATTAAAGAGAGTTTCTAAATGAACCGCGATTGTTGGACCGGTTTTAAATCCAGGAAGCAGTCAGCCTCCGACTGAAGCATCGGTCCAATCGGATGCAGCCAATGTCTGTGCAGCTGTAGGAGGGTGAAACCTGTACTGATTCCTATACATATATGTCAGGGTAGAGACTGCGATTTGGTAGAGTTGGAGTTTCTACCAGTAGAGATTGCGATTGGAGTCTCTACCAGTAGAAACTCCAATCCTACCAGTAGAGATTTGTCAGGGCTAAGGTTAGACTTTTAAGGTTAGGGTCAGGGGTCAGGGCAGGGGTCAGATTTAAAGTTCCATCTCTACTGGTAGGATTGGAGTTTCTACTGGTAGAGATTACAATCGCAAACTCTACTGGTAGAGACTCCAATTCTACTGGTAGAGACTCCAATCGCAATCTCTACTGGTAGAAACTCCAACTCTACCAAATCGAAGTCTCTACCCTGACATATACATACACATATCTAAAAACACCCCTGTAGAGGCGTCACCCCAGGAATTGTCACTCATTGTTTCTGTGAAATGCCCTGCAGTGCGTTCTAGTGGAGCTTCGTTGCATTTTGAGAGACAGACCGTCTCCTCATAAAGTGGAAAAAATTTTAAATTCACCATTGTTAGTCTGAAATGAGGACATAATCAGGAACTGCATAGCTTTTTTCTCACCTCAAATGTTTTCAGAAACACATTTCTCTGAACTGTTTTCTTAATAAATGACAAATTTTGAAATCTGGGACCAGCATCCACCTGAAGCATTGGTCCAATGAGGTGCAGCCAATGTCTGTGCAGCTGTAGAAGGCTGTATTGATTCCTGTTAAAGAGCACCTTCAGTCATCGTGCTAAAAAAGAACCTGTAGATCCTTCACATCAGTGTTTTCTATGTTGTCGACGCAGTGCATTCTGGTAGCATCTCATTTCAGCTTGACAGACAAGGCATCACGTTGCCTGCTCCTCATTTGCATAAAGTTGAGGTCTTGGCTACTTTATGCAAATTAGGTGCATCAAGCAAGAGTCCAATGCCTCACAAAACTTTGAAACTCACCCTTGTTCATTTAAAATGAGCAGTTTCAACAGATCATTCCTCCTTTTAAACACACTTTGTCAAAATGCTTTCATTAAAAAAAAGATAAAGTTCCCCAATGAGCTGGTTTGAAATCTGTGGGCGTTTATCAAATCAGATGGAGCAAATATTTGTGCAACTCTAAGAGGGTGAAGCCTGTGTTGATTCCAATGCTGGGAAGCAGCGTGATCTAGAACGCTCCTGTGGACACGTACCATAAGAGACGAATTCTGCTTCAGAAGATTGTAGGTTGAGTCAGGCTGGAAAACATTAGATACAGAAAAAGCATTCATGCACCGTTTCATCCATAAAAATCCATTCATTACACATCAAAGATGAGACGAGCGGCTTTTAATACGATGTTGTCTGACTCCTCACACTCGCTCCTTCCCCAGAGTGTCTCTACGACAGAGTGTCTCAAGAGACAGCCGACAGCGCAGAGATTACGCAGAGATTGTCCAAAGTGAACAAATACATTTGTGAAAAGATAATGGACATCAACAAGTCCATCAAGAACGAGGAGCGGCGGGAGTCCAAGCTGCTCATCAGACAGACAGTCAAGATGGAGAACTTCACCTACGATGGCATTTAGCGATCAACCGTCACGCCAGCGCCTTCTGCTCCTGCGTGATCTGCAGGATTCTGAGGGGACTCCGTGTGGGCGTTTGGGGGAAGCTGTCACCGTTTCAGAAGCGCTTATATTTCTTACACATCGCATTTGGTTATTAAAACAAACAAGCCCCTTCCCTCCTCCCTGTAGAGTGACCGTCACAGCTCTCCCACTTTGCTAATTGGCTCTCAGACAGCTTTACCCACCAGTTAGAAATGTAAACACATGTGAGCTAGTTTGACATGAGCTGGTGTGAGTGTTTTTCTAAGCTTTACAGTGGCATTGGTACGGAGGTACGGTTTGTTGGGGTGTGTGCATATGTGTCAAAAGATGAGAAATTAGATATGATTGTTAAATTAATTTATTGTTCTGTGTCAGAACATAATTTTGGGTCCTTGAACTTTTAAAAAGTTTTGGAGGAAAAAAAGTTCCCTAGGTGAGGTTGTAAAGATGCTAGCTCGCATTAGATCTTAGTGAACGGTTGACTGTTTCACCCGACGGCTGCTGGAGTGTTTGCTGTTGGTACTTATTGCATAGAATGGGACATGAGTCTCAAATGCACAAGTCTTAATTAGTAACAGCCATATTTAATTTTGCGGCAGAGATTCTGTTGCTCCAAGAGATTAATTATGAGTGTGTGCGCCCCCTTAACTGTAGGTTAATCACAACACCTCACTTTATTAGAAAGAGGGCTTATAGAGATTTAATGGGCAGAATGACTCTAATGCCGAGTCCACAGAGTGCTGTATTTGTTTTGTTTTTTTTGTGTTGACCTGTGAGTTCCGAACGTTTGCCATCACTGAGAGAGCACAAGAAAGGTTTTGATGGGATATTCGTGTGTTACTCTTAATCATACATGTCACTTTCAGAAAACTTGACTGTTGGGTTGCAGTGGTACGGGCACATGGATGCCTAGAAAGGCCTTAAATGGATTTGGCAATCACCAGGGACTGGTACGCTCCTAGGTTTTCTAGTAAGCTGTGATTGTAAATATATAGCAAGCTGAAGTGATGAAGCTTCACCTGCACTTTGCTGTGAGAATGTAAGAGGTGGCCAGGTACTATTTTCTGTGTGGTTCACACCATTAAGTTGAGCTGAGCCGGACTACTGCCGGGATGAAAATCAGGGCACGGCTCTGCACGGTCCAGGTCATCTTCTTGTGGGAGCAGTGTTAGCGGTGGGTAAAGCTGTCTGGAACACTATTTTGCTGTTGAAGCTGTCTGGCCCTGCTGAGCCCCATAATAACCCCCCCTTGTTTAAAGCCACACCACTGGGGAACAAAGTAAGGTTGCTCCAGTGACAATTTCCTCTGAGCTATGCCATCAGAACTTTTAAAATGTCCTGTTTTTCTTGTATGTTTTTCATGTTTTTTTTTATTTTCTTTCCTCTCCTGTTGATACATTGTTTTGATCCAAAATGGTTTGTGTGGCTGTCTGCAGGCTGGAACTAAACGCTGCAGATTGAAATCTCAACTGTGACCTAGCTGTGGCTAACTGTGAATCTGCTGCAGAGCTGCCCATCAAGCCTTTCTCCTCTTCTCACTCTTAGATTCTCGTTTGTCCGCCGGTTTCTTTCCTTCTGTCTTTTTTTTTTTTCTGTCTGTCTTGTTTTTTTTCTTGTTGTTTCAAAAAAAAGTTCAGATCAGCCTTTTCTTAAGCTACTTTATGTTTTTGGAGATATTTTACTGTACATAAATCACATCTTTTTATTTTTCCACAAAACATGGATGTTTCAATTTGTAGTCATGTTACAGTTTAACGGTTCCGGTTTAAGTTTAGCTAATTGATGTTGTAATTCCATGTTTACTGTCAATTTCATGTTTCTTTTTACGTTTATATGCATATATATATATATATATATAGATATTATTTTTTTCATATGAATTGTTGGCTTTAAGCTTGATGTTGTATCCAAATGTAGATCAGTGGATTCTACAGATGAAAAAATATCCCCCCGCTTAGCCAAAGTGATCTCTGTGGAACGAGAGAGACGAGGCTTTCCTTCCATCCGATTTTTGACAGAACCCATACATTACATTCACAACATGTGATATTTAACAAACCTCACTTTAGGATCTGCGTACGGATCCGCCATAGTAAGATGAAACCTGTATTGTTAAACCGTTGCGCTCGAACAGTTGAGATGCAGTAGTTAGATCAACACAAATCATTTACATTGAATGCACTTTAAACTTCTGGGCGATTTCTTCAAACTTAAAGAAATGTATTTGTGGTATTTGTCCTTTTTTTTTTTTTTAAAGAAAAATGTGTTTATAGATTAAGACCTAACAATCATTGTGTTATCATGAAGCACCTTAGAACATTTTGGTTTATTGTTTGTTACGGCAGTTGTGGGATATCGTTTTGTTTTGTTGGTCAGATGAGCCCCTGACACGCCAATGCTCCACGACACGCTTGATAGATGTAACGATAAGTTTAAGAAGATTTATTCGGGGTGTTAGGAAAAGCATTTTTCATAAGTTAAATTATGTTAAAACTGGAATCTCAAACTCTTGAATTCTCCAGCCTCCTGAACAATAGATGGCTTATTTGGCGAATTGACAAGCAACAAACAAGTCGTCTGTGCAAAACATGATTCACCAATTTAAAGACTTTTAACCAACGAAATGTGCAAGCTGACTGGAATTTGTGCTTTAACTTAATGTGTCAATATGCTGGTTATGTATAAATATGACTTATATAGGCATAAATAATTGTGTATTTTTTACAAATGAGTGGTAACTGTAAGCCAAAGTATTGAATGCTGAGATCAAGCTAAAGAAGGGGGATGCTGACTGAGGAATCAGCAGGGTTTGCACAAAAAATGGCCCATGCCACGGTAATGGAGCTGAGTGAATCTTAAGTCACCTCAACGGTGACGTGTTATTGATATATACATATATTTTTTTGGGGGGGGGGTTCGTTTTCAAACAATTCCTTTGTTTCAGCATCCTTTCCTTTTTTGTTTGTTTTATTTTTCCCTGTACAAAGCAACATGTGAGGTTTACGTGCGCTAGCGTGTATTTGACAATTCATGCGATTTTTAAAAGAAAAGATTTCTGCTGTGCAAAGCAACCTTGCTGAAAATTCTGACACGTTTTGTCGAGTGTTGTGTTTGTGTTTGTTTCTTTGTTGTTTGATGCCAAAAGGGGGTGTGGTTAAACAATGCTTAATGAAAGAGCGTTTTTATAGAGCTATTACGTCCTGTAAAACACGTTTTTTGTTTTTCACATGGCTGGTTTTCCTGGAGTGCGGTTTAGCCTAATCCTTTAACCACCTTCTGTGGATGAAAGCTGTATGGAAGTACTGTATGTTTTTAACCCAGATTCGACTTAATCTGTGATGGCAAGGGCGATCTTTATCAAATGTACCGAGTCACTTGCAGAGAGGCGGTTTGGGTTTTAGCAGCATATTAGTAACGTACACCATTGCATACCCAGTGCAGGGCCATTAATGGATGCTATAGGCTAGTTTGGCTCTGCAACACCACCACCAGACCTTCCAGTGCTCTCACTGTCACACTTAAGTAGCGATAGGCAGGAAACATAACCTCGCTGGCTCTGTGATCCTCTTCTATGCCAGCTCTAGTTCCTTACTCTTGACATTTATACGGACTAGATGTTAGAAATGCACACGTATCGAGATAATAGCGAATCTTTTTTCCTCCGCGTTTCGGTGTTTTTGGCTTATGTTGTGAACACCCTGTCAAAGCTTCAGGAGCTTTATGTTGCTTTCTGACAGTTTGATTGGGGAGAGAGAGAGGGAAAAAAAAACCCATCCATTTTTAACTTCACTCTGTGCAACAAGATAAGTGGCTCCATGTGGCAGTTCTCAGAAGTTAAACGTACACAAAACACATTACCGTTTGAGCCTCAGATACAATGTCAGACTTACTTCGAGATCAGAAAAACGGGAGGAATACATCGTTAGGCCTATATTTTTATTAAAGGTATCAGTAACTTTGTATACAATCCACAAACCGGTTCTACTTCATCTAACTTCACCGTCCTACCTCATTGTTACTCTGGTGTTTGTCAGTGACTGTAAACTTATGTGTGTATATTAAAAAAAAAAAATCTATAGGTTAAAGGTATACCTGGTTACTCTGAACATGTACAGCATATACAACTTGTAAAACACCTCAGTACACAAATATCATTCTTAGGAGAAATCAGTTTTATTACCTGCTTAAAGATGCTGCTGTAAAGGGGTGTCTGTGTGAGGGGTCGTCTCTGAATATATATCTTCGCTCTTTGCTATGTTGTGCAGTTGATCGGTGGTTGTGTTCTGTCTCTGTATTGCATTCTGAGATTTTTACTGGTTGACGGTGCTACCAGCAAACAGTTCAAAAACTGATCTATCGGACCTCAAATGGTGCTGTTTTTCTATGTTTTTATCGTCATACAGCTATGTTTTATTCAGGTGTCTCAACCGCCACTATCCCCTCAGCTAATCAGATTCTAAGCCAAAATATCTTGCGAAACCGATAACCCTGCTATTACTGTATCGACTTATATGCTATCCATCCAAATATTGTAGATAGTGATTATATCCTCAGCTGTGAGTTTCAGAAGTACCTCAGAAGTTGCTGATTTTAAATGGATGCATCTGTTGTCTGTCGACTTACATTGTTGCAGTTGTATTTTCAGAAATATGCATTTTTACTGGTTAGATCAGGTTACGCCATAGATAGTACATGATTATTAGCTCACACTCAGTTAAATTCAAAGGATACCACTGTTGACTGGTTTGCATGCCAGACTGTCATACAGGAAATCTCACGTGGACTCGGCAGTGTGTTGCCGCAGTAGAAGAGGCCCTCTGCAAAGCCATGTTCTGTTTGAATCAAAGTCCGGCTTGTTTTCTAGTAGAGCGATTCCATTGGTAGTCTTAATTTAGAAGTGATCCTGGGAATGTGTTGACTTCTGGAAAAAAAAAAAAAAGAAGCGTGAAATCGAGATCGCTGAGTGCATCCATGAAGATGTCTTTGTGGAGTTTCCTGCATGTCAGTTGGTACAATCAATTCGATCTCGTTGCCACTTTAATCTGTGATCCCCCAGTCGTATCGCTTCGTCCTTCAATGTCATTTAAATGATGTAATTTTCAGTGTTAAAATGATGGATTTAGTGTAGCAATTTGTTCAATGATTGACTTACTGTGAGCTTGGCTTAAGTGTACAAAAAGTGCATTATATTTTCTTTCACCCTGTTCGCAAACACCAATGGAATCTTTTCTGCGCCAAAGTGTTTGAAGTATGTTTTTTTTTTTTCTGCTTTTGAAGGGGTGGGGTGGTCTACCTTTTAGTATGTATGCACTTGTTTTTTTTGTTTTGTTTTTTGTTTTTTAATCCAACCATGTTTCTGAACATGAAATGTGCTGGCGCCTCTCTACTGTGAGTAGTGTGTGTTTGAAATACACAGCTGTTGGTTTTATGGAAGCACTTAAGCCATTCGTTGGACTGTTTTTATAATGGTTCAATTGTAAGCTTTGCTCTGGTCCAGGGAATTGACCCAGGGAGCTTTGTGTGTAATTGAATTCCTATGCAGGTGTTGAGTTACTAACCTGGTACCACATCACTGTTGGGTGGAGGACCAACTACAGAGATGGATAACTGGAGAGAGTTGAATGTGTCCGCACAGCCTTGAGATTGAATCAAAGGGGACAAACGGCGACATGACAAATCCATACAGAACTACGCTTTCACACTTGTTGAGTTGAATTAAACTGAGCTAAACAGGGCTGCTTGGGTATCTACCTGTCTATACTAGTTATAAATGCATTGCAGTGATCATTAGGGGAAGACAGGGTTATTACTGTATGGATTATTTCCAGTTGGTATGATAATGTGAAAAGAATTTCAAGACTATTGCAGTAAACACTCCCTCACCCTACTTTCGCCTCCCAGAGGCAACCCTACATTTACAGAAAATGTTAAAAGTATATGCGATAGAGAGTGTACATGTCTTTGCTAAACCGGCCACACCTCTGCTATGCGAGCAACTCTTTGACGCTTAGCATCCTGTTCTGTGTTTTCTCTTGCTGCATTCAGGAACACCTGTTTAATGTATAGATAAACAGAAATAAATCAAGACTTTTATTCTATCAGCTCAAACCTTTTGTCTTTTTTCTTGTCATTTTCTGCCTCAAGGTCGAACTCACATTTCATATAAGAAGCTCAGCGCACTGAGCAATTCATTGTTTAGCCTTTTAGCCGTATCAGTCTGTGGATGGTAATGTTGGGCAGTTTGCTAGCCTAGCCGCACTAGACCCATGTTCTGAAGGCACAAGGGTCAAGGACCGCTCGACAGGGAGGGAGGCGGGCTAAAAGGTTGTCTTTCAAATCACTCTGCAGCAATTGGGTAGGTATACAACCAATCAACGCAACGAATAGGCTGACGTAGTTCCAAGAGCGCCGGTGGATTGTGGCTAAGTCCCATTAGCTTCCCAACCAGCGGAGCAAACTGGTATATTAAGGATTTGCCATATCCCGTCGGCATAAGTCCAAATACGTCTTTCTTCTCAATGAAACACTTCAGTGCCGTCCTTTGTTTATCTTTCAAGTTGAATTTTAGCTTCAAATCTTTAAGGGCTGTGGCCAAAGCCGAGTCCAAAGATAACTGTTTATTTTGCGTCAGTTGTTTCTGTCAGAATCGTCGCGCCTCTGTCGTCACTTCATTACGCCCGCCTTCTGACTCTACACTTCATGGTGATTGGTCCGGCCAGTTTTAGGAGAATCCAGCCTCAAGCCTTATGGAGGGTAACTAGACCCACCCTGGCAGAGAATTAAATTCGTTGCCGTGGGTTGTCTAGCGCGGCTAGGCTAGCAGTTTGCTGCTCCACCACTAAAATATCTCAACAACAATTTTAAATACACATAGAATGCAAATGTTCTTCTGTTCTTACTTCAAGAAAAAATGTTCAGAAAAGTTTAACATTTCAACTACTCAGTTAACCTTCTCCAGTGTGAATTATATTGTTAAAATAATTTGACTAGCACGCAGACACAAATGACTGAAAAATGCCACCTTAAAATTCCAGCTAGGATTCCTTCCTCTGACTTTGTTAATCCTTTACCATCTGTTTCATCAAACAAAATGACAGTTTTCTATTTTTTACTTCAAGGTTTCCACCATATACATCACAGTTTGAGCTCCAACAAAGAAACTTCAGAACAATCCGAGGCTGGCATCAACATTTTCAATCAAATTTTCCGGTGCTTTAGTGATAAATCAGCGTGGCCACGTCACTTTGTTCACTAACAAAAGTTAGGCTTGTTCTAAGTGAGTAACTTCATTTTCACAGATGATATTTCCACCTCAATCTTTGTATTTTAAAATCAGGGTTAAATCCGTCCAATAACTTGAAGCGTGAGCCCACTCTTCAAGCCTTAAAGGTGTTATTTTTACACTGGAATCCCACTTAACTGATGTCACATGAGTTTTTATTTTCAAATTGGTGGCCGTGTGCGCTGACTGGGTTTCATAAAACCTTAATGACCCCGAGGCTAATGCAAAATTCTCAGCACGCGACAGCCCAGTAAACTTTTAATTTAAATGCAAAAAGTAAAATTGGAGTTGGAGCTTGTCACACAATAGCAGAGATGCAACCCGGGAGGCTGACACCATGAAGACAGACCGATTTCGTGACGGACAGAAAGCAGGAAGAGGCGCTGCAGTGTTGTTTCTCACAGAGCAGCCACACCTAGCGTTAGCTTTATCCTCTCAGTAGTCAGCTTCTGTCACCACCTGCCTTCACCTTTTACACCTGCTTTGACCACAGATTTTGGTTTTAAGTTTGTTTGTGGCTGCATGTTTGTGTATCTGCAGTGAAGGTGAGGGATTAGCAGCTAGATTTTTCCCAGTGTCCGCTGCAAGATAACAGAACAGCAGCAACCACGGCTAATCGTACTGCATTCATTCAGTTCTCCTGCTGCCGGCCTTCCTCTGTGCCACCCAGCAGGCCGATGATTGGCAGCGCTGTATCTAACATGTCCCATGTCCAAACCATATTGTAGTATCAGCTGAGCTGCATGAGAGCAAGATAAGGCAGAAAATGGGGTGTTGACATATCAGATATCTTGTAAGATGGCTTGTTTGCAGAGGCTTGAATCTAAAATGAGCCTCATCACTGGATGTTGGATTTGGATGAGTCCACATTGGAAACTGATACCAAGTGGCCACTGAAGGCCGTTTCCTCGTTCTTTCTCTAAACACACTGAGCTCCACTCACTTCCTCATCTCCTTATTCCTCTCCCTTGTCTTGCACACTGATGCATTTCCATATATTATTGCCTCTGTAAGCAAGTGTGTCGTGCGCCCAGGCTTTTCTACAGCCCAAGGGGACTCCTCAATGTCATTATCGCTAAAGCCTGCCACATGTCTGTAATGTATTGCCGCCTGCCTTTATTGGCAGCGCGATGATTCAGTGGTGGTGATGATGGATTAGTGCCGGCTGGGTCGAGCTGGGCTGGGCTGAGCTGGTCCAGACTGGGCTGGGCTCTGCAGCCTGTCGCATAAACACTGTGTCCTCCTCACACACTGCAGTATAGAGGGAGACATATTGTATTTATGTCACACACAGCCTAATGAATATGGTCATTTCAGTGCTTTTATGGCGCTTCTTGGAACATTGTCTGATTCATCTTGTTCGCCTTTTGCATTTCATGCAGACATGGTGCACACAGCAGCGCTGCATAATACGTGGCCGTAATGCATTCTCTTTATGACATTGTTAGGTTCTGAATGGAAATATAACCTCTTGTGTTGCCTGCTGTTGAAGGGGAAGCTCAGTGAGGGTGCAGACTGTATGTTACCTCAGTGTAACAAGATGTGATGTTTTTAGCATCGCACACACACAGCAGGTTTAGAGGAAGGACACACAGTGGCATGTTTTATGACTGAATATGAAACACACTCCATATAGTGCAGCCGCTCAGGCTGAACTAAACTTAATGGCACACTGGCCACCAACTAAAACCCAACACTCAGAACTTGATTACAGGCTTTTCAGTCTCTCCACGCCAGCATTCTGTTGTTCGCTGTCACTGTGGTCTGACTCCAGCCTCGACACGAGGAAATAAACGGACATTAATCCTAATTTCTTATTGCTTGCAGTGGCGACTGACCACCAGCGCTGCTGCTGTTAATCTTTTCTCTCCAGACAGACAGAAGAAATGGCAGTCCTGATGCACTGTTTTAAAAAACTGTAGTAAAAAAACAAAACAAAACATAAAAATCTGGCAGAAAAAAAGCATTAAAAAATGACAGAATACTGTGACATTAAAAAAACTGTGCAGAATGTTAAAATAACAGCAAATGTCTGATATAAACAGATTATAATTTTGTGTTTTGGCTGATATAAACACGATAAAACGGTGTAATTTTATGGCAATGTGAAGTACGACAAAAGATTACTTAAGAATGACTAATATAGATTTTTGATGTGATTATGTAAAGGGTTTTTTGTTGTTGTTTTTTATTCAAACTACTTTTTTCTGGGATTTTACTAAACACCTGTCATATAACAATGTTTACAGATATGAAAAATACATTTATCAGTATCTGTGAAAATAAAATAAAAATGTAAACAGTGAAAATGCTGTAATGCACAAACACATATTGTAAAAGAATGGATTACTGTTTGTAAAAATACAGGTTTTTGACTTTTCATGCTTAGAATTTGGGCCTTTTTTCACAGTCAACATGTTAATACTTATTTTCTCTAATTTTCTTAGATATTATCCATCATTTAACAAAACAAGGAAAATCAGAAAAATGACACTTAACAAAGGATTTACGATTAAGCCATACAATTTTCTTCAAAAAATGAGAAAATAGGTAAAATAATTAATTTTTATGCCACTTTAAATGCAGTAGTAAAACAGTATTGTAGTTTTCTATGGACTTGTGGACAGTATTTACAGTTTTGGCCTGTTTTTGGGGTTCATATATAGATTAATACTTTTTTTCTGTGATTTTGCTGTGTGTTATTTGTAAAGTCTTCAAAACAGGGAAGATCTGTTTCATAATTTGCTTTAAAATATGTTCCCAAACATTCATTTTTTTACAGTGTACACCGTGTGTTTGCTTTATCAGAGCATCATGCAGCCGAAGTGAAACACCAAACAACATCCCCGGTATTATTAACCAGCCTGGTTTTCTTAGCAGGAAATGTTTTCTTCAGTTCGTCCGTCGCCGGCTGCTACGACACGCAGACTCTGACTCCGTTCGAACCCAGCAGACTTATTTTGCTTACCCTGCAATATTTTTCCCCTAAAGGCACGGAGAGCTTTCTCATTACGGAAAACAATTAGAAAGCAACAAAAGAGTCGAGCTTATACTTTTCTAATTGAATCTCATTTGTGCTCCTCGCGTGACTGTAGGTGGAGGACTCGATTGCCTAATTTCTGCGAGGTTTGTTTTTGTTTTCCATTTTAAGCAGTTTCACATTATCTGCGTTTATTTACAGCAGCACGAGGCTGGAAGTGAAATATGCAAGAAATACGTTCATTGCATTATCTCTTCTTATATTCCCATCTCTGCTGCTGCTGCTGCTGTTTATCAGAGGAGCGACTGCAGGGTTAACAGACAATAGTCTGCCGCTGATTAATTCTGGTCTGCGCACACGTTGACGAGGTTCCACCCAAACCCTCATCCAGCTGCGTGTTCAAATGTCACTTGACTGTATGATAAGATATGCTGGTGAGTCTCGACTGTGGCTGTTAAATTCCTCTCTGCTGCCAGCAATATTCACAGGTCCTTATCACTTTTAACGAGCTTATTTTGCTGCTTCGATGATAAAAACTAGTAAAGTTTGCAGTCCGTCAGCCCCTCCGGCAAGTGGATGCAAAACTGAGCTCTTTTCCCCCAAACTCACACACATGCATACCTGTATACGCGCGCGCGCACACACACACACACATGCGTAGTTAAACACAGAGCATCCAAATGGCCTCTATTAATGCAGATGGCTCCCCCAATTAACAAGATTCAAAGCGATGATGAATTTTTCATTCTCTGAACATTTAAGCTAATTATGGCCCAAATGAAGCGGGTTCCATTGAATCACCATGGCAGGGACTGCCAATGGCAGCCAATGTCACTGTCACACTGCCACTCTGCAGCACCACCCTAATCACTACCACTGCTTAATATTCATCTCCCACTGCTGCCGTCGCCTCTCCCCTCCCCGACTCACCTCACCTCTCCTCACATTTCCTCTTTTCTTCTCTCCTTCCTCCTCCTTCCTCGCTTCTTTTCTCTCATAACTTCTACTCCTCTCTTTCCTTCACCGGTCCCCTCCTCCTCTCTTCTTCTATCTCCCCCTCTCTCTGCTTCTGTCACCATAGATGTGTTGTTTAAAATGGAAATCAACTAATTGCGCTAATAGCTTTTTAATGATAATTTAATGTAGTAAATAAAGCTTGTTACAAGCGAAGCAATTTTGTCGGATTTCAAGGGCAATCAATCTGTGTCCAATACAATCTGCTCACCTCCTTGATGACGGGTTTCCGATGTCAACAGTGTGTTTTTACTTTTCGTGTGAGCTGCAGGTCTTAACTACGTTCATGTCGACAGCTATGGATGCACAGAAAACAGCAAAACGTCCTCACAGGCTCATGCTTCACATCCACATACTGTCTCAGCTGTGTGCTTTAGGACTATGAATGGTTTGTTAGCTTGAAGTGAGCGAAGACGTCAGGGTTTACTAGCACTGAGTCTGAAAAGAGAGAAATGCAAAGAATGTGGCAACATGAATTGGATGCATGTGTGGACTTTGCATGCTGTGAAGCCAAAACATTAAAACCACTCACAGCTGAAGTTAATAGCATTAATTAGCTCTTTGACTCCTGGCATTCATGTGGCTGTAACCTTAACGCAAACCCCCTGCCTAATTGATCATGAATTCCTGACTTAACTGGTAAAATGTGTTGTATTTTGTCTTTATGGTGAACATTTTCTGAGCCCACCTGCACCATTAGCTGCTAAATAACCCATCATGTCTGCAGGACCATGTACTCTGCAAAAGTCGAGGAACACGACCAAGAGCTCAGGTTGTTCGTTTAAGAAGCACGCTGCTCAGCAGGTGGTTTTAAAGTTGCGGCTGATTGGTTCATGTTGTTTCATCTGCTTACAATTTTATACTAATGTTTGTTTTCAGCTGCACGTATTCTAAAGACTAGTTGCAGAAATGCAGAGACTAACAACTCTTGTATGTAGATCTCGGCTTAAAACGCAACTTCTACGTACAGTTCAAGCCCCAAAAGACTTTGTATTTGCTTTGTTGTACTTCTTCAGAACTTCTTCGTCTTTTGACATTATCCTTTTTCATCATTTGGTCTGTTTTGAAACAAACTTTATGCCCAGCGGTTGTCCATGCCATTTTCTTCTTTGTTGTTGGTTTAGATTATCAGGATCAAATTCTCCTTCAGAAATCAACATACCTGAGCTGTTTCAAGTCTGCTTAGCTTTGTGAGTCATTGTTATCCATTAAAGAGATTAGACTTGCCTTGTAATCAAAGATGAATAGTTCGTTTTGCATTTGGATTCTTCTGCATGTTTTTTTTAAATTATTTTTTTTTATCAACCATCCCCCCCAGACTAAACAAATTAAAAATGATGAGGAGCTTGAGCTAGAAAGAGAAAAGAATAAAGTGCCATGAGAAAGAAAAACAATTTAATTTCTCTTTTTATGTTCTACCAGTGGTCATTTAGCGAGCCTCTTTATTTAAATGGTAATGTGAAGCCGACTAAACAGGCATAGCGAATCAGCCTGAGAAGAGAGGGAGACTTCAAAAACAGCCGTGGTGTTTTCGGGCTCTGGGAGTTTATCTGGGTCCTTCCTCCTGTCGTCTGACAGAAGGAGGCAGAGTGGGGAGCCGATTGAGCGACAAGGATAACTCTTCTCAGTGTTGGACTATAATTAATTAGGTGTGATGAATTATACAATTTCGAGCAAACCCTGGCAGCAACTGGCACGTGCACGCTCCCAACACACACTCAGGTGCACGTGCACGCGGTGTCTCCGTCTCCTCATACGTGCTTCACATGCAGTAGAATCATTATTAGATGAAGGCATGCAAGACACAAGTCCTTCCTCTTTTTATGCAACCTAACGTGCTTTAACTGTCACTTTGTCAAATTGAGGAGACTTTTTACGAAAGCATTTAGATGCTGAATAACAAACCATACTGGGAAAGTACAATAAATTCTACCAAATACATCCTCAACTTTGTCAGGAATTCAGAATGATAAAATATTTGCATTGGAAACACATGCAGATTATTGCTCGTTTGCATTTTTATGTCCAAGAATTGAACATGAAAGTTTGTGGTCACATGGAAATGTCCTTATTTTCAAAAGAAACGCAGTTTTTTTGAGTGAAGATAACATTAAATCCATCAGAAATACAGTCAAGACATTGTTCATGTGATAAATGACTATTAAATATCTCCATAGGGGTACAGAGGAACATTTCCAGCATCCATCACTCCTGTGTTCTAATGCTACATTGTGTTAGCTAATGGTGTTGAAAGGCTCATTGATGATCAGAAAACCTTTGTGCAGTTTTGTTAGCAAAAGTGGGAGTTTCATAGAAAACATGAAATTGTCTGTCCATCAGCCCATAATTTATGACTGCATGAACTGTACACACTGACCCCGCAGGTGTTCAGAACAAACGCTTCTTATGAGGAAAAACTGTGCAAGGAGGTTTTGTGTTGCTGACATCTTTATAGTTCATCATCAAGAGATGCAATTGAAGTAGTCGCTACCGTATTTTGGAAGTGCTTTGATGCACAGCAACAAACTCTCCACTGACGGTGCCAAAACAGTGGAAAGTCCTAAATTCTCCAGATATCCTGTGCTATATCCACCAGCTGTGTTTGCAGCTCGTCTTACTTTTGTTGCATGAAAAGAGTTTGCTTTCAAAGTCCACATCGAGAACGTGAACCTGCTACGAACGAGAGGTTATCTGACTCCTATGCTCCGGTTGCCTTGAATTAAATGTTGGTAAATGCCACATCAATACAAATGAACACAAAAACACTGAAGGCATCACAGCAATCAATAGGACACTGTGTTCATGCATCAATAGATGTGAATGATCTGCTGTTTGGTTTGTTCTGTGACTCGGTGTATTAATTTTCTGCAGTGGTATTCACTCTGTGAAGGTGGACGGATGACTTTCAGAGGTCAACACAGTGATATTTGGACTATTTAATGAAAAAAGAAGTCGTTATTTAGTTTGTGCCTCTTTCATTTACTTTTAAATTAACATAGTAGGATGCTTAAACAGTGTATAACTCAGTAATGTTCAGTTGGTGCTCCTGTTGGTCTGTTAGTCCTCATAAACTTCTTCTTGTTGAGGTTTTTTAATGTATTTTTGAAAATGATTTTATTGGTAATTCACCATTTTTCCCTGTTTTGGGAAATTACAGATACTAACTCGTAAAATTGCAGTTTTTCATTTTAAAATTACTGTACTTAAATCAGCAAAAAATATTATTTTACATATCTTTGTCATTATTTAAAATACAAATTCCGATTATTATGGATTGAAAATTAGCATTTTTTAGCTGTTATTTTTGTTTTGTGAAATGAACTGGTAAAATCACAGGAAAAAAGTATTAATTTACATATTAACTGTAAAAAAATTAAAGGTCAAAGCTTTACATAAAGTCTACATCAAAAATCTAATATTTTTATCATTTAAAATTACTGTATTTAAATCAGCAAAAAAATGTTATTTTACATATTTTTGTAATTATTTAAAATACAAATTCTGATTATTAAGGTTTGTAAAATTAGCATTTTTTCACTGTTATTTTACAGATTTTCCCTCCTGTTTTTGTGAAATTACAGAAAAAAAATCTTTACTTACATGTTCACTGTAAAAAAGCCATAATAACACAGTTTATTACTACATTTAAATTAAAAAAATGTTGTTATTTTACATAGCTTTCCCATTATTTAAAATACCTAATCTCTTTATCAGGGATTAAAAAGTGATTTTAAAAAATGCAATCGTTATTTTATGGATGATAACTGGTATCATTTACATGTTAACTGTAAAAAGAAAAAAACAGAATTGTAAGCCGTTCATTATTGCATTTAAATCAGCAAACACATAATAATTTTATAAATCCCTTCTGTAATGCTCAGTTGATGTTTCCGTTGGTCTTTTCCTCATAAACTTCTCTCGCTGCAGCTTCTCCAGTAAACACTTGATAACCTTTTAGTTTTTTTTCCGCCAAAGTTGTCATTTTAGTTCGAGGATTTCACTTATTTTCTTCTACCCGTCTTCACCCTCCTCTTCCTCAGTAACTGCACACTTTAAAAGCTCTACACCATCTTGATGGCGAGGAAGTCTTTATTTATCAGTGAGGGGGTGAAAAAAGCAGGAGTTTTTAGCTGCTCCGAGCACAGAATTTATTCCTACATGCGGCGAGATTTATCGTTATATGTGGCAAGATGCTGCAAAGTATCACTCCCTGCTGGATAGACACAGAAACACTGCGTCACCACGTTAAACTGATGGATTAAACGATAAAACGTCCCCGCTCCTCCATCAACCTTTAACACCTTACATCACAGCGCTTCTGAGTGCTTTCTGCTGTCTGATGGGATTCGTGGCCGAAGACCAAACTGACACTTGTCTTCTCCGCTCAGTGTCAAACCTGAACGCTACGAGTCCCAAACACACACACACACACAAACACACAAACTCAGCCTGCCAGCAGGTGCTTTTAATGGCCGGGTGTTAATGAGAGTCTTGTTTGGAGCTGTCAGATGACCCAGGGCCATGCAGACTGACACCAGCTCCATGTTCACAGCTCTGGAGGTCACCGCGGTCTGGGTTCGTGTCCCGGTTCACGTGTGTTTGGCGAAACGCAGGGAATCATTTATCAAACCGAATTACTTTTATAGCCGGCGAATTAACATAATATCAGTATATCTTTCGTCTTTTTTTTAGTAGGTTAATTTTCAATCACTACAGTTGGCGGTAATCTTAATTTTAAATCTTATCTGCTGAGTCTATTGTAGGGAAAGGGTCATTCTCATTGTGTCTGACTGTCAGTGATCTGTGGGGACCTGCTAGCATGATAGGACACGGAAATGGAATTTATTTCCACCACATTTTTAACAGCTTTAAAATGGAGTTTTTTTTCTTCAGTGATTTATTGGTATTTCACTGATTTTCTCTGTTTTGTAAAATTCCAGATAATAACTAGTAAAATAGCAGAAAACTGTATGTAAAAAATAAAATTAAAAAAATCAGAAAAACAGACCAAAACTCTAAATAATGTCCACATTAAGGATCTATTTTTTTAGTGTTTGATTTTCAAATTACTGTATTTAAATCAGCAGAAAATAATTGCTATTTTACATATTTTTGCCATTTTTGCCATTATTTGTTCAGTGACTGAATTTTTTTTTTTTTAAATGGAACTGTTATTGTAGATTTTCCCTGTTCTGTTAAATTACAGATAATAACTGGTAAAATTGCAGGAAAGAAATATTAATTTACATGAAAATAAAGTTTTAAAAAAAAGCAGGCCAAAACTGTAAATAATGTCCCCTTTAAGAATCTGTTTTTTTTTTTTCAGTGTTTGATTTTAAAATTACCATATTTGGATCAGCAAAAAAAACATATTGCGATTTTACATATCTTTGCCGTTATTTAAAAAAAAAAAAAAGGTTCTGTTTATTGGGGATTGAAAAATTTATTTAAAAATTTAACAGTTATTTTACAGATTTTTCCTGCTTTGTGAATTCACACACAATAACTAGTAAAAATCACAGAAAAATTTGATCATTTAAAATAATAAATATAAATTAATTAATGTGTCAACTATAAAATAAATAAATAAATAAAACAATCCAAAACTGTAAATAATATTGACATCAATTTTTTTTTTAAATTCCAGTGTTTGATTTTAGAATTATTGTATTTGAATCACCTAAAAACATATTATTTTACATATCTTTCCCGTTATTTAAAAAATATATTCTGTTTATTGAGGATTGAAAAATTTATTTAAAAATGTAAAAGTTATTTTACTGATTTTCCCTGCTTTGTGAATTCACAGACAATAATAGAAATCACAGGAAAATGTAATTATTTATATATATATATATATATATATATAAATTAATTAATGTATCAACTGTAAAATAAATAAATAAAACAGGCCAAAAATGTAAATAATGTGGACATCAAAAATTTTAAAAAATGTCTTTGATTTTAGAATTACTGTATTTGAATCGGCTAAAAACATATTATTTTACATATCTTTCCAAGAAATGCTTTTAACCTGGATTTAAAAATGTCTATATTTGGTGACAGTTGGTGAAATGATTTGTATTTTCTGAACATATCACAGATGTATTCTAAACCGTTCTGGGATTTGTAAATGATCGGTAGGGTCTTAAAATCTATTCTGTGACTGACTGGGAGCCAGTGTTAGATTTTAGAAGAAAAACAGGCCAAAACTGTAAATAATGTCCATGTCAGAAATCTGTATTTTTATAAAAAGTCATTCATTCTTTTTCAGGATTTTGTTTCGATAAATTACTGTTTAGAAATCAGCAACAGATTTTTATTTTTTTTTGTTTTTATTGTCACTTTATAGAAATTTGCGATTCATTAAGATGAAAGTTTTGTTGCTTTATGTATATGTACGCTTTACATGCTGTTATTTTGAAGATTTTTCCTGTTTAAACCCCCAGAGCATGGGAAAAAAAATTAACTTACATGTTGACTTTAATAAAATGAATAAAATTTAAAAAATCACACAAAAACAGGACAAAAAACTGTGAATACTGTCCACATCAAATAAAAGTAATTTAGTTTTTTTTAAGTGTGTGATTATCAAAGCACATGGTTTAACTGTATTCAAATCAGCAAAAACACATATTCATGTTATTTATATTATATTATATTCACAGTTTTTACCCACAAAAACACAGTGAGAGAATATAATAAGAAAACTACAAGTAATTTGTACTTTTTGTTTTAAAATTGTACTTTTTTAAATCACAATAATTGTGTAAAAGTCATTTAATTTTTTGCGTACCAACGGTTGCTTTGTAATTCACAGCAAAAAGCTCATTATTTATCACACCCATGTACTTCTATTCATCATTTTTCCTTAAAATTCTCCCATTTGTATTTTTTTCTAAAATTGTTTCGCCAAAAGTCCACAGTTGGCCCTTTATTGTGATTTTAGGAAAGCTTGAATTGACAGAGAATGTTAAGATATTACAGAAAAATAAACTAAAAACAGGCATCTCCTACATCTTCTCAGAGCTGTAGTAACCGTATCACTGTGGATGAAGATTTTAATGTGCTCTTTTTCATTTCTTATTTAATTTCAGCCATTTTTGTCTTCATATCAACAGAGAAAAGTTTAGAAAATTTATGTGCGGGAGTAAGACAATGAAACTCATCTAATGGGATTCAAACTGGACAGCAAGATGTGTGTCCTGATCCTATTCTCTTCTTTTGAAGCCACAACAGCAACGCAATATATGCTTCTTTTAAAGTTTCACCCAAAAACAGAATCAATTTTCTTTTTTTTCCCCGTGCAGTGTTATTTCTCTTCCGTGTCCTCAGCCAGTGTTTTCCAACCTTTAGCACACTCGCTGTTAGTCTTCCTTTATGTGTTGACAGTGAGAGTGTAATCTAGCTCGCTGTGTGGAGACCAATTCACAGAGTGGGAAGTGCCTGTGCCGGAGCCAAGCTGTGCGAGTGCGGGTCTTTGTGTGTCCTCGTGTGTGCGTTTAAGTAAAGGAGACTCGAGCTGACAGTTTGCCAGCAGCCTTGCACCTGCACACAGCTAGGTGTTGATCTCAGACGAGGGGGTTGAAGAGGGGAAGACAGGCAGAGGGGGAAGGTGAGGAAGGGATCCGAGGCGAGGTGTTGGGGACGGATTAGAAAAGACTAGAGAGGAGCACGGGATGGGAACTCTGCCGAGGTGGCGTCGCCGTGACATGTAATTCCTGTCCGTACGTCTCCTCGCCGTGCACGAGCCACAAGTGGGAAGGAAAATGTGCAGCTGTGTGACAGGCGGGGTGGGAAGAGGCAATTGGATTGATGCATTCTTTCTTAGGTAACTGCCAACACCAGAGCGCAGCCGGGGCCTCGTTTGTCAGACTCGAGGAAATAGCATTACGGCGTGATGTTTCACTCCGTCTTTGGCACCTCGGTTCCAGAATTCAAAACGGGAGACAGTGGCTACGTTTATATGCAGTCAAAAACCCTTTCTTAATAAAACCCTTTCTTAATCGGAATATTAGCGATAACCCGGTTGTGTACGGCCATGTAAACACCCACAAAAACCCAAATATGCTCATATTCCGGTTTTTAAAAACCCGAATAAGACCCCTGGGTTACTCCTTTTCTAACCCGAATATCTCGTCATATAAACGCGCATCGGAATATCCCCATAGAAAGAAACATTAGTTTGCGTTCTGCGCATGTTTCATCCGAAAGGAATCTTGGTCTTTTGAGTACGGCAACTACTGGTATGCCGCGTGACCCACCGGAAATGCACAAGGAGAGGTAAACAGACATGGAGAAACCCACACGCGGCACCACAGCGTCACACAACAGGAGTAACTGTCTGTTTAGACATGTAAACGGGTTATTCCAAATGTTTCAGAAACCGGAATATTGACCTTAACCCGAATATTGATGGCATATAAACGTAGTCAGTGATGCTCACACAAAGTGATGGTCAATTTAAAGGTGGTTAAAAAGACAAAAATGGGATGTTTAGCATCTTTAAGTTGCCGGCCTCTCGAATGGTTTGGTTGAGATCGTACTGAACATACACTACTGCTCAAGTTTGAGGTCATTTGAAAATGTTATTTGTGAAAGAAAAGCAGTTTTTCTCACTGAAGATAATATTGAATTTATCAGAAATGCAGTCTAGACGTTGTCAATGTGGTAATGTCCATCCATCCATTCTCTATACACCGCTTTATCCTCACTAGGGTCATGGGGGGTGCTGGAGTCTATCCCAGCTGACTCGGGCGAAGGCAGGGGACACCCTGGACAGGTCACCAGTCTGTCGCAGAATGTGGTAATGTGTCAGTGTTTATTCTAGCTGTAAACGGCTGATTCTTAATGGAATATCTCCATAGGGGTACAGAGGAACATTTCCAGCAACCATCACTCCTGTGTTCTAATGCTACATTGTGTTAGCTAATGGTGTTGAAAGGCTCATTGATGATTAGAAAACCCTTGTGCAGTTATGTTAGCACATGGATAAAAGTGGGAGTTTTGTCTTGGTGACCCCAAACTTTTAAACGCTAGCGTATCAGGTGTCCTCTGCAGAAAATATGTTGCTGCAAATACCATCAGTTTCTGCCTCTGTTAGCTGTTGGCCCACAGAAACGTCGTCTCTTGCATGGTTAATTTTAATGTGGTTAAAAAGCAAAAAAAAACTAAACGTAAGCATCTATGTGTCGCCTACATTTCGATTGTTTGAGGTACATTCCTTATGTTGCTGCAAATAGAAGTTTCTGCATCCATTAGCTGTTAGCTGTGAGCTTCCTGCTGCCCACAGAGCAGAGAAACTTAGACAATCTCTCTAGAGGGACGCTCAGTGGGACAGCAGGGAACTCCACAGCACTGTTAGCATAACACACTGAATTATTAAAGTCCATAGCATTGATAATTCAATGCAGTAGTGCAGTGTACGACAGGGGATCTGTAACGGAAGGAAAAAATAATATAAATTGGACTTTGGTGTGATAAGAGGAGAAATTGTTGGGGGCTTTTTTTTTTGCAGGTGCTGTTTTAAACCCTGTATGTAGGGATTTACTGCCCTGCATGACCCAGTTGAGTGGTGGAAGAGGAGCGAGAGGAATAGCGACAGACAGATGGGAGAGGGTTAATTGAAGCTGACATGTGTCCGGTGTTTGTGTGTCCCCAGATGACACCAGGCTCTCTCCCATATGCTGGCGTTGCCTCGTTCAGTCCCTCTGAAGAGCAGTTTTTATACCACAGACTGAACAAATCCTCATCGCTATACGTGTCTGTCGGTCATGTTTAGTTGTCGTGATCTGGTATCCCCGTTTTTGCTGCATGCGTGTCCACATACAGTATGTGTGAAATGTGCAAATAGTCGAAATATTTGGGTTTATTTCTAACTCTGAATGAGCCGAGTCATGTTTGTTAGTCCGAGGCCATCTGGGTGTTTGAGGTTCCAAACTGAAGCCAAAACAGGACTGCAGGACTCAAATACACCTCCAGAAAATATCATGCACTCTTCATATTCTTTCTTATAAATTCATAAAGCATCTGTATTTTGTGAAAACTGACAGAAAACAAGTGTATCAACTTGTCAGATTGTTCGAATAATTTTAAATGTATATATTTTGTGCAAATTCACAACATGAAGTCATCTTGGGACATTTAAGGTCAAGATTAAGTTTTATTATTTTACTAACAGTCATTTTGTGTATTGTCTTTGCGCTTCTTTGCTCAGCCACAGATGTCTTTTTCTTCCTAAATACATAGGAATATGTTCAGTATCAGTGTTTTCCGACCAGAATTGTAACTGCAGCTTCGTTAGATCATACCAAGTAATATTTCACTTTCAACACAAATCTGAACTGCACATGAACAGAAAAGCTCACAAGCAATGCTACTTTAGGTTGTTTAAGGAGATTTACGGAAGGATTTTTCTCCATCTCAGTACCAATACTGGTCTGAAAACATCATAGAGCACAAACGACACAGTTTTTTTGCACAAAAACCAGTTTCTCATTCACTTTACTGTACAATTTTACATTATTTACAAACTCACATTTCCTTAAAAATACAACTTTATTTCAGTAATAATGGACACTGACAACTTTTGCTAATAATTCTCGGCAATAATTAATGTAATCTGAGTTTTTTTCTTTTTTTTTTTAGAAAGTGTTAGCAGGAGTTTAGTTTGATGCTTCCAGCTGTTTGTCGAATTCTTTCCTCAGAGTTTATTAAATACCTGCAGCATCGAACAGCAGCAGGATAAATATGAGCATCTTCAAATCAAGAGAGCTGCACACTCTCTTAAATTGTTCCACGCTCAAGTGGAACAACTTAATAAGAGTGCTAGTAACTTTATCAAATACTTTGAGCTATAGTTTCTACCTGACATGGAGACAGGTATAAATAGAAGGGGGGGGGGGGGGGGGGTTATGATGGGACTCAGAAACACCCCCACAATTTAATCAACTGTTCCAGTAAGTCCAGAGCGGTGGATTTGTAGTAGGATCGTAATCATGTGACTGACAGCAGGCAGATGACGTAGTGTTCACTTGTTGTCATGGTTACAGTGACGTGCTGCTATCTCACAATGATACAGAAATCTTTACCAAATCTGTGGATCCAGACTATAAGCTGCATCACTGCCAAAATCTAATCAGGTGGTTCTCGTATCATTTCTGACCTTCCCTGAAAATTTCGTCCAAATCCATTAGTCCGTTTTTGAGTGATGTTGCTAACAGACAGACAAACAAACGACGATTGTCTCATAATTCCACCATGTTCCTTGGCGGAGTAATAAGTAATTCCTAATGCCTGCTACCTTTCTCCTCTCGAAAACCATGCAGTTTGGTTTGCTGTAAATTACAGTTCTACAGTTCTTTTTTTTTGTAAATGTTGAATGCTGTTTATGTCTCCAACACTTTTCAACACAAAGCGGCACCCTTGTGCTCAGTCGTCAGCATTTAAGGTGGAATGTTACAAAGTTCTATAGACGAGTAAAATTACATAACTTCTCCCAGCTGCACAAGATGATACTACTGGTTCCTCTGTGTGTTCCAAGTAAAGTTCTGCATATTTATTCATTTTCAGCTGAGCCGTGGAGATTCATTCATTCTGTCTCTGGCTGTCTGTCTGGATGCTGGTGTGTCCCAGCAGGCTTGCCGTAGACTGGCAGAGTGTTGATCTGACTGTCAGTGGGACCGGGGGTCTCCTTTCCCAGCACTCCTCTCCTCCACCAGCTGACAGACAAGGTCAGGGACTCATCCCGGCCGTCTTCCTCGGCTCCTGACAGCCTTTCCTCGGGGAGACAAACCTCAGACAACCCTGCGCCGCCCGGCACGCACCACCACCAATTAATATTGCATCACCATTTTCCAGTCTGCTCCCCGAGGACCCTCCTCTCAGGGTGTGATTGGGCGACCTCGGCCTCCTGCTTCCTGACCTCACTCTGCCTCCTTCAATAACAGCCAAGAAGTAGATTACGCTCCACGTCGCAGTAATCGGGTTGTCCTGTTGTAATTTATATTTCCACATGTTTTAAATTGAACAAAGCAGCAGTCTTTGCTGTGACGCGGCCCAGAGCTGCGACGTCATCGCGGTAAATTTGTTTTGTCCTGTTTCAGAGATGAAGGGTACCCAGCTGATCTCCTTTTTATTTTCAGCCTTGAGAGCAGCTTGACTCCAGGGACGATAAAAGCAATGTCAGTCGGGCGGTCGGTCCGCAACTTTTGTTCAGACCGAAATATCCCAACAGCTATCTGTTAAAATAACATGACGGGTTATTCTGACATTCTTTTTCCTCGTGAATTATACCTTCTGGTTTTAGTGATTCCCTGAGGCTTTCACACCAACCATGAGCTTCACAGCTGTGGTTTTAAGTGAAATATTTAAATAAAATTCAAAAATTTAACATTAATGTTCCGCTCTTTGCATAACACCCTGTTGATGGGGATTCTTTAGCTTTTCATCTTGTGTTAGCAAGCATTTGGGATGTTGATCAGAATTCTGCAAAGACAAAGCCCTAAATTCTTCCACAATTTTACATATATATTTCATTTTTTTGCTGTATGTACGAGGTCCATTTGGTAGATAGTACTTTTCTCTAAACACCATTGTAAGTTTTTGCATCTGTTAGCTTTTAGCAGTGAGTTTCCTGCTGCCCACGGAGCAGAGAAACGTCGACAATCTCTCTGGAGGGGCGCTCTTTCTTTAAAAAAATGGCATTATAGTGTGATGCCACAACTCTACTTTATGTTTAGTGCTAATCAAATATTAGCATGCTTAACTTAGATTATGAATATGGCAAACAAAATGCCTGCTAACCTTGTTGGCTTCGTCACTGTGAACATGCTAATGCTAGCATTTTAGCATTTTTTTATTTGGTTATTTGTGTGATTTTCAATATGTATTTTAATTATTTATAGTAAGCTTTATTATTATAAATAAGAATACCTCTTGGGAAAAAAGTGTAATTTTACAGCTTTTTTTTATATTTTACATTTTTTTCCGTATATTTCATATAGATTGAAAAATTAGTAAAACTAGAAACTTTTATTAGAAATCAACATACATTTGCAAATGTATTTTAACAGTTTTAAGGTTAAAAAAAATTCTTTAACTAATTTAAAATAAATTTTGCTTTTATTCACAATGCCTGTTTTTTTTTGGTGTTATTTTACATTAGACATTTTATGAACATTTTCATGTATTTTAAAAATACAGAAAAACTATTAAAATAAAAGGGAAAGAAATATGTAAATTACATATATATAATATATTCTAGGTAAATTACTTTCAGTTTTTACACATGTTCATATCCTTCATAAAAGACTAAAAAATAAATAAATAATACTCATGTTGTGTAAAATTAAGGCCAGAAATTTTAATTATGGGAAATTCCTGTATTTTTGTGGGATGGTTATTTTCCAGTAATTTCTTATTATTAATATTGACTTTTTTTAAGTTTATTTTTTACAGTGTATGTTAAAATAAATTTATCTTTGGATCTGTTCTCTTCTGATTTTCAAAAAAACACAAAAACGCAACATCAGGATTGGTGAAAATGAATCTCTTCTCCAAAGCAATCACTGTCACCTTTTAGAGGGACAACAAAGGGTCCCCCCAATACAGAGAAAACCATACAGAGTTTGTATTGTAAGTAAAATATAACCCGGTATCCATCATTTTGTGGCGTGTGATGCCGAGGACAGACCCATCAGAGGCAGATTATTTTATGGATTTCTTCACTCCGTCGCCGCGTTTTATCACTCTGATTGCGGAGCCACTGTTTCGGCCTTGTAGCTCCATTCTTCAAACTCCGAACTACTTGCAGTGAGAGACATAACACCTCCTGCGACCTTAGCGGATGACTTATCCTCCCACCTTGGGGACTGAGTAATGTGCTTGTGGCTCTGAGAATAGCTCCACCGCTGTCCATCTGGGTTGGGGTCGGGAGCAGCTCGGGCTCGCTGCAGCGTATTTGTCTGAATCACCGGCTCCTCGCTCGTCCGTTTCACTCGTCCTCTCCAGCGTGCACACACACCTACAGCTAGCCGACGTCCACACACACACACACACACACACACACACACACACACACACACACACACACACACACACACACAGTATACATGCTACTGCTCAGTATAGCATGATGGAGGAGTGCCGGGGCCACGTGTCACACCTCGCCTCCTGAAGCACTCACCTGGCTTCCCCTCGGCACTGATTCACTCCAACCCTGCAGAGGTGGCACGAATATGCATTTTTCTGCTCAGATTGTGCTCCGGGACAGTTGTTTTTGGTGCATTTCTTTAAATATATCCTTGATGCAGCTGCAGAAAATGCCCGCTTGTTATGTCCCATCACATGAGGGGAGAAGAAAGAGTGTAATTTTCAGCTAAGGAGTTTGTGTGTTGCAGATTTGAGTCAGAAAGCTGACTTCTTCACAGTCAGTGCATGTGTGCATATGTGTGTGTGTGTGTGTGTGTGTGTGTGTGTGTGTGTGTGTGTGTGTGTGTGTGTGTGTGCGTGTGTGCGTGTGTGCGTGTGTGTGTGTGTGTGTGCGTGTGTGTGTGTGTGTGTGTGCGCGCTCCACAGATTGCTAATCTCTCTGAAGTCCTGTTTGTTCTCCAGGTTTGCCCCCACTACAAACATTCCCCTGATCAAAGCTGTTGAAAAGGCCTGCCACTTCAAACAAAGTATACACATACACACATACACACACACACACATGCATCCATTCCAACGCAGCTCTACACGTTGTCATGGTAACCACGTTAATCCTAAAACCAGCCCGTCGTTCGGTCGTTGTTGCGTCAGAAATGGGAGGAGGAAACGCGGCCGTCATGAAGCTTAATTACAGTTTCGGTGCTCGTTTGAATTATGTTGCAGAAGTTTTTTTTCATTGTAGGAGAACAGCAGGTCTGGAGGTTAAACTCTAAACTTCTACGTCACCATTCGCTCCGGTTTTTCATTTAAATTCAGACTCTGTCTCCCTCCTCTCTCCAGCTTCCCTACATCACTTTTTTTTTTCTTTTAGCAGTTATACAACAATCCAAAAATTCATCCCTTTTTTCCCTCTCTCTCTTCTATATTCCATAAGTCATTTAATTTCCAGCGATAAGCGGCGATGTTATCTGAGACATTTGATGTGAGCTTTATCAGGGAGTTGTATTAACAGCAGGTGTTACGCTGCGTTTAAATCCTTTCAAGTTAACTCACAGAGAGATTAGGGAGATGGAGAAACTCTTAGTACTTTTTTTTTTTTTACCTTTTTAAATCACAAACAAAACCAAAACATGTCAATTTACCCCGTGGGTACAATCAGAGCCTTTATTCTGCTATGCAAATACTTCAACTTGAGCTAGAATGGAAAAATAATTTTAAAAAGTCACTGTGGTGATGCTAAGTTTGACTTTTCTACTGTACAGCGATGGTGTCTTCATTGGCCTGATGCTAATTGTTTATCTATAGTTTGGATTTGTGTGTTAATGGAGGACGCTGAATGCTGAATTCCATTTGCAATTAAAAGAAAGCCAATGAATAAAGGATTTTTTCAGCCTTATGTGTAATTGTAGGAGTACTGATCGATACTTAATGGAAAGTCTGTCAGCACTCTTCTGGAGCTGCACTTTTCCAGCTTTGCCAGACTGGAATCAACTCAGTCCAGCTCTGAGAATTCATTTGTTCTGCATTTTCTGAGTCTGAAAATCGTCTTTGTCCAACTAACGGTAGTGCAAGTTCAGCAAAAATGTTCAGATACGCTGTTTTCAAACGCAGACAAACTGCAATATTTAAAGATTTTCTTGTGGTTCTTGAGTCTAGACGTGGAAATGTTTTGTTATTCCTGCAAAGCCTCATATTTCTGAGGACAAGTCATTGATGTTATTACAGCAGATCGCGTCTATAAAAGAAGTTTCCTTTTAACGGAACCAAGGTTAATTCGTTTGGCAGCTACAGGAGAGACAGACACTTGGACAAAATGGATTCTTTTGGAAATAAAAATAAGCTTGTGAGACTTGCAGGAATTATGACGCCAATTCAAGATCACAGCGATCAAGGAGCCGGACTCATCAAACAACTGTCAAGACGCCAAGTCCCTGAAAAGACGAGTTAAAAAAAATGTTAAGAGTCAAACAAAATCTTCCCCCGCGTCCCGAAATGTGCTGCTTTCAAGAGCCTGACAGGAGAGAAACGGGACGAAGAAATGCCCATTACAGGAGCTGATACTCAGCTGAAAGCTTTGGAAATCGCTAAAGAGCCGAAAACACAACCAGCCGAGTTCAAAGTCTGTGGAAGCGATTGATGCACCGAATGGACGGAGCCTCGGTTTGCAGGACTTCTTGCTCCAACACTTCCTCTCAGACTTCAGAGGGAAGCTGCTGATGGAAAGCTGATTCTCTTTGAGATGCTAAAGTGGAATTAGAAAGACCTGCAGGCGATAGTTTGTCATGTTTGCTGTATTTATACAAGTAACTCGGTTGAAAATCTGTGATTAGCGAACATCAAGCAGCATTTATACTGACGTACTTTAATGCGATTTTCATTCAATCCTCAAATGGACATGCTACAAACGATGTAGGATAGATGGAAGTGTAGCAACAAGAGTGACAGAAAAACTACGTTAAAAAAATATGAAATACAGTAACGTGCAAAAACAGTCACATATCTGTAAAATAATGATGTTTTTGCTGATTTAAATACACTGAAAATAGTGTTATTTTATGGTCAAACATCCTAAAAGAAGAAAAACTTTTCATGTGGGCGTTATTCACAAGTTTGGCCTGTTTTCTTACAAATTAAATTAATGCTTTTTTCTAGGATTTTATCTGTGTTATAACAAAACAGGGAATATATACAATTTTTGTTTTAAATAACAGCAAATATATTTAAAATATTTTTTAAATGTGCTGATTTAAAAATAGTTTACATTTTATAATAGTATAAAAAACAAAATAAACATAAAAGTACAGATTTTAATGTGGACATTTAGAATTTTAGCCTTTTTTGCAGTTAACGTATAAATTAATCTTTTTTTCTGTGATTTTATTGTCTGGAGTTTAACAAAATAAGAGAAATCTGTAAAATAACACTTTAAAAATGACAAAACAGGGAAAATATACATATTTTCTTATAAAAAACAATAAATATGGTAAATAACTTTTTAAAAATGCTGAATTAAAAACAGTAACAAAGTGTTTATGTTTTCTGGTCATAACAAATGTCTTAGTTATAGTAAGTATTTTAGGGATTAATTTAAATCTACTGAAGAGATGGGAAAACGTCTGCAAGTGGGTCCAACCACTTTGTTTTTTAAAGGATGATGGAAAATTCTGCTCATCACTTTCTTGCCGGTAGCTCGATGACAAAGTTAATTCCATGTCTGTGTTAAATCCACACAGTTAATCGTCTCCCCAGAGCCAGGAGGTGATTAGCTTAGCATAAAGCCTGGAAACAGGAGTAAACAGCTGCACAGGCTCCATCATCAATAAGGAGTTAAATTTCTCCTTTGTGAGATTAATAAAGTCTATCTTATCTTATCCAGAGCTGCAAAATACACCACAACTTATAGTTTGTGAGCACTTTTTTGTGTCTATAATAATAATAATAATAATAATCTTTATTTATAAAGCAGTTTTCATACATCAGTTGTAGCACAAAGTGCTTTACAAACAGACAAATAATTAAAATAAGATGAAAGAAATTATGACCCAAATCCACCCCACCAAGCCCCGCAATCCATACACTGTATTGTTTAAAAAGCAACATAAATAAAAGACAATAATAAATCAGGGACATTGTTATACCCCGTACGTACTGAGGAAACGCCATCTTAAAGGTTTAAAATGGGTAAACACTGGAGGTTAGTTTAAAAAGTGTAAAATAAATAAATAAAAATAAATGAATAAAATAAAATAAATCCATAAGTAGATCAGTAAAATAAATAGATAAATAAGTAAATAAATTCAATTAAATATATCATATAATAAAATAAAATAAACTGAAACAGAATAAAAGCTAGATAAAATAAAATAATAATAAAGATTATAATAATAATAGTGATAATTATAAATTGGGAGTTGTAAAAAGAATAAAAACACTAAAAGGTAATTAAAATAAAAGCCAGACTAAAAAGGTAGGTTTAATCAGCACACAAACAGAAATATTCCCTCTCTGAACCCCAAAACCCGCCTGCAAGTCTAAAAAGTTGTCTTTAAACAAAATAATCGCCAAAATGACACCATTTGTCAGAGGCAGGAATTGTAAAAAATAGAAAGACTAAAGAGATTTTCAGCTTCTGTACTCGTGACCTTGGATTCTGTTGAAGAAATGTAGCAGATCTTAGCTTGATATTTAATAAAAACCGCTTTTTATCTGCATATCCTGTTTAAAAATTCACTAAAAATAATGCCATTAAAGTACAAACATTCTGTGAAAAACAAAAAATTGTGGCATCTTTGGTGGAAACAGGAAGCCATCAGCAGCCGAGCTGTGACCAAGAGTGACCTGACAAAAATTTAGGAACTTTTCGGCTGAGCTGCAGGTTGTGTAAAGACAGAGCATGCACGGAAACAAATTAAAAGCATTATTAGTAAAATATATATATATACTATGTAGAGTCAAAATTTCCCCCTCAGTTTGTGTAACACCTGTCTGCACTTGGAAAAATGTCCTGATTCCAGGTTGTTTTACGTTTTAGTAAACTAAACAATCAGACAAATTCAATGTTTGTGTTTATTTTTTTGGCATTATAACTGTGTCCTACTGCACTGAAGACATTTCTTAGTTCTCTTTACTTCTAGTCATGGCTGTGCTGTTTTTTATAAAGGTTCAGGACTTCATAGAGCGCTGAAAAATGAGCCCACAGTGAGGGAAAATGTGACAGGAGGACAAATTTCAGAGGTTAAAAAAAACACAATTTGTTGTTTCGCATGTCGTTTCATGATAGAAACAACCTGAAGTGTTGCCATGACAGTGACGTTACTTCACTACACAAACACATAAATACAAAGAGGAAGTGCTTCAAAAAAAAAAGATGAAAATAAAGCAAATTTGTTTATTTACCTGGATATTACACTTTTCTTTAAGATAAAGCAAAGAAAACAGAAAATGTGTGGCTTTTTTGCATGCCTGCTGCAGTATAAGGAAAATATAGCAATGAGAAACCTTGCTATGCACAAAGTCATGCTTCTTCCAACAAATTATTCTACTGTTAGCATGCTGGAATATTTACCCAAGCAGATAAAAAAAACAACATTGTTGAAAAATTATCATCATATGCAGAAAGAAAGGCTTCATCTCTGACATTTTTTTTGCTGTTTTACACAGTTTTCTACATAAAAACTTGTATAATATCAAGTAAAAAGCAACAAAAGTTCTTCAGTTTTGTGTTCTTTCTTATTCAGATACTGTCTCTCGTGTGTAAACTGAGGAAGGAACTAAAGTAAAGCTGGTTAGTAAAGAAAGCGGGATCACATTGTTATTCCGTTATTGTTTTTCCGTGTCCCAGTGGCCTGTTGATTCGAGTCGAGCACTAAGTGGTTGTTAATGGCACGAACATGGCCGTGTTTTTAAAATAGCAGACTGCCCATTAGACTGGTATTAACAAGCTAATGGCCTGTTACTAAACTGCTGAATGACATTGTCGCCGCCGCCAAGCAGAGCTGATGGCGCAACGCACACATGGCCGCATACAGATCCTCCATGCACCAATAAACGCAGGAGGACTGGATGAGATGTGAGGAGAAGGAAAAAAACGAGATGAAAGACAAGAAAACAGGCAGGTTTAGACAGAATTCAGTTAAAATATGTGATTACCAAACATCCAGCAGCAGTTATGCGGACGGATTTTAATGTATTTATCATTTAATCATCAAATGTACACAAAAAATATAAAAAATCTAGAAAAACTGTGAAGCTCTGGCACAAAAGGTGCCATAAAAAGTGCACTGAAAAAGGATAAAATGCAGCAATATCTGTAAAATTATATTTTTGCAAATTTAAATACAACAAAGCAGCCAAATGTGGCAAAGAAACAAATTACTATTAACAAATTTACAGTTTTTTTTGTAGTTTTTGTTGTTTGTTTAGAGTCAATGTGCAATTAATACTCTTTTTAAATTATTCTGAAATCATAAATTAATTTACTAGATGTATTTTAACAAAATCTGTAAAAGAACACGTTTAAAAAATATTTACCATTTTTAAAATCCTAATATTTTTCTAATAAATAAAGTTGCAAATATCTGTAAATTATTTATATTTTACGTTATTTAAATACAGTAAAAAAAATTGTGTTATATTGTGGTCAAATGTTGTAAAACAACAAAATTCAATTTATATAAATATTTTTTTTTTCTGTGAACTTTTTTTTAAACATTTTTTAACCATTAATGTGTAAATTCATTTTTTTCCCTGTGATTATATCATCTGTAATTTAACAAAACAGAGAAAATCTGTAAAATATCAGTTTAAAAAATATTGAATTTTTTTTCAATCCTTAATATACGTGACCTTTCTTTCAAATAAGAAGTTCAGATCTTAGAAAAATAATTAATTAAATAACATTTAAATGACAGCAAATCTGTGTGATTTTACAGGCATACACTGTAAACAAACAACACGCTATTTGTAAAAATACTGACTTTTGATGTGAACATAATTCACAGGCTTTTGTCCTTTTTGTTGTTTATTATTTTTACAGACATGTCAAACATATAACTAGTACTTTTTTTTAAAAATGATGTAACATGACAAAACAGGGAAAACCGATAAAATAACAGTTTAAAACATTATTTGCCATTTTTTAGCCCGTGATATACATAATTTTTCTTTTAATTAATGGCAAATATCTGTAAATTAATTATGTTTTTTTACAACTTAAAGTACATATTAAATAAAACTTCAAATTCCAGTAAAACTGCAGAATTTTACAGTCACATATTGCAGTTATGGATTTTTATTTATTTGTTTTACTGATTATTATATATAATTTAATAATATAATTTAATATATAATTATATATATAATTTTTTTTGAAATCTGGAGACATATCAGTAAAATATTGACTTTTTTTTTTTTTTTTTACAAAACTACAGTAAAAATTTTCAGTACAAATCATATTGTTGTGACCTTGTGGACATTACTTTCAATCTTACCTTTTTTTTTTTAAGGAGGGTTTTAGGGTCTCTTCTGAATAACCTTTTTTCTAAGATTTTATTAGATGTAATATAAAATAACAGGTAGTTTTTTTTAAAAAAAAAAGCTGTTTTAAATATTTTTTAAAATTTTTCAAACCTTCAAAGTACAGAATTTTTCTTCTCAGTAGTGCAATTTTTTTTGTAAATTAATCATATTTTTTTTACAAATTCAATGCAGTTCAAATGACAGTAAAGCAGTGTCACTTTGAAGGAACTAATCACTGCAGACATTATGTACAGTTTTATTTTTATTTTGTTTGAGGGGAAAAACGTGCAGGAGAAAGCCGGAGTGGAAGACATAGCTGGAGGTGTGACGGTGGTTATTAAAGCTGGGATGCACTCTGGTTGTTCACCTCGGGCCGCCTGTATTGTTGTGGCTCAGAAATTATTGATAGACAGGAAGAGCTGCAGAAATGAAGAACTACACGTCACTTCTATCAGGTTTCCTTCAGCTGCAGCTTCTGTCCTAATGACATTTAACTACCAACTCCAATGCAGGTGGAGCTGCTCGTGTTTTTGCACATTTTATCTTGTAGCATGTAGCAGAGCCCACAGCCTGGCAGGAGCTTTTAAGGTGGAACCGCACCACATATACAAGCATGTACAGTACACACACGCGTGCACGCGGACACGCTCGTCCACTGTGGAGCAGCGATAGGGCAGCGCAGCAGGAGGTATATCCCTGGGAAATCATTTCTCCCTCGCCTTTTCTTCCTATTTGTAACTTGTCCTTTCAAGCAAGACGGCCCTTAAAGTTCAGTGGCGCATTCTTCAAAAAAGGCTATTACTGGCTGCCTCTGATTCTGTATCACGCCGAGCACAGACCAGCCATCCCTCCTTTTTATGTTCCTCTCCTCCTGTCATCATTTTCTGAAGCCCAGAGAGGAGAAGTCAGGGTTTGAGAAAGGCCTGTGACCAATGCCTTGAAACCCTAAGCAGTCGCCGCCTCTGACTTTGCGCCAGACGTCCGTATCATATCGCTAAAAGGAGGCCATTGCTTTTGATACTTGACAGAGCTCGCTCTTTGTCTCTGTCTTTAGTGGATCTTCTGTCTCGCCCTCTACGCCGACTGTCTATCACGCTCAGCACTTACTGGGCTTCTTAACAAAGACACTGTGTGACTGTAAGAGATACCGGCTGCTTCTAAAAGCCATGAAGAAGAAAATCTCAATGATGTTGTTTGGCCCCCGAAGACGAAAGGGTTCCCGAACAGACGGCTTCATACGGAAGGATTTCTCAACATCTTCTGACCCTTAGCCACGTTTTTGAGCCCATTTTTTTGAGAATGTTCATCGAGTTTGTCATTCTGTTTTGCAACACACGTTCCAATATTTTCACAGTTTTTCCATCAGAAATAGTCAGGATTCTCTCCCAATTCCAAGTTTTTGTTATAAACTATGGATTTTTAAAATGGCATCTGTGAAATTTTGGACTTATATACAAATACTTTCCTAAATCGAATGAAAACAGCTGTTTGAACGACAATATCTTAGGAAGTATTATACGTAAAAGTCAGACATTTTCACTGCTATTTTTCACTAATTCAGGATCAATAACGTATCAAGAATATCAGCCTGATGTAGTCGAACATAATCTCTGATTTTTTCCTTCTTTTTTGGAGAGGAATGTAGTTCACGTGCTTATTTATTGTGCTGCAGCACTGTTAAACAATTTGTTTCTATATTTTTAGTATTGCTCCATTTTTTAGCATTTAGATTTAGACCTGAGTACCTTATTTCTTGCCATGTTGTGTGGATGCGTGTGCTGGTATGACACTGAATCCTCTGTTTGTTTAACATATATTACTATCAGGTCAGAATTTTACCATATTTTTTGCTCAGATGATTTGAATGACAGCTTTCATAGCAAAAAAAGTGTATATTTGTAAAGATATTTGGGAATTTTAGCCTATTTTACCTGAAATGACCCACTTCCAGTACACTTGATGCTATTATCGAACAATATCTCAGGAAGTATTAAAGATAAAAGCCTGAAATTTTCACTATTTTTCCTCATCGTGTCATTGATTCTGCAGTAATTAGACAAGTCGGTCAAGTATTATCTGATTATGTATGAATTAAAATCTGAAAATAAACTGATACTGGCATGAAAAGTCCTATTTTGGAGGACAAATAACAAAAAAAATGAGATTGCATGAGTTGGCCAGTGATATTTTCTGAACCATGTGTAGCTGAATGGTCTTTTAGCCATTTTGAAATTCATGTTTGCTCAATCAGTTAGGAAGATTCAAAGAAAATAGCCTTGTTTTCCATTTTTGTGACGAATTATTTCATATTAATAATGATTGTGCGTGTTTTGTGTTGTGTTATGGTGACATGCAGCTACGTATGGTTCAGAAAAGTTGATTAGTTGACTTCCGGATTATCAAAGGTAGGATTTTTGATGACAGCTTTAATTTATCCATCTTTTTGCCATATTTAAACTTGATCTACTTGTCCATTTTCGCAGATTCTGAATCGGTGACATGATAAGAAATAACAGCGAAAATGTCAGGTTTTTATCTTTAATAGTTCCTGAGATCTCGTCATTCAAACATAGCTTTAGATTTCAGTGTACAAAGTAGGCCGATGGCCAATTTTAAAGAAATATTATCTCTCAAAGCATTTGATCTTTCTGAATATCATATTTTATGCTTTAAAAGTTTCAAGCAATTCAGAGATGGCTGAGCAGAAAATGGTGATTTGAGATGGAATGGCCCTGCAGTAAAATATGTTAAACAAATATGAGTTTAAAAAGCAGGGATTGTGTTTGGCAGCGGTTCACCCAGCTGTAGCTGCTGCAGCTCTTTATTCAGTGAGCAGCAGCTGAGGTGGTCAGATCAGTGGTTTCTCACCTCGCTGCAGTGATTCAGGAGTGTTCTCCAGGCGAGTGAGTGCAGGTGTCATCACTGAGAGTATCAGTGCTGCAGAGCGAACATCTCAACCCTTCTTTAGGAGGTGAAACAGTCCAAACCCTGCTTTGCCATTTAAGCTCCATCTTAAACTTCAGTATCACGGCAGAAATTTTAGCAGCGTGTAAAACGGGATACTCATTTGTGACCCGAACAGGATCAGAGCTCACGCTGCTCGATGGTCATTGACGTCCAGAGGCCTGAATCCCACCAGCAGCTCTCCATTAAAGCTCTTCAGCTGGAACCCTGATGTGTGTCCAGCACCTTGTTCAGGACAGAACGTTTCCCCTCCTTCGTCTGCCTCCGTCACTCCCGTCGTCTGTGACCTCCACTGTCATCACGGCTGCCCTTGAGGAGCAGAAATCTCTCCATTTCACAGGGACCAGCCATAAGGGGGCTTGATTGCGGCAAATTGATCCATAATCACACAGTGCTCAGAGCTTTTTATCCTGCCGCCTCTTCATCTCCACTTAAGAGGGCCGCCGTTGGTGTATTTACATGCTGTCTTCTCAAGGGTTTCCTCTGCTCCCACCCTGCTCTCTGTCTCTTTTTTCTTCCCTCACTCCCTTTATTTCTCCATCTCGCTTCGTCCCTTTTATGACTCTCCCTATTTTCTTTTCTCTCCCTCGCTCCGTCCCTCCCTTTTCTGTCTGGATGTGATGCCAATCGCTGAGTCTCAACACGACCATTGTAATCCTCTCGCCAGGCCGACACCGTCTCTGCCTCTCAGACAAACCTCTGACCACCACAGCTCTGCCTCTGATTGCACTCTTCAGCTACAGACGCAACTGACATGATGGCCGAAGAAATGGAGAGAAGTGAAGGAGTGAGTGGAGAGATGGTGGGATAAATGCAGAGAGAAGTTTTAGAGGTGGACGAGACTTCAACCTACAGATACCTGAAGGTGGTGTCGTCCAGTATGTCTGTCTGGCGTTTGTCTTTCACTTGTATCCATCTGACAGTTCAATGATTTGAATAATGAAGAATTGTTTAGGTTAACTCATTTATTAGCTTAACAACTAATATTAATCCCACTGCTAATGGTTCTTTGAGCATTTCTGATGAAATTACTGAGTGTACACTAAAAAAAACCTTCATGCTCATTAATATTCCTTTCTACTATATTAAATTACAGGCAAGTGAGGTATTAAAAATATGAACTTTAGAGAAACGCAGAGTAACACAAACTCAAAATCCACTACTTAAATAAGGAACATCGACCATTAAAACCTTAAATTAACTCGTGAATCTAAGCTAAAAACAAAGACACAATGAATCCATTTGGTAGCTACCGTCACATTAATTTTAGGAACAGTTGAAGAGTTTATTTGCAAAAACAGATAACTCCGTTTTGTTAAATTTTCAGAAAACTTTTTGTTTTATTGTTTACTTCAGATAATATCAGTCAAACTGAAGTTGAGTGGATTTGACTCAGTAGAAAAATGCATGACAAAATAGAGCAAAAATAAATTATTATTGTTGTTATTATTATTATCTCAAGTAAACAATAACAAAATACAGTTTCTGAAAATTTCTAAAATGGAGTTATCTATTTTTGCAAACAAACTCTTCAGTTACGTTTGAACTGTAAATGTAGAATAGAATAGAATGCCTTTTATTGTCACTATACACAAGTACAGTGAGATTTAGAGCATCTCCATCAGTGCAAGATACATGTAATAAAAATCACAAAAAAGGATAAGTTAAAACAGTTAAAAAGAATAAAAGTGCATGGTCAGTGTGATATTGCACATTAGAATAGTCCGTATTGCACTGTAGACGGTTTTGAGGTAGTCTTGGGGGGGGGGGGGGGGGGGGGAGATGTCAGTGCATGTTTGAATTCAGAGTGGTGATGGCTTTTGGAAAGAAACTGTTTTTGAGTCTGTTTGTTTTGGTTCTGATGCACCTGTAGCGCCTTCCTGAGGGCAACAGGACGAACAGGTCGGAACCAGGGTGGAAGTTGTCCTTGATGATGTTTCCTGCCCTTTTAAGGCAGCGGGAGGTGTAAATGTCCAATAATAATTAGTTACATTTCTAAGTCTTCCATTATAACACATTTAATGATTTAAATCGTGCACAGTGATCAGTGGTTAGCACCGCTGCCTCACAGTGAGAAGATCCCCGGTTCTCGTCCTGGTCTGGGATCTTTCTGCATGGAGTTTGCATGTTCTCCCTGTGCATGTGTGGGTTTTCTCCAGGTACTCCAGCTTCCTCCCACAGTCCAAAAACATGCTGAGGTTAACTGATAATTCCAAATTGTCCTTGGGTGTGAATGTGAGTGTGATTGTCTGTCTCTATATACAGTTCTGTGATAGACTGGTGACCTGTCGAGTAGTGTCTCCAGCCTTCACCATAAGTCATCTGGGATAGATTCCAGCCCTCCTGCGGCCCTAATGTGGATTAAACGGTGTATAGATCATGGATGGATGGAGTTCTGGACTGTTAGACAGACAGAACAACACAGTACAAGATGGCAACTTGGGATATGTGAAACTGCGATGGGCATTTCGTACAGTTTTCTTCACTTTAACAGACCAAATGATGTACTGAGAATGAAAGTAGTCATAAATTACAGCTCTAATTTCATACTGTTTCCTGCCACCGATAACAATGAAGAGCCTTTAATGCTTTAAAGAACTGCATACGTGAAGCACCATCCCTGAAAAAAAAATAGGTTCTTTAAGTAGTGATGATGCTTTGAGGAACCAGAGAGCCGTTTGGAGAACTGTTATGTTTCTGTAAGTACACTTATGTTGGTGAATAAAGTAAAATAGAACCGTGAAATTAGACCCATAGATATAAATATCCAGGTAATACAATCACATGAAATGTGCGATTGGGATGTTTTTCCAGTTTTTCAACCCCTAAAAATGGCTCCAACATTGCAAGGATCGATTTATGTGAATAAGAGAAATTTATTTCAGTGCCAGGTTGCTCAGTTCTCAGAATTCACCTTGCACTGATTTCCAAAATGTGTATATTGGGCTTGACATCAATCAGTGACACCTCCGATTCAATTAACATTTCAACCACAAAAGAGTTTCTCGTCCACTCTGCTGCACCAGGCATTGCCTCATTTTCTGGGAAACAGTTGCATTCTACTGAGATGGGCTCTGACATCCATCCATCATTCTGTTAACTTTACCTGCTGCTTTATCATGCGGAGGCTCATTAGGGGCTGGAATCTGTCCCAGCTGACTTTGGGCTAGAGGTGGTAAACACCCTGGACAGGTCACCGGCCCGTCACAGGACATGAGCCCTTACAAGAACCTCCAAGTCGGCTTTTGACACGTTTTCCTCATTCTGAAAATCATCCAGAGTGATGTGTAAAGCATCTCAGTCATCCAGACTAGTGAACCACAACAGAAGTTTTTTTTTATTCATGCCTCAGTTTGGTGGAGAGTGATGCATTTCAACCCCGATTAAGTCGTGTGAAAATGTCAGCTGAATGGGCGTTGATGGCAAGTCATTTTTCATCCAAAGATTTTGCAGTTGTAGCGAAGACTTTTCCAAAAGAAAGATCCTTACTGTACTTTCTATTTGAAAAAGTTCCCAAAAAGCCAACTGAGAGTTTTTTCCTCTTGGCTTTTGTTCAGAATCGTGGATCTCCACCGTCTTTAGGTGAAGCATTAGTTCTAAACTTTCTGTCGTGTTTCCTGATTTGGGCTTTTTTTTTTTCCCCCCTTTTGATTCTTTCTCTGCTGGTCATTTTCAAGAGTCAGCATCTTGAGATTTTGCTCTCACAGAACTTCTAAATGGCTTCATATCTCTGCAGCCCAGCTACACTCCCACACCGCTGAAGTAACTTGCACAATCAGGAGTCGGGGTGTGAGCCAGAAAAGGGTTTCCCAATACACAGCACGTCAAATGTAGCATGCCAGAAATACCCGGATGTCCTACTACATCCGGTCAGATTTTGCAATTTACCAGCCAGCATGCCTTTCTGGTTATTCTGGCCCACAATCCTCTGTAGTTACATCGCATATTTCACAGTATCACACGAATTTAAACAGGCTTGAACCACTAGGGTGCATTGATTTGTAATTTTTCACTGCAACATTTAAGGCACATTATTATGAGAAACTAGTCCGTCCCAGTTGTATGCATGCTACGTGAAACAGTGCTTTGTTAGGTACAGCTGGATTAAGGACATTAAAAGTAAAAAGTTATGTGATTTAGAGAACCCAGTCTCCACAAAATTGCAATCAAAGACAACAACTGTGTCCTCCGATGTAATGTTGTTTTGAAGTAAATGTAATTTGTTGTGGGAAAGGCGGCTACTTCTGAAAAATTCCAAAGTCTTTGGTATTATGCAGGAACAAGGCAGGACTTTCACCTAGAAGAACACGGTTTGCATCCAACAGACCATCACTCTCTGGTTTACACTTTGTTTTCCATCATAGTTTTCACTTGTTTTACTTCTACGTCACGTTTTGTTTCATACCTTTTACATGTTAGATGCTTGGTTGAGGTTAGGCACCAAAACTATATGACTAGAGGCAGGAGAAGTACCATAATTTCAATAAAAATATGATCCCTCCACTAAATATTTGAGGTTTTCCTCCATTTTCTGGGCTACAATGGCTACAAAGTTCCACCCCATCTGATATATGATTGGTTGGCTGAAAAGGAGCCACAGTGGAGCACTAATAGAAATGGCAAAGATACATTGAGTAAAAATGCATTTATGATGTGTAAAAAAACTAAACAAAACAAATGTAATCAGGTAGAAAATGTCTTGAAATACTGAAGAAACCTCTTTGATGAGAGGTGAAACGTCTTCAAGAACCTACAAGAGAAGTCCAGTTGTTTTCTACTGAAGCTCCCACGATTGCCATGCCCTGATGACAGAGAATCTACACAGACATACCTTGAAAACATATTTAATAATCTAGCTGTCTAAGAATGTGGTTTTGTGGATTTGGGTTGGATTTGGTAAATCAGCTTTCGTCTGATGAGCAGTCTGTAGGTGCTGCTGTTGTGCAAGTATCATATTAACTTTATTTTCTGAGTTGAGACTATTCTTCTTGATATAAGCAAGCAGATCTTTCATGCAGATGATCAAAACAGGATCAATACATTGTTTAGGATGCCTTGTTTGGTCGTTTTTGGTTTTACAACACAGTCGCCGTAGAAAACAGAACTGGAGCTAAACTCCAAACGGTTTTATATTTCAAGGTTTCAAGGTCCATCTATTAAACAGTGTTTTCAACAGACCTTCGTTCAGCGAGCCACTAGTGATGCCTGAACTGAACAACTCAGAAGATCTTTTGTCTCAGATTTTTGTACTTTCAGATCTGGTATTGATCCGTCACAGCCTTTAACTGTTAATCAAGTCTGAAATGGCTTTTTACGGCTTTTTTATTCGGTTCCTTTGAAGGCGGCGTCTATACTGTTTGTTCGTAGGAGTTGAATCGGTGGCAGATGAGCTTCGCCACTGGAGGTTAATATACGTTTCTAATCTAATAAAAGCTTATTCCAGAGACTCCCCTGCAAGCCAGCAGGAGGTTACTGAGCAGTTAAAGAAATTATGGTATGGATGAGTGTAATGCTTGTGGTGAAACACGGGAGGGAAGAGATTGCGAAGGAAATTTCAAGTTTCATGTGTTATTCTGCTGCTTCTCTTTGTTCTCACCTCACCTCTGTTTTTTTTATTCTGCATGCGTCAATATCCTCTTCTCTTACATTTTTTGTCAATTCAGAGAAAACACCGGAGAACCATTTTACGACAATTAGTAGTGTTTATGCTGTTCTTTTTGTTGTTGTTGTTGTTTTTTGCTCTACAGCATCCGTCCTGCTCCCCGCCCCTGTTCTCTGAGAGTTTAGCTGTGTAATGTGTGCTGTGTGAAGTGACAGGGGATGCTTTATGAATGTGTGAGGAGGCCTTGGCAGTGCCCCTGCCTTCCCACAATAAGATGAGCTGAATAAATCTGAGACACGCCACAGGCTGTCCACCTCCTGCAAACACACACACACATACATGCGCTCACGGGAAGAAGAAAAAATGAAGTCGGGGACCTGGTCAGTTCCTGCAGAAGAAAACAGCATCATAAAACTCTTATCACTTTAGAGCCCTCCGCACTTCAGCACATATCGCCATCCCTCTCTTTCTTCCTCCTCCTTCTTGCTCCGGCTCTCTGTTTGTCCTTGAGGTGGCGGCGGGGGCGGTGTCTGGAGCGAGGGGGGTGTGAAGAGGTGCTTTGATGCTTGTTGGGGCTCACTCAGCTGGGCCGTACACAGCGCTGCATCTCCTCCCAAGGCTCTATATAAATTTAACGCCAGTGACAATTTACAGCTCGCGCCCATCCTCGATATGACGCACTGAGCAGAGCGTCAAGCGTGTCTTGTTGCCTTCTCAACAAAGTGAGGTTAATTTATTGCAGTGTAAAATCCACAGAGCAGAGAGTTTTGAGGGGTGGGGGGAAGGAGGGGGGGATAAAGGGAGGCCTTGGTTTGAGACTTCTGGTATAATGTGGTATAAACCTGTGGCTAGTCTGACATTGTTTTGTTTTTTTTATATTGTATTACTGCGTATGGAGCAGGACTGCAGTATATACTGGAGCACATTTTCCCTCCCCACAGTGTGCCAAAGAGTTTAGATCTGCCATATTTCATCTGGTTTAATATAAAACTCCAGATTAGGGATGTCTATATGAGGTTGTTTGGCCCCTAATCCAATCTGAGTTCCAATCTGATACCATTTTCATAGATAACAAACACTTCAAGTACATTAAAGTTATTAAAATCAATCCAGTGTATATGCTTGACAACTGAATGCATTAAGTATTGCATTTCTGCATTCAAGCTGTAAGCTTTAATGTGCGTAGGTGGTCGTAAACCTCATTTTAAAGCTCTCTAACGGCACAGTCTGAAATATAATGTGGAGAGGGTACTGGCAAAAATCTTCATTCTCAGTGTGTGTCAGGAAATGTATTGTAGATTAGCTGTAGTACCTGCTTGTTTCAGCAGGTGGAGCCTCTTACTGTTTAATTCTGTAGCGACCTGAGGAGGCGTCCCTAAGACTTCTGTCAGTTCAGTGTTGGCAAACAGAGAGCATTGTAGGAGGTTAGCTAGCAACAGGCCACCATGGCAAAGACTCTGTGACACTAAATGACCTCTGACTAGCGTTTATGTTGTTTACGACAAGCCATGATTGAATAGGACAGTGTTCTTATAGTCCAGTGACATCTGAAAAGGCCAAAGTCATGTTTTTTTATCCATGTGTGCAGGCAGATAACTGGATAATGATTTACACAGGGTCCTGTTCAACTTAAGCTTTATAACAAACATAAAAGCAGATGGGACCATTTTTACAGAACATAGCAGCTACTTGTGTCAGTGATTATTTCTGAGGTGTATTGAGTAGACATTAGCACAGGAGTTCTGGAGAATTTAGAATTCTCAAATATGTTTGGGCACCATTGACGGAACGCAGATCAAAGCACATCAAAAGTCCTGCTGCAACTACTTTAATTACAACTCTGTAATAATAAATGATAAAGGTGTTGATGGCTGAGAATATTTGTTTAAAGCGCTATTTGTTTTCCTGGCATAGTTGGTATGCTTTTAGTGTTAACTGTCATGTTTGAGTTTTGCTTAACAGAGCCGTATTTGTGTCTCGTATTACATCTCAATTGACTGAAACAGCAATATCAGCACAGGATGTCCACTCTGCCCAGTTTCTGTTCCTAATTCATTAATTGTTGGTTAACAATGCTGCATGTATTTGATTAAGACAAGTATTTAAGATCTGCATTGCAAGCATTCTGCCACAAATTGTTCTCTCCCTTTATCTGTATGACGATGGATGTAAATAAAGTATCAGTGCTCAATAAAACTGATAGTGACCTGGAAAAATAAACACTTGATCCAGACGTTCCTACTCAAGATGCTCTTTAGCATCCGGTAGCATAACTATGGAATTAGATTTGTGCCAAAAATAATTAAACAAAAATAAATAAATTGCAAACAAAAAATAAAAATTTGAGAGATATAATCTTACTCAAGCAAAAAAATAATACTTGCAATCAAAATATTTGTGTGACTGTGTAAATATTTAGCCTTTTACTTTTCCAATCATCACTTCTTTTGTTTACAGTTCTGTCTTTTTTTCCCTCACTGATCAGACTTTTGTTTTCAATGCCAGCTTTCTCATTTGCGCTGCCTGACATTTTGCTTGCGATTTTTGGCACAAACCTCTCGGGTGGGCGGGCCTTGTGAGGAATGCGTACTCATTGGCTGAATAGTTTTTGAGTGACACCCCGTGCCCCGGATGTTGTTCTGTACAGCGGGTGAATTCGGATGTATGGGATGTACTGTGGTAAGCTACTTTAACGTAAAGAAGTGTAAGTATCTGTCATATGTGTTGTCTGTGTTGAAGTAGCCGTTTTGATGTTGTAGCATCATGCTAATAACATGTTGGAAGCACAGCCAGCTACAGTATATCAACAACAATTTAGCAGCTACACGTTGGCTAACAGAACTTGCTAATGTTATCAAGCGGTGGGGGTGGGGTGGAGGGGCATATGTTAAACAGCTCGGTACTCTTAGAAAAAGGAAACAGCTTACTCATTGACGTTCCGTTTGTCAAAAAATAAACACTTTTCCAGCAGTTAGAGGGATTCTTGGCCTGGGCAACTTAGCCGCAAGACGCCAGATTAGATCCGCTGGGGTACGCTCCGCTACAAACAAGTTAGGAGAGTCCTGTCGTGGAGATGGCCTCAGAGCTTCACTCCGGTGGATCCAATCTGTCATTGAGATTCTGTGTCATTCTGAACAGCAAAGGCCATGGATCTCTCTGCTGGGATAGCGTGGAACCTATTTGCGGATAAACGGGACGTTGGATTATGTTAAATAGCTATCTGTTTTCGGATATTTGGTAAGAATAGTTACTACTGTAGTTTTTTACCTTAAGTAACTCACAGCAACTGTGCAAATTTAATTTAGAGAATAGGAGAATCCTTTTGAATTTGAACTTGTGACCATACCTTTAGCACCACCAAGACGCCAAAGTCCTGTCATTTCATGGTAACAAGACAGAAATAACAGTGTTACAATTGTATAAATAAATAGAATAGGAAAAGGACCTGTGGCTCTTGTTATTTATTGACTGTTTTAGTTTAGATATTAATGTTATTTTAGTGTGGAGAATCTTGAATTTTCTTAATTTCCCCTAGGTTGAAGAAACATCAGACTTATCATCATGCACTGAACAAATTCTCAACTGTGGCTACACAGGACCTATAAATGATGACAACAAAGACAAAATAGCACGGTTTGTATTTATTGTGTTAAACTGTTTAACTTCACTTTATGAGCAAGTATTAATGAAACCCTATGAGCAGCCTTGGTGTGAGGATTACCTTATCGGTTTGTCCATTCAATAATTACCTCCAAAGAAATATTAAAATCTATTGCCATGCATTCAGTTATTTAAAATAATCATGTAATCAAATATAATGACCTAATTTGTTTTTGATTACTTGACAAATAAATGTGGGAAACATGCACATGACAGCTGTTTTTCTGTTGTGAAAGGGCAATCCTGCTGCACTCTGCTGCAAGGCGAACAACCATGCTCAGGCAACTTCGAGAGGGACTACAACTTTACAGCCTCATAGATGTCATGGAAAGGAACAGAAAGCTTTGCCATGGCCTCTTTGTGGCTGCTGATGCTGATAAAGTAAGCTCCTATGATCTCCTGAAGCAGAAACATGTTAGATCCTCTGTGATGCTACATATGATGTCATAAACTCTTAATACAGCTGATATTTCTTTTTTGGTTTTTGAGTAATTAAAAGAAGGTGGTATATACAAAATTCTTGATCATTGCCATGTTATCTTAGACAAATATTTTTCTGTCATATGTTTTTCAGGTGGACTCACACTACATTGTGTCGCACTTGGCCCCAGAGATGAGCGAAAATGGTACACAAAAGCACACAAGGGAAGCACAAATCCTAAACAACTTCCAGGATTTCCTGCAAGAGCTTGAGGGTAAGTGAACCGAGATATACTTTTAAAGTATTCGGTCTTCTGAGATCTACTAGGGGTAAACCTCACAGAAGGTAACACAGATATTAATTGAAAAGCACTTAGACAGTGCAGACCTCTGTCAAGCAGCTCAGTTACATTGTCCTATATTTATTTTATATGCATATTGTGGAATGATAAATGCCAATCTGCATGAAGTGTGATTATTGTGTGCACCATGGTGCCTCCAGTGGGTGATGTGTCCAGCCTGAAGGGACTGTGAGTGAGCAGAGCTGCCTCCATGTTTCTATAATGTTAATGGGCTCACAGTAATGCTGCTGTAACTGTGAGTTGTGGAGGACTGGGATGTTTCTGACAATTTTAGGAGAGTCTGCTGAGAAACCAAGGGTCCAGTTACAACACCGAGCTTTTTCCATCAGATGGTGCCGTGGGTCAGACATTAGACAGGCCAATTGTTCACCTAGAAAAGCACCTGGAGAGCGCAGCCCTCTGCCAACGCAGCTCAGGCTGTGATAGCTGTATGTCCCAGACGGCAATCCGGATCATTCCCAAAATCTCCATTTGTTCCTTTTACCAGTTCAGACATTTCCTGACAATTTCATCAAAATCCATCCTTAAGTTTTTGAGTTATGTTGCTAACAAACAAATGCAGGCAGAAACATGACCTCCATAACCTAATAAATGACTGTTCTGTGATTTGCAAAAAGAGGTACTAAATAAATTTATTGACACTTTTTCCTTTCATACTATAAACTGAGAGTTTATTTCAACATTGGGTTAGTAATTCTATTAAATGTGTTTTCCCTTTGAATTAATTTATATTTTGCGCTAAACGACTTTGATCAGTTTATCAGTACTTTGACTCAGACCCATGCATAATAATTAATCATTTGACATACAAAATCAAGATCAACTAAGACCAAATGGACAGATCTGACCTACTGTAAAGTATTATCATGTCTGTCTGGTTTTGTCCAATTCTAATAATCTATTTTAATTGCCTTTTTTTTTAAATTTCCCCAGATGGAACAGTTGAGGATGAAGATCCGCTTGATGTCCCTGGAGTGATGCAGTGGTTGACTGGACAGTCGCACCGGCATCTTCTAACTGCAGACAGACAAAATTTTAAGATAACTGTCTGTTTTGACCATGGGTGTTTGGAACGGATGCCAGACCACAAGATCTGCTATCCACTTGTCAGCGCATGCACAGAAACGATCACATTTCCAACTGCACACTGTGTGAATTATGATGAGTTCAAGAAAAACATGTTAACAGCAATGAGATGTGGTGCAGGATTTTACAGGGTGTAGTTTGGTTCAAATGGTGCCAGAACACTTAAGATTCTGTTGTGTCATTTTCATGTTTATCTGCATATTAGTTGTTATGTGCCTCTACAGTGCACAAATGTTTGTTACATAAAACAGTGGTTCTCAACAGGTGGTGAGAACCCAAAAGTTGTTTACAGAGCTATTTTCAGTGGATCGTGGATTTAGCATTTGTTGGTTCCACATCCTTGTTTATTCTCTGAAAAGTTTTTTACTGTCTGAGAATTAGTTAATACTTTGATTGGTTGTGATATTCTTGGCAGAGTTTGTGGTGGTTCCTGAAAATGGACCAGTTAAGATCAGCTGATAAAAAAGTAAAAATACACAAATGTGTTTAATATATTTAATAGCAAAATAAAAAAATGTGCAATTCATGAATTGTCTTTAATTCCAAGTCTATTTTCAGCAGTACCCTACAGGTTCATGTGTAGCTGGATAGAGTATTTAGTCAATTTCAACACAAAACACAATATATGGACTTGCTATTGCAGTTTCATCACTTTGCATACAAAATAAGGTACTGAACGAACAACAATTTACTTCCAAATAAAATATTGAAAGTTGACAGTACTTGAAACAATTTGGAATCATGCAAACCAGTAAGTTCCTACAAAATATAATATTTTAAAGGTCTAAAATGTACTTTGCAATGAACTTAATAGAGAATTAATGAAAGAGCTGGGCTTTATAGTTGACCAGAACTGTAAGCAGAATCTCTTTTTTTTTTTTTGTGTAGACTAAGTCTTTGCTGGGTGACCCAGAAAAATTCAGGACGAAACATTTTATTATTAATTACATATAAATGTAAACACAACATTTCTTCACACGGGTAAATATTAGATGTGTGTACATTTCATTCCACATAGAAGCATTTCAGCAAGCTTCTTCTGAATGGCAGATAGTTCAACATTTCAGTTGTTGAATTTTAGACTTCGCTCAGTTTCCTCACAAGCTCAAGTGTCTGAATATAGAGATCCTGATCACACAGAGTTGATGTGATGGGATCTATTAGTCCCTGAAGGATACCAAAGTTATGGTCAGACAGGGGGCAAGGGATGTCTGACACCACCACCCTATCATCTTGGTCACCATCAGTGCTGCAATCCTGGAGAAGAAGCTCCATACGCTGAAAGACAGTGAAGTTAAATTACACTAGTGCAAACTGTTCAAACATACCTAGGCTTGAAGCCAGGGTTAAAACACAGGGAGCCAGAGAAATGAGTAAGCTGTTTCCTTTTTCTAAGAGTACCGAGCTGTTTAACATATGCCCCTCCACCCCATCCCCACCGCTTGATAACATTAGCAAGTTCTGTTAGCCAACGTGTAGCTGCTAAATTGTTGTTGATATACTGTAGCTGGCTGTGCTTCCAACATGTTATTAGCATGATGCTACAACATCAAAACGGCTACTTCAACACAGACAACACATATGACAGATACTTACACTTCTTTACGTTAAAGTAGCTTACCACAGTACATCCCATACATCCGAATTCACCCGCTGTACAGAACAACATCCGGGGCACGGGGTGTCACTCAAAAACTATTCAGCCAATGAGTACGCATTCCTCACAAGGCCCGCCCACCCGAGAGGTTTGTGCCAAAAATCGCAAGCAAAATGTCAGGCAGCGCAAATGAGAAAGCTGGCATTGAAAACAAAATTCTGATCAGTGAGGGAAAAAAAGACAGAACTGTAAACAAAAGAAGTGATGATTGGAAAAGTAAAAGGCTAAATATTTACACACTCACACAAATATTTTGATTGCAAGTATTATTTTTTTGCTTGAGTAAGATTATATCTCTCAAATTTTTATTTTTTGTTTGCAATTTATTTATTTTTGTTTAATTATTTTTGGCACAAATCTAATTCCATACATAACTGTGGTCATGCAGTTTAGTTTGGATTTGAAACTCTAACCCTGTCTTCTCGAATTACATTTATTTTTAAAGTCGGTAAATGTATTTAAATATATGCCATGTCTTCAAGAAGGTCTTGACAGGGCTCCCCTTGTCCCTGCCGAGGAAGAATGATGAAGAAGATCTCGGTTAATTACATCATGTCAACTTATAAGATTTAACCCAAAGTTCCCGAGACTGCTGTCACAGAAAGAGCTGACCGGCGCAATCAGGCCTGACCTTCAGAATCCATCAGATTTATGTTGTTTTTCCACCGACACTTTTCCTCTCTCCGGTAATTTACATATTTATCAGAGCCGATCGCGGTTTGACATCCTTTAATTTTTTATTTCCTCTTGGCGAGCTGCGAGAGAATGAGCAGTAATGTGCCATACAGTGCAGCGCGTGACTTTGGCAGGTGAGAAATGTGCTGAGGGAGCACTTTGATTTGGAAGTGTGGGCATAAATTTTGCCTCTGCCACTTTCACTCACTCATTGTCACCCGCCTCCCCCCTCCCCTCAGCCTGCACCATCTTACTATAGCAACACACCTCCGTCCTGTACGCTCTCTCTCTCTCTTCTGTCTCGTTTCATTTCGCTTTTTAAGCCGTCTTTTCTCAAATCTTATATTTTTTGGGGGGGCCGTGTTCTGAGCTGCTGCGATGGGCCCGTGGAGGACCGCGGTGATGTGAAGTTAAAGAGGTTCATAATTGAGAGACATGGCCTCTCAGGAGGAGCTGCTGTTCCCACACCAGCGTGGCTGCAATGAAGAATTTCAACCAGAAAACTGCTGGGACGCCTCACATATGTAAACTGTAGATAGAGCGCTCTGGTAATGCCAAAAGGAAATTAAACTTCACACAAAGGTAGACCAAAAAAAAAAACAACATAAAAATTAAACATACAATTGCACATGATAAATAAATAGGGCACATAGATTATAACAGTGAGTACTATAAAATATAACAGAATATTTGTCATTGGACAAGTTCTAAGACGACAAAATGCAGTTTGGCATCTAACCAGAAGTGCAAAAGAAGCAGGAAAAGTGCAAAGCAATGTAAAATGTCTAAGTAGAATAACATTAAGGAGTGAATGTGCGAAGATGCACACAGTATGAGCATGAGTGCATGTATGTATGCAAGATGTATGGTTATGTTTGTAGTGTACATCATGATAGAGTATCAGCAGAAAGAATAGCATAAAAAGAGTGGTATGATATTGGTATTAAATAGACTTACAACTCGACTGTATAGTCACAGGAATGAAATTGGATTTCAAAGATGCCCACTTCACAAAGTTAAACAGAATGTGTTAGTGTCGGAAATTTGATTACTTGTGATATTTTATAACAAAAAACACTAAAATAACTGAAATTTCTGCAGCATTCTGCCAGTGCTGCCTGGATTCTGCCATATCACCATACTCCCGTATTTATTTTTGGTTTAAGAGCAACACTTCTTAAGCTGCAGAAGCTCTTGACCAGACTGCGTGATTCTTTCTTTCAAAATTGCAGAGCAGAAGACACTCGAGTCGTCTTTTTCCAGCACATGTAGGCAGCTTCTTCAGTGCAGCGAGATAAAAATGGGGTTTATATTGTGCTCACATTTGTGGCCATGACCTTGAAATCATATTTTTTAAACAGCAGACAGGAGGATTAATATGTTTAGTTAATTAATCAGTTATTCGGCTGACAGATTGTTGTTGTTTTTTTTCATGTGTGGATCATTAGTTAACGATTACAGGAATTTATCACTCCAAATGCCAAACATTTGACGGATTCCAGCTTTGGATTTATTCAGTTTTGTATCATTGTACACTCAACATGTTTGTGTTGCACTACTTGTTATGCAAACTGAAATTTGACTCCTCTTACAGATGAAATGACATTGATGTAGGTGTGACATTGAACTCTGTACTCTTCATAGAAGGATTTTAGTGTTGAAGCACTGCTGTTGTTGCTTTTCTCTCTTACATCAATTTCTGAAAGCTGTCAGCAAACACAGACCAAAATGATCCAACTCTCCTTTTTTTTCCAAGAAAGAGGGTTGGATCATTTAGAAAGCTACCTTTCAGTCTGATCCTTTGCCTTCTCTTTATCCTTTACTTCTGTCTCTGTGCTCTTTTTCTGTCACTCTCTCTCCCAGCGGCCCCCCAGGCTGTTGATCTCTACTGACACCTAGAGGTCAGGAGACGCCGCTGCACCGCTGCACTCCTGAGACCAGAACTTGACCTTCACCTCCATGTTACGCGTCACCCACACCTGAGCCAAAATTTGATTTTCCTTTACATACAGCTAAGCTGCAGTGCTTGTTTCCTGCAGGTTCGCTGTGGGTGTTGGAGTGCCTATGGAATAGTGGGACTTAATTTTGTGCTACAATGCTTGGCTGCGCACAGCCAGATACAGAGGAAGGCAGAGATACAGACACATAAACACAACAACTACTTGGGGAGCATTTGTGGAAGCCCTGAGGAGACACATTCACACACACACAGAACACAGAACACACACTCATGCATGTTCGTATAGCTATCTCTGTGAAGACATTTATTGATGATATGCTTCCTTAGCCCCTTATGCTAACAGCTAATGCTTAACCTTAACCTAATTCTAACCTTAACCCTCAGACAGCCCTTTGAAGGGATGACCACCACCCAGATGATCCTCAGTCTTCCTAAATGTCCTCACACTGATGGTCGAACACTCAAAGTGGTCCTCACTAAGATAGTTGTGTGTGCACACATACTCCCACACAGACACACACAGAGCGATGTGGGATAAACAGTGCATCCATTGTAAGCTCCAGGAGTCTGCTGGAAGAGATTGTTTTGATGAAGCAGCAAGGGCACACTAGCACTGAGACTAAATGTAGCATGGCCATGATGGTTGAATTCCCAGACAGTCGGGTCCTTGGCAGCTGCCTCTGGTTTGGCTCACAACTTTCTGGCTTCTTGGTTTTACTGTAGAGCGAATGTCTGGGTGTGCGTCTGCCTCTGACTGCAGCTTTCACTGTACACCGTGTGCTGCGTCTGAGTGTGTCCTGGTGTTCTTGTATCAGGAGAACGTGCGGTGGCCCGGGGTCGAGGCCAAAGTAGAATTTCTAAGTGATGGAATTTCACAGCCACCGAGCACCCAGCGGCCGGCCAAACCGCAAGCACTCACATTTACAACAAACGGCCTGCCCCGCTCCACGGAGACTCCTGAATGGCAAAGCCATTTGTCTCTGTGAAGGGCAGAGGGAGGAAAAAGCGAAATAAAATCAGAGGCAGAGTACTTAAATGGAACAATGCTTTTTTTTTGTTTACGACCCCTAACTATTCAGACAGAGGCAGAGTACTTAAATGGAACAATGCTTTTTTTTTTGTTTACGACCCCTAACTATTCAGACAGACACACGTATACGTTCACACACACACACACACACACACACACACACACACACACACACACACACACACACACACACACACACACACACACACACACAAACATCACTCTGAGGTTAAATTGGAATTAAGGGGAAGGAAAGGTACATAGCCTGTTGCTAATTAGCATTTTCTCTGCTCAGCAGAAGAGGGTGGAGGAATCAATAAGATATTAAGTTTGTGTATCGCAATGAGGCTCACAATCACTTTCATCCATTAGCAACAGCAGATTAGAAGAGAAACACCGGCCAAGAAAACAGCTCAACTTTGACCTCTGTGGTTTGAAACTGGGCTGGGAACGGATGCTGCTTGTGTTTCTGTTATTCCTTCAGTTCAGGCTGAATATGAGCGAGGAGGATCCTCAGAATATCAACAGAGATATCAGAGATTAATGTATCCTCCTACAGTTAAAGGTTCATTTGGCTTTTAAGAGTGGAACGTTTTCTGTCTTTTTGATCCTGCTTTCAAATACATCATCTCTGGAATTTACACTAACATTTCACAGCAGGCGTCCGATAAAAAATTCGATCACTTGAGATAATTTTGATGTAAGACTTACGTAGAAGTTGTAGTTATCCGAACCACTGGCATACAGAAAAAAAGTCTAAAGTTCTGAATTGTTTTCAGGGGAGAATCTGAAACCTCTGTTTTACAAAATCTTCCATTTCAACACTGAAAGTTTTATTAACCCTCATGTATGCGAAAACACACCAGTATAAAGACTGGAAATGCTCAGAGAAAGTCCAACACCGTGTCCAAAGCAGACGAGGAGAGAAGTGTGGAGGCAGACCAGAAGACGTAACTCAAAGAAGACCTTTATCAGGTCACACCTGTTGCAGCTGGTCCTGACCCTGTAGATGTATAATTCACCTGGTCTCCTGAATATTCTGTGCCGTGTGTCGGTTTGATGTTTGATTCATGTCTGTCTGGCTGAGAATGGACAGACAGGTCAGCTTGTATTCTGACCCGGCCGCCCACACCGACTATAACAGGCTGCATGTATATCCGACATGGAAACCACCTTAAAATCACAATATTTCACTACAACACTCTTTAGATTTGCTCTCTATAGATCTGTGTGCATAAACAACACCACCATTTCCCTCTTCCACATCCTCACCTTTCCTTACACCTCTCTCCCCCTCCTCTCTCTACAGACCGCCAGAGTCCAGAGAGGGAGAAGAAGCTGGTCTTCCTCACAGCTCGTGTTCATCCTGGAGAGTCTCCTGCTTCTTTTGTTTGTCAAGGTAAAGTTTTAAAGTCGGGTCGGTGCCCTGTTTCATCGGATGTTGCTTGGTCATGCACACTAATACTATATCATACATCATGTGTAGAGCATAGATAGACATGTCAGGATATTATGGAGTACATTTCCTCTTTCCTTTAACCCTTACTGTGGCTGTTGTTTAAGGAAATTCAAATGGAGCGTGACTGATACTGGATTTTTAAGGACTTCTGATATCGATGGATAATGTTCATGTATGTGTTAGAGTTAATTAGTTAATTAGAAGTGTTAAAAATAATGAAGTCATTCTGTACCACCTGTCCATCCAGGTTCTCATTTTAAACACTAAAATTATATTTTATTTGTCACGTATTATTACTGTTATAGGCTGAATGGCAGTGTTTTCATAGATTAATAGAAGTGATGTTCTTTTTTCTCAAGATTAAGAAGTTTGTGCCACATAACTAATATGTATTTTCACAACACAATTTGTATGCTGCAAAATTAAAAATACTTTTTTTTTAGTTTACATAAGTTTACAGTACCAAATATGTGTCATTGTCTTAGACTTCAAAAAAAAAAGTTTCCCAAACCTTTTGATGTCTAATAAATAACCTGTGCATTACATAAGGACAGAGTGAAAACTAAGAAAACTTTTTATTTGACTCATAACTGACTAAATGTGCTCATGATGATATAACAGCACATCATAACTTCCCTGTGAATCCCAGGACAGTGACCCTGCACCTGAACCTGCTGCAGAGCTACAAGAATAGACACAAGAACCTGAGTTTCTACATAATATCTGAGGAAATACAATCTGGAAATACAATTGGGTTGCAGTGGCTTCGCTCCTGAGCTCCGGTAACTCAGAAGTAATAAAGCATCTTGAAAAACCGGGAACCTTTTGGGAAATTGTCTCCTTGTGCAGTCCAGCAACCTGAAAGACAATTTTAGCAGGATTTAATGCACCAATTCTGCCGCTTAGACCGAGGTTATCTATCTATCTATCTATCTGTCTGTCTGTCTGTCTGTCTGTCTGTCTGTCTGTCTGTGTCTGTCTGTGTCTGTCTGTCTGTCTGTCTGTGTCTGTCTGTCTTCCTTCCTTCCTTCCTTTCTTTCTTTTGGACCTTGTGTGCACATCATCATGAATCAGATGAGTTGGCTTTTAGCCCGCCGTGTGCTTTCTGTTTTTCCACCGCCGTCAGCTCCATTCCATTTGTATCGATTTAAGCTTGACGTCTCCTATTCCTCCCTCGATTCTGACGATGCCCCCTCGCCGTCCTTCCTTCTCCTTTTGTTTCTCAAAACTCAATTAACTGCCAGTCCGCCTTTGGTTTTCTTTTCAAGTCTATTTCACTCCGTGTGTGTGTGTGTGTGTGTGTGTGTGTGTGTGTGTGTGTGTGTGTGTGTGTGTGTGTGTGTGTGTGTGTGTGTGTGTGTGTGTGTGTGTGTGTGTGTGTGTGTGTGTGTGTTTGCAGGTGTGATTGACTTCCTGGTGAGCCAGCATCCCGTCGCTCAGATCCTCAGAGATCATGTGATCTTCAAAATCGTCCCCATGCTGAACCCCGATGGCGTCTACTTGGGCAACTACAGGTACAAACTCACCCGCCCACACGTGTTTTAATTCTTAATTTGAATGCATCACTACATTAAATAGAACTCGCACATTACATGGTTTTGCATTGTGCTACATGGGATTATATCCTCTTAACTCCACCTTTAGGGAGCTTAATTAATTCATATAGCTCACAGCAGTGCATTTGTTGGAAGATAGTATTTGGCTGCAGGGCTGTTCTCGCTGCCAGTGTCTCCGTCCATCCTCTCCGTCTTTAACGCTGTTGCTGGAGCTCTGTGGGCATCCTCCTCTCCTCTATTTTCCTCTCTTCTCTTTCCCTTCTTCATAATTGCCTTTTACTTAATAGGCTCATCCCCCTGAATACTAATGCTCACTGAGATAAGCATCAGCAGCAGCAGCAGCAGCAGCTCCCACCGTGTTGGGGAATGCCATCTAGTGGTGCTGTCACGCAACTGCTTTAAAAAAAAACGCATTTGCAGGGACTCTCAGCAGCAATCTGAGTGATATTATTGAGTGTGAATGGTGGCTGCTTAAAGACTATTTTCATTAGCTGGCTTTCACATCGAGTGGCGATAAGCAGAATATCGACAAAAGGTGAATATTGATGGTCTTCACCTCACCAGTCACACAGTTATGGACGTCCACGAGCGCTCTCTCTCCCAGTCTGTCTTACATGCGCGCACGTAGAAACACAGTGATGCCGTGCGGCCTTCTCAGCAGGATACAGTGGAGAGCACACTGGAATGGAAACATGCAGAGCGATCAATGGCAGTTAACCTGGGATGAGTATTGTGTTCATGGCTGGCTGCTCCGCTCAGCAGCTCTGCAGTGTCAGTAACTCCTGTGTCATTACCGGCGGCTTCAGTAAATGTCAAAGATGCACATGACAACAAACAGGGCAGATCAGGGGAGCATCTTTACATGTGAACATCCCATTATGGAAATTGGAGGCTGCAGGTAGCACCTATAAGGTAGAACAACCCTCAGGAATGATGGCTGGAGGTCCTGCAGCATCACAACAGCATCCACAGTCCAGCTGCACCATTTGCACATGTGTCCTCGCCAACATTTACAAGCTTTTTCTAATTCAGCCTCCAAAAAAAAAAGCAAAAAACAAAACTTTATTAGGTGTATCTATCGTATATAGCATGTCTTGACAAGGTAACCTGTGGAGTTAGTAGTACTTAAACAAAGTTACGTCCATTTTTGTCATCAGAAATTCGTTGTGTGTGTCCTCGATGCTTCCCAAATGGATTTTATTGCTTATAAAACACCCACAAAGCTGATTTTTTTTTTTTTAAAGTTTGCAACCACACTATGTTTGTGTCTTGAATCACCCTTTATTTACTCTATTTACCTTCAGGCATTTTATTTGACTGTCTGAATTCTTAATGTTTAATTTATGCTGGATATAAATTGCGCCTTTGGTAATTTGTCCTCAAAAGATACGCTATTCTCTGCAATTCTACGAATGCGCAATGCAAGGTGCTGCATTTGTAACAGCAAAACTGTGCCCATGTTCGCCTCTACGCCTTCACTGATGAAGTAAAATGACAATAATTAATCAATTTGAAATCACTTACATTGACAGAATAAACTACCAGGGACCTGTACTCATTATCTGGCTTTATTAAACATAATAATTACAAACATGTCAACGTGTTGGGTCGATCCAGTGTTTCTGAATCCAGCTGTTCACATAAGAGTCTCAAACACGGACAGGTCGCCTGCAAGAAGCTACAAAAAAGAACTCTAATTCCAAAACAATGTGAGGAGTTTACAGTAAAATACAGGCGAGAAGTCGCTACAGCCAAAGTCCAGAGGGAACGCTGCAAAAAAAACTGCAGACTAATTATTAAGCTAATCAGTATCACTGCTCTGTTGGGTGTAAGTTGCTTCAATGTAGGTTTCATATTTGAGATTCAGCTTAATTGTGTAACAAAACAACAAATGTAGTTCCATTAACCTGCATCCAAAAACTCAAATAATTAAGCATGAAAGCCAGCATTCGGTCATTCTTATGGCAATTTTAGCCTCTATCTTAGTAAAACATAGAACAACTGGTAGATACTACTGTCCCAGTAATGCTCCTTAAACTGTAGCTCTTGTTTAGTGCACCAGAAATCACTGTATGGCAAACAAAAGAAAAGTTAGAAAGAAGAAGTCTGATCCAGGCGAGGCATTCTCAGTCAACCGTGTCATGATAATCCTGGAGGCTTCGGTAAAAAGCAGCTGGACTTCTCCTCTCAGTTCTTGAAAACACTTCACGTCACATCTAAGCTGTTTCTTCAGTTGTAAGAACTTCAACAACCCAGACGAAACTAATGGACACGTACCATCAGCACTTCTTAGTTAAAGTTTGTACTGCAGTTTCTTAGCCTAGCCATGCTACACCCATGTTTCTGAAGACACAAGGGTCTAGGAACGCTATCAAATCCCTCTGCAGCAATTGGGTAGGTATACAACCAATCAACGCAACGAATAGGCTGACGTAGTTCCGAGAGCACCGGCGGATTGTGGCTAAGTCCCATTAGCTTCCCAACCAGCGGAGCCAACTGGTACATTAAGGATTTGCCATATCCCGTCGGCATAAGTCCAAATACGTCTTTCTTCTCAAAGAAACACTTCAGTGCCGTCCTTTGTTTATCTTTCAAGTTGAATTTTAGCTTCAAATCTTTAAGGGTTGTGGCCAAAGCCGAGTCGAAAGATAACTGTTTATTGTGCGCCGGTTGTCTCTGTCAGAATCGTCACGCCTCTGTCGTCACTTCATTACGCCCGCCTTCTGACTCTACACTTCATGGTGATTGGTCCGGCCAGTTTTAGGAGCATCCAGCCTCGAGCCTTATGGAGGGTAACTAGACCCACCCTGGCAGAGAATTAAATTCGTTGCCGTGGGTTGTCTAGCGCGGCTAGGCTAGCAGTTTCTTGCAGTATGCACACAACTGGTAAATACTATTTTGTCCTAATATTGCTCCTTAAACTGTGATGGGTGCAGTTTGTAGCCCGAAATAAGCTGTTTTCTGTCTTATGTTTGTATTTAAGTGTGATATTGTGCAGAGGATTGTGGGTCAGAATGGCCAGGAAAGCATGCTGGTTTGCAAACTGCACAATCTGACTGGATGTAGTAGGACATCCTGGTATTTGATATACTATCTACTGGGACATATGAAGTGTTTTTCTTGAGTACTATATAGTGTGGAAGTATGGATATTGGAACAGGCATGCCTTCCAACATGAGCTGCACAGTGGTGGTTAGCATTGTCTTCTTGCAGCTGGAAAATCCCAGGTTCCCCGGCTTCCTCCCACAGTCCACAAATATGCTGAGGTTAATTGGTTACTCTAAATTGTCCACAGGTGTGAATGTGAGAGTGATTGTTTGTCTGTATATGTATCCCTGTGATAGACTGGAGACCTGCCCAGGTGTCCCCTGCCTTCACCCTAAGTCAGCTGAGATAGGCTCCAGCCCCTCAGTGACCCTAATGAGGATTAAGCGGTGTGTAATAATGGATGGATGAATTAAATGGATGCCTTCAGATATGCTCTATACTAGTGGCCAGAAACTTCACAGAGGAGTTTAATCCTCCTGTCGTCCTCACTTATGGGCACCAAAATTGATTGTTTCCTTGTCTGAAAAAAATCCAGCAAAAAAAATTCCCCAAATTTCTAAAAAATTAGCAAAACCTTCAGGAAGAAAATTCCAATAATTCCTTAAAAGTTTCCCTTAAAAAAAGGATTTTAAAAATCCCCCAAATTGGGCAAGAAAATTCTTGTAAATATTTTTTAAAAATTAGTAAAAATCTTCCAAAAAAAATCCTAAAAATATCTAAAGTGATTAAATATTTATCAGTAAAACTTATAACATTTCCTATTTCGCTGGATTTTGGTTGACCTTTTTGTGAATGTTCTTAAGAAACATTTTTTACATTTCTTTTTTCCACCAAAAATGTTAGATTTCCCAAAAATGTTGAAAATGTGGACATCAGAAGTTTCACTGTGAAAATATGTATTTTTCCACATTTTCAAGCTTTACAACGGGTCATTTTGACCCGCAGGACGACATGAGGGTTAAATCATTTATTTTAATACGGTAAACTGCACTACAAACTTGCGTGTGCATGTGTTGTGTGTTTATGTATGTGTGTGTGTTTGTGTGTGTGTGTGTGTGTGTGTGTGTGTGTGTGTGTGCGCGTGTGTGTTTTGTGTGTGTATGTGTGTGTACAGGTGTTCTCTGATGGGCTTCGACCTGAATCGCCACTGGCAGGATCCCTCTCCATGGGCTCACCCGACGCTGCACGCTGTTAAACAACTCATAGTGCAGATGAACCAAGACCCGGTGAGCATCACACACACACACACACATACACACACACACACACACACACACACACACACACACGCTCAACATTCCTCCACCACGCTGGTGTCTGCTGGTCCTGAGAACAGTTTTCTTTCTCCCTGCTTGGTTCAGCATGTTTCTCCAGCCCGTGTTTAGGTTGCGTGCACTGGGGAGCACCGAGAGTCCAGTCAGCACCTCCAGAATGTCAGCTCGGCTCTCCTGGCCATTCAAAACACACTACCGAAGCAAGGCTCTGTGCTTTCAGTCTTTAACTCTACTGTAACTTTTCTTCCCTTCTCTAGTTTTAGACTTTGAGGAGCGCCACAGAGGCAGGCCGGGGATTTCTCCTCTTTGTTCCTGATGTTAATTATAAGCAGAGCGGCAGGTTGGTGGGATTACTGAAGGTCAGCGGGTGTCCTGGGAATACTCTGCCCTTTTGTACACTCCTCTAATCCTGATAAGAGACGGAGCAGGCCGGGGTGGGATGCAGGGCAGGCCAGAGATGGGGTGAGGCGCGGGGCTGGCATCGGGCAGATTAACCTTTTCCCCCGACGCTGACACGCTGATCGATAGACTCTGTCATGGCAGCGTTGATCCACTCACGCCTGTCATTCACACACAGCAACACACAGTCAGCCGGCACATAAAAACACAGCTACACTGTAAAAACAGCAATTAAAAATGTACTGTTATTTATCAGATTGTCCTCCTGTTGTTTAATTATGGATAGTAGCGAGTAAAACCCCAGAAGCAGAGTAATAATTTAGATTTTAACTGCAAAAATAATGCACCAGGTGTCAACACAATTAGGGAGAAAGCAGCTGTGTAGTGGCCGGACAAACTTTACACTGGCTATGAAACAACACATTTTTGTATGTTTTTATTTTCTTTAATTTATATTAACCATTGTTATAAATTATATTTTGTTCTTTGACAATGTGTGGCATAAAATTAGACTGTTAAAATTTTTTTACATGTACTTTTACTGACATTTAATAAGCAAAAAATTGTTGTTTTATCATTTTTGTAAATAATTTAGAACAATGGTGTATAATATGGGTTGAATGTAAATGTAAATAATTGTTTAAATTGTTATTTAAACAGATTTTTAACAATTATAAACGCTAAGTTGTTCTTTTACAAGGTTTGACTGTAAAATTACACTATTTCCACACTGTAAATTAGCAAAGTATACTTATTTTACTGATATTTGTTATTTGCAAGAGAAAATATAATATTTTTGAAACTGTTATTTTACAGATTTTCCCAGTGTTGTTATGTTAAAGATTCTACCTTGTAAAATCATAGAAAATGAGTATTAATTTAAATCTTAACTTTGAAATTATGTCTCCTTAAAATATATACATATATATATATATATATATATATATATATATATATAAAAATGATAAATTGTTCTTTTACAAGATTCGACTGTAAAATTCATGATTTTCACACTGTAAATTAGCAAAAAAATACTTATTTTACTGATATAAACTATTCAGTTTTTTTACCGTTATTTTACAGATTTCCCGTTTTATTATATTAAAGATACTAACTTGTAAAATCACAGAAAACAAGAATGATTTTAAATATTTATTGTCAAAATGATGTCTACTTAAAAAAACAAAAAATGCGAAAAAAATTAATTGTTTTTTTGCAAAGTTTGACCTTAAAATTACAGTATTTTCAAACAGTATTTAAATTAGCCAATAAATACTAATTTGACTGATATTTGCTTTTATTTGCAAGAAAAAATGTGTTTTTTAAAACTATTATTTTCCAAAATTTCCCAGCTTTGATAAAATCAGATAATAGATCGGAAAAATATCCAGTAAAATTCCAGAAAATAGTATAATTTATAATGTTTTCCATAAAATGACAGTATTTTTACTGTCTTTATCAGCGTAAAAGTTCACTATTTTATACATACTTACTGTTATTTTAGTCATTTTGCATTTTTTGTGAACATTACAGAATTTTACAGTTTTTTTTTGTTAATGTTTTTTGTAGCACCTTTTGCTGCCAGATTGCCATCATTTGTTGGGATATTTTCTTTCAGTGTACGGCACTGTGGTAACGCATCCACACATGGGTGTTCTTGAACGTCTGAACGTTGTATTTTTCTCGGTCGGATGTATTCTCTTACACATAAATTGTAATTATCACAGCATTATAGTTTCCGACCTAAGTGTCGAGGACGAACTCTGTTTTTTTCCCCCCAGTCTTTGCTCTCTTCTTATTTCTTGCAGAATAAATACAATTTTCCATCTTATTTTTAAGTCGGCGTTGCTTTCATGAAGAGGTCACGAGCCAGCGTAAGCCTAAAGACGACTCATGCAGAGCGTTTTCCAGAACATTTGCATACATTTCTGTCTCAAGCACAGATAATTAAAGGCGGATTTTTTACAATAGATTTCCACAGGCTACTAAAATAACCTAATCGTCTGCCACCACAGTGACTCTCTGACTTGTCTGGCTGGGTGTACGCAGCCCCCGGTCCACCCAGTATTGGACCATATGCTTCCTGAGTCCACTCCTGCTGGTCAGATGCCTTCCACTCCTTCTCCTTCGCTGTTGATGGCCGTCCCACCAGCACTCGTCCTGCTGCAGCCCCCCTCTTCTCCCTCATGATTGCCTTCAGTCTTGCAGAGTTAATTTGGAGGCTTGGGCAACCTCTCCTTTTCCGTCTCGCTCTCGCCATAGCCAGTTAATCCCATCAGACACACTACTCATGTCCGGGGCTCCCAGATGCCAGTTTCAATGCCAACTCTGCAGCCAGAAGGCCCTGTGCTGCTGCCCTCCATTCATGCTCATCTCACACAGCGGGCGTAGAGTCTAATGAGGCTAGCAGGGTTGGAGGGCTCTGCTGGAGGACTCCATTAAGAGGAGATCAGCCACCGCCACAGCAGAACAGTTGGAATAAACCAACATATGCGCACCGAGTACTAGTAATTTATCAGCTATATCCAGCTTATTAGTTATTTGTTTAACCCGCTGAACCCCAAAACCCGTCTGCAGGTTTGAGAGGTGTGGTATCTTTAGAAAATCAACAAAATTACACAATTAATCTGAGCCAGACACTGTAAAAACAGAAATATTGTCACGTTCTGAGCTGTAAGAGATTCCTAATTGTCTGTTGTGTGTGCTTCAGCAAGAAAAGTGGATCAAATCCAACCTTAAATTTGTCATATTTCTTCAAAATTAGCTTAGTCTACATGTTGCATTGATAAATTTGCCAAAAATTATTAATTTTCTCAAACTAGATTCTGTAAAAACCCAAAAATTCCACATTTATTGACTCAGTCGTGAAGCCATCAGTGAGTCAGATGTGAGCAACAGTCACATGACAAAAATTCAGGAACTAATAGGTTGAACTGCAGGAAGTGTTATACAGAAGAGAGAGGAAACAAATGTCGATAATAAAAAAACTACAGTTAATATATTTTTAATTTTTTAATCACATCGATTGGCACTTGGAAAAATGTTAGACATCTTGATTCAGAGTTTTCTAATTTTTATATATATATTTTTATGTATGTTTAACTAAAAATAACAGTTCACACTAAATGGATTCTATAAAAATGTAAAAAATTCTGCACTCCTTGGTGCAACAACAGACAAAAATTCAGGGACTTTTCAGTTGAACTGCGGGCTGTAAATGCAGGTAGGATACAAATTAAAAATGCAACCAGTAAAATATCTATAGTATGTAAAGCCAACTTTGTTTTTCCAATATTTGTAACACCTGTGGACATTTGAAAAAGCCTGAGGTGCAGGACGCACACAAACTGCTTCTAGTTCAGAGGGTTAAAAACAAAACAATAGCTAGAATGAGAAGTAATTTCACGTTTTGGGCAGCTTTCCACACTGTGCCTAAAAACTAGAGATTGTAAGTAAGGGAAGGGGAATATTCATATTCACGGTGGCACCTCATAATGTTGATAACGCCTGAATCGCAGCAGCCACTGAGGTGACAGTTAAGAGACTGGAATTAATCAGCAACGCTCACAAAACTCAGAAATTACTGTAATTTCGTCCGAACAGTGAGCAAAATATGACTGATTGCACCTTTAGCTTGCCGCAGAGTATTTATCATCATATAGCTTTCATGTGTTCAGGTATCTGCGGCGAAGCTCCCAAAGATTCAGCATGTCAGTCACACGGGTGGGAGGCAGTTATCAGCGAGGCCCAGCAAACAAACCCCAGAATATATCTGTAATAGCAGCCCTGATTTGTCATTTTAATGTTGCTGCCTCGTGTTAGCCGCGCTAAAAACGTGTTCGGAATGCAGGTTTTGATAGCGATGCTGTCGCTGGACAAATACAGTAAATGTTAACGGCGTCTGCGGGCGACAATAAATGGTAATGAGCTGTTTGTGATCGGGACAGTTAAACTGGTAAAGACAGCGACATGTTCTGTCTTCATGGCGGCAAATTTCGGCATCAGAATTCAAAGAGCATAAAGAAATAGCTTGTGGTTTCCTGGAGTTAGAAAATGACCGCCTTCGGAGAGAATTATGAGATGACAGTAGGAGACATCCACCAGTAATGCCCACTTTAAAAGACAGAAAATGCATTTAATTTGATCGTAAAGCTGCACAGTAAATTCAGGTGGTATTTTATCGTGGATGTATTTGTTTGCTTTCCCTCGCTGACAGAATTCACCTAAAGCCAAACCCATCCACTGCTGCTTGTATAATTAGCTGCTGCCTTCAGGGACAAACTCATCATCTGATTGGAACAAGTTGGCCCATTGTCTGGTCCAGATGCTGATGCCAACTGACAGATGAATTCATACATAGTAAAAACCTGGTTGGAGTCGTCTGCTTTCTGATCCAGATTCTGCCAAGAATTCTTTAAAATACACCACCGCTCAAAAGTTTGGGGTCACCCAGACAGTTTAATATTTTCCATGAAAACTCCCACTTTTAGCCATGTGCTAACATAACTGCACAAGGGATTTCTAGTCATCAATGAGCCTTTCAGCACCATTAGCTAACACAATGTAGCATTAGAGCACAGGAGTGATGGTTGCTGGAAATGTTCCTCTGTACCCCTATGGAGATATTCCATTAAAAATCAGACGTTTCCACATAGAATAGTCATTTACCACATTAACTATGTCCACACTGGATTCATTTAATGTTATCTTCATTGAACAAAACTGCTTTCCTTTCACAAGTAAGGACATTTCTAAGTGACCCCAAGCTTTTGAACGGTAATGTGTATATATCTAAATATACATTTTAAGCATGTTTAATAACCTCTCAGAGCTGAAACAGATTGAAATTTCTTCCCTTTTTTAGTTCAAAGTGCAGCAGAAAGAAGTCAGTCGTACTGCATTTTTGATGAATCTTCAATAAGAAATTCTAAAAAAAAAAAAAAAAAAAATACAAACACTAATTGACTTATTTCTAAGATATTATATCAGAAGGAAATGTGTGTGTAAAATGTTGTCCAGAAAACAAAATGGCATAGAATAAGAAATGCAGAAGCTGAAAAGCAATAAGATATAAGAATGATAGAATACTGAAATAAAATTTAAAAAGATAAAATAAGAATATAACAGAAAAGTAAGAAGAAAAGCTGGTAATTATATTGAGGTAATAAGTACACATTGTAATGAAATATATCACCTGAAAAATAAGATTAAAATGAAATGTTGTCCATTGCACTGACAGTTTTATATTACCCTTTTAAGTAGCAATGCAAACTGTTGCATTAAATAAAGAAATGCAGCTCTAATTCAGTGACAATGACTGTAGATATTCAGTGTTGTAATATGTACATAATGCTGGATGATAACACTGAAGACTCTTTATGTTGGCAGTAATAATTCACTAAAAACAGGCTGGTTAGTGTTCAGTAATTTTCAGATTTGTCCCCCGCATTAATCAACTAGCTGCAGGTTGTGAGTGTTAATTGAATCAAAGATGCGGTACATGTTGTTGTTGGTCTTCGTCTACATAAATCTGTCCGTCACCGTGATTCTCTGCTGCTTTAAACACCCCCAGCTCTCTGCATAAGGCGTCATAATTCAAAGTCACATTGCCCTCTGCAGCACAAAGGAGCCTATTCAGTTTGAAACCCCATCAGCCATTCCAGTGACAGACACCTTAGTCACTCCAAAGTGATTCCCCATCATTGTGAATTCAGCGCCGCTCCCTCTCTGTTGGTAAAATAGCTTCCTTGTTCTGTTCAGGCAATAACTTCTGCTGCGAGTTTCCCAGACAAGAGCCATTTAAATCAGAGCTGGTAGCAGAAGCAGCTTCACCGCGTCGCTACCGATGGCTGCAAACTTTTACTTGACAAATAGTTGTCTAGAAATTCAACGCAGCTCCCCGGCATTTATGCAGACTCTGACCTAAATAATGTTTTAACATCAGCGACATGGAGCGGAGAGTTTTATTCATGTATGAGCACAGGAAGGTTGCAGTTTAGCATCGAGACTTTAAATTCATCACTTCAGACAAAATACAGTCTGAATGAAGAGAGACTGAAGATATGAATAAGTATTCTCCCTTCAGAGGAAATAAAATTAAAGTCTACAGGAAGAACAGGCGTAAAACTGACTGTAGTATAAATACACTGTAAAACTTAGTCAAATCGACTCATCTTTTCTAGTTTACTGAGTGTGAATAGACGAGTTTAGCTAATTTCCATTTAATTTAATTTAAATGTTTTGAATTGAAAACTTATTTTCTTATATCCTGAGACGTTTTGACTTAAAATTAGGACTTGAATTATTGATTTATTTGATTTATTTCAGACATGCCACAATAACATAAAGGCAAGAGAGAAAAATCACACAATTACACGAAATGAAAAACAAACAAACAGAAACATCTAAAAATGAGTAGGATGAAGTTTAACTGATGAGTGAACAGCTGAAAGTTCATTCAGCTTCTCAAATGAAGTTTATAAGAAGAAAAACTAGCGTGTAAGCAGATTTTCCAATCGTTGTTAGAACACTAAAACTCTCCAGACACTCTGGTTTTCTGTAGTTTGATAAAGCAGACATGGTGGAAAATTGCTGAGTCTTTGTGTTACATGTTAAATCAAGTTATGGTTGTTTCTTTTTATAATAATAAACAGAAACAAATAAATAAGTCTAACCATAACAACATTTTAGCATTGAATTTAGTCCCTTAACCTGTAGACGTATTTTTCTTTATTTAAGTGACAATGTGAAATGACCAAAAAAACTCTTTAAACTTAGAAAATATAAAAGAAAACCAAGTTTGTCTGTAACCTTATGCGACTAGTTGATTCAACTTAATATCTTGAATTTATTGAATTCTCAAGTTAAAGTCATTTCACTGACAGAGTTTTAAATTTTCACAACTCAAAAGTTGACATCGAACTATTTAATCGGCTGAAGTGCAGTGAACTCACATTTTTAAGTCAGCAGAACTTATGTTTCAAATTATCCTAGAATATTTTATAGTGTACGAGGTAAAAAGAAAATTCACCAGGGAAAAATGGATGCCAAATTTACTCTTCGGAAGTTTATTTGTTTTTAAAAATAATATCGTAAAACATGCATTACCGTTGAAAATTTTTTTAAAGAATTTTTTTTTCAATAAAGATAACATTAAATGAATGATGAATCCAGTCTAGACATTGTTAATGTGGTGAATGACTATTCTCGCTGGAAACGGCTGATTTTTAATGCACGTATTGTACCAGCTGAACTGTGTGGGAACCAAGGAGATGTAGGTGTTTTCGGGTTGTTTTGTTGGATGTCAGGACCAAACCTAAATGCCCACTTTGATGTCAGGTTTCAAAAACAAACAACTGAAAAAAGCGATCTCTAGTGACTAAGCTAATACAAAGATAACCGAAGTCCAAAAGGTTAATCAAAGAAACACAGGGAGCTGGTAAAGGTTCACCAAAAGTCCAGAAAGTCAACAAAAACATGGGGAGCAAAGCAGAAAGGTCCAAAAACAAAAGAGCACGGGGAGGACTCAGGTAAACAGGTGAGCACATGAACTGTGTCGTGGATTATTTTCTGACTAACACATCCACTGATCACATTCTGAGAAGAAAATAAGCAAAGTCAGTCATCTTTGGTCCACTTTTAGGTTTTTTTTCCACCATAATACAAAAAACAAGTAGCTGTTGAGGTCAGCTGAGGTGTAGACTCTCAGTGTTTTCATAAATAACGTTCTAATCTTCACCTCTGCATCACAGAATCTCCGTTATCAGTCTACGAGATACAAACTATTACATCCCACTCCCTTTTCTTGTCAGCTCCTGTGTTTGTTTTCACATAAACTATCCTGTTTTTTGCAAGTCATGCTTACATTAAAAAACATCAGCAGATTTCCAATCGGTTCTCTCTGGGAGGATTATGTGACGGACAAGCAGCTTACAAAACAAATCTTCAGTTGCTAAATTTGTGAACACATATTTTAAACGGTGAGATACTGATCAGGCCACTTAAACAGGGAGAAAAATACTGACAAAGTGGACAACATGGTGGGCACAAATGACCCGGAAAGGTGGTTTTGTTGCAATATCTTTGTGAAGAAATGTTTTTCAACATTTCCTATTACAGCTTTTCCTCAAAAAAATATGTTATTTTTATACGTTTCCATTTAAATCTTTAATTAAAAGTTTCCTTTAATGCATTTCCAGAAACTGTAATATTTCTGTGACTACTCCAAGTTCTTTATCATTTATAATACCATAGAAGAAGTGATGCACAAACTTGGAGGAATGGAGATCAGCAACAGCTGGAGGAAAAGAGCAGAAAAATGTCAACAGAATAAATGCTGACATTCTGCCATCGCTGTTCTGTGTCATATTCTTCTTCAGCAATGATCAATATTAAATCAGACAAAAATAAAATACAAGCAATAATACAAATGATTATTCTTAACCGGAATGACAAAAATGGCATGAAAGCAGGTCACTCCACTTGTATATTAAGGCAAACATTTATTAGCATGCACTGTAAAACATCTTAAAATCAACTCATATTTTCTAGTTTACCTGAGTGTCGTATAACTTTTGCTGTTTAATGTCTAATTTTGATTTTTAAACCGTTTTAGACCTTAAAAATTGATTTCTTATGACTTGAGTCATTTTGAATTGAATGAATGAACATCTGAGAGTTTACTCAACTCGATGAATTACATTTGAAAGAAACAAACGAAGCAAAAACACATTAAAAAATTTTATGTTGACTTCCAATGAAAATGAAGCTGTTCCAACTAGCTTTTCCACATGATTTGAAATATTTTTTTGTGTATGCTTTAAGTACTTTATTACCATAATTATGAACACAAAAAACATTCAAAAATTACGTTGCTCCAACTGATTTTTCTTAAGTTCTCTTTGTTCGTGTAGAATTTTTAAGAAATGAATTCATTCACAACAACAAAATTGTTAGTAATTAACTTTTAAGATGATTTCACACTACAATTGTTTATATGGGGGGATTCAGTCTGTTGTTATCGAGCTCATTTTACTGAATTTAGTTTTTAATCAACTAACACAACTAACATATAAGCAGATAAAACTTCCCAGAATGCACTGTTAGACGATTAAAACTCCTCAGAGACTCTTGTTTTTTGTAGTTTAAGAAGACAAACATGGTGGAAACTTGCTTTGCGTCTTTGTAAAACTAAACTGTAGTCGTATATTTCCAAAATAATCAAAATAATTCTAACCATGATGACAATTAGTACTAAAATCAACACCTGTAACCAAAAGTTTCTTAGTAATTTCAGTGTATCCACGAGCAGCCTCGCAGATTGTCTTCGTACCGACTCTGGTCTGAAAGAAACCATCTTGTCTGTAAGTTGTCATGGTTAAATGAAGAGAAAACTCTTGCAAAAAAACTCATAAATCTGTCTGTAACCACTGAAAGTTAAAACTAGTTGATTCAACTTAATATGTCAAATTTATTGAGTGTGCTTCCTCAAGTTCACTTAGCTAGTTTTACACTTTCATAGCTCCTTAAAGAACTTTGAACTAACTAATAAACTCAAGTGCAACCAAAATACTTTTTTAAAAAGAGGCAGGGAAGCTTACATTTCAAAGCTGAATTAATTTCAAGTGTTTACGGCACATAAATTGCACGTCAAGTTAACTTAATGCAGCTTTAAATGGATCTTTAGATCTGGATTGTTCATGTAATGAATAGAGTGTTAAATGAAAAATATCACAGTGATCAAGTCCAACCATTATGTGAATAACAACCAAGTATTTGCCTATAAGCTGAGTGTAAACTTCCATCCATCTGAAGGCGACTCTGCTTTCTAAAATTCCATCAGTTACCATCTGCAGCTGAACATTGGTCAGCAGGGAAAATGGCTGAAAGAGTCAGTGATGCAAGGAGCCATAATCTGTTCCCAAGCTACCCTGTTGTTTGTTTTGAAAAGAGAGAAATGGAGAGGGAGGAAGAAGAAAAAAAAGGAAAAGAGACCAAAGAAACAAATGGACCCATCTCCTTCCTAAAGCGTTGCTTTTCCAGCTCATTTATCAAAAGCAGAAGAAGAATTCTTTATGATTGGCTGATTACCAGAAGCATTCATCACCGGTCGATGCATCCCCTCCAATGTGACACTGCCATTTTGGATAATTTGTTAAGGATGACAAAGAGGTCATTGTTTCCTTGGCTTATTTTTGACCTTTTTCATATTAGGAAATTAATTTTCCATCTGAAACGAATGTATTAGGTCCTGTCACAGCACAGAGATGGATTTTGCACCTTGAAATCCTCCCTGATGTCCTCCTTCTGCGACTTTCTCCGTCTGCCTTTCTTGTTCGGCGGTCAGATTTGCCTCGTGTGTGAAGCTGTGTGGGTTTTTTTGTGTGTTTTCGTGTCCTCTCCGTCTCCTCTCTCCTCTCTCCATGTGCGTTAAAATGTCGTCTGGTGTCAGCCAACCATTTCTGATCCATTTCTGAGATTTACGGCCAATTTTCGCCCATCATCCCTGCGTCGTTTCAATCCCTCCGCCATCCCTCTCTTTATTCTCCCTCCGCTGGAAGCTGAATTGTCTGCTTTTCACAGGAAGACGCGGATGAAGCTCTTATGCTCTGGCAATTTTTATGCTATTTTACTCAACACAGTTCAAAGGCTCCCACCTTATCTTTTTTTTTTTTTTTTTTTTTACATAATATTCAAATAATTTCATCAATGTCTCCCGTTTTGCTTCCCGTTGCTTATCGCATCTTCCTCCCCGCACCTATCGCCCTCCTCCTCTTCCTTCATGTTCTCTTGGCAGAGGCCTCCCAGCAGATGTGGCAGCTTATGTGGCACTAACAGGCCTGAATCGGAGGGCTGCCTGCGCCCGTTCAGCCTGATTACAAGTCACCTCTGTGTTCATAAACTGACAAATACCACCATCAATTTCAGACTGAGAGGGCGAGGGGAGGAAATCAGATAGACGGAGACAGACGGAGGGAGAGTTTTGTGTCGTTTACTCTCATCCATGAAGCAGGTCATGCCATCTGCCATGTTCTGTCACTGCTGCATCATTAGAGGGTCACTGACCACGAGCCCCGCCGACCCCAGTTGGCTTCTCTAACTCATGAAATATCGGTTGGAGGTTTACAGTCTTTAAGTGATATTATCAGGAATGTTTACGGTCTTTTTCGTAGCCTTTTTGTGTGCAACTTGAACCCGGTGCTTTGAGGTGAGCAGCGCATCGTCCAGAGGCTCTTCACTTATCTTGTCGCATCTTTTCACGCTCACTTTCCCTGCTCAGTTATTACCAGTTCACTTGAGGTTGTAAATTACTGTCGCGGCAGAACTCCTAAGACGGGCCAGCGAATCTTCAGGTCTTCCAGGATCCTCGCTCTTCTTGAAAACAACTGTTATTATCTAAAAACAAACACAAAGGCAGGCAGAGTTAGGTGCATTTCTTACTTAGAGAAGACCTCAAATGCTGGGATCGAAGCCAATCAAGGGGTCTTTCAACTCACTGATATCGGCTTCATTTAGCAAAATTAAGTTTATGTTTGCTATCAGGTGTTGTAAAGAAAGAGCATTGTTCTTCTTTCTCATTTCAAGAAGTAATTCAAGGTACCTGTTCCCACCATCTAATGAAAAGCATGTTGCAAGATAAGCATTCTAACCTACTAAAGATGAAGCTTTAAAGTTGCAAACATTGTTTTAGTAGGTTGTGTTAAATTAAAAATGTTGCATCAACTTCATGTTTTGTACCATTTAAAGTCACATTTCTGCATTAGTTGATGTAAAACTAAATTCAAGTTCAGGTGACTTCATGAAATTTGCTTGAGAACTTCATTCGTCTTCAGTGTGAGGTCAGGATTCAAGTCTCCCTCCTAATTGCTTTTACAAAATTTGCCAACTTGTATAAATAATTAAAGCAATTAAGGCCATGACATTTAGAAAATCCTTTTAAATAACATGGAAGTTGGATCTACTGATCTTTTAAGAATAAAGAACTTCAAAATGTGTGTATGCTAATCATAAAGTTACACCCCCTGTCAAAAGTTTTGAGACGGATTCTCATTCATTTGAATGAGAACCCGTCTCAAAACTTTTGACAGGGGGTGTAACTTTTTACTTTTGGTTTTGGAAGTAAAGCTAATTCCCCTAACTTAATGTAGTTTTCTGATTGAACATATTTCTATCAGAAGCTTTTGTAGCTCAAACAGATTGGTGTTATTGATTTTCTAAAGCCTATGCATTTTTTAGGTGTTCCTCTTTTGGTTTGAGTGTAGGAGAGCACATTTTGAGGCAGCATTTTGCAACGTGGTCATAACAGAGCTGCATTCAATACTACTAATTTGATGTAGAACACAAAACAAACCCTGTGCACTCTTAGTTCACTCAGTTAGCTCAAGAAAATGGTGTTGAATTGGAACTCGGTATCAACAGACTGTCAATATTCAATGATTTGGATTGGATGTGGGGAAAACACTTGATCGGGACATCACTATTTACCCTCATTTCAGCAAAATATGGCACCCTGAGATGAGTTCATGAACACAGACACTGATCACCTTTCACAGTTCCCCATCTTGTCCACCTAATCTTGACTTTTTCACCCTTATCTACCATTTTCTGCTAACGTGGCATCCCATTAGCATTAGCACTTTACCCTTTTTAAAACACAATGATGGCAAGAATCGAAAAGAATTGGGGTCCATTTGCTCTTTAATGCTTCTATTCAACCTTTCTACTGGTTATCTTTGGTACCCCATCTACTGGTTCTCTATTAATCATTAGCAAACCTTTTGCTGAACTGTGTTTCTTTCACCTGCACCAGTTCTTAAGCTTTTTAAAAATATATATCCTGCATGACCATTTGCTGAACCCCTTTCCTCAACCACAGTTATCCAGTCAAAGCTTAGTCATTGTACGTGGGCACAACAGGCTTGTCAAGCTTTAGATTTCTCTGCATGTTGAAGTGTCTGTCAGATATACAAAGAGTTTGGACGGTATTTCCTTGTTTTGACAGTTTGCAAAACAAAAATACAAGAGCAAAAATGCGAGGGATGGATTAAACGGGGTTTGTCTGCTCTGACTACCTACAGCAGTCGAACCCAGCGCTTGCTTCTTACGCCAGCAGCTTTTCATTCTACATTAATTTGTCAGATGGTCCTTGCTGTGTCAGAGCGAATGAGCCAGCGATAGTACTCCCAGATAGCATCACATTCAGCGAACGCACGGAGCATCCTTCATCCTTAAAGGCTTTTCTCACATTCAAAGTGAGACACATTGTTTGATGAGAGGCATAAATTTACCCAAAAATCTAACCTTGCTTGTTACGAACGGGAAGTCAAATAAAATGAATGAATGCTTTTCTTCAGTTAGCTCAAAGGATGAATGATACAATTCTCGAAATCAATTCTGTTTGCACGCGTTGTTGCGATGTTTGCTCCGGACGTATGATGTTAGCCTTAATCGTTCTCCTCTTTAAACGTGTAACAATCAAGCAGAAATTGTGTATTTGTGATGCCAGTGTTGACTTAATTAGCTAGTTGTGATGCAAAATTAGTTTACCTCTGTGTGTAATCAAGGACCCATTGTTGCTTAGATTACCTTTAATAAAGCCAAATCTGCTCCTTTTATTGTTGTAAATTGCGTATGTACAATACAAAAACAGAAACTTTGACAGGCGTACCACAGTCGATTGGCTTCCCCTCCCTTTTCAGGCCTGCCTTCCAGCCACTACAATATTTCCTCCCACTATAAAACCCAGTTGCATCTCACGCAGTCAGAGACACTACTCTCCTCCCACAGGTATTATGTGTTTAATGTTGTAGAATATGCATTATATGAGTAGTGCGTTCAACTTTTTTCTCCTGAACAAGCAGCATTTCCCCCTCCTCTCCTCAAAAGGTACGCTGCTGATGCCAAGAGCTTTATTCAGGAGCTTGTAATCCTGCTTCAATCAGCTTCTTTTTCCTTTCCGTGTAAAGATAAGCCCAGCATTTACGGCCGGCACCGCAACCCCCTCCTGCACCCCGCTCTAATTAATATGCAGCAGATAAGTACTTGTCTGACAAAATTCATTCGTTTGACCTTCTAGGTTTTACACTAAACTGTTTGCCGCCGCTGCAAGTTCACCACAAGTTGAGAGTTCCCTGGAGTTTCTGCAGCAAGACGGGGCTTTTGTTTCTCTCTGAGAGGTTTAATTTGGACACTCACTCCCCCGTCTGTTTCTCCCTCTCTCTCTCTTCAAATTGTCTTCTGACTTTCAGTCAGCAGTCTCTGTTTCTTAATTGCCCCTAATTGCTTAATTACAATTTCAAATGAACAATTCTGGAGGTCAGAGCGGGTTGTTAATTGAAGCATCAATCACAGTGGTGGGGCCTTCAGAACCGTCTCAGTTTGATTGACAGGGCATTAACTGAGCGTTGTAGTAAGTCTGGACACGACATTGTGGGGGCTCCATTGCTGTTACTGCTGCTCCTCCGCGTCCTTCAAGGAGACCTTCACAGCATCATGTGGAAACCTTTTGGGTTAAGATCAAAGTCGTATAAGATTTGAACTGGGTGTAGTTTGTGTCATTCTGACAACAAACCATGACTGTTAAGTTCCTTTACGGTCTTTTTTGCACATGTTCTCTCTGTGTTTGAGTAGGTTTTTACAAGATAGTCCTCTTCTGTCAGACTTTGTGGACTTTAAAAATATCTACTGTCAGTCAAACACCTACCTACGCTACTCTGTCCACATCTTACACTGGCCTGAAAGTATCTGTAAACTCTGCTCCTTCTACTTTTGTTCTTGCGCTGATTGGTTGTTTTAGGCTTGGCACCTTGTTTCCAAGGGCTGCACAGTGACGTAGTGGTTAGCACTTTCACCTTGCAGCAAGAAGATCCTCGGTTCAAATCCTGGCCTGGGTCTGGGATCTTTCTGCATGGAGTTTGCATGTTCTCCCTGTGCATGCGTGGGTTTTCTCCGGGCACTCCAGCTTCCTCCCACAGTCCAAAAATAGGTGTGAATGTGAGTGTGATTGTTTGTCTGTATATGTAGCCCTGTGACAGACTGGTGACCTGTCCATGGTGTCCCCTGCCTTCACCTGAGTCAGCTGGGATAGACTCCAGCACCCCCCATGACCCTAGTGAGGATAAAGCGGTGTATAGAGAATGGATGGATGGATGGATGAACTTGTTTCCAACTAATAGAAATCTTATTTGCTCTAGTATTCAGTGATACATGATATTTCAGGTTTGCTTTTAATGTGCTTCCAACTTTGTGCCCACAGTTTGATAAAGGCCTTTTCTTGTTCTCGTAAAACAACGCGCCTTCAGCATGGTCCACCTAACAAAAAATCTGTTTTCTGAATTTGACTGCTGCTACCAATTATTTTCAATTCTAATTAAGCTTCTGTTTTTCTTCTTGATAGAACAGTTCGACTTTTAGTCGGTGCAACATATCAAAAAAGTGAAAGAAAGTACAATTCCCTACAAACCAAGGTGATATCTTTAGGTGTCTCATCCGAAAAGATTTAATTTAAGACCACTGAAGAGACTAAATTATCAAATAATAATCATAGTGAAGGCAGATAACACTTATCTTGTTGCACCTATTCAGTTATAAAGCTTATATGAATGTTTTTAATCTTGATAAAAAACTGACTTATTATTATGATTGTATATATGTTAGGAAACTCTCGAGGCTCAAGGATTGGGGCACTGATTGGTATTACCACTAACCTAAGCCTGATTCTTTGTTTGCATCCACTGCAAACTTTCCATTCACCTCGTGATTCCGTATGAGCGCGTAACAGCCAGTTAACCTCTTCATCACATCCAGTTTGCCTCTTCTGATCACCTGCTTGTCCTCCCTCCTCCGATGCAGCCACCTCTCTCTCCTCCCCCTTTTTCCCTCCCCCTCCCCCCTCAGCAGAGGTTGGGAGACCCGGGTGATTATGAGGCTGGTTTCCCAACTGCTGGGTTGTAACTCCTTCAGCTCTCCTTCCTCCTCCTAATAGACCTACCTCTCATCTCCCATCTCCCTCCCTTTTCTTTCTCTCTTTCTCCTCACCCCTCCTCCTTTTTATTTTCATTCTTAATTTAACTCTCCCTTCATGTCTCGCTATATATTTCTCCCCGTGTCTACCTCCCATCGCCACTGCTGCTCAGTTGGCTGCATTTAGCTTCTTTTTCTCCCCCTCTCCTCCCTCCTCCTCTTCCTCTTCTTTGCTCTTTTTTTTTTTTCTTTTTGTTTTTCTGTTGTTTCTCCCTCCTCCGCCATCCTCCACCGCCGCCACCTTCCTCCTGCTGCTGTTCCTCTCCTCTGGGGCTCCATCCATCAGGTTGTCGGGGGCTGCTAGCGGCCGACTCCCAGCCACCATATTTCACCGCCAGCCAGCCAAGCAGCTGACAGCATAGCCACCGCCAGGAAATTGCTTTGGCTGTGAGCGGAATTTCAAACACCGGCACACTGCGTCGCCTGGGCCGCCCAAGCACCGCTTTCCTCCTCTCTCTCTGCTGCCAATCTCTCCCAGCACATCTCTATGTCTCTCTATCGTTTCCTCCCTCTCTCTGTTTGTCTTTACCTACTTATTCCACCCTCTTTGCACCACCATCTCTGTTTTTTCCTCTCCCCTGCCCTCTCCACCTCTTCACACAATACCACATGCATCGTTTTCCTTCTTCGCCTGTTTTTTTTTTTTTTTGCTGTTGTTCTCTCTCCATCCCTTCGTTCCTTTCCTTCTGCTTCTCCTTTTCCCACTATATCGCTCCCTCCTCTTCCTCCATCCTCTCCTCTTTATGACCCACAGGGAACAAGGTGCTGTGCTGCATCTTTAATGAGGCAAGAAAAAAGAGGAGATAAAAGAGGGAGGAGGAGAGGAGTGTAAGGATAAAACCAGGAGGAGAAGGCGGACACAGTGATAAGATAGAGGAGAGGTGGGATGGAGGTGGGTGTAGCTCCAGAGTCCAGGGTCAGGAGGTGTGTTTGTTACAGTGGGGATGTATGGGTGGTTGTGTGGGGGTTTGTACTGCTGCCCTTGTCAGAACCAGTTTAAGACTGCTGAGGCGAGGCTGTTTCTACCAGTCTTCACACCTGTTCTTGTTCAGGCTACACTGAAATGAAATAATGTTGAAATTGTCTTCAACCAGCAAACTCAAGTTCAACTTTAATAATTAAAGGCACATTTAAGAAATAATGCCTGAATGATCAGTAGTATGAGCACTTTAAAAGCCTTTACATTGATTACTCACGAAAATTAGCTTGTTCCACGTCATTTAAAAACAAATTTCCGTGTGTTAATTCCTGAACTAAAATAATAATGAACACATTTTCTTAAGCTCACCAACATTTTAAAAATGACCTTACTCCAATTAGCTTTCTGTTCATGTGCAGCTTGAAACAATTCCTTTAACAACAGTATTTTTGGTCATTAACCGTTTTATTTATCCAGCTTACTTCATGATCGGTGGCATTAAGTGGGTCATTCATAAAAACGAAGTTGTTCCAGTTCGTGTTTCCATTAGGAATGACTTGACCAAAATTAGTTTTTTGTTTTGTTTTTTCTTTGTTCTGGCAGCATCTGATACCATTTTCCTTCATAATGCACACTTCAAGTATCACAGATGAGCTGTAGTGCCTGGTTGCTTCTAACAGTTTAATACTGTAGAGACCAGAGGAGGCAGACGCTGCATTGTTGGTAAGCAAAGGGCATTGTGGGAAAAGGAGCACCATGATAGAGACTTGCAAAAGGCCTGCTAAGTTTAGATGAGTAAAAAAGCAATAAGTTAAGCAAGGACAACCTGACACAGTGGTCGTTCATCCCAGCGAAACATCTGATGGTCATTTTTGTGGCTGCTTTCATATTTTAGTTTGACAGTGTAGATATGTGCCAATACAGATTACTTTAGAATTGTTATGATTGTTCTGAAGCAACCTTCCCAGAAGCCATAGCCAGAATAGTACTTGTCTTGTCACTTACAGGTTTCCTCAATAGCAGTTTTGATCCTTACCGTGGTGTCGGCAGCTATCTTATCAGCACCTGAACCCTTCTGACGCCCAGCTAAACGAAAAAATGTGCAAAGAGGCGGAGCATGAGTCGAGCTGCAAACGTCTCCGGGTCATGAATTGTTCCCATCGGTGTCTTGAAGCGGCCACACCTTTCATAATGCAGAACTTTAAGCCTCACTTCAGTTTTATCAAGTGCATTATATAACAAATAACCGCTCATGAAGTTGACGTGATCAGGGATGTTAGCTATAGAGATCAAAACCCCTTTTGCAGCAGGCTGTAAATGGGTTTATTTCTGCTTTTACGTTTGGCATTTTAACATGGCAGTCTATGGGGATCGATTCGGTTTTGGAGCCTCAAGTGGCCATTTAAGGATCTGCAGTTTTTCTGTATTAGCTTCATTTTTCAGGCCTGGAGGTAGCCACTGGGTAAGAATACACGAAATCTCTGAGTCCACACCTGAGTGGCACAGATTTATTGAATATGCTTTGTCATTTCTGTACCAACTTGAAACGACACGACAGAGACAAACTGTATCACAACAATGGACAACAATGGTTTGCAGGTGGAAATTTCAAGAAGGAAAACTAAAATCATGGTGGAATGATTTTATACTTGTTCCTCACCACAGTCCTCAATTTGTTTTTCCTTTGTGAGTAGTTTCTCACTTTCTTTTGTAGTGAGAAAAAAATACCCATCAATACAGTAGCACATTCAAAAATCAGGTTTATTCTTTAATACCGACACTTTCGAGGACATTTATTATGTCGCTTTCACAGTGTGAGCAAAATAAATAATCAAAACCCATTTGAATTAGTATTTTAAAACTGTTAAAACATTGATTGCACTGGTTGCTGGGCTGCATTCCTACTAGTTTGAAAGAATTTACCTTCCCTCCGTGAGTTTAAGTTGCATTTTTGATCTCTCAGATGGTCTTTGGTAAATTCTTTCTCCTGTAGTATCAACATTTGTCCAATACTGAACTTTGCGAGCATTATGGAGGATGTTTTTTTTTTTGTTTAATTTGTCTGATTCACATAAAATGAATATACTGACCTTTAGTGGACTTGTATGTATGGTCTCTAAAAGAATAAAAAATTTAAAAAAAATAACTGTGGACATGGCAGGACCTGAAAAACATCAGCCAATCAATGCGCTCGGACCGAGGCGTTTGGTTTGCTCCCTTTCCTGTCAATCAAAAATCTTCCGGCTCAGGCCTAGTTACGTAGATTACGTACGCCTTGGACTTACGTGTTTTCTGTATGTGTTGCTTTGGTATAGCTTCGTAGTTAGCTGGCGACTTGTTTTGCTCATCTTTTTTTACATAATGGCAGATAAAGATCCAGGGGGCCCAGCCGTAAAAGACAACTTCACGAGTGCTACGCAAGTTTCTGGAGGGGGGCGTTTCTTCGTAAATGTTAAGAGGGGGGAGGTTAGAGGGGGGGTGAGGGAGAGGTTGTATGTGCGCATGCGCATGCTACGTTCAAAGTCGTAGGAAATTAAGTCTCCTCTAATGCCTTTAAACGTTTGAAACTGGTGCTTCGGTGGAGGCGCCATCTGGACCATGCAACATGTTATGGTGATTCTGCATCTTGTCATTTTATGGGGTGAGAGCTGGAGGTCAGAGAACGTGTTTGTTTGTATCACAAAATAAAAGTCTGTGTGTTTGTGTGTGGGCTGAATGATAACGAGAAGAAAAACAGATCTTATCAAATCCATTTTACACAGTGTATACTAGATAGAAAAGACATTACACGCTCAATATGAAGTCAATATTAACATGATAAATAAGTTTGGTGTCTGTGGTGAGTCTACAAGAGAGAGTGTGTGTGTTTCTGTTCCTCTCGGCTCAGCGGTCCATGTATGTACTGAAGAGCTGCCCTTCAGAAGGACAGCTTGATTGAAGTTATGTGTGGGTGGTTGGCTCCTTTCAGGTATGACCGTATTCTCAGATCGAGGTGTCTGGAGGGTTCGTGGTCGTCCCACGGGTGAAAGCCTCTTCCTCAGAGCCAGCAGAGGCCTTTCCTTACTCCCAGCGGAGACTCTCTGCTGTGGACTGCTGCTCGCTGACAGAAAAAAATTCCCACCTAACCTGCTGCTTCTTATCTTCTGTCTGTTTTCTCTGTTCTCTTCCTCTCTTCCCCCATCAGAGGGTGAGTTTGGAGTTCTACATTGATGTCCATGCCCACTCCACCATGCTGAACGGCTTCATGTATGGCAACGTGTTCGAGGACGAGGAGCGCGTCCAGAGACAAGCCGTCTTCCCCAGACTGCTGTGCCAAAACGCACCAGACTTCTCCTTTGTAAGTCGCACAAACAGACGCGCAAAAACACCAGAGAGGCGGAATCGGGACCAGAATTTAAATGGTGTCGGTTTTGGAGGTTAGCTCCAGAAGAGGACATGAAATTGTCTTATATCTGCAAATGCTAAGAATGTGGATAGTTTCAAACTGCTGCACTGTTAGCGGCAGACAGATGAGGAGCTCGGAGGAACAGTTGTGAAAACAGGCTGTATGTTTATTTTGCATATTGAGCGGATTACTTCCAGAAGAACTACAGTAAATGTATGAAAACAAAACAAGAATGCATTATTTTTTTGTGACAAAGAAGTCTTTTCATCATAGAAAATTAACAGTTGCAGGTGTCATTGAAAACTGTTACACATGAACTTTACAAATGTACGGAAACTTTTCTTCACAACTGTATTACTGCATGCATTTAAAGCAGGATGTTGATTTCAAGACTGTTTTGAGTGAATGTTTCTTCATCTAGCTCCGCCCAAAATGACTGTTTGCTTTCAAGAAATACATTAGTGCTTGTTTCAGCTGTAGCAGAACAATAACGGGTTGCAGTCAGATCATTCTACTCTCTTCTGCAAGTAAAGGGGCAGGGGACAGAACCACCAACCTTCCAATCAGCATTAAATAACAGACCCTGCTTTGTCTGTATTTTACTCTAAATGGAACCATAATTTACTAAATTAAATATATTGAAGAGGAATTGAAAATGGTACTTCTTCTCACAGAACTTTTTTCCCCTCTAAGGGGCCGTTTACACGAGGACGCTTGCAGGTAAAAACGTCAAAATATTTCAACAAAACACCCTATCGTTTATACGAGGACGGCGTTTTGGGGGCCTAAAAACGCAAAAATTTGAAACCAGACTCCAGAGTGGAAAAGTAGAAAACTCTCCGCCGTTACGTTTCCGTCTAAACAGCAAAACGCAAAACTTTGCCGAGATCTGACCACGTCGCGTACGTGATTACGTCACATACGTGCGCCGGTGCTTTGGTTTGCCGGCCGGTACAAGGAAGTAAACAAAGATGTGATTATTTCCATCCTTCGTACCTTCAAGCAACTCTGGCAGCTCTATGTACACTACAGGAGTCGTACCCACAAACATACAGAATCTGTACAGATTCCATTCATGAACATTAACCGCGGCGGAGATCCGAAAAGGGAGATAGTACGCATGCGCGTAGACATGGCGGAGTTTTATCACAGCGCCACCTAGCTGCCTGGCATGCATATCCAATCGATTTCCACACACTATAGAGTCACCGTATATACGCAGATTTCCTTCCAAACCGCTCGTCTAAACGTGAAATGACAAGACGCCACTTTTGCGTTTTCTGTTAAGATGGTCCTCGTGTAAACGGCCTAAGTTTTACCAATCAGTATGGCAATTCATACTGAGATTTTCAGGCCTGCTGCATTTTCTCCCTCAACAACAGCTCTGGAAGAAGATCTACACTTAGGGTTGTAACACACACAGAAGTTTGCAAGTTCCCTATGAATTTGTTCAAAAGTAAGCTGTCCTTCATGAGTTTCCATTTTCCCTGATGAGACATTCACGATTATTCTGATCGTATCCGCTTTGTTTCTTCATTTGCTCATGAGATAATAGGAACTGGAAACTTAGGACTTCCATGATGTCCACAGTCTTCACAAGTATATGTAGACCTTAGTTCACAGCTGTATAACTGCATGCATTTGAAGTAGGATGTTGATTTTAAGAAGAGCATTAAAGGTAAAGCAATACAGTTTGTGGACGACCAAAGATAATCAGAGCTGAGAGAAGCTTCGTTTTTAGTATAATATAAAATATTAACTGTTGCTGCTCTCGCATTTTTTTCTGCAAAAATTGTCTTCACACCTGACGTCTTATTTAGAGAACTCCATTTCCACTGGAACGCTTGCAGATCTTTGCAGATTTGTCCGACACAACAGTTGATATGTAACAGAGCCATTTTTACCGCAGAGCACAACTGTGCAGTGTGAACTTTTTAAAGTGGCGTGACATATAAACTGGGACACAAACACACAAGCAATTTGTTTTTGCTGTTATTGTTTGTGTCTGAGAAATAATCTGTCATTCAAGGTTTGTGTCAGTTTGGAAACTTTGCCCACTGGCTGGTACATAGTGAAAGTAAACTCTACAATTTCTATGGTACAGGATCCCCAGAGCTTTGTGAGGTTGTGCATCATAGAATGGTTAATAATGTGTGTTCAGAGCAGCTGTGTTCTTGGTGTTAGACAGTTAAGCATTCAGGGTGCACTGCATGCATTTGAGGTAGGATTTTGAGTTAAAGAAGACATCAAATTTGTTGATTTCAGGTTTGCAAGATGACTGCAGGCATGCATTATTTAGCAGTATGCACCCAACAAACACATTATAAACAAAAAATGTAGGAATAAATTGTAGACACTCACGAGATGTGTAGCAACTAAGAGGAGTGCAGAAGAAAGGAATCATTTTCATATTGACCACAGAAGAGAGACGGTCAGGGAAGCACATAAAAGATGAGAAGGTGAAACTTTGTTACCTTGTTTAGAAACAATCTGACAACATGTGTAGATTATCTAGAAAAGATGGACAAAACCACCATGATGTCAGCCATGGGACTGAAGTTTTGAGCCTTCAACTTCCAGGTTTGACCATATTTTGACAAGAAGATGGAGCTGAGTTCTGAGTCAGATCAGTGAGATGTTAGGCTAACTCACTGGTTATAGGTTGCAGATATAAGCCTGCTAATGGTCATGCGTTTCACACGACTTTCTCCTCCCCTTCTGCTACAATAAACCACAACAGCCTCCGAGCAGCAACACCGAAAATTTGCAGCAGGTTTTGATCGTGCACTAAAGCAGCCGGCTAGTTTTTTCTAGTGGATTCTTCATTTTAATGACAGTTCTTGTGTCCCTGAATGCAAAAGTCACACCATCAGTTCATCGTGCCCTTCACCCTGTCCTGAGCCCTGCCAGAGATGGCTGTGATTGATTTAAACATGGCAGCTTTTTACCCCTACAGCAGAATGATAACGAGGTCCAGTCAGACCATTCTACCCAGTGCAGGGTCAGCACTATAGAAAGATCTGGCTGCGTGGTACTAGTCAGAAGTTATCATCTAGTACTGTACCCATACAGCAAGTTGTCAGCGAGGCATTTTGTCCTTCAAAAATAGCTCTAAACAAAGGTTCAACAGAGGTAGTTTTTGAAGTTCTGATTCTACAATTGCCAGCAAGTTAATGCGGTGAAAAGAACCAAAGAGTCAAAGACAGTGTCTGCGTAGATAATAGTGATTAGGACCATAAACTCACAACGAAAAATGTTGCTGAGGTAATAAATAGCATAGGTTTTCTCATAGATTTCTATACAATCTGACTCATTTTTGCAACTGGAAGAGTCGCCCCCTGCTGGCTGTTAGGAAGAATGCAGGTTTATAATACTTATACTGGCTTCATTTTTCAGGTCCAGAGGCAAACATCCATTTTTTTTTACATACAGTCTATGGAAAAATGACATAAAATAACTAAAATATTAAAACATGCATTAAGTGATTTCAACTCTAGAATATATTTGAATTCGGTATGAATTATGGAAAGGAAAATACAGCTGAATTCAGTTTTAGGAATGCAAGATTATGCAGTATCCAAAGCAAAGCAGCAGTGGAGGAAGAAGTTCTTAGGAATCAAAAGTATGAGTAGAAATTATGTATGAAAATCTACACCGCCACCCCAAAATATGCATCTAGTTTGACAACCAAGAATATGAATTATATGAAATTTATGTGAAGTCGCAGGTCCACATTTCTATGATTGTGCATTTCTCCGTGTGTGTGTGTGCAGAACAGAAGTAAAAGGTCACGACGAAGCACAGGACTGTGAAAGTAGGGCAGGAAATTCTGTCTGTGTGATGCAGGTGTTCTGCTAAAGCAGCCTCTTAGGTGGCTGAAACTGGGTTTATTTGGACAGGAGGGGATGGTGTGAACTGAGGAGGGCGAGGAGGGGAAAACAAAGAAGGAAATGAAAGTACCGAAAACGAATGGAGGACAGAAGCAAAGAGCACGGTGGAGGACGCTTTCGTTCAGTGGTTGTGATGTTCCTCCAGCGAGCCACACATGCAGAAGCTAACAACACCTTTTCTTACAGATACATTACCCAGAAAAACTGTTTCCTCACAGACAAGTGTCACGCCCACTGACCTTCGCTTTCTCGGGGACAGTGGCATTTCATAGCAAAGCCACTTACACACATCATAAAGACTAACCTTTATTGGCCATTGACACCATGGATCCAGAAAGGCAAATGTTCACCCACACATGTATGGAAATGTCACTTATTGTCGGCGTCTATATGCTGCGTTACGAAGGACGAGTAAAACGCCATTTCAGGAGAATTTCTCCCTCCGTCTTTTCTCTGTATTGCTTGTGTGACAGCTGGCCCAGGGGTCATCTCCCTTACTGTGCTTTTGTCCCTCTGCCCATTCAGCAGTACCTAAAGCCCAGTGCAGCAGCAGCAGCAGCAGCAGCAGCACAACACAATCAACGCAAACTCCCACCGGTGGCCGCCAAGTCTGCATTTCAGCAGGGCAACTCTCACTGCAGCACAGTGGAGTGACAGTGAAAGGAAACTTTTTCCATACTCTTCCCAAGGCGGCATCATATTTGTGTAGCATAGCTGACGCACTCAAACCTAAAATAGATTTTTTTTTTTTTACTGCTTTAGCCATTTACAGCCAACCTCAGTAATGACATTGTGTGATTTTGTTAAAAAGTAAACTGTCCTCTATAAGTTATTGAGAAAGAAATGCATTTTCCCCGATGAGACACTCCTAATGCTACTAATTTTAGCAGCTTTGTTTCCTAATTTTGTCGATAAGGAAATAAGGACTCTTACACATTAAAACAAATCAAAAGTCACACGTTTGTCTTATATATGAACAGATATAAGCATGTAGTTTTATTGGAGTCTATTCAGTTTTCACATGATTAGTTCAGGGTTCAAATGACTGACTCAAGACCCTTCAGTATCTACTGTAATTATTAAAAAGGACTACAACTGTGTCCCTCTGTGAGGTTTTTCTATGAAACATCCAGTTCTTGTACAATCAAATGTGTTTTTACTCTGTCTGAGAAACAATCTGTCATTCAGGTTTGTACCAGCTGGGAAACTTTGGCCACCCACTGGTTTATATTGAAAAGTAAATTCAACTGTTTCAGCTGTAAGCAGAAATTATAGAAGTATGTGAGGTTGTGGGTCACAGATGGGTCCAAAACTCTCCAAACTCCAATGTCTGTTTGTCCGTCTGTGTGTTTGGATATGATTTAACCCTTTAACCACAAACAGTTTCCGACTGGTTTTTTTTGTTCCTGTTACATTTTTACCCCCCGCCAAGGAGGTTATGGGACACCTGGCGTTTGTGTGTGTGTCTGTCTGTCTGTCTGTTAGCAAGATAACTCAAAAACGCCTGGGCAGATTCAGATGAAATTTTGAGGGGATGTAGACTATGGTAAGAGGAAGAACTGATTTAATTTTGGTGGCAATCCGGAAAAGATCCTGGATTCTGGATCACTTTGAATTTTTTAGTATGTTTTAGTATGTGGTCCAAAATATGACAAAAACATCATAGGTTAGTATGTCGTCCAACAAATTGGAGCGAGGTGTCCAGATAGCACAACTGGTTAAGAAGGTGATTCGTAAACAGAACTGTGTCAGAGACGCAGGTTTGATTCCAGCTCATGATCCTTTACTGCATGGGTTTCCTGTTTTCCTCTCTATCCTTGGCAGAGGTCTGCACTCTCTGAGTGTTTTTTTTAGTTTCTCACTGTGGGCTCATTTTTTACTGCAGTATAAAGTCCTACACCTCTGTGGAAACAGAACCACCATGACTACAAGCAAAGAAAACTCAAAAATGTCTTTTGTGCAGTTTGACAAGCCATAGTTCCATAAATTCTAAAGTAAGTATAAGAAAAAGTAGATTTTTTTTTTTTTACAAAAAATGGGGACAAAATAATCACCATATGCAGTGTTTTTACAGGTGTCCACATGTGTTATCAATACTGTAAAAAAATAAAAAATAAATTAAAAAAGGATGAAATTGTAAATCTAAAGGCTATAGATATGTAATTCTTATCTGTTTCCTATCAGCAGTTTAGCCAATAAGTTGCTGAATTTTTGTCACATGACTGTTTATCACAACTTAGCCAGTCATGGCTTCTTGGTTTTGTCGAGGACAGAATTTTTTTGCTTTTTGCACAGTTTGGTAATTTGGAGGATTTTTTTTAAATGAAACATGTAGAATAAATATTTTTGATGAAATATTTTAAGCTTAGATTTGGTTAATTTTTTCCAATAGAACCAACTTGCCACAGATGAATAGTTCAAAAACTCCCAGAAAGGTGAAAATGCAGCAATTTTTTCTATTTTGTCAGTTTCTGGCTCTGATAAAGGGTGTGATTTTAGCAGTTTTTTTTTTAACAACATGTTTATCAAGCCTGCTGGCAGATGTTGGGGTTCACAGAGTGTTTTTTTTTTTTTTTTTTTTTTCAGAGGACTTGAGCCCAGGTGTCTCTTTCCATAAACCACCTCAGTGTCTCACATGTCGTCGTTTCTGTGTGTCTCCTCAGTCCAACACTTCCTTTAACCGTGACGTGGTGAAGGCCGGTACCGGTAGACGTTTCCTCGGCGGTCTCCTTGACGACACGTCCTACTGCTACACTCTGGAGGTGTCCTTCTACAGCTACATGACAGCTGGCAGCACCGCCACCGTGCCCTACACCGAGGAGACGTGTATCCTTCGCCCCGCATGGAAAATAAAAGATATGCTTCAAAGTATAGAGAGCAGCAGCAGTCATGCTATCTCCTAATTTCTCATCTCTTATTGTCTCACACACACACAAACACACACAAAAACTCTTCCTGCGGCAACAATCTCCCACTGAAATCAACTGATCTTGTAATCACTGGAGTCATTATTTTAATGTTCTTGGCTGGGAGAGTGTGTGAACGCGTGCGTGCGAGCGATTGTGTTTGTGCATTGCGGGTCATGTGTACTCGCTAGAAAAAGCATGTTGCTTCTTTGTTGCCTCTTGTTGCGACAGATGTGCAGTGACAGAATAGGGATGTGATAGCTGCGTCTATTGATTTCATTTACAAAGGAGAGAGGAGAAAGGGGGCCTGTGTTGGCATATGTAGTGGCGTGTGCGCGCAGTTGAAGCTTTGATTGCGATAAACAATGGAACAATGGAGCAAACAAGATCCCTGTCAACTACTATCACACACACACACAGACATACTCACACACTCACACACATACATTCATCACGAAAAAAAAGCGAAGGTCGCAGGTGCCTTAATGGAGGCAGATGGGAGGAAGTTTTCCTTCGACTGACCTTCTCGGGGCTGAAGAGCTCCTGAGAGCTGGCCAGTGGCGCTCTGATCTCACCGATAGAGTGAGTGAGAAGAGGGAGGAAGAGAGATTTGTAGAGAGCGATAAGGACCCTACATGTGAAAAGTATGTGCTCCCTTGCACATGCTCTGCTGGTGGAAGGGGCAGGTGGATATAGACGAAGCCCTAGTGCCCTCTAGTGCCGATAGCCGGAACTAGTCTGGCTGCCAGAGCTGAGGAAAGTCACGATTCATGAACACATGAAAAGTTGGAGATGAAAAGATCACTCAGAAGTCTTTACGGTGATGTTTTAAGGGGAAACATGCAATGAGCACAAGTAAAAATAAGCCTGTACAGGTGAATTCATGCAATGTCCTTCCATCCATCCATTATATCAACACTGATCAATCCTCATTAGGGTTGTGGAGGGGCTGGAGTTTAGCTAACTTAGGGTGAAAGCAGGGGACACCCTGGACAGGTAACAGTCTATCACACATATAGAGAATTAAACACACTCACATTCACATCTGCAGACAGTTTAGCATCACCAATTAACCTCAGCGTGTTTTTGGGCTGCACATTGGTTCGTTGGTTAGCACTTTTGTCTTGCGGCTAGAAGATCCCTGGTTGGTGTCCCCGCCTTCCCGAGACCTTTCTGCATGTTCTTCCTGTGCATGCATGGGTTTTCTTCGGGTACTCTGGCTTCCTTCCATAGTCCAAAAACATGCTGAGATTAATTGATCATTTCAAATTGACCTTAGGTGTGAATGTGATTGTTATTCTATATGTGTAGCCCTGTCATACACTGGTGATCTGTCCAGGGTTTCCTCTACCTTTGCCCTAAATCAGCTGGGATAGGCTCCAGCCCTCAGGACTCTAATGAGGATTAAGCGGTGTATAGATAATGGATGGATGCTTTTGGAGAATGGGAGAAAGTACCCAGAGAAAACCCATGCATGCACAGGGAGAACATACAGACTCCATGCAGAAAGATCCCAGGCCGGGACTTCTAACTGTGAAGTGCTAACCTCTTGCAATGTCATGACTTGCATTACAGCTGTGATGCAGAAATGAAAGTAGGAGTGTGATGGTGGCACTGAAAAAAAAAGGAGGAGTGTGGTTCTAGCTTGTGTGTCCATGTGGAGATTTCCTCTGAAGGTCAAATTATGAGGTCTGGCGGGAGACTTCTTCTATTGTTTTTTTTGTGTATTCGTGTTTAGCTGCGTGAAAAAAAAGGAAGGCGTCTGAGGGGGTGGAGCTGGGACCTGGTGTCGAGTGGAGATTGGGGTCAGGCAGGTTGAAGGAACCGACCATGTCACTTTTTACACCCCAGCAGTCAGCTCGATGGAGCGTGCAAATCATCAACAGAGACCTTTAGCATCCCTCCCCCACCGCCACCGCCACCTTCCCCTCTCCTCACCTGACGCACACACACATGCACAGACCTCTAAAGCAGTACAAATAAATAATAACCCCCGCCACCTTCCAAATGTGCTGCCCTCACCCTCTCATCTCTCCCGACTCTCCCCTTTAACACCGCTGTGACTTGCAGCCACCAAAATTGAAATCTTAACCTTTCTCTCAGCTGAGACTTTTGTCACAGTTTGAAGGGAAACAACAGTATATATATATATATATGTGTGTGTGTGTGTGTGTGTGTTTTGATTTTCGCGTCCTCCTCTCTCCTCTATTCCGTCCTTTCCTCTCATCTCATCACCCAGAACATAACAGCTCATTATATCATCTAGTCAAGCTGAGAATCCTCTTCTCGGAAACAGCGGGGACAACCTCTATTGTGTGTCTGTCTTCTCTTTGTCCTCTAATCATTTAGCACCTGTGTGTGCGTTTCCTCGTGTTTTTCCACCTGCTCCTGCATGTGTACGTCTCTTCTCTGTGATTTCATTACTGCACTTGAAGTCAGAACCAGAGAGCTAAATCTGCAGTGCTGGATTTAAACATCACGGATTTCTTTCCTCCTGTTTTATATAGTGTAGCAGCATTTTTGTCTTTTTTTTAAATGGACCCTCCAATTCAGACTGCAGAGTTTGAACTGGAAAGTGGAATGGATCAAGGTTGAGAGAATCTGGGATCTTGTTCAAAACACAGCTTGATGCTTTCTGTAGAGAGTGTGTGTGTGTGTGTGTACAGTGTGTGTTTTTTGTGAGCCTACTTACTGAGTGTGTATATATGCGTGTTCTTTTTTGTACTGTGGAGGGACAGTAATCTCTTTGACTTTGAATAATTACTGAATTTTTTTTTTGCTCTTGTTTTTTGACTCTCGTTGAGTCGAGCAGCTGCTTCTTCTGTCACAGTCCAGATGTGCACATCTTCAAGAGAGAAAGTCAATGTAATTATCTTCCTTGATTCGTCTTGGAAGTCTTCCCCACTGACTCTATAGAAAGATGGATAGACCCTCTGTGATGTCACTCGTAGGTTTCCCGATGAAGCTCAGTTTTGCGACTTCAGTTGTCGCCATCTTGACAGCGCCTGACTCCTCCCACCTGTCAGTTAAAGTGGCCACACCCTTAACCTTACATCAGGTTAACCTTCTGAACTCTAGAAACTGTTGGCTGCCTAGAAAGGTGTTTTATATTTTTAAAAACTACCAATAATTCACCATTTGTCAATGCCAGAAACTGTAAAAACAGAACCTTAGCTAATCTCAGCTTAAAATTGTGTTGTTTAGACAAAATCTTTTTGTTCTTTATCAAATGAATGAATGGATTTGTGGGCGAAGCTAACATATGTTCTCCATGTACTAATTATTTATCAGTTATATCTAGTTTGCCAGTTGTTTGTTTAACCTTCTGAACCCCAAAACCTTGTGTCAGATTTTAAAGGTGTGTTATCTTTACAAAATCACCAAAATTCCACCATTCATCTGAGTCAGTAACCGTAAAAACAGGAAGAACCATCAAATTTTAAAGTTTCCGCCAGTCTTTGAACTACTCATCAGTGATGTGTGGTTCAGTTGGAAAACGTAACCAAATCAAACCCTAAAATCGTCATATTTAATCACTTAATTCTGCACGTTTCAATTAAATATTCACCCAAAAAATTTGCACTAAACACATTTTGTAAAAGAAAAAAAAAAGTTCTGCATTCATTAATAACTCAGCTGCAGCAAACAATCGTGTCAGAAAAATGTGGTGACTATTTGACTGAACTGCAGGATGTGCTTAAACAGCAGACAAGAGACAAATATGGAGATAAATTTAAAATCTAAGTGGTAAAATATCTATAATATGCAGTGTCATCATTTTACTGTATTAATAAAACCCGTGGACATTTGGAAAAACATTGTACAGGTTGATTATAAGTTCTTTCAATTTCTGTAGACTAAATATCTCCTGTAATTCAACGTTTGTTTTTTTTATTTTTTTCTAATCTTTGTATTACAACTGTCCCGTACTGCACAAAGGACATTTCTGAGTTCTTTCTTCTTCTAGTCATGCTTCTTCTGTTTCCATAGAGGTGCAATACTCTACATTGCAGTGACAAATGTGTGTGAAAAAACATGGCAGGAGCAAAAAAACAACAAAGCTAAATTCCAATTAAACAACTGAAAAACTACACAGAAACAGCTTGAAGTTCAGCAAGTAAAATGTTAAAATCAGCTATAGATTGGATAGTTTATCTTAAAGTGGAAAAAGGTGTCAGAAATGCCTTGGAGTTCAGAGTGTTAAGACTTAGTAGAATTTCATCAGGTGAATTATATAAGATTCACTGTCCATCATTAACAAGGAAATTAGCTAAAGAGATCAAAAGTGCTTTCTATACCAGATTGCAAACATGTTAATTCTGCTGTAAATTTGAGCATTTTAACATGGAGGTCTATGGAGATTGACTTGCTGTTGGATGCAGCCCCTAGTGGCCGTTTTAGAAACTGCAGACCTTTAAAGTTGTCGCTTGACACAAATATCCGGGAATGTCTTCGCATCAAACATGGTCACTGACAGTCTGATCAGGCGCAGCATCGATGGGTTATTCATCTGGATTGTGCAACATCAGCAAACGGGTGGATGCAGTGATACGGGATGTCCTGACAGTCGGGTCAGCTGGCTTTGAAACACACGCAAACACACACTCCCCGTTCCCTTCATGTGTGTGTGAGGGCCGAACGCTCACCATAACAGCGGGCCTCCATGAATACCAGAGCTGCCAGTGGAACACAGTATGCATCAGTGGACGTGACGCCCCGTGGACAGGCTGTGACAAGTATGCAAATGGTATAGCTCGGAGGCAAATGCGCTTCACTACCGCACATCATACACATCATATCACACAGACACGCACAAATGGATAGGCGCTCACACATGCAGGTGAGCGCACACAGACACACCGGCGTCTATGCACACAGTCGATTGCACAAATATTGTTGCCATGCTCAGATGAACAGGTGTCCTCACATGAGTACGCGCAAAGATGCACAAACACTCATGCACAAACACCTCCACTTGTGTTTTCGGTAAGTTTCGTGTGGACGCCGATAAGGCCCAAAGTCGGAGAAAGTTTGGAAATTTCGTTCTGAAGTTGTGCTCACGGCTGAAAATGTGAGGTTGAACCTTTTAAAACAGTCTGAATGCTGGAAGAAGTTGAAATAGCAGTTAAAACGGAAGATTAAGTGAACATTTTACCTGTATGCTTATGAATATGTTTAGAGTTAGAGGCCTTTTTACATGGGGATGGGTTGAAATTTTGCGCCTCTTAATTTGCGTTTGTTTTTTTTTCTTTAACTTTAATAAGTACAGGAGACAGAAACATGAAACTATCAGGGCTGAAAGACACACTGGAGCGCTGGTTCTGGCTCATCTTGTACGTATGATTCCTTCTGTATCACAACAGTATTCTAACAGTTTTATCTCTGATAAACAGAATGTAAAATTTTGCATATGTGCATGTTCAAAGCATCTTCATATGAGAAAACTGATTGGACACAGTAGGAATTATGTCTGGAAAATGAACCTGGTGGCAAATGTAGGTCAGGCCTTTAATTTGTTGTAACTTCTTTTGACCAAACACACATCTGACATGCTAATATGAGCCCTGAAGGTTTACCCAGAATGCACTTTTCAAATTTATGCTCAAAGTTTGTTACAAAAATATCATTCTGAACTAAAATGAGATTTAGTCTTTATATTATGACACTTGGAGTGGATGTAAAATTGATTTGGTTGCAGTTTTTAAGGGAACTCAACTGTGTTTTTCAGCTTAAAAAATATGATGTGTCTGTTTCCTTTACTTGTGAAGCTGTGAGGATAAAGAATGCTGGAAAATGCAACTCTGAAAATATTCTTATTACGAAAGAAACTGTCCAATGTAGTCTCATGCCAATATGTGTCAAAGCTACATTGATCCAGAATGCATCAGCTGCACAATCAAGGCTGTAAAATTGTGAGATTTCTACCGTTTCTTTTTGGTTTATTATTTTCTTTTTACCTGCGCCAACGTCATGATGTCGTTCTCTTTTTGCTTCAAACCAGCATCAAAGTTTTTAACCCCCTTTTACTGTAATTTTTACTTGATTTTTGCTTTTCTTTATGCTACAAAACTACTTCAGAAAGTTTCGGAGCAAGAACTGCTTGGTCAGATTCAGAAAAATATCCTGATTCGGGTAAAATACATCAAACACATACAGTAGTTTTCTACATTTCTAGAGCATTGCCCATGAAAAGCTCCTAAAAAACTTTGTCATCTCACAATTTTACAGCCTATTTCTGTGTGAAAATAACACACTTTGGCTCTACTTCCTACTATTACACGTCTTTTGTGAGACTGCGTCGAACTCTCAGTCGAAGAGCAAAAGTTTAAAGCTTGTAAAATGTCAGCAAAAGTGTCGGAGTTGAAGGCGGTGATGTGTAGCCTACTCAAAGCAGTTGAACAGTCAGTTTGAGATCAGGAGTGAGCAGCTGAAATGTGAGAAATGAACTTAAAGGAATCCGTTGTACACCACAGATAATTGTTGGCGGTGCAGCTCTTTTGAAGCATCTCTCGTTTTCAGTACATTTTTATTTATTGTCTCCTCTGCCATCGTATTGCAGCATTATAAAAATGAATGGATTAATGACGGCAGTAACAGAGGACATAAAGGCAGAGTTGGAGCTATAAAATGCAGGTACTTAGATGAGATGTGTGTGTGTTTATACTTTAATTCACTTTTTGTTTAACAGTGCCTTTCTTTGTTTAACTTTTTGGAACAAATTGCTCCTTCTGAACAAGCAAATGATGGAAAAAAAAAACATGCTAATTGCCATATTAAAAGAGCATCTATATGCTGTTTTTAAAAGATTAGTCTATATAGTGAAAGAAAACAGGCCTTTTTTTTTCCATTTTATTGCTCAGGTTTCAGAGCTCGTCTCCTTGACAGTGACAGTTCTTCCTGCCAGGGATTTAAATCAGCTCCTGTTTGTCCCTTTGGGCAGCAGGACGTGAGGTCTTTCAGTCCGCTGATTCGCTGCTGGGGACAAAAATGTCCCTTTCTGTATTACTGTTGTTGACTAGCCTCTTAATTAGCATTGATAATTAGTCCTCTACGTGTCAGAGCGGTGACAGGACCTGTCAGCGGACCGTATTGATGGCTCCAACGTCCCCTTGCTCGTCTCCTTGTTAACTCCCGTCCGATCTCGACAGCATTCTCCACGTGTCTTGTTCGCTTTACCACTGGGGGCCTTGTTGTCTGCTCGTCACCTTGTCGGTATGTCTGTCTGTCTGTCTGTCTGGCAGGACCGGACACAAGAGACGTGGCGGTGAAAGACGCTAAATGCCGCGCTGACAGCAAACATCTGCAGTAAACAAGTCATGACGCCGCCTCCGTCTCACGTGTCCCACGATCTCATCAGCATCAGAGCCCGGCGTGCCCTTGAGCCATGACAGTGACCCGCTATTGATTGGACAAGACCACGATGTGTACAAGATGTTAAAGAATACACCTCACACACCTCAGGGACAGCAGCAGAGACACTGACAGGCTGCACACACACACACACACACACACACACCTCAGTGACCTCCCCAATGATGGATAATGACTACACAATGATAATGATGATACGTGACAATCTCATGAAGCTGAAGAAGCTTAATACACGATATTCCATCTCAAAGCATCAAACTTTTAGAGCAGTTTCTGCTCAGCAATGTCTGATTTGCCTGAAAGTTTTGTAGCATGAAATGTGGATACTTATAAAGATGTTTGTCAAATTTTAGCTTCATATGTCAAATGAGGGGGTTAGAAGTACCGCGGTCTAACCCACAGAAACTGAGCTTTGTATCATTTCTGTAATGTTTTATGGTCTAGATTTTAGTGGCAAATTAATCTGACCTGCAACCCAAATCTAGCATTTCAATGGTGATTCAAATGTTAGACCATTCTTAAAAACACAAAACTTTGAACCCATTTTTCTCAAAAACTACAGAAAGTGGGTTAGACTCACTCTGCTTCCAAACCTTTCACATACTTCAGGAGATAACAGTATGTAAACATTTCATAGAATAATGCTTTAAAAAAAATTCAGCAGGTTTTATTCAGATTAAAGCTTGAAATTTTCAATCTTATTTCCCATATTCCCATTGATTTGGAATCTGCAATATTGGACGAGAACATCAATTAGTATATGATAATGGGAGAGCTGAAATATGAAGAAACTTTGAGCACACATCGGCAAAAATATAAATAAAAGTGATAATGCAGAAGTCAACTTGTGATATTTTCTGAACTGTACGTAGCTCCATGTCACAATAACGCAAAACAAAACGTATAAAATACTTTTAAATTTGAAATACTTGGTCACAAAAATGAAGAGAAAGTTATTTTTGTTCAATTTTCATAGCTGGTTGAGCAGGTATGGCAAGCTGTACCACAGAAAAATTGGTAGATCTGGGGTTTCAAAATGGATCTCCAAATACAGTAAAACTAAGAAAATATATGTTAATATATGTAATAGTTTTTCATTTTCAGATCCCACTTTGTAGGCACAAACATTGGTTGGGAAGAGACTTGTCATGGACTTTTGTGTCATTTCTTTAAGAATTAGCGCATTAGCATCAGGATTTTTCTAATTTTCATGCCTTGACATATATTTAATGGTAACTTGATCTACTAATGTGAGGAAGACTTAAGTGGTAAGTTTATTCTCACGATTGCTGTGGAAACGGCTTAATAGGATCAAAATGGATCCTCTTGCTTTGTGTTCCACTCGGGATAAACTTGGCCTTTAAAACCAAAGTCACAGCTGTGCAGAAAGTTAAAGTGTGAGGAAATGTGTATTTATAAGACCTGCTGAACAGTTTACCTTCAAGCATCTCTTCCAATAAGTAAATGAATTCAGTATAATTCATAACCTTTCACTGTGTTTTTTTCCAGTCTACATTGTGAAAGTGGTTGTACTTGGGTCGGGCTATCCAGAAAATGTTTTGGGGGTACAACTTGTCAAACTTTCTTTTCATTTTTGTGACCAAACACTTCGTATTTGGAGGTATTCTTTGTGTTTAGTTTTGTGTTATTGTGTCATGCAGCTACATATGGTTCAGAAAATACCACCAGCTGACTTCTGCATTCTGAATTTGTTTGTTAATGTTCATTCAAAGTTGTGACTTTTCATCATGGCTTCACTGTTTTTCATATTTTACCTCACACAGAATAGTCTGATCTGCTCATCCAGTATTACAGATTCTCAATCGTTTGTATGGTGAGAAATAACAGTGAAGATTTCAGCATTTTATCTTTAATAGTTCCTGAGTTGCTGTAAATCACACATCAAATTTCCATGTGCAAAACACTGAGCTGAAAGTGGGAAAATTTTAAAAATTTCCCCCCAAAGCAGTTAATATATCAATCTAAAGTTTGACAGATACTGTTTTAAATGTCTATAGTTTATGATAAAAAATAAGTTTCCTGTAAACCAGACATGTCTGAGCAGAAGGCCCCTGATGATTTCAGACTGAATAACTATTATCAGCGTGTGTTAATTCAACACAGGCTGCGTTTTGAAGCAGCTTTTCTGAGTATTTCCACCACCACACACCACTCTAATCCGAGCTGCAGCCCGCCCACTGCGTCCTGGCTCACGCCGGCATCACTTCCTGCTTCCAGAGCCCACGGTTTCCCCCGGCAACGGGCCAGGCAGCAGCCAGGGCATCCTCTGCGTCTCCGACCGTTCACCCTGTGGAAGAGGTTCTCCTTCAGAAGCCGACCGTCCATCACAAAACCTCCTGTAATAGACGGTGAGTCGTGACAAGCCAAGCTGAGAGGCCATCTGCGCTCGGTGGGGTCCGGGAGATATTTCTGTCGCTGAGCGTGCCTGGCCAAAGAGCGCAGGACTGGCACCAAGCTCTGCTGATGGAAGAGAAGTGAGGAAAACACCGAAAACTTTCCAGAGGTCACACAGAAGACGTCAAGGATACAGAGTAGACAGTAGACAGTACAGTTGTGTGTGTGAGTGTGTGTTTACATGCTTCAGTATGTGTGTGACTTTACATCGGTGGGTCATCTCTAGTAGCAGGCTCAGGAATCAAGTTAAATCAAATTTAAATCAGAGCACATTTTAGAATAGAATAGAATAATCATTGTTAAACGAAAACACAAGCTGGTTTAGCAGCTCTTTGGGTTAGCAAAGTCGTTACAAAAAATGAAATAAATAAAAATATAATGCATGTAAAAATTTTTAAAAAGTGCAAAAAGGGTTCATTTTACTAAAATCACAACTGGTTTTGACCCTCTGCTAAATGGGTTATTTCAGGGCTTTAGCTTTAAATGCTACTGATTGTTACGCCCCCTTCAGGAAGGAGACTCTCTCTGCATTTTCAGTTCCTCAGATGCTGGAAGTGCACGAGTCGTGTTCACTCTTGCAGCCAGCTGCAGAACTTTTGTTGTGCTTTGCTCATGGTTGAGACATTTTAGAGTCAATAGAAGCAGCTCTAGAAAGTGAATAGAATAGAATAGAATAGAATAGAATAGAATAGAAGTTGTTTGTCTTTGCAACTTTGCAACAAAATTAGTCAGACATCTCTCGGTGCATAATAAATAAATACAAAATGCTTAAACATCATGAGTTTATCAAAGTGCTGCGCAAGTTATCAGTGAGCAACGTAAAAAATGATTAATACTTATCAATATCTATTTGTAAAGCAACTAAAATATAAGATACTAAAAACAAAGCCAAATCTTGCAAGATTAATACCTAAAGTAAAATAGATAGAAAATACTGAAATATGAAGGCTGTTACAAGCAACCAAAAGCCGTTCATAACATGTACGCCTTGACATTTTTCTTAAAAATGTCACTGAAGGAGGAACACTGGATTAAATAAAAGCTATTTCGAAGCTTTGGAGCTACTGCTGGTACAGTTAACAGCTGCTGTGGAGCATCCAAGAAGCCTGGGGGTAAATTAGGACAGATGAAAGTCCTAAGATGTTCCCAGGTGCCAAACCATGCATGGCTTAAAATCAATTCTGTAGTAAACAGGCAGCCAGAGCAGCGATGCAGGTACAGATGTGATGGTTTTCATTTCTTCGGTACCAGTTAGGAGTCATGCAACAGAGAGAAGTGGCCGATACGAACTGCATTAATGTCCTCATGGACGTTACTGCTGTGATCACAGTCTTTGTGTCATTCAGACAGAGGACGGATCTTAGTTTATTGCCTTGGAGTTAATCTGTTTGTCAAAATTCAGGCTTGTAGTTTGGTTCTCAGTAGCTGGTGGATCAAACAGTCACTTCAGTTTTATTGTCATTTAGCTGAAGACAGTTTTTTGTCCATCCAGCACCTCCTGGTGGTGAATTATCTCCATATGTGCTTTTTTTAATAGCTATTATATCTGCATAACTGTAGTTGGATAATTAGTTTTCTCACTGATTGGCTAATTGATCCACAACTTTGGTCCAGACCAGCTCAACGACTGTTGCACTGGTTTCCATTAAAGTTTGTATAGATTCTAATGGTTTCCAGAGTGTTGATACTAATGGTTTTGGTTCTCTCCACACTTTTTCTCTTGAGCACTAATGGAGCAAAGATCTCAGGCATCCTCTGACATCTTTACTGGACTAATTGTCCCTACATCCTTTATATACATTATTGTTTCCCCCATGATTATAACTTTGCTAAGCAGTTTTTTTAGCATCATCATCAGATCAAATTTAGGGCTTTACGTTACATACTAGAAAGAATAAAGGCATTCCCATCAGCTGCAGTTAGAAAATTAGCATGCTAACATGCAAAAATAATGCTTGTTTAAAACATGAAAAAAGCAACTTTGCTGCTTCATCAGTTTGTTCAATCATCATTCAGGCGAGATTTGAGAGCCCATTAAGTGATGACCAATACATCATACCAATAAATAAAAGATTACATCTAAGCTAACAGCAAGGCGAACAGATTATCTGTCCAAATAACCAATTTATTAACACTGAAAATGACGTCTATGTATGATGATAACATAACTACTACTTTACTAACAGTGAAGTGAAAATATTGGCTGTGATGCTGTGTAAGAAAAGCACAAAATGAGACTTTCTGTTAGATCCGAAACAATCCCGCCTTTTTTTCACAGACAATATATAATTATGAGTAATGAAATATATTACTGCTGTTGTTCTACATGTGTAAATGCGCACAACTCTCTCTTATGGATCCTGCAGGTTTTTAGTTTTTCTCTAATTTGGAGGAAAGACTCTTACTAACAGCTGGAAGCAACAGCTCCTGTTAATGTTTTGTCAAAACCTGGATTACATTCATGATTAGCGAGTCTCCTTGTATTGAGATTAGGATTTTTCTGTGGACATTCAGTTTGTAGTTTATGTAGAATTGTAGCTAACGGGACAAATGTTTTGGTGCACAAACCGTGTATATGCTCTCTGTGGAGTTTTTGGACCAATACTGGTGCTGAAACATGGAAAAATTCCCCAAATCCCTTCCAAATAGTGTACTCAAAGGGCTCGGCCTATTTGTTTATGCGAGGACATGAAATTCAGACTTGTGCCACGTTGACAGTGCTGTAGAACTGTGTCTAGGTCTGACCTATCGTTGCAGCTTTCATGAAAACATGAAGCCGACATGTTTAGTTTCAGATTAAAGGGAAGGAGTGAAGGTCTAAAAGACAGCAAGCATGGTTAATTTTGTGGCTGCATTATCGTTGTGAGATAGTCTGACATGGCTTTGGAGTTTTGTGTCAAACTGTTGTGCATTAAAATTAGCATAAAGGCAACATTCAGGAGGCCTTAACCTTCTTTTGTTCATCCATAGTTTTATCTCAACCTAATCGGTATCATCAGACTGTTGTGCTTAATGAGACACACTGTGAGGCCTCCACACACACGCACGCACGCACGCACGCACGCACGCACACACACGCACGCACGCACGCACAGCAAGCCTGGCCTGATGCAGGACTCACAGACAAACAGCCAGATGGGGTATAAACATAGAGTGTGGAGTCGTGTGGAGAGTGTTGCCATCAGCCTGCCGAGTGAAGAATGAAGTCCCGCTCAGCCTCCTGAACATACACATCAATACACCATCAAAGGCCAAGGTGACAGACTCGCTACAGAAGGGCTGGCTTGCATATTTACAGGCCTAACTTCCCATTAATACGTCTGGTTTGTGTGTGTTGCTTGAGGTATGACAAACCACAAAGCCGGAGGTGTACGCCCCGGCAGCCTGCTCAAACCTGCAGATGGATGGTTTACAAGTCAAACAGCTTTTGGGGAATTGCTTTTTCGCCTTTAGCAGCTAGAATTTATGTTGCGTGGGTCATTTTTTTTTTAGCATTTCAAAGAGAAGTGAAGAGAAAAATGACCAAATCACCATCTATTTGTTGTTGTTGTTTTCCCCCTCTTATTTTAAATGCTTTTTGTTGTTGTCTGTATGCCAGTTGTTTCAATCACACTGATAGATGGTCCAGCAGATGACAGGTCGTATCTGAGTATCAACTAGGTAATGACAGGGGAAAAGTGACAGATCACGTCTCTGTGTTGCTCCATCATGCTCCAGCCTGGTGAAGGATGGAGGTAGCTACTCATCAGTGCCACCAGACAGAGAAAAACCCGCTATGGATCTGTTTGTTTGGATCTATATGAACTGCGTAGGATGGAGATGTGTCTAAAAGAGGTGGACGGAAAGATTGGCAGCACATATTGATGTGTTTTTTCCAGTCCACTCACCTCAGATGAAATTTACTTGTGTTAGCTCCTATTTATCTGTATTTACTACACGCTCACTCCCGGTGATTGGGAACATTGTCGACATCCAGTGTTTTGCTATTTCTTCGTCATCGGAACCTGATTGGCGTCATTACTCGTCTTGCTAGCTTAATGATGGCAGGCTTAGCAACAGCACTCATAGGCGCTCAGCTGTTTTAGAAAGGCCGCAAAGTTATTGATATTGTCCCTAATGTAGTGAGGGACGATTGGGCAGCGGGATGATGTGTGCACTCACCTCTGCATTTAAATTAGGCCCCAGTGTATAAGTAATTGCTTTTGTCTGATTCATACCGGCGTCGTGCATTCGGCTGACGTGAGTGAAATGCAGTTGATTTAGCTCCACTAAGCTCAGCGGTGTGGTGTAACCGGAGGATTTACGCTGCTCATTTCTCCAGGCGCTTGTCGTCGGTTATTTATCGGAGCTCGCTAGGTGTGTCGGCCATGACGGAGGGGGTGTTTTTAAGGCCCTTTTGGCAAAAATACTGCTTCATGTTACACGTGTCTCAAAATCTACTTGTAGATTTAGTGGTTTGAATGCATCATGCAAATGTGCATAATCGATATAAAAAATTTAGAGTGCCTTCAATCTGAGGAAATTTTTCACCTCCGTTCCGTACAGTTGGCTGTTTTAGTCTGCAGTATTTTTGCAGCTGTGACTTTTCCTGCCAGGCTGCTTTCTGCGAGCTGAAAAACAAGTCACATGTCACCACAGCGGTCTGTTTTTCTTTATGGTTCCAAAATAAATTGGTTGCATAGATGTTTGTCACAACAAATGTTTTGACTTTAAACAACAGTAAATCATATTTGGAGCTAATACCATTAATCATTGCACTGGTAAGTCAGAATTTCAGCAGTAAAAAAAAAAGAGACCTGTTTAACTAAAGCCTGCACTATTGGTTTGTATTGATTGCCACTTAGGTTCAACACAAAAATAAATGATAGACTGTCACCACATGAAATTTATGTACTGTAAAAAATGTTTTTTTTAAAACTGTTTATAACTGTATTTCTTTCCATTTTGCTGTTTTTTTCTCCCTGTTTTGTTAAATTACAGACAGTGTCTAGTAAAATCACATAGAAAATGTGTTTAGTTACATATTATTGATTAACAAAAAGAGACTGCCTTTATGTCTCCATCAAATATCTTTCTACAAATGCTAATTCTCTCCCTTACTTTACAATTACAGTACTTTTTTAACTTTAAAAAACATTCAATAATCAAAAATAATATTTCATGAATATTTGCCGTTATTTTTTAAAATTCTGTTAATTAAAAATTAAAATGAAAAATATTTCAAGCTTCTAAAATAGTTATTTTCCAATTTACCCCCTTTTGGTTAAATTACAGAAAAAAATTCTAAAATCACAGATAAGACGCATTGGTTTACATTTGCACAAAAAAATCTGCCAAAAAATAATGATGTTCTTATCAAAATCTGTATTTTTAGGTAGTAATTATTGTTTTATTTTTTTACAATGTCTACCAGTGTTGCTGTATTTATTTTGTATTTATTTGACAGATTATAGCAGCAATTTTTACTATTTTTGCAATTTACTTTTGCTGCCTCTATTTATTTATTTATTTTTTCATTTATTTTTATTAACGGTTGTTTTTTTAAATACAGATTTTTACACCTTTATGTTAATTTCCACATTTTTCCCCTTGGCATGTGCTGCCTCCTTTGCAATGGTTCTGCTACTACCACTGTCAGAAATGTTGTTTAGCAAAGCCACTCCAATTCAAAGACATTTGACTTTAACTTCCTGTATCAGACACAAAGCTGGGCCGAAACGTGGCTCGAACCTTCCTGGACTACTACAAACAGAACAACTTCATCAAGGACAACCGACCGACTCACATTCAAAGGTAAAACAGACACAGCAGTAAATAACTCGAGTGTCTTTTGCATATTACTGAATGTGTTTCTGTGTTCTGAACTTTGTGCCTCCTTCTCCGTCATTCATGTTGAAATGTTTGTCTCTGCAGCTCGGAGGCGACGTCCCAGACGGGCAGCGGTAACGGGAAGGTCGGCATCGTTGGCAGAGACTCGTCGGACAGAGAGAAGGAGAGGAGTGTCAGACACTAGACGGACAGACGGACTCAGGCTGAGCATGTGTAAAATGCAGAGCGCCGTGGCAGGAGGATCCTTCATGCTTCATCGCATTTATAAGCTCCACATCTCCGCAGCTATAAAGACTTATTTTCACTGATTTGTAACAGTGGCATGGCTGCTACTCGCAGGACCGAACAGGTTTCCTCCTGGGTTGTTTAGTGACTATGAAACGTGGAGTACTGAAACACAGAAAGGAGACGGACTGCTTATCCATCTGAACTCCATCCGAGGCCTTCAGTTGGCATTTTTGTTGTAAAAAAAATGCATGTTTCTTCAGTCTTAGTGACTTATTCAATGCCGTTATTGTGTTATTTGCTCTGTTTTATATTATATTCAACCATTAAACAATTAAGCACTTAATCATAATGTTGCTGTCTTAAATCAATACTGAGAAGCCTAATATGGCCTTGTAGGGATCATTTGATCAGTGGTTTGGTAGGTTTTCACATCAAATATTCAGGATTTTTTTCTAATTTTGGTGTTGTTATTGGGTTGCACAGTGGAGTAGTGGTTAGCACTTTGGCCTTGCAGCAAGAAGATCCCTGACTCACGTCCTGGCCTGGGATCTTTCTGCATGGAGTTTGCATGTTCTCCCCGTGCATGCGTGGGTTTTCTCCGGGTACTCCGGCTTCCTCCCACAGTCCAAAACTATGCTGAGGTTAATTGATTACTCTAAATTGTCAGTGTGATTGCTTGTCTGTTAGTGTAGCTCTGTGACAGACTGGCGACCTGTCCAGGGTGTCCCCTGCCTTCACCCGAGTCAGCTGAGATAGGCTGCATCCCCCTTGCTACCCTAATGAGGATGAAGGGTGTATTAATGATGGATCCATCCATCCTCTATACACCGCTTTATCCTCATTAGGGTCACAGGGGGTGCTGGAGCCTATCCCAGCTGACTTGAGTGAAGGCAGGGGACACCCTGGACAGGTCGCCAGTCTGTCACAGGGCTACATATACAGACACACAATCACACTCACATTCACACCTACGGGCAATTTAGAATCATCAATTAACCTCAGCATATTTTTGGACTGTGGGAGGAAGCCGGAGTACCCGGAGAAAACCCACACATGCACAGGGAGAACATGCAAACTCCATGCAGAAAGATCCCAGGCCAGGATGTGAGTCAGGGATCTCAGGTGAGAGCAATCCTGGGCATCAGCTGAAGCAGCAACAGGTGTGCGTGCCAATCAGTCATTTAGCTCTACACCATATATTCGGACTCCACTCATCAGTTGGACGCCGGATCGTGAATGCACACAGTTAGTCTGCTAGTCACTCACTCTAGCCAAGCTTTAAGTTAGATCTTTCATTAGATCGTACTTTATTTGCTCTTTCAGTCCGGACCCCCACCAGCCCCACCGATTGAACCGCTCAGCCCCTTTGGACTCGCCAAAACCTCCGTGTTCCAAGCTGTTTCCTGGACCATCTCCTCCACTCACCCATCCGCTGTCCAAGCCTCATCTGCCGTCGCTGTCGTGACCATCAGCCCCGGCCCACAGCACATTAGCGCCCTAACGCCCCAGCACGAGCAGGTTTGAGTTGTTTAGATTAGCATCTTGCCATAGGATTGAATTAATTCGTTGTGCCTAGTAGCCGGAATTCTTACTTTGTAGTTCAGGTTAGTTCATGCGAGAAAGCTACCATTTGTTTCCCTTTCTGGGAGCTACTTCATTGGGAATTGTACTTCTTGAATTCATTTATTGTAAATAAATTGTTGTCTGCATCTGTTTGTCTCTTTCTGTTCCTGATAGGGCTGGGTATCAATCTAAAAGTTTCGATACCGGTACCAATTCCGATACCTTCACTTCGATACCGGTTCCTAAACGATACTTTTTTCGATACCAGTTTTACAATATATACTCTAACAGAATGAAAATTGTATTCCACATTACTTTTCACATCTTGAGTTTAATTTTCCAGTGCAAAAGAACACTTGCAAGCAATGTACAGTTCAGTACATACTGAGCCACCTTCGCCCCCGGACCCTTCCTGGCCGACCCGGAGCCGGTCGCGGCACACCGCCACAGAGGAAATGCGCCCGGCGGGGGACGGCCCGCACCCGGCGAGAGGTCCCGCGAGGGGATCCTCCCGCACCGAGCGGCCGCCCCTGACCCGCCGAGTTGAATACCCCGGGTGGACTGCGCGGACCCCACCCGTTTACCTCTTAACGGTTTCACGCCCTCTTGAACTCTCTCTTCAAAGTTCTTGTCAACTTTCCCTTCAGGTACTTGTCGACTATCGGTCTCGTGCCGGTATTTAGCCTTAGATGGAGTTTACCACCGCTTTGGCATATACTGCACCGCGCACTATTGGCGTCTGTGGCGATGGGCGTGGGAGAGCTCAGCTGCAGCGGGGAGAGGTGTGGAGGAGAGTGTGTGGAACCAGCGTCAGGTTAATTAGCGCAGCTGGCACCAATTAGACTCACCTGATTCTCTCGGCAGTAACAGACTGAAGCAGAGGACAAAAGACAGACGGACAGAGAGGACGGGGGAACGGACGAGCGGAGAACAGCGGACAGGACGAGGTCCGGTGGAGCGGGCAGCTTACCGAACGAGATCCTGTGGAGAGCCGGCTGACGCCGAGACTGTTTACCGGACGAGGTCCGGTGTAGTGCCGGGCAAGGAAGAGAGACTGTTTTATTTACATTGAGACGGTGTGGTGAATAAAAGACTTTGTTTGCATTGGCCGAACTGCCGTGGTTATTGTGCTGAGCAGAGCCGCAAACAGGTTCTCCTGTTACAGCGTCCATTTCACAAAAGTAGAGCCACATTTTAGACCTCAGAGGCATCTTTTCCCACTTCGACGACATGCTACACAACTGCAGTAAAGTCAATGTACCTAACGTGAAACCTGTCTGTGAATGGGCAGCATGCTTTTTTTCCAGCTTGCCGCAATCACGTGTAATGTTACAGCCAATCACAGGTTTGCTTTATCATAATCACGTGATAAGTACCGAAACATGGAACCGAAAGACGAGGCTTATTTCGATACTCATTACTATCGAAACATTTCGGTCGGTGCCATTAAAGAACCGAAGTTCGGTACTCAGCCCTAGTTCCTGAGCCTCTGAGAAATTCCTGACGGTCTTATCATCAGCTTTGCAACATGTGCATGAACAATATATATCACAGCCATGTGAAGCAAGGCCAATTTACATGGGATGCAACATGCAATTTTTTATTTTTATTTTTATTTTTTGGTGCTTGCTCTAAAATGAAAATCACATGTTTTTCATTCTAAGACTGGTCTACAAAAAGGTTTGTCTGGATTATCATTTACTTGAATTAGAAGTTCTTAGATGAGGTTTTTTTTTTTTAACTTGATTTAAAATTCAGTGTGTTTTAAGATGTGGAATGAAATGTTTTTGATTTTCTTGTGTGTTTCTTTTGCATGCAGAGACCACAGAGCAATAAATACGCCTCATAAAACAATACAAAACTTAAAGGTCCATCAGTGTGAGATAATACATCAAAGTCAATAAAAACAAAACTGTGTAAAATGTTATGTTGCTGAAATGTTTAGATGTTGTAGGAGTCTGTCTGTTTGGATTCTGTACAGTAATTTTGCAATGTAACAGAGCGAGCCTCTGATTGGCTACTTCACGTTACGCAACATCCGCTCTCTGACTGTTACTGTTATGACAACAAACTATAAAAGTTGGATGAATGGCTTCGAAGAAGATGCAGCAGCGGCGGGTTTCCTCCTCTGAAGTGCCGCAGAAGTGTCTGAAATGCTCCGTACAGCTGAACATCCAGGCAGTAAGTCCGTGTGAAAGCTGTTGTTACGATGCAAAACCCAGAAACCGACCTGTTGCCGTGCTTTTTGTCAGGACAGCTAGCTAACAAGCTCACATCCACTTTCCTTACTTAATGCTAATGAACCGGCGAGTTAGCTAACGAGCTAACGCTAACTGAACATGTAGCCAGGTTGTCCCGGCGACCTGGTTTAAATATCACAGGGAGAAGTAGTGTAGTTAATGTTTACCAGTTGTCCTAAATCCTCCTCAGTATTAGAAGTAACCTTATCGGAGCCAACAGAAATAAATCTCAATAAGTACAAACCGTTGGAGATGAGGAAAACATGACATTGATCCTAAACCGTTAGACGTTTACCTGAATAGAAATACAGTTTTCCTGTCACAAGAGTTGAAAATCACACCTTCACATTGGAAATAAATGTCCTTTTATTAGGGATAGTCATGCAAAAGTTGGATTTCCCTTTTATGATGTTCCAAACCTTGTTTTGTTGATGTTGCTTTGTAAATGTTTTTTGACGCTCGGCCCTAAAGATTAAAACCTTATAGGACTCACAAGCTGCAACAATTAATATATTATCAACTATTTTCTGACTAAATTAAGATAAAAAGTAAAACTTGTCTGTTTCCTGCTTCATGAATGTCAATTTTGGTTTACTTCCCTCTCATATGATAATAAACTGAATATCTTTGGGCTGTAGACACTGATCAACATTTTCCATCGTTTTTAATATTTTATTGACCAAAACAAATAATTACTGGAGAAAATGATCAACAGATCAATTAGCAAAGAAAATGTATTTTCAAACATATATTGCTGAATTACTCTATCTTTACAACCCATAGGAATGATGTTACAACCTGCCAAACTTAATACAGACAGTTTTAAAATATGCCAATGTAAAAAAAATTAACCTTTTAATTTCTGTGTGTATTTTGTTGACTAATCCAATTTGTTATTTGGTTTATAAGAGACTATTCAACAATTTAAATGATATCTAGAGCTTTCTCCACTAAAACTAATAAACATGAGGTTTTTAAGTAATGTCGTCCCACAGCTACAATAATAAAGTCAATAAATCTGGCGGTGTATTGCATTCAATTCCTAATAAATGATGATAGAGTGTGATAATAAAGGTTTGTGGTGCTAAAATCTCAAGCTAAAGATATCAAGTTTCCCATTTAGGTCAAGGCTGATAAAAGTTTACCTACGTTTATTTCTCTGGATGGGATTCGATGGATTTCAGAGATCGTGGTTTAATACCTGCTCTTCTAGTCGCCACTGTTTAAAGTGACTCCATCCTCACTGACTTCAACACCTCTTCATGACAAATTCCGTCTGTGTGTGTCTGTTTGTCTGTTAACAGCATAACTCAAAAAGTCATGGACGGATTTTCACCAAATTTTTACAGAATGTCCGGAAGAGCAAGAGTAAGAATCGATTAGATTTTGGAGGTGATCCGAATCACTGTCTGGATCCAGGAATTTTTTGAAGGTCGAAGGACAATTGAGAGATGGGCGGCCATCTCTCACTATTTATTCCTCTATGCTAATAAGAATACAAATAATTTAATAAAGTATTACATCCTGCATTTCTACTTTTCTTCAGTATACATGATGTCTGTTTAAAATGGTTTGAACTATTCTGAAAATGTGTGTGTTTATTACAGTTTTTCACTGAAAACAGAATAAATCCCTAAGTTGAGCTCTAAATCAGCTGCATGCTGACTTGTTCCATGTTTTTGTGCAGGTCACATGCCCAGGAGTGCTGCTCACTAAGAAGAATGATATCTACCTCAGTGTGTGCATCATGGGCCAGTACAGGAAGACCCCCTGTTTGCCGCCGGTCTTCCCCTTACGCTTTCTGCACAAAATGTTTTTTGTCAAGGTGAGAATAATACAATTTATTACAGAAATAAAAGCTGTCTCTTTGGCTGGGATTGCCATCCACCTGTGGCTGTTTTGTTCAGACTCAGAAGAGAGACGGTGAGAAGGTTAGAGGCCTTATGTCCAAACCCTTCCAGCATAGCAGCATGTATCGATTCTACAGTAGATTAATCATATAAAAAGTGTCCATCCCAGCGTTATACGTATTCATTATTTTTCATTTATAGCATGAAGAATGTTAAATGTTTTAAACTTGCTTAGCTAAACACATTAACTTGGAGCATTCAGTTACAGTTATCTGATGAGTAGCGAATAGATTATTGGACTAGGTTAGATTTGATAGAAGTTTGTATTTTCATTTCTGACACAAAGCAGTTCATTCAGCAAAATTATTCGTAGAATAATACTGAAAATAATCCATCTTTAACACTCTTAACTAAAAGCAATTTCTGGCCATTTTTTGTCCCTGTCACATTTTTGGACTCTGAACTCAAGCAGTTACTTTAATTAAACCACTGATACCAAATAAACACAGAAAATGAAATTATTTTTGGCAAATGAATTCATTCTCTGCTCTTCAATTCTCAGTAATGAACATTTTATGTCTTTGATAATGGTAAATTCTGTACCCTAATGTTTATAGTAATGTTAGTCACCTTAGTAGTATCATTTGATGAACCAAACAATTAACTGTGGAAAATATTGAATAGATTAATATGAAAATAGTCCTTAGTTGCAGCCCTCTTTGAACTTCTGAACTCTCAGGCAGTTTTCACAGCAATATAAAGCGCTGCTCTTTCATGGAAACAGTCCAACCGTAAATGGAGGCTCAGAAGTATCATTTGTGTACCGTCACAAAGTTATACTGTCACAAATCACTAAAATAATGAAACAAAAAGTAGAATTTCTTATATTACAAAAGATGAAGAAAAACCCAGAATCAATTTGTGCCCACAAAGATTACCAATAATAGAAATAAAACGGTGGCTCTACATTGTGTTATCTAAAACGTTTACAAACAACAACAAACCAAGTGTCTTTTTTTTTTTTATACACAACCATGTTTCTCCATGTTCAATGTATCTTCCAACAATTTCCACCTTTATTTACTGTTTTTGAGCCATGCTGTCTTTATTTTAATGCTTAAGTAAGTCTTGTTTTGCTCTTAATTTCTCTGATTTGTTTCCTCTCTGCTGCGTCTAAACACAGCCTGCAGTTCAACCAAATAGCTCCTGAAGTTTCCCCACATTACTGTACATCACAGCTGAGTCAGGAATATTATGCAAAGACTTTATTTTTTTCAAATTTTTAATGACATGCAAAATAAAGTAATTTTCATGATTACATTTTTTTTATAATAGCAGTGGGAAGTTTAGAGGCTCTGTGTCCCAACGCTTCCAGCACAGTAGCATGTATTGATTGTACTTTGATTTACAATGTAAAAAACTGGACATCCCTATGTTTTTTTTTGTTTTGTTTTTCCATTCAAATCTTGAGCATATGTTAATCCCTTTTTGGACACGTGTACTTGGGGCGGCGCTAAGTTGAAGTCAGTCATCGAGTAGTGAAAAGATTTTGAAGCCGCTGCACTGAATTCTGAAATATTTCTTAAGATTATAACCAGCAATCCTCCGTTCTGCTGCTCATAAAAGTTGCCTTCTGTCTCTGGGGAAAATGGCAGAGTTCGACACTGACCTGTCTGCCTGATCTTGTTCTAAGTATTGATGTGCTTTGTCTGTACTCTGTCTGCTCCACCAGACTTTCCCCGGCGTTGTTGACCCTGCTGATGTAGCCGACCTCCTCGAAGGTAAACGGCCGTCTGGGATTTGCTTCCTCATCTCTTAGTCCCGAATCCTGTCCTGTGCAAGCTTATAGGCTATTAGCCGAGATAGCGATCATTAGCTCACAGTCTGTTTATGCTTTCCTTCCTTTTAGCTGACACCACGTCTTTTGAGCTGATTCAGTCGGTGCCTCCAGGTATGCTTTCTGATGATGCCATCTGGGCACGTTAAGTCCCTACTGTATCCAGTCATTACGCTGCAGAAACAGCATCTCTAACGTGGATTGTGTGCCCCTGTTTTCTGTCTGTTTGTGGTTTTTAGAAGGTGAAATCTTAGCCACAATGAAGGAAAGCAGCAGAAATTTCCTGTATCCCGGTCCCACACTGAGCTCCAGAGAAGGAGCTGCAGAGAGAGAGATGCTGATGAAAAGATCCTCCTCCTTCCCCGTAAGCTGCATTCCATTTATTCCTTTCATGTCTTTCCTAATCCTCTTTCCAACACCTGCACCCGTAATTATCAGACTTCTAGGAATTAGACTGAAGAATGCTCTAAAGAGTCGACGTAGGAGTGAAAAAGCTTTACTGAGTGTGTGACACATTTATCAAGTGACTTACTGCCACTTAGAGGAAAATGTGAAGCGTCTTTGATTGATCATGTGTATGATGAGAAGAGGAACATCCAGTCAGAGCTACAGATTTCTTCCACATCTGCTGCATTGTGTTTACCAATAGTTCTTGCATTATAATATATGCCCCCTTTTATACACTTTGCCCTTTTGCTTTTTTCATTAAAGGTTTTCTTAAAATCATCTTATTCCTTGCTGACTCACAGTATCAATTCTTTATTAAACCTATATGAGGTTTACACCAAGAGGTTTGTGGAATGCGCAACAACCTAAAGTATTTCTAATGTATAATAGGAGAATTTATTAACACATAAATGAGACGGTATGCCGGATGCATGGGATGTAAATGCAAGCAGATCAGTCCGAGATCTGGTCTTTGGTACATAAATTCAAAAGGTAGTATGACATCTTGGCAAATATTCATATAAAAATGCAATATCTCACATGTTGTTGATCATAATCAGTGATTTTTCTTGTACCAGCTCACAGAAAACAGGTTTTCTTTATAAAATCTCAAATATCTCCTGTCTGTGCAGTCAGAAGAGACTTGAATGTGTTTTTTTAAAAATTCTATTTAATTTTTTTGATCTAGTATAGTAGCTTTTCTGCACGTCCATGCATTTTTAGAACTGTTTTCTTACCCACCTCACGTCAGCTCAGTGTAAGTTATGTGTGTTTCGGGATATGTAAATTACTGCTGCAACGCTCCACTTTAGTATTTTAAAAGTAGAGCGCAGGGCTTTTACAAATATACGAAGGTCTGTTACAATCAAGTTCACACAGTTCTGAATAAGCCAATCAATGGCACGTATATCTCTCTGTATTTCACAGTTTACCGGATTTTTAAATCTGCGTTATGTCCCAACATTCACACACTCGCTCGTCATTATATCATCATTTTGCTGATCTTTAAGATAGGAGCGGCATGTTGCTATGTCAAAGTGAAGGATTTTTAGCTTCATCTTTCACTAAAATGTTACTTTTAGCCGTTTGACAAATACAAAGCTAGATGTAAAGGTTCCTGATAACAAATTCAAATACTGCTGGATTAGCTAAAGGATGGAGGATGTTCCTGTCAGCTGTTGCTTTTAAACAGAACTCACATGTCACAGAGACCCCACATCGTGCTCACCGTGCGATCCAGCTTGATCGACACCAGTATTACACGTGTCATTCTTTACCTGCACCCGATTGTTGCTTCCTCAAAGCGAGTCTCCTCCTAATCTCGGTGGCTCTGCACATGACAGACAGGTACACTACCGAGATAACCGATTCAGAAGCGCTGCCTTGTCTTAGACGGTTGCTATTTTCTTCAGAGAAGATGGCATTTTCCTTATGCAGCTGTCAGCTATCATCGCTACACAGACAAGAAAAATAAACTGAGGACTTCCTGTCTTTTCAGTCATGCCTCATCCTGTATCTTTTATGTTTCGTGTTTTTTCTCCTCCTCATCTTATATCATCTCCTTCTCCGTCTGCCTCCTCCCGCTTTCATTCCTCCATCTCCACACGTCTGCTGGTTGCTTTTTTCCCCATCCTCCCCTTGTCCTCGGAGGCACTAACTGGCATATTTAAATGTCTTTAAACACCACTCCCCTCACCGTTGCTTTTATGTGTTTGTGTTTGAGGCCTTACATAGCAATTTAGATGTCTCTCTCCAAATGCCGTATTATTTAAACATCACTGGAGCCCTTTTCTCCTTTTTTCTGCAATTTGTTTTTCTCCGACCACGCATAGATTGAAGATTTGTGGTTGTAAATTGGCATTGCGAGCAGCGCTGTTATCTGTCCTTTTGTCTTCGTCTCCCAGTTAAAGGTGTTGTGTTTGTTCTATTGTCCCTCTCCCTCTAGGGAATCTCCCCAAAAGTGGAGTTTACCACAACATCAGTCATAGAGGAGAGTGATGGAGGAGACAGCTGGACCGCCTCGCCTGTAAGTGTGTCCTTTTATTGCATCTTTAGATCCGCGCATACCCGCACAAACACACGCCGTATATATCCAATTTCTTTTCATCTGCGTTATCATTGATCTGCAAAGCACTTTGTAAGAGGTGTGACAGCCTGAACACGGCTACATACTCGGCATCGCTGTGCAAGTGTTGACCACGGCCACAACGGTAAAGATTGATCTCTAGAGGGCTCTAATGAGTGGTATCGCTCGCCATCGCATTTGTCTGTTTCCAGCGTACATGCCCACCTTCTATTGTTGCCATGGCTACTGCATCTATCTATCCATACTGGCAGTGTTTCAAGGGTATCTGTTCTCTCCTTGTGAATGTAATTACGGGGAGGCAGATCTGTGATGCTGATAGCGAGGCTTCTCTCACATGTCTGACTAGCAGGGAGTTTTCACACAACCAGTCATTCAGTCATTTTTAAACCGTCCAGGTGGCGGCTCACCTGTATCTCTAATACCTGTTGACAGGTAATTGTGCTCAAGTCTATATTGTCTCTTTTTTCCCCCAAGAATCTCAATCTGTCTGACTGAATTTTCTTACTGTTTTCATTTGTCCGTGCATTGCTTTCTGAGTTTTGTTCCCTGAATGTTGCAGTCTTTCAGTCTAGAGCTGAAACAGTTTAATTAATCTATTGATACAAAATAAATATATATAATGAAGCTATTTTGACAAATTAATTCATTGTCTTCCCTCATATTTTCACTTGTGAGGATTCTTTGTCCTTTGTAATGGTAAGTTATACACCTTCATATTTAATGGTGATGTTAATCACTTTGGAATATATCAGAAGTTTCATTTTATGAACCAAACAATTCATTTTAGGAAAGGAACTTGTAGACTGATATGGAAACAATCCTCAGTTGCTGCCCTTCTTTACCATTCTGAGCTCATTTTTCACTGCACTGTCAAGTCCTGCACCTCTATGGAAACTAGGGCTGGACCCGAATATCCTGAATATCCGAATATTCGTTCTCTACGGCGGTAGCCGGATATTAATTTTGGTATCCGAATATTCAGTGGAAAGAATATGCAGCGTTACTGTCTTCCTTCGGCCCACATCGGCTCATATCGGCTCATCTCATCCTGTGATCACATAAACATACACACATATGTCTATGTGATCACCCCTTCCTCCCCCCAGACGAAAATATTCAGAGCTCGTCTCTTCCCTTCGCCTTCGGCCCACTTCGGCTCATCCCGTCGTGTTCGGCTCATCTCGGCTCCTCCGTTCGTGTTTCTTGCCACCACCCGAATGGTCGAGTTGCTGCCGACTCTTTTTCATTTCATTTCATTTATTAATTTCAGGCTCACGACCATTTTTGGTTTGGAGCACAAACATTTACGTAACAAAACAAAACAAAACATGGCAAAGTATATTACTTTAACAGAGGTAGGACATTTTTCAAAAAGGCACCGAGCCTACAGATATTTGTATTTTCGTTCTGCATTAGATATATAAATTTAAACATAGAAGGATGCCTTACATAAAAATTAGGTAGGTATTGTGTCCTGTAACGCACAACATCGGGGTTCACACATTCAAACACTAAATGAAATTCATCTCCAAATTTTCTTTCATCACAAAGGTTACACAAACGAAATTTTTTATCTATTCCTTTATAACGTCCAACAATTTTTTGAAGTCTGTTGTTACCGATTCTTAATTTGCAAATGGCTTGCCTATAGTGTCCGTTCTCACACAGTAGATGTTTCTCCAACTTAAACACCGCTTTGAAAGACACATACACATCACAGGAAGACATGACGTCACGCTTCACTTCGTTGCATAAACACAAGACAAGATGCTGAAGACCTCCGCTGTTTGGGAGTTCTTCAGTTTAACTGTAGACAAAATGAAGGCAAAATTTGGACCCGGGAGAACAGACAAACGGATCCGAATATTCGGGCCGTCTCTGCCGCCCGCCCCCGGAAGTTACGGGGCAGAACGAATATTCGGATATTCGTCTTTAATAGGGCCCGAATATTCGGAGACCAGAAACCACTATTCGGGCCAGCCCTAATGGAAACCACACAACCATAGATAGAAATGTCTTTTGTTAACTGTGACAAAATTGTAATGCCATTACTTCTTAAAAAGAAAATGAAGGCGGAATTTCTTTGATTACTTATTTCACAAAAATTAGAAAATTGTAGAATATGCACATCTTACCCACGGGTGTTAACAATACTGGACAAAAAATGATAACTTATTTAATTAGTTATATTTTTTCACACTACTCTGCACATCATCTATACAGCGATATTTCACCATGCTGAATGTATCTTTCAACAACTTGCTGGTACCTTGCTGCTGTTTTTGAGCCATGCTGTATTTATTTTATTGCTCTCACATGTCTAATTTTTCCCTCAGTCACTCCACTTTATTTCCATACTTGTCCCCTCTCTGCTTTGCGTAAACACTGCCTTCAGTTCAGCCAAAAAGTTCCCAGATTTCTGCCACGTGACTTTTAATTACAGCACACGGTTTAGTTTTACAGAATTTTTAAATAAGACATGAAGAATACAGTAATTTGGGTGAAATATCACAATTTTAAGTTCAGTTTTGGTTGTTTTTTTTTACCAGTTATGTATGAGTAGTTGAAGTAAAATTGGAAAATCCAGTGATACTTTGTGTTTTTACATTTTCAAGCATATTTTCTTGTTTTAAACTGCATATCATACAAGCAAACTGGTGTTTTTTGGGGTTAAGTATCATCTACTACTGCATGAATTATCTGCTGTACAATAACAGTTAAAAAGCCTTAAAATGAAAGTATCATCTTTATCTTGATAGCTCTCTGTGAATCTAAATATCCAGTAGTGTGTGCACCAGGTTTTTCAGCAGATGGATACTGAGAGGACAGAAAAATGCTCCAGTGGTGGACTGAAGAAAAGTGTTACTTAGAAAAACAGGATATCTTTCATAAACCGTACAGTTAGAAACATGTGATCCATCACACAGCAGTTGGCATGTTGTGCCAAAAACACCACCATGCATTTCCCAGGTGTGGTCACCTAAGCTCAGCTATTTGTTTAAATGGGATGTCAGTGACAGCGAAGCAGATTGTCAGTGTTCTCGCAGCCCCTCGGGGGGATGTCTGGATCAGAGCACCGCTGTGGCTGTCAGACTGTAGAATTTCTCCATTTTCTCTCTCCTAATGGCTCCTCAGCATAGGCATTTCCCTGTCTGCCTGCACACCCGGCTGACAAACCATGTCCTGTTCTAATGGAGATTTAGACGGATAGCAACTTCTACAAAGCCTCTGAAACTCTAGTGATCAATACGCGCTCAGTCTTTACCTGTATACTGAGTCTTTTATGCCCATTTTATGTGTAATATATAATCAGGTGTTATAGTTTTTGCTTAAACATATTTGTATTTCAAATTCAAGCTGTTTAGGCTGCATTGCTTTGCTCAAGCCGATGTCAGGATGTCAGTCTGTCCACCAGACTGAAAAATCTCAACAAATCCTCAATGAATCGCAACGAAATTTTTTGGTGATCCCTGATTTTTGCTTTAGAGCCATTATGAGGCTCATGTATGCTGTTTGAAATGAAATGTCTCAAAAATCAGAGGCACCAAGGGCTACATCCACTCCTGAGATCTCACTGGCCACCCCAGATCTGACAGGTCAGGTTTTATTACCTGCACGTCCCATGTCCAAGTTTCATTGATGTCAGTTGGCTGTGCATCCAGCCCATAAACATCACAGAGAATACTAAAGACAGTTTGTGCCTTTAGTTGACAGAGGAACACACAAGACCTTAAAATGTTGGCAGCAGCTGAAGTTTAGTGTGTTGCTTCCAGCTGTTTGTAGGAATTTTTCCTCTGAGTTTATTAAATACACTACTGTTAAAAAGCTTGGGGTCATTTGGAACTGTCCTTATTTTGGGGGGAAAAAAGCGCTTTTTTTCAGTGACGATAACATTAAATTAATCATAAAACCAGTCTAGACATTGTTAATGTCGTAAATGACTATTCTAGCTGGAAATTTTTAATGGAATATCTCCATAGGGGTACAGAGGAACATTTCCAGCAACCATCACTCCTGTGTTCTAATGCTACATTGTGTTAGCTAATGGTGCTGAAAGGCTCATTGATGATTAGAAAGCCCTTGTGCAGTTATGTTAGCACATGGGTAAAAGTGGGAGTTTTCATGGAAAACATGGAATTGTCTGGGTGACCCCAAACTTTTGAACGGAAGTATACCTGCAGCATCAAACAGCAGCAAGATTCATACAAGCATCTAGGCGTCTAAGAGAGCTGTACTCAATTAGTTACTTCTAATTATAACTGATCCCTGACTTGACGTCGGGATCGATCAGGATTGAACCTGAAATAGCACTGTGTATTTTTCTTCCCTTCAGACAGGTGAGTTACAGTTAATCAGCTGCATTTAAATCATTTCTTACACAGTTGAATCCTGAGCTCTATCACAGCTAGATATTATGTTATTGTAAAAGTCTGCTCCTTTGACTAAAGTCAGAGATTTTTCCATTTCACAGCAGGATAATTGCAGCAGTGGCATTATTGTGTGCATAGTCGCATTATAGAACATGACCTCTCTGACCATTAAAATAAGGCAACAGGCGCCGCATAGCAATGAAAACACATTTTATTGCACTATATGTGGCTGTAGTTTCATAAATTATCTTCACACACAGACAGAATTTTAAATGTTGAAGGCTTCATATCTTAACTGTGGGCGAACCTTTTCTCCTTAAATACATGCTGGTGTTGTGGTAGCATGTGCAGGTCAGATTATTATTATTAATTATAAAATAAGAAACCAAACTATATCAATTTACTTTCATATTGATAATTTTCAGCTATCCTTTATACTACAATAGAAAAATAAAACTCCTGAAAGGCAGGTGTGGTTTTTGGCCTTCATGGCACCCCAAGGTTTTCAGTGGCCCAATCTGACCAACAAAATTAATCATCTCTGGAGTCTCCCCTGCTCAACATTTATCCAGTAAATTGTGATTACATGTGGTCCACACACGTGTCTTTGTCCAGATAAATAAAGTGCGTCCTTTGAACCTTGAATTTTTTAACTAGCACCGTTTTCTGCCCTACACTGTGGTTTCCCTCCCATCGGCCTCAGTGGTACTTCCTGTAGAGCCATGTTTTCATTTACACCTGCCAGGTGCCAGCATGTTAGTGTTGTCACCATCAGCTTTGTGGACGTATTAGCGTGCTGAAGTTAGCATGTAGCTTTACACAGCCACTAGCACATTAACCTTGTTATTATTTATCAGCATCCCCGGCTTTGTCGATCAGTGTCTTTATCACACAAAGCCAACAGTGGAAATCACAGCTAATCGCATCAGACAACGCCTTCGCCACTCAGCTGGTGCCGGGAAAAATGACTCACTCTCAGCGTCCGTCCGTCCACCCGCGAAGAAGAGAGAGAAGGAAGCCAGAGATGGTGGGGGATCTGGAGAGGAGAGCACACTCGTCTTAATTCCATTAAATCAGATCTTTCTCAAATGGCAGCCTCGATGTGGATTTATTCATAATTTAGTTTCTCTTAAAAATAGTTTTAATGTTGTGTGATTTCCCTAATTAGCATTTAGATTATCTTTGTTTTACAGCCAGGCAATGCCTCTTTATCATATTAGACTGGAGATGGCCATCAAATGCAATTAACATTTTATCTTAACTTATTTATCCCCGGTTGGCATTACCTGCAGGAAGTGGGATATTGCATCGGAGAATGATGTTAGTGGCCATTAGAGTTATTGAAGTAATTCTGCAGAGGTTGTCTCCATGGCAGGTTTCCGACTGCAAGAGCCGCTGTTGTTGTAACACTTAAGCTGAATGATTTAGCTAATGGTTTAATAGTTTCGTCCTGCGAGAGCAAGTCCGTGTCGAGAGCCACAGCAGCTGCTTAAATGGCAAAAATGGAGCAAATTGGGGTTTGCAGAGAAATGTAAACAGCTCAAATGTTGCGTCACCTTAGAATAGAATCATGAGTCTAATGTGTGAGAACAATATTAACATTTTTCTTGTTTTCTCTCTCATTTCTTGTTTTCGCTTTCCAGAATTCTCTTTCTCCAGTGAGGCCATCTTCAACCCCAGCAGAAAAGTCTTCCAGTGGGCATTTTTCCAAAACAGATAATTTGAACCGTGCCTCTGTGAGAGGTGGGAAGGAAAAGCTAAATGTTGACACTGGAACTGCAAACTCTGCAACATCCAGACGCCGTCCCGTTTCATCCTCATCTGGCTGCAGCCCTCAGAAAAGCAAGAAGGAAAGAAAACACACTGCGACCAGACTTTCTGTGGACTCTGGCTACCAGCAGCCCACAGTTTCCTCCAGGACACGAGCCCTGTCGCCTTACACCCACCGCAAGATGTGCCAGCTTTCTGAGGACGCCAGGCAGAGGCTCCACCACCTCCATCTGGGGCCTCACCGCTTCAGGAAGGAGACCGAGAGCCAGCCGCCCTTCCTGGTTCGTAGCATTAACTCCATTCCTCATAAGTGAAGACGGCTTACTCCATAATGGCACGGCGGTTTGTTTAATGCCAACAAAACATGTGTTCAGTGCACAGGGGTGTGTAAGATTAATGGGAGCTGATGTAGTTCAAACCTCAGTGGGAGCTTCCCAAAAAATTCAGCTTAATCTAGTGGGCAGATTAAGTCGAGGGGGCATAATAAGAGAGCAGCGTTAATCTTTTTACCTGAGCCGTTAATGGATTTTGACGTCATCAAAGTGTTTCGCTACGTGTGCGCGGAATACGGCCGATTATCCTCACTGAGGGACTCGAGCAGGCTTTAATGTTCCAGCCTGGGACACGGTTAGCACTTTTGTTGCAGCTGTATCACTGCTTTTAGATCTACATTTAAAAAGAAGAGATTTTGCAGAGCGTATACAGTCGACTGGATGAAAACAACACAGCCTCTGGTCGTCTGCACCTCCTTCCCTCTGTTTCTTCATTTACATCAAATCCAATCCGGAGGTATAAATATCCGAATCCACTTGCACGCTGTTATTAAAAGGAATGATTAGATAGTGCGTTTGTTTTTTGGATTTTTTTTGGTCTAACGCTCACACAAGCTGAATTTCCTCGCCACAACACAATGGGCGTTTCATTAAAGACACGAGCATGCTTTCCCGCTTCTGGATTTCCTAGGGGAATCTTCTTTTGACAATTAACCCTGGTAATTGAGAGTCAAGCTGCAATTAACAAATAGATACCTAATGAAGTAGTTTAGCCCCACGGTGAATGCATTATCAGCGCACGTTTCAGAGCCTCGGCTGCTGGTTTGTGTGTAGAAGGACGCACGTTCCTTTAAATAATCTAACCCGTGTTCTCTGTGTTGTTCCGTCTTTGTTTTCTTGAAGCCTGATTGTGATCCTCTCTGGGAAATGACTCTGATGACAGACAAATAGCTAAACAGTGAGCTTTTACTTTATTCCGCACAAACTGAAACAAATGAGCGAGTGTGATTAATGTGCTCCGTTGTTTATTTCATTTACGCCGTGTAGCCGGCAAAACATTTGTTTTCGTCGTGGCATTTCTTGTTTGATGAATTGTGGGATTGATTAATGCGCCGATTTAAGGACGCTGTTGAAAAGTTAAGATAAAAAAAACTCCTCACTTTGAGTCAGTGCAGGTGTTTGATTTTAGATGTAGAATAAATCAAACTTTAACACTAAGTTAATTACTGTGTTTAACAGCGGATGTTTTATGTTGTGTGCTGTGACAGGTCTCCCGTTGCAGTAACGTCTCCTGGATGGAAACGCCGTCTTCCTCTGCAGGAAATACTAGTTTACATCGACGCTCCGCCAGCTTCTCTGCCGATCACACAGGTAGACATCACAAACATACAACACGTGATACATGTGCTACGACACACCCACAGCTGATGTATTTGTTGTAGAAATAACTTGTGGTGAGTTTGGGGGCTGCACAGTGGCTTGGTGGTTAGTACACCTGTGATCCTTCTGCATGGAGTTTGCATGTTCTCCCTGTCCATGCGTGGGTTCTCTCCAGGTTCTCCGGCTTCCTCCCACGGTCTAAAGACATGTTCAGGTTAATTGCTAACTCTAAATTGTCTGTAGGTGTGAATGTGAGTGCGACTGTCTGTCTCTATAGGAAACACCTATCCAGGGTGTCCCCTGCCTTCGCTCTAAGTCACCTGAGATAGACTCACTATCCTAATGAGGATTAAGCCATGTATAGATAATGAATGAATGGATGTTTGGGCAAAATCCTCAGCCAGTTGAGTTCTCTACACAAATTGTAGTCGTCTGCATTTGTAAACCGTGCTTCCATATAATTGTCAAGTAAATTTGCAGTGAAATGTCACAACAGAAAAGAGAGAAGGAAAAAGCAAATTAGACTCATTTCTATTATCTCCTTTGGAACGTATAAACTAGGCTGTAGAGTGTCGTCAGAAAGTGGCAGTAAAAACAACACGGCTGTAATAAAGAGAGTAGAAGAAGCAAAAACAAAACCAGTGTTTGGCACTGGCTAAATAAAACATGAATAAAAAAAAGAAACTAATTTGAAGGATCTATGAGAAGAAGATGGAGAGAGGTCTTTATAAATATTTTCAATTGGGCAAGTTAAAGTAAACTGTTCATGTCACCTTGGACTAGCCTAGCCGCGCTAGACCCATGTTTCTGACGGCACAAGGGTCTAGGGCCGCTCGACAGGGAGGGAGGCGGGCTAAAAGGTTGTCTTTCAAATCACTCTGCAGCAATTGGGTAGGTACACAACCAATCAGCGCAACGAATAGGCTGACGTAGTTCCTAGAGCGCCGGCGGATTGTGGCTAAGTCCCATTAGCTTCCCAACCAGCGGAGCCAACTGGTATATTAAGGATTTGCCATATCCCATCGTCATAAGTCCAAATACGTCTTTCTTCTCAATGAAACACTTCAGTGCCGTCCTTTGTTTATCTTTCAAGTTGAATTTTAGCTTCAAATCTTTAAGGGCTGTGGCCAAAGTCGAGTCGAAAGATAACTGTTTATTGTGCGCCGGTTGTTTCTGTCAGAATCGTCGCGCCTCTGTCATCACTTAGTTACGCCCGCCTTCTGACTCTACACTTCATGGTGATTGGTCCGGCCAGTTTTAGGAGAATCCAGCCTCGAGCCTTATGGAGGGTAACTAGACCCACCCTGGCAGAGAATTAAATTCGTTGCCGTGGGTTGTCTAGCGCGGCTAGGCTAACCTTGGACAACAATTACAGCGAATTAGACCTTTGTCTGATTCCTCACAAGATGTCGATCAGTCTTGTAAGGTAAATGTTCACTACATCAAAACTTATTTAGAAAAGTTCTTTCCTTCTCCCGTCATGCACATTTTTTTTCCCCAAGTTAAAAACTACCTCAAGTGAGTGTTAAAACTTGGGGAGGTTTGATTTTTGCAGTTTCCTTTAACTGTGTCCAATGCGATACTTCAAAATGCGCATAAACATACATAATGGAAGCACAGCTGTAGACTCTATATAAAAGATGGATGTAGCAACCATGACATCACCTGTTGCTTTGTGGACTGCTGCTAAGCAAGTTTAAGTCTTGTTTGCTCAGTAAAATCTGGATCTTACAGGCGAAGAATAGAAACCTGAGGTGAGCTCTGCCCTTCAACATCCTCTGCTTTATGTTCTCTTTTACGTTCAGTGGGACCAAAATTTACTAAATTAAAATCGTGCTTTATTTTAAAAGTCTTGCAGCCAGCAATTAAGATCATAAACCCACATGGAAAATCTTTACGGAGATAACAAATCAAGTTAAAAGTAGGGTCATTATCTCAAAGGCATCTATGCAATCCCCCTTCTTTTTGCAATCAGGGGTGTCTCCCCCCTGCTGTCTGTTAGGAAGAATACAGCTTTAAGGCTACATCCGTCTCTTTTATCGATATATGGAGGAAGTGTCTCTACTGTCTGTTTTTGTCTAATGTCTTTATCTTAATGATAAGTTAATGTAGCAGCTGTCCAGAACAAATGTACAGGGGGTCCTCGATTTATGACGTCCTCGACCTACGACGTTTTGTCGTTGCGTTGAAACTGGTGATGTGGAACTAGTTGGCGATCAGAGCGGATGAATACGTTGTCATGCGGTGCTGTAAGACGGCTTTGTTTACATTCGTCAGTTGTTTGCCACCTTGGATCATGCTACATTCGCTAACTTTTTGCCCTTCGTTATGGCTCCCAAGTGCAAGTCAGACTCTTCTGATGCTTCAGAGAAAAGGAAAGCCATGTAGATGGAAGTGAAATTGGATGTAATAAAATGCTCCGACTTAGGGCGTAAATCGACTTGCGTCAGTCTGTAGGAATGGAACTTTGACTTAAGTCGAGGACCCCACTTCTTGTTTGTTGTGCTTTTCAGGAGGTGTGACTGAAAGATAAGAATGGTTTCACAATTCTTATGTTTAGTCATTTCCAGTTTCATTAGTTAGTCAATTAGTTGCAAACTATTACACACACGTGCAGATGTATACATGCTGCTTTATTGTGTTTTAGACAAAAAAAACAGTTTTTCTTATTTAGAGGAAAACCTGTGAGATGTTATGTGGATCAAAAGCTGCTCTGTTGTGTCTTTTTCAATAGAAATCTTAACTTCTCTTTGGCCTTGTAGATTCTTCCCTCCACGGGAGTTACAGACCAAGAACAACCAGAGTAAGTCCTAATTCTAATATTTTAAACTGGAAAATACAGTGAGCTTCTGTTTTGATACTACAGGGCATTAGTGCAGTAGAGATAAATGTTCTGATTTGGTGTAGATTGTTTACAGTGGGCTTCACAGTGCAGTTGTGGTTAGCACTTTCGCCTTGCAGCAAGAAGATCCCCGGTTCAAATCCCGGCCTGGGCCTGGGATCTTTCTGCATGGAGTTTGCATGTTCTCCCTGTGCATGCGTGGGTTTTCTCCAGATACTCCGGCTTCCTCCCACAGTCCAAAAATATGCTGAGGTTAATTGGTTACTCTAAATTGCCCGTAGGTGTGATTGTGTGTCTGTATATGTAGCCCTGTGACAGACTGGTGACCTGTCCAGGGTGTCCCCTGCCTTCACCCGAGTCAGCTGGGATAGACTCCAGCACCCCCCGCGACCCTCATGAGGATAAAGCGGTGTATAGAGGATGGATGGACGTTTTTACAGTATTACAAAATATTTAAATGCATTCAAATCAGATGGGACAAAAAATTATTTTATCTTTCTTTGAGTCATGTTTTGGAGTATACGTGTGTCCTCCCAGTAAAACCATATTCATAAATAATAATCTTTGTCTTTCATACCAAAGACACAGTTACTATCCTTGATATTGTGGTAAACGCTAGAAGATGAGCCTAAAAATGAGACCTTTCATTTGCTGTAACCGGCTTTAACCGACTGCTTCTCCCACATGCTGATATAAAAGTTTACCTAGAATGCACAGTTTTCTCTGGTGAATTATCAGAAAACAGAAACCTGTGATTGTTTCTGTGACTCCATGTCACAGACAATAAATTGGTGCAGTTTTGTTGCTGAAACTATGATATTGATCGGAAGAATTGTGCTGAACAGAAATAAGATTTTTCCTTTAGATTGGTACACCTGGAGTGGATATAAAATTGATCCTGCTGCAGTTTTTAGAAGAACTCAAATGTGTTTTTCAGCCACTAAACTAGGATGTGTCTATATGCTGTAGCTGCAAGGGTTAAAAAATGATGGGAGAAATAGCTTTTGACCCACTCCTATGTTCCTCAAGGGTCTGTACGTCTGAAAATATTTATAGTATGAAGGTAAAATGTTGCATGGCTTCATTAAATATACTGAAGTTATTCTAAATGAAAATCAGCTGAGGTCAGGCTCATTGATTTTTCATGGAATGTGTCACTCTTGGATATAAAATGTTTCACAGAACAGAATTCATGACTAAAAAAAAACCCTTATCTTCCTTCTCAACTCTGTTTCCTTGTGACCTTTTCTAGGTGGAATCGGGTTCTGTGAAGGTTCAGTCGCCTCTGGAGACCCCGGCTAAACACGAACCGAAGATCAAAAGCCCTGCGAGGGGTTCTGCCTCGGCTCAGTCCAGCCCGGTGCTGTCACACTCCAGAAGTCCTCTGAATGTCAGCGGCCATTCCCTCAGAGAAAGGTAAAACTCTTTCCTTTAAAATATTCCACGTTTCGTCCCATGTTTGTAAAACGAACAGGTGCTTCCACATCAAAACCACTTTTCCTCATCCTTGTTTTAATCCCTGAAGAATCAAAACTCCAGTTCTGCTGGACAAATTGCAGACTGCTATAATTTGTGTCTTTTATATTTTAGTCTCCATTAATGAGTAAAAAAAAAATAGTTTACAAAGTTGCAACCCATCCAAAACCTTTTTAACTATTCAGAAGTAGGTGGAGGTTCATTCGTGTTGAAGCTTATTCTACATTCACAACAAAAAAAATACAGAACTGGTGTAGCAATCCTAAAACTTGATCTTCCTTTCTAATTACTTGTTGGAAAGCCCCGCATGCAGCGCTCCAGGATTAGGCCCTAAACCAGGTGAGCAAGGCCGACTGATGTTTCTCGATAAAATATTAGAAATAAGCTAAAAGCACGCTTGCTTGCTTGTGTCATATCTTCAGATATTCATCAGCGACACACTGTCAGGATCACCTCTGAGCCCCGAGTTTGGCTTCTCTCGCTGCTAAACAATCTGATTGTCCACATACCTGCGCCCAAAGCAGCAGCAAGCATAATCCTCTTTTTTTTTTTTTTTTGTGGTGTTTGCCCTGAATTTATCCTGATCCATCTGTGTACACGGTTTGTGTTTGCTCAAAAGATCTTAAAAGCAAAAGAGACACCTGTACGAGTTTCCGATCACAGTGTACAGCAAATATATGGAAATCCCACGAGGTGTTAGTCAAACGCTGCTGCTGCTGGGTGTGTGTGTTTGTGTGTGTGTGTACATACACATCCAATCTTTAATTTTGATCACACTCGACAGGCAGGATGAATTCCCCTCCACCTTTTAAATTACAGAAGCTGATGTCTTGTCATGTTTGTTCATTACGGAGGGAGAAGGCAGAGAGAAGGGAAAACAAAGAGGGAAATGGTATTGATTTGTGTTTCAGCTTGAGACTGATGCATTTGACCCGATGCACACTTTAATACATTCAGAGAGACCTTGTCATCGATCACGGCAGCTGCGAGTTGAACACGCCGATGTTCCGTTTTGTTTGTTTGTTTGTTTGCGCTTCCCTTTCCCCTTCGTTTTTCTGCTCAGTCCATAAGTAAACATTAGAATCAATGGACAATCTTAAACTGCAAAGTAAATTGCAGGAAATGAATGATACTTTTCCCTCAATTGGAAACGCGACAGGGTTTGCTGGGTGGGAGATTAGAGTGGGCCTTTGTAGATTCCCTCCAACAGGGAGAGGGGCACGTCTTACCACGGATCTTTGATCTATAAAGAAAATGACAGATGCCCGTGGCAACGTTTGCCCCCTAAGCCCCGAAGTCTCAGTCTATTCATGTCTCTGGATGATTTGTCCTTGATGACTTTTTGAAGCAGGTAGTGAGTTTATCTGATTACAGATGAAAAGCTTCTGTTCCCAGACTGCGAGCTCGGCCAAGACAGCCGTCCTGTCAGTCATCGCCCCTCCGCTACAGCAAATAGACGTGGATGAGAAGCAATACCGGAATTTATTTTTGTCATCGCGATTGGTTATTTCACAGCTGCCTGTGGCCAACCCGCAGACGCATTTATACAGTACTGATGAAGCACATTTGTGCCTCCAGTCCGAACACACGGTTGGCCCTGTCAATTGTGAAATTACTTTTTCTGAAAAAGAATTTGAATGTAAAGGAGCCAATTTCAAAACCAATGTTTAGATGGAGGAAGCAGTGTCAGTTTTAAATGTCGCACCGTTCAGAAGAGTGTCTCACATCTTATGTTGGGTTGCAGCACAGACTAGTGGACTGAGGGAATAATGACAGAAGCTCCTGTAAAAACAATACAAGTTAGGATAGAGATCAACCAGTCGTTTTTTAATCCTTGAAGCTACTTTTTGAGTTAAGAATCCCAAACCTTTTCTGATTCCTGCTTCTTCAACGTGGGTTTTATTCTGTGTTTTCTTTTTGTTTTTGTTTTTTGTGACTAGGAAAGTTGATTAAACATAAGTAAAGTGTGAAATGGGTACTTTTTAAAATACTTTCTCGCTCTGGTATGCTTTTTTACACGTTTGTAATTGTACATAGTAGTTTAACACTTGACTTCCTCCTGGTTTGAATGCATGTGTGTTTTATTTTCTGTAACACTTAAAAGTCAGATCCCTTGTATTTGTTGACCTACTTGGCCCACAAGCCGATTCTAATTCTGATTAATGAACCCTTTAAACAGAGCAAAGTCTATTTTGCGTAAATTTTAAAGTTAGAAGAGCAAAAATTAAGATTCAAGTTTGAAAAATTAAGAAGAACCTATATAACAAACTATTTTAATTGTTGTAACACTTCAGATTTATCCTGTCGTGTCCTACAATACTAAGCTTTATATCAACCTCACTTGACGCAGGTATCTCTAACTGAAAACTCAGGTAATATTGTTGGTTACAGGGTTGTAATCTGCCATTTCTTTGTGATTTTGTTCCTCAGGTTTCAGACCAGTCAGCCCAGTCCGTCCTACTGGGAGCAGATCCACAGTCGAGTCCAGAGGATCCTGCAGACCCACAAAACCAAGTGGGATGAACAAATGAGCTTTGACCTTTAACCTGCCGTTCTGATCACAAAGTGACCAAATATTTAGGAGTTTTCACTGTTAAACCAGCTGCACTAATAGTCTTTTACCTTCAGTATTCCATTTGTATCGAGGCTACAGACATTAACACGCCTTAACCTCGAGATTTTATCGCTCTGTGAGTGGAACCGGCTCACACATGTGTCTTAATTTATCTCCCTTTCATGTTCATGTAAATCTCAAACCTCCCCATCGTGCGCTGAGCAGCGTCAGCCGCCGTCGCTCTTTGAAAAGGCAGGAAATTTGCAGGGGTTACATTCAAAAGCGTAGCAGCAGCAGCAGCTTCCCTCCCACCCATCAGCTGGGCTGTATTTTAAAATGCCCCGATGGCGAAACCAAACAGAGACGTCGTCTAATTTCTCCAAAGCTGTGTGTGAAATTGGCTCGGGTATAAAGAGCCAGTTTTTTTCTTAAAGTGTGTGTGTGGGAAGGAGACGTAGTGGATGTAAGCTGCAGCTGTTAAGGGCTCATCTCTCACAACACAAAGGAGAGACAAGAAGGTAGCCAAGAGCCACTGCTGGGAGCCAGGAGCTACAAGAGACTGAGGAGATTTGAGGGAGAGGAGGAACAAAAGTAATCCTGAATGAAAGAGCAGGAGACACAAAGAGATTTAGCCCTAACAGGAACCAAAAGACAGTTTCACAGAGACCTCTTCTGTGCTGAAAATCAGAACTACGTGTGGTGTTTGTGCCACTGAGGTCCTCTATGTGATCATTCTGCCACAGCAGCAGTCAAACCTTTCATCATGGCTAATAAAACGAAGCGCAGCAGCGTTATGAGCTCTCCTCACAAATTAATACTGAATCACACTAAATGTAGGCGATGTTTTGTGTTTTGCAGCCGGGAACACAGTAAATCATCACCTTTTATTTGACTGAAGTGTTACTCTCTGGCTATATGTGCAGCAATTATCTAATTAATGATCAAATGAAATTCTTCTCATATTGTGCTCAGAGACAGAGGAAATATATCTTCTTTTTAATAAATCAGACGCACATCTGTATCCTGACGCCTCATTTCCACAGTTCTGTGTTCAAATCAACCAGATCCATTCATTCCTATGATCTCTGATACGTTTGCGACACTCCTGCTTCTGTTTACTTCGTTTTTCAGTCTCGAATTTCCCTTGAGTATTTTGAAAACTTTAACTTTTGCCGTGGACTGGACTGTGTATGACAGAAAGTTGGATAAATTAAGTAGCTAACAGGCTATTTGGTTGTTTGAATATGTTGACAGTCAAATCATCTGCATGTGTAATTGGAAAATAAGCTAGTTTAGCCCATGCTAGCTTATTTTGCCACATGTGGAGCTGGTTTAGTGTAATGTATTGTGACAGGACGATATGTTTAACTAAACCGGCTCCACATGTGGCAGAATAACCTCCTCACATGTATTATTGGTTCTGTTTTAGTGTCAGTAATGCTTTGTGCACATATTCTGTAAAAACTGGTAACCTCTGACTATCCTTTCATCTGTAATCAAATCCTTTTCCTTGCATTAAACACCACAAGACACAGTCTGAGTATTCCACACGTTGACAAACTATGTGGAAATGAGGTGTTAACTTCAATTTGTAATGTTTTGTCTGCCACTCATATTTACAGCTGCTAATGTTTCACTGTGCGAAGTTTTGTGTTCTTTTTAGTCACATCATCTGATGATTTAATCATGCTGTAGGAGGAGCTTTTATTTAAATTATGACCAGTTGGATTTTACACAAACAGTGTGAGACAAAAATATTTCAATGTTCAATTGATCCCATTTAATTTTTATAGTATAAATTCCAGGTTCATTTGAGTTAATAAAAAGGTCAAGTTAAAGTTGTAAATATAAGCATGTACATCATATTTACTATACAAAGTAATGACTGTTTATTACTAAATCACGCCGACTCTGATCATCTGTTTCACACAATCAGCTTCCTGATGTTCACACACTCATTCAGTCTTTATAAATGAAGAGTCTTGAACAAGCAGCATCCAGCAAAGCTTTGTGTAAATGTTTTAACTTCCAAAATACAAATCAGGCTCTGATCTTGTTGAAAAACTGAATATTAGTATTTATGAGAATCCTCTCAGAGTCATCAGTGTTCGTCGTGTCAAGTCATTATATTCACTTCCTGTGGAATTTGCTCTTCCTTCTGTTCCTCTTGCCGGCTCCCTGTGCTGCTTTCTCTGCCAAAATGTGTTGGTATCGCTTCTTGTTGTTGCTGAAAAAAAAGAAAAAATGATGTATTTAATGTTTGTGTGTGTTTTTTCCTAAAGGGATCCATCAGCAATAAATAGAAAAAAGAATGTGACCTCTAACTGTCTGAAACCTACACTTTGGGCAAAAATTTTTAAAGAAACTTCAAGTTTCTGTTCACATTCAGTCTTCTGTGACATTTTTGTCCAATGCTTTAAACAGCACACGGTGCAACAGCATGGCTTTGCATGACAGAGTGCATGTAGGATTTGTTTAATGTGATGCAAACGTACATACTGAACTATGACATTTTTTCACATTTTGGACAACATGCTGAACTATGACGTTTTTGGTCATAATTTGGACAACGTACTAAAGTATGACGTTTTTGTGACATGTTGGACGACATAGTAAACTGACGTTTTTGGTCTCATTTTGGACGACATACTGAAGTTGGTTGTTTTTCTCAATATTTTGGACACCTTACTAAACTATGACTTTTTATGACAAAAAAATGACTTTTTTTTCAACATAGTATAGTATGGCGTGTTTTTTGGACAAAATTCATGATGATTTTTTCCCAAAGAAAACTGCTCTATAGTGTTTTTCTCTGCCTACTTTACATTATTTCATCATATGGCATGTTTTTACGACATGTTAAAAAAAAATGACATTTTTTTCGACATAGTATAGTAAGGCTTTTTTTTTTTGACAAAATTCATGATGATTTTTTTTCCCAAAGAAAAGTGCTCTGTAGTGTTTTTCGCGGCCTGCTCTACATTATTTCATCATATGGCATGTTTTTACGACATGTTAAAAAAAATGACATTTTTTTCGACATAGTATAGTAAGGCATTTTTTTTGGACAAAATTCATGATGATTTTTTTCCCAAAGAAAAGTGCTCTATAGTGTTTTTCTCGGCCTGCTTTACATTATTTCATCATATGGCATGTTTTTACGACATGTTAAAAAAATGGCATTTTTCAACATAGTATATAATAAGGCATTTTTTTTGGACAAAATTCATGATGATTTTTTCCCCAAAGAAAAGTGCTCTGTAGTGTTTTTTACGGCGTACTTTACATTATTTCATCATATGGCATGTTTTTACAACATGTTAAAAAAAAATGACATTTTTTTCGGCATAGTATAGTAAGGCTTTTTTTTGGACAAAATTCATGATGATTTTTTCCCAAAGAAAAGTGCTCTGTAGTGTTTTTCACAGCCTACTTTACATTATTTCATCATATGGCATGTTTTTACGACATGTTAAAAAAATGGCATTTTTCAACATAGTATATAATAAGGCATTTTTTTTGGACAAAATTCATGATGATTTTTTTTCCAAAGAAAAATGCTCTATAGTGTTTTTTACGGCATACTTTACATTATTTCATCATATGGCATGTTTTTACGACATGTTAAAAAAAATGACTTTTTTCGACATAATATAGTATGGCTTTTTTTTGAACAAAATTCATGATGATTGTTTTTCCAAAGAAAACTGCTCTAGAGTGTTTATCTCGGCCTACTTTACATTATTTCATCATATGGCATGTTTTTACAACATGTTAAAAAACTGACTTTTTTTTCGACATAGTATAGTATGGCTTTTTTTTGAACAAAATTCATGATGATTTTTTTTCCCAAAGAAAAGTGCTCTATGGTGTTTTTCACGGCCTACTTTACATTATTTCATCATATGGCATGTTTTTACAACATGTTAAAAAATGACTTTTATTTTCGACATAGTAGTCAGGCGTTTTTTTTGGACAAAATTCATGATGATTTTTTTTCCATAGAAAACTGCTCTATAGTGTTTTTCTTGGACTACTTTACATTATTTCATCATATGGCATGTTTTTACGACATGTTGAAAAAATTGGCATTTTTTCGACATAGTAGTATGGCGTATTTTTGGACAAAATTCATGATGAATTTTTTCCCAAAGAAAAGTGCTCTGTAGTGTTTTTCACAGCCTACTTTACATTATTTCATCATATGGCATGTTTTTACAACATGTTGAAAAAATGGCATTTTTTTTCGGACAAAATTCATGATGATTTTTTTTCAAAGAAAACTGCTTGCTGGTGTTTTCACGGCCTACTCTACATTATTTCATCATATGGCATGTTTCTTTAAATTACTATTGTTTTGGCCTTTTTCCTGCTGTATTAGATAGGTGCAGTGTAGAAAGATTGACAGGAAATGAGGGAAAAGACATGCAGCAAAGGGCCACACAAGCAGGAATCAAACCCAGGCCACTGCATTAGGGACCAGCCCCTATACATGGTTAGCCCACTTAACCTGTGGAACTATACTGGCACCTCATCATATGGCATGTTTTTACGACATGTTAAAAAAATGAGTTTTTTTTCGACATAGTATAGTATGGCGTTTTTTTTTTTGGACAAAATTCATGATGATTTTGTCCAAGAAAACTGCTCCATCGTGTCTTTCATGGCCAACTCTACATCATTTCATCATATGGCATGTTTTTACGACACGTTGAAAAAATGACATTTTTATTGGACAGTATAGTATGGCATTTTTGATCATTTTTTATTTGACTGAAGTGTTACTCTCTGGCTGTATGTGCAGCAATTATCTAATTAATGATCAAACGAAATTCTTCTCATACATTTGTGCTCAGAGACAGAGGAAATATATCTTCTTTTTAATTAATCAGACATCTGTATCCTGACGCCTTAATTATGACCAGTTGGATTTTACACAAACAGTGTGAGACAAAAATATTTCAATGTTCAATTGATCCCATTTAATTTTTATAGTGTAAATTCCAGGTTCATTTGAGTTAATAAAAAGGTCATGATGATTTTTTTTCCCAAAGAAAAGTGCTCTATGGTGTTTTTCACGGCCTACTTTACATTATTTCATCATATGGCATGTTTTTACGACATGTTAAAAAAATGGCATTTTTCAACATAGTATATAATAAGGCATTTTTTTTGGACAAAATTCATGATGATTTTTTTTCCAAAGAAAAATGCTCTATAGTGTTTTTTACGGCCTACTCTACATTATTTCATCATATGGCATGTTTTTACGACATGTTAAAAAAAATGATATTTTTTTCGGCATAGTATAGTAAGGCATTTCTTTTGGACAAAATTCATGATGATTTTTTTCCCAAAGAAAAGTGCTCTGTGGTGTTTTTCTCGGCCTGCTTTACATTATTTCATCATATGGCATGTTTTTACAACATGTTAAAAAAAATGACATTTTTTTCGACATAGTATAGTAAGGCTTTTTTTTTGACAAAATTCATGATGATTTTTTTCCCAAAGAAAAGTGCTCTGTAGTGTTTTTCGCGGCCTGCTCTACATTATTTCATCATATGGCATGTTTTTACGACATGTTAAAAAAAATGACATTTTTTTCGACATAGTATAGTAAGGCATTTTTTTTTTTGACAAAATTCATGATGATTTTTTTTCCCAAAGAAAAGTGCTCTGTAGTGTTTTTCGCGGCCTGCTCTACATTATTTCATCATATGGCATGTTTTTACGACATGTTAAAAAAAATGACATTTTTTTCGGCATAGTATAGTAAGGCTTTTTTTTGGACAAAATTCATGATGATTTTTTTTCCCAAAGAAAAGTGCTCTATAGTGTTTTTCACGGCCTACTTTACATTATTTCATCATATGGCATGCTTTTACGACATGTTAAAAAAATGGCATTTTTCAACATAGTATATAATAAGGCATTTTTTTTGGACAAAATTCATGATGATTTTTTTTCCAAAGAAAAATGCTCTATAGTGTTTTTTACGGCCTACTCTACATTATTTCATCATATGGCATGTTTTTACAACATGTTAAAAAAAATGACTTTTTTTTTCGACAGTATAGCATGGCTTTTTTTGGACAAAATTCATGATGATTTTTTCCCCAAAGAAAAGTGCTCTGTAGTGTTTTTTACGGCGTACTTTACATTATTTCATCATATGGCATGTTTTTACAACATGTTAAAAAAAATGACATTTTTTTCGACGTAGTATAGTAAGGCTTTTTTTTGGACAAAATTCATGATGATTTTTTTTCCCAAAGAAAAGTGCTCTATAGTGTTTTTCACGGCCTACTTTACATTATTTCATCATATGGCATGTTTTTACGACATGTTAAAAAAATGGCATTTTTCAACATAGTATATAATAAGGCATTTTTTTGGACAAAATTCATGATGATTTTTTTTCCAAAGAAAAGTGCTCTATGGTGTTTTTCTCGGCCTGCTTTACATTATTTCATCATATGGCATGTTTTTACAACATGTTAAAAAAAATGACATTTTTTTCGACATAGTATAGTAAGGCTTTTTTTTTGGACGAAATTCATGATGATTTTTTTTCCCAAAGAAAAGTGCTCTATGGTGTTTTTCTCGGCCTGCTTTACATTATTTCATCATATGGCATGTTTTTACAACATGTTAAAAAAAATGACATTTTTTTCGACATAGTATAGTAAGGCTTTTTTTTGGACAAAATTCATGATGATTTTTTTTCCCAAAGAAAAGTGCTCTATAGTGTTTTTCACGGCCTGCTTTACATTATTTCATCATATGGCATGTTTTTACAACATGTTAAAAAAAATGACATTTTTTTCGACATAGTATAGTAAGGCATTTTTTTTGGACAAAATTCATGATGATTTTTTTTCCAAAGAAAAGTGCTCTATGGTGTTTTTCTCGGCCTGCTTTACATTATTTCATCATATGGCATGTTTTTACAACATGTTAAAAAAAATGACATTTTTTTCGACATAGTATAGTAAGGCTTTTTTTTTGGACGAAATTCATGATGATTTTTTTTCCCAAAGAAAAGTGCTCTATGGTGTTTTTCTCGGCCTGCTTTACATTATTTCATCATATGGCATGTTTTTACAACATGTTAAAAAAAAATGACATTTTTTTCGACATAGTATAGTAAGGCTTTTTTTTTGGACAAAATTCATGATGATTTTTTTTCCCAAAGAAAAGTGCTCTATAGTGTTTTTCTCGGCCTGCTTTACATTATTTCATCATATGGCATGTTTTTACAACATGTTAAAAAAAATGACATTTTTTTCGACATAGTATAGTAAGGCTTTTTTTTGGACAAAATTCATGATGATTTTTTTTCCCAAAGAAAAGTGCTCTATAGTGTTTTTCACGGCCTACTTTACATTATTTCATCATATGGCATGCTTTTACGACATGTTAAAAAATGGCATTTTTCAACATAGTATATAATAAGGCATTTTTTTTTGGACAAAATTCATGATGATTTTTTTTCCAAAGAAAAATGCTCTATTGTGTTTTTTACGGCCTACTCTACATTATTTCATCATATGGCATGTTTTTACAACATGTTAAAAAACTGACTTTTTTTTGGCATAGTATAGTAAGGCATTTCTTTTGGACAAAATTCATGATGATTTTTTTCCCAAAGAAAAGTGCTCTGTAGTGTTTTTCATGGCCTACTCTACATTATTTCATCATATGGCATGTTTTTATAACATGTTAAAAAAAATGACTTTTTTTTTCGACAGTATAGTATGGCTTTTTTTGGACAAAATTCATGATGATTTTTTTCCCCAAAGAAAAGTGCTCTGTAGTGTTTTTTACGGCGTACTTTACATTATTTCATCATATGGCATGTTTTTACAACATGTTAAAAAAAATGACATTTTTTTCGACGTAGTATAGTAAGGCTTTTTTTTGGACAAAATTCATGATGATTTTTTTTCCCAAAGAAAAGTGCTCTATAGTGTTTTTCACGGCCTACTTTACATTATTTCATCATATGGCATGTTTTTACGACATGTTAAAAAAATGGCATTTTTCAACATAGTATATAATAAGGCATTTTTTTTGGACAAAATTCATGATGATTTTTTTTCCAAAGAAAAGTGCTCTATGGTGTTTTTCTCGGCCTGCTTTACATTATTTCATCATATGGCATGTTTTTACAACATGTTAAAAAAAAATGACATTTTTTTCGACATAGTATAGTAAGGCTTTTTTTTTGGACGAAATTCATGATGATTTTTTTTCCCAAAGAAAAGTGCTCTATGGTGTTTTTCTCGGCCTGCTTTACATTATTTCATCATATGGCATGTTTTTACAACATGTTAAAAAAAATGACATTTTTTTCGACATAGTATAGTAAGGCTTTTTTTTTGGACAAAATTCATGATGATTTTTTTTCCCAAAGAAAAGTGCTCTATAGTGTTTTTCACGGCCTGCTTTACATTATTTCATCATATGGCATGTTTTTACAACATGTTAAAAAAAAATGACATTTTTTTCGACATAGTATAGTAAGGCATTTTTTTTGGACAAAATTCATGATGATTTTTTTTCCAAAGAAAAGTGCTCTATGGTGTTTTTCTCGGCCTGCTTTACATTATTTCATCATATGGCATGTTTTTACAACATGTTAAAAAAAAATGACATTTTTTTCGACATAGTATAGTAAGGCTTTTTTTTTGGACGAAATTCATGATGATTTTTTTTCCCAAAGAAAAGTGCTCTATGGTGTTTTTCTCGGCCTGCTTTACATTATTTCATCATATGGCATGTTTTTACAACATGTTAAAAAAAATGACATTTTTTTCGACATAGTATAGTAAGGCTTTTTTTTGGACAAAATTCATGATGATTTTTTTTCCCAAAGAAAAGTGCTCTATAGTGTTTTTCTCGGCCTGCTTTACATTATTTCATCATATGGCATGTTTTTACAACATGTTAAAAAAAATGACATTTTTTTCGACATAGTATAGTAAGGCTTTTTTTTGGACAAAATTCATGATGATTTTTTTTCCCAAAGAAAAGTGCTCTATAGTGTTTTTCACGGCCTACTTTACATTATTTCATCATATGGCATGCTTTTACGACATGTTAAAAAATGGCATTTTTCAACATAGTATATAATAAGGCATTTTTTTTTGGACAAAATTCATGATGATTTTTTTTCCAAAGAAAAATGCTCTATTGTGTTTTTTACGGCCTACTCTACATTATTTCATCATATGGCATGTTTTTACAACATGTTAAAAAACTGACTTTTTTTTTGGCATAGTATAGTAAGGCATTTCTTTTGGACAAAATTCATGATGATTTTTTTCCCAAAGAAAAGTGCTCTGTAGTGTTTTTCATGGCCTACTCTACATTATTTCATCATATGGCATGTTTTTATAACATGTTAAAAAAAATGACTTTTTTTTTCGACAGTATAGTATGGCTTTTTTTGGACAAAATTCATGATGATTTTTTTTCCAAAGGAAACATCTCGCTGGTGTTTTCACAGGCTGCTCTACATTATTTCATCATATGGCATGTTTCTTTAAAGCACTATTGTTTTGGCCTTTTTCCTGCTGTATTAGATAGGTGCAGTGTAGAGAGATTGACAGGAAATGAAGGAGAAGACACGCAGCAAAGGCCACGCAAGCGGGAATCGAACCCAGGCCGCTGCGTCTGAGACCAGCCCCTATACGTGGTTAGCACACTTAACCTGTTGAGCTATACGGGAGCCTTATCGTACGGCATGTTTTTACGACATGTTGAAAAAAATGACATTTTTTTCGACATAGTATAGTAAGGCATTTTTTTTGGACAAAATTCATGATGATTTTTTTCCCAAAGAAAAGTGCTCTGTGGTGTTTTTCTCGGCCTGCTTTACATTATTTCATCATATGGCATGTTTTTACAACATGTTAAAAAAAATGACATTTTTTTCGACATAGTATAGTAAGGCTTTTTTTTGGACAAAATTCATGATGATTTTTTTCCCAAAGAAAAGTGCTCTATGGTGTTTTTCACGGCCTACTTTACATTATTTCATCATATGGCATGTTTTTACGACATGTTAAAAAAATGGCATTTTTCAACATAGTATATAATAAGGCATTTTTTTTGGACAAAATTCATGATGATTTTTTTTCCAAAGAAAAATGCTCTATAGTGTTTTTTACGGCCTACTCTACATTATTTCATCATATGGCATGTTTTTACGACATGTTAAAAAAATGATATTTTTTTCGGCATAGTATAGTAAGGCATTTCTTTTGGACAAAATTCATGATGATTTTTTTCCCAAAGAAAAGTGCTCTGTAGTGTTTTTCATGGCCTACTCTACATTATTTCATCATATGGCATGTTTTTACGACATGTTAAAAAAAATGACATTTTTTTCGGCATAGTATAGTAAGGCATTTCTTTTGGACAAAATTCATGATGATTTTTTTCCCAAAGAAAAGTGCTCTGTAGTGTTTTTCATGGCCTACTCTACATTATTTCATCATATGGCATGTTTTTACAACATGTTAAAAAAAAATGACATTTTTTTCGACATAGTATAGTAAGGCTTTTTTTTGGACAAAATTCATGATGATTTTTTTTCCCAAAGAAAAGTGCTCTATAGTGTTTTTCACGGCCTACTTTACATTATTTCATCATATGGCATGTTTTTACGACATGTTAAAAAAATGGCATTTTTCAACATAGTATATAATAAGGCATTTTTTTTGGACAAAATTCATGATGATTTTTTTCCAAAGAAAAATGCTCTATAGTGTTTTTTACGGCCGACTCTACATTATTTCATCATATGGCATGTTTTTACGACATGTTAAAAAAATGACATTTTTTTCGGCATAGTATAGTAAGGCATTTCTTTTGGACAAAATTCATGATTTTTTTCCCAAAGAAAAGTGCTCTGTAGTGTTTTTCATGGCCTACTCTACATTATTTCATCATATGGCATGTTTTTACGACATGTTAAAAAAAATGACATTTTTTTCGGCATAGTATAGTAAGGCATTTCTTTTGGACAAAATTCATGATGATTTTTTTCCCAAAGAAAAGTGCTCTGTAGTGTTTTTTACGGCGTACTTTACATTATTTCATCATATGGCATGTTTTTACAACATGTTAAAAAAATTCATGATGATTTTTTTTCCAAAGGAAACATCTCGCTGGTGTTTTCACAGGCTGCTCTACATTATTTCATCATATGGCATGTTTCTTTAAAGCACTATTGTTTTGGCCTTTTTCCTGCTGTATTAGATAGGTGCAGTGTAGAGAGATTGACAGGAAATGAAGGAGAAGACACGCAGCAAAGGCCACGCAAGCGGGAATCAAACCCAGGCCGCTGCGTCTGAGACCAGCCCCTATACGTGGTTAGCACACTTAACCTGTTGAGCTATACGGGAGCCTTATCGTACGGCATGTTTTTACGACATGTTAAAAAAAATGACATTTTTTTCGACGTAGTATAGTAAGGCTTTTTTTTGGACAAAATTCATGATGATTTTTTTTCCCAAAGAAAAGTGCTCTATAGTGTTTTTCACGGCCTACTTTACATTATTTCATCATATGGCATGTTTTTACGACATGTTAAAAAAATGGCATTTTTCAACATAGTATATAATAAGGCATTTTTTTTGGACAAAATTCATGATGATTTTTTTTCCAAAGAAAAGTGCTCTATGGTGTTTTTCTCGGCCTGCTTTACATTATTTCATCATATGGCATGTTTTTACAACATGTTAAAAAAAATGACATTTTTTTCGACATAGTATAGTAAGGCGTTTTTTTTTTGACAAAATTCATGATGATTTTTTTTCCCAAAGAAAAGTGCTCTGTGGTGTTTTTCTCGGCCTGCTTTACATTATTTCATCATATGGCATGTTTTTACAACATGTTAAAAAAAAATGACATTTTTTTCGACATAGTATAGTAAGGCTTTTTTTTGGACAAAATTCATGATGATTTTTTTCCCAAAGAAAAGTGCTCTATAGTGTTTTTCTCGGCCTGCTTTACATTATTTCATCATATGGCATGTTTTTACAACATGTTAAAAAACTGACTTTTTTTTCGGCATAGTATAGTAAGGCATTTCTTTTGGACAAAATTCATGATGATTTTTTTCCCAAAGAAAAGTGCTCTGTCGTGTTTTTCATGGCCTACTCTACATTATTTCATCATATGGCATGTTTTTACAACATGTTAAAAAAATGACTTTTTTTTTCGACACTTATAGTATAGTAAGGCATTTCTTTTGGACAAAATTCATGATGATTTTTTTCCCAAAGAAAAGTGCTCTGTAGTGTTTTTCATGGCCTACTCTACATTATTTCATCATATGGCATGTTTTTACAACATGTTAAAAAAAATGACTTTTTTTTTCGACACTATAGTATGGCTTTTTTTGGACAAAATTCATGATGATTTTTTTTCCCAAAGAAAAGTGCTCTGTAGTGTTTTTTACGGCGTACTTTACATTATTTCATCATATGGCATGTTTTTACAACATGTTAAAAAAATGACTTTTTTTTTGGACAAAATTCATGATGATTTTTTTTCCAAAGGAAACATCTCGCTGGTGTTTTCACAGGCTGCTCTACATTATTTCATCATATGGCATGTTTCTTTAAAGTACTATTGTTTTGGCCTTTTTCCTGCTGTATTAGATCGGTGCAGTGTAGAGAGATTGACAGGAAATGAAGGAGAAGACACGCAGCAAAGGCCACGCAAGCGGGAATCAAACCCAGGCCGCTGCGTCTGAGACCAGCCCCTATACATGGTTAGCACACTTAACCTGTTGAGCTATACGGGAGCCTTATCGTACGGCATGTTTTTACGACATGTTAAAAAAAATGACATTTTTTTCGACATAGTATAGTAAGGCTTTTTTTTGGACAAAATTCATGATGATTTTTTTCCCAAAGAAAACTGCTCTATGGTGTTTTTCTCGGCCTACTCTACATTATTTCATCATATGGCATGTTTTTACAACATGTTAAAAAAAATGACATTTTTTTCGACATAGTATAGTAAGGCTTTTTTTTGGACAAAATTCACGATGATTTTTTTTCCCAAAGAAAAGTGCTCTATAGTGTTTTTCACGGCCTACTTTACATTATTTCATCATATGGCATGTTTTTACGACATGTTAAAAAAATGGCATTTTTCAACATAGTATATAATATGGCATTTTTTTTGGACAAAATTCATGATGATTTTTTTTCCAAAGAAAAATGCTCTATAGTGTTTTTTACGGCGTACTTTACATTATTTCATCATATGGCATGTTTTTACGACATGTTAAAAAAATGACATTTTTCGACATAATATAGTATGGCTTTTTTTTGAACAAAATTCATGATGATTTTTTTTCCCAAAGAAAAGTGCTCTATGGTGTTTTTCACGGCCTACTTTACATTATTTCATCATATGGCATGTTTTTACGACATGTTAAAAAAAATGACTTTTTTCGACATAATATAGTATGGCTTTTTTTTGAACAAAATTCATGATGATTGTTTTTCCAAAGAAAACTGCTCTAGAGTGTTTATCTCGGCCTACTTTACATTATTTCATCATATGGCATGTTTTTACAACATGTTAAAAACTGACTTTTTTTTCGACATAGTATATAGTATGGCATTTTTTTTGGACAAAATTCATGATGGTTTTTTCCCAAAGAAAAGTGCTCTATAGTGTTTTTCATGGCCTTCTTTACATTATTTCATCATATGGCATGTTTTTACAACATGTTAAAAAAATGACTTTTATTTTCGACATAGTAGTCAGGCGTTTTTTTTGGACAAAATTCATGATGATTTTTTTTCCATAGAAAACTGCTCTATAGTGTTTTTCTTGGACTACTTTACATTATTTCATCATATGGCATGTTTTTACGACATGTTGAAAAAATTGGCATTTTTTTCGACATCGTAGTATGGCGTATTTTTTGGACAAAATTCATGATGAATTTTTTCCCAAAGAAAAGTGCTCTGTAGTGTTTTTCACAGCCTACTTTACATTATTTCATCATATGGCATGTTTTTACAACATGTTGAAAAAATGGCATTTTTTTTCGACATAGTATAGTATGGCGTTTTTTTCTGACAAAATTCATGATGATTTTTTTTCAAAGAAAACTGCTTGCTGGTGTTTTCACGGCCTACTCTACATTATTTCATCATATGGCATGTTTCTTTAAATTACTATTGTTTTGGCCTTTTTCCTGCTGTATTAGATAGGTGCAGTGTAGAAAGATTGACAGGAAACGAGGGAGAAGACATGCAGCAAAGGGCCACACAAGCGGGAATCAAACCCAGGCCACTGCATCTGAGACCAGCCCCTATATGTGGTTAGCACACTTAACCTGTTGAGCTATACGGGAGCCTTATCGTACGGCATGTTTTTACGACATGTTAAAAAAAATGAAATTTTTTTCGACATAGTATAGTAAGGCATTTTTTTTGGACAAAATTCATGATGGGTTTTTTTTTCCAAAGAAAACTGCTCTATAGTGTTTTTCTCGGCCTACTTTACATTATTTCATCATATGGCATGTTTTTACGACATGTTAAAAAAAATGACTTTTTTTCGACATAGTATAGTAAGGCATTTTTTTTGACAAAATTCATGGTGATTTTTTTTCCAAAGGAAACATCTCGCTGGTGTTTTCACAGGCTGCTCTACATTATTTCATCATATGGCATGTTTCTTTAAATTACTATTGTTTTGGCCTTTTTCCTGCTGTGTTAGATAGGTGCAGTATAGAGAGATTGACAGGAAATGAGGGAGAAGACATGCAGCAAAGGGCTGCGTGAGCAAGAATCGAACTCAGAGCACTGCATTTGGGACCAGTCCCTATACATGGTTAGCCCACTTAACCTGTTGAGCTATACAGGCGCACCATCGTACCTCATATTTTTACGACATGTTGAAAAAATTGGCGTTTTTTTCGGACAAAATTCATGATGTTTTTTTTCCCAAAGAAAAGTGCTCGCTGGTGTTTTCACAGGCTGCTCTACTTTATTTCATCATATGGCATGTTTCTTTAAATTACTATTGTTTTGGCCTTTTTCCTGCTGTATTAGATAGGTGCAGTGTAGAAAGATTGACAGGAAATGAGGGAAAAGACATGCAGCAAAGGGCCACACAAGCAGGAATCAAACCCAGGCCACTGCATTAGGGACCAGCCCCTATACATGGTTAGCCCACTTAACCTGTGGAACTATACTGGCACCTCATCATATGGCATGTTTTTACGACATGTTAAAAAAATGAGTTTTTTTTCGACATAGTATAGTATGGCGTTTTTTTTTTGGACAAAATTCATGATGATTTTGTCCAAGAAAACTGCTCCATCGCGTCTTTCATGGCCAACTCTACATCATTTCATCATATGGCATGTTTTTACGACACGTTGAAAAAATGGCATTTTTATTGGACAGTATAGTATGGCATTTTTGATCATTTTTTATTTGACTGAAGTGTTACTCTCTGGCTGTATGTGCAGCAATTATCTAATTAATGATCAAACGAAATTCTTCTCATACATTTGTGCTCAGAGACAGAGGAAATATATCTTCTTTTTAATTAATCAGACACATCTGTATCCTGACGCCTTAATTATGACCAGTTGGATTTTACACAAACAGTGTGAGACAAAAATATTTCAATGTTCAATTGATCCCATTTAATTTTCATAGTGTAAATTCCAGGTTCATTTGAGTTAATAAAAAGGTCAAGTTAAAGTTGTAAATATAAGCATGTACATCATATTTACTATACAAAGTAATGACTGTTTATTACTAAATCACGCCGACTCTGATCGTCTGTTTCACACAATCAGCTTCCTGATGTTCACACACTCATTCAGTCTTTATAAAGGAAGAGTCTTGAACAAGCAGCATCCAGCAAAGCTTTGTGTAAATATGTTTAACTTCCAAAATACAAATCAGGCTCTGATCTTGTTGAAAAACTGAATATTAGTATTTATGAGAATCCTCTCAGAGTCATCAGTGTTCGTCGTGTCAAGTCATTATTTTCACTTTCTGTGGAATTTGCTCTTCCTTCTGTTCCTCTTGCCGGCTCCCTGTGCTGCTTTCTCTGCCAAAATGTGTTGGTATCGCTTCTTGTTGTTGCTGAAAAAAAGAAAAAATGATGTATTTAATGTTTGTGTGTGTTTTTTCCTAAAGGGATCCATCAGCAATAAATAGAAAGAAGAATGTGACCTCTAACTGGCTGAAACCTACACTTAGGGCAAAAAATTTGGAGGGAACTTCAAGTTTCTGTTCACATTCACTCTTCTGTGACATTTTTGTCCAATCTTGGATGACATACGGAAGTATTGCATGGATTTTATTTTGTCGGGTGGCGTCTTGTCTTGAATTTAAACAGCACACAGTGCAACAGCATGGCTTTGCATGACAGAGTGCATGTAGGATTTGTTTAATGTGATGCAAACGTACATACTGAACTATGACATTTTTGGACGACATGCTGAACTATGACGTTTTTGTCCAATTTTGGACGACATACTAAACTATGACTTTTTGTCCAATTTTGGGCGACATATTAAACTATGACGTTTTTTTACAATTTTGGACGACATACTAAACTATGACGTTTTTGTCCAATTTTGGGCGACATACTAAACTATGACGTTTTTGTCCAATTTTGGGCGACATACTAAACTATGACGTTTTTGTCCAATTTTGGACGACATACTAAACTATGACTTTTTGTCCAATTTTGGGCGACATACTAAACTATGACTTTTTGTCCAATTTTGGGCGACATACTAAACTATGACTTTTTGTCCAATTTTGGACGACATACTAAACTATGACTTTTTGTCCAATTTTGGGCGACATACTAAACTATGACTTTTTGTCCAATTTTGGGCGACATATTAAACTATGACGTTTTTTTACAATTTTGGACGACATACTAAACTATGACTTTTTTGTCCAATTTTGGACGACATACTAAACTATGACGTTTTTTTACAATTTTGGACGACATACTAAACTATGACTTTTTTGTCCAATTTTGGACGACATACTAAACTATGACGTTCTTGTCCAATTTTGGACGACATACTAAACCATGACGTTTTTGTCCAATTTTGGGCGACATACTAAACTATGACTTTTTGTCCAATTTTGGGCGACATATTAAACTATGACGTTTTTTTACAATTTTGGACGACATACTAAACTATGACTTTTTTGTCCAATTTTGGACGACATACTAAACTATGACGTTTTTTACAATTTTGGACGACATACTAAACTATGACTTTTTTGTCCAATTTTGGACGACATACTAAACTATGACGTTCTTGTCCAATTTTGGACGACATACTAAACCATGACGTTTTTGTCCAATTTTGGGCGACATACTAAACTATGACTTTTTGTCCAATTTTGGGCGACATACTAAACTATGACGTTCTTGTCCAATTTTGGACGACATACTAAACTATGACGTTTTTGTCCAATTTTGGACGACATACTAAACTATGACGTTCTTGTCCAATTTTGGACGACATACTAAACTATGACGTTTTTGTCCAATTTTGGACGACATACTAAACTATGACGTTTTTGTCCAATTTTGGACGACATACTAAACTATGACTTTTTGTCCAATTTTGGGCGACATACTAAACTATGACGTTTTTGTCCAATTTTGGACGACATACTAAACTATGACGTTTTTGTCCAATTTTGGACGACATACTAAACTATGACTTTTTGTCCAATTTTGGGCGACATACTAAACTATGACGTTTTTGTCCAATTTTGGACGACATACTAAACTATGACGTTTTTGTCCAATTTTGGGCGACATACTAAATTATGACGTTTTTTGTCCAATTTTGGGCGACATATTAAACTATGACGTTTTTTTACAATTTTGGACGACATACTAAACTATGACGTTTTTGTCCAATTTTGGGCGACATACTAAACTATGACGTTCTTGTCCAATTTTGGGCGACATACTAAACTATGACGTTCTTGTCCAATTTTGGGCGACATACTAAACTATGACGTTCTTGTCCAATTTTGGACGACATACTAAACTATGACTTTTTGTCCAATTTTGGACGACATACTAAACTATGACTTTTTGTCCAATTTTGGACGACATACTAAACTATGACGTTTTTGTCCAATTTTGGACGACATCGCATGTTTTTACAACATGTTACGTTTGCCTTTTGAGGAGGGCAAAATTTGAATATGACGTTCTTGTCCAATTTTGGGCGACATACTAAACTATGACGTTCTTGTCCAATTTTGGGCGACATACTAAACTATGACGTTTTTGTCCAATTTTGGACGACATACTAAACTATGACTTTTTGTCCAATTTTGGACGACATACTAAACTATGACTTTTTGTCCAATTTTGGACGACATACTAAACTATGACGTTTTTGTCCAATTTTGGACGACATCGCATGTTTTTACAACATGTTACGTTTGCCTTTTGAGGAGGGCAAAATTTGAGGAATTTGGGAAGCGCTACAACATCACATGACTAGTCAAGAGCAGGTAGCAAGGTAAAAGGAAGAATAGATAGATAAAAGGCCTGAACTTATTCAAGGCAGAAAGATGGGCAGATATGCCTCTCTGTGGCATCCCATGTCGTCCAAAATGTCACTAAAACGTCATAAGAAATCCTTAACAAAGCCTTGAATCCAGACTATAAGCTGCATCACTGTGAAAATTGAATCAGGTGGTCCTTGTGTAATTTCTGACTTCCCCTGAAAAATTCATCCAAATTCGTCCATTTCTGAGTAATGTTGCACACAGACAAACAGATGGATTCACACACAAATGTATGCCGATCGTCACATAACTTCACCGCGTTCCTTGGCTGAATAATAAAAGTTCTATTTGTGTTAATAACATTTTCGCTATAAACTCAACCAGTACTGAAGCATCGTCAGGTTTGAATATTATAACAGTGGGGTTCTTAGATATTGTTTTGATGAGTTCTTACCCATTGTTTTTAATTCTTAGCCATTGTTTTTATCCATTATCATTTGATTGTATTTTATTTGTTGCTTGCTCTGTAAAGCACTTGGATTTGGAAGTGACATATAAATAAAGTTATTATTATTGACAGCTGCTGAGTTCTCTCCGCTTTTTAACTACTATGAGGTGACCATAATAAAACTACGACTGTGTAAACTTGACTTACTGTCTGAACTCAGCATCAGCCATCAGCTCCTCCACCATCGTTCTCTTCCTCTCCTTCTTGGGGATACGAGAATGATAGAAATCGACCGGATTGTCCACCACTGTACCGACCTGTGTCACACATGAAAACAAACACTTTACACTCAGTACAATCCCTGTGAGTACTGCAGACTGCACTTGAAGCTCAAACATGCCAACTTATATCAAGCACCCATGAATTACACAGATTTCCTCTATTTAAAAAGCTCATAAATGCATAAAACTGTCAGTATTATCGGTAAAAATATCAATACATGCATGATAAAAGTCCACTCAGGTGGTTTGCTACACCCAACAATAGACTGTGTTGTGCTACAAAGTTGCAAATCAACTTTTCTAATTTGTTGTTGCATCGGATTTGGGACATAAAAACATAATCTATTGCTGATTTTCTTTCTAACATATATTCCTTTGGTGCAGTTTTCTTTGCACACAGGCTACACTGTGCGTATGTTCACATTTTTTTCAAGTACATAATTGGAACATTGCTTTTTGTTGAGGTTTCGAATAAATCCAATACATTTTGCTGTCATTTACAGAATTTACTGATGTTTCTTGTGTTTTTTCCCCACTGGATCAGACATCCAAAGGTGCACCTCATTTCGATGACCAGCATGATTTGCACATTAATTGTATGTTCTTTTGCACATTAGTTTCACTATTTTTTCTTCAATGTAACATGTGACTTGCTGTATAACTTGAATTTCTCCAAGGGGATAAATAAATCAGACTGGACTTTTTTATCACTTATTTTCCAACAATTACAACATACTGCACCGCTTCTTTAGTCTGTAAATATCAGTTTTCATTCAATTAATCTGATGAATGAATGAAATATTTGGATATTGATTAAATCCAGAGCAGCTCTTAAATTATTTGTTGAAAATAAATTTAAATATGTAACAGTAATGCTTCAGAAACTGTAAAAACTGTGAAAATAACAGCAAGTATCTTTAAAATAATAAGTTGTTTTGGAGTCAGGCATTGCAGAAGAACATATTACTATTTGTAAAGACAGATTTTTGATGTGGACATTATTATTATTTAATCAATTAATAACTGCTAATATATTATTGTGTATTATTTATATTCTAAATCAATATATTGACTTCAATCTGTACTGTCATCTGTAAATATCTATGTGTACACCAGTCAGGCAGGATTTTACCACATTTCTTAGCGTCTTGTTCCCTACGTCTTTTATCTTTTCTGTTTTTTCTACCGTGCCTTGCATGTTTGCACCTGAGACAAAACGGCATTTCAATTCTGTCTATGTCCTCTACGTGTTTCAGAATGGACAATACAGTTGACTTTGATAAAGTAATAGCTGTTAAAATGCTATTGGGGGTAAATCTGAGGTGCAGGTGAGTGACGCCACTGACCTGGAAGTATTTGGGGAAACCATCTCTGTCGTTCTTCTTGTAGAACCTCTTTGGATCCATGGAGCCTCTCATCTTCAGAACCTGGAGGTCTCCTTTCAGCTCCTGAGTCAGTTCTGGGGCCTTCATGTTAAACCAGCTGTCTCCTGTTGTTTTTTCCCTCTCAGCCTGAGAACGACAACAATTTCACTGATTATAAAGACATTTTTGAAGCGCTGGAAGTAAACATTTAAATGCAAATCAAGGTAAACTACTTTTGGTTACATTTCTGGGCGGAAAGCGTCGTAGCTGCTTGCAAAAATAAAGTAAATAAAGAGACAAAACTTTGCGGATGGAATCACAAAAAAGTCAAATCAAAGCATTACTTTGTGAAACTTACTCTTTGTTTTAACTTTGCTTTCTGTTTGGATTCGGTGTATGGAGGCACCGCGTCTTTCTTTTCAAAGTCCGGTCCAATCACACTCTTCTTCATCACCTGCAGACGACAACAAAAAAAAAAACAACACTGAAAACTCTCTGAACACTCGGCTACTCACACATAAAAGCTCAAAGTCAGAAAGAATTGGAAAATAACAGCATCTCAGGTGTTATTGGATTTACTTGTCCTTGCATAACGATGAAGTTCGCTATTCATTCTGCATCACAGATCACCTTCAAAAGGGAGGGGGGGGGGGGGAATCGATGGCTTATTTACCTCATCTTGGATCTTCTTTTCCTTTAGTTTTTGCAGTGAACTGGAGACGGGTTTTGATTTGCTGCCATCAAAACTGATGTATAACCCCCCGAGCTGCTTCACTCTGATGCCGGGGTCAATACGGCTGGACAACTCTTTCCTGAAACAAATAGGCGGCCATGTCTCATTTCTCACCTTTGAACAATAATAAAATATCATGATGTACTTGAAGAATCCGTGCAAACTCATTACTTTAGCTGTTTGTTCTTTCTTAAACAATGGGGGGGGTCACAAAAAAGTGAAGTGATCCTACTAACTGATGGATCTCAAACTCCTCTGTACTGCACAGCTCCAAGTTCATTCATTATATTGAACATTCACATTATTTACTCCATTTTCCTGCTATAAGAAGTACTTAATATTGCACCAAATGTGTATTAATGCGCAGCTGAAAACAGTCGTCAGCAAATGCAGTGTTTGCAATGACTAACATTTTATAAAAACGGTAGAGTCCAGCTGTTTAGGGATATTATTTAGTGCCGTTTTAAAAAAAAATCAACTTGCTTTGGGGTTGAGTTCCACAGACAGTTCAGGGAAGTCAAACAGACTGACAAACATGTTGTTGGTTTTGTTTTTTTCTAGGATGTGTTGACAATAAGAAATCCACTGAACATCTCTGCAAGCTGCTACCCTATATGCACTATCACCTCAATAAGATGTCACTACCACCAGCTCATAGGGAGATTTTTATAGATAGATAGATACTTTATTAATCTCCAAAGAGAAATTCACAGTTCTAGCAGCATGAAAGGCAGAGAACATGAGAGCATGCAAGTTACAAATAAGACTACTTATTTACAGGAGGTCCTCTGTTTATGACGTCCTCAACCTACGGCGTTTCATCGTTACGTCACAACTGGTTACGTGAAACTAGCTGGCGCGCAGAGCGAAGGAATACGTCGTCACGCGGCGCTATCAGACGGCTTTGTTTACATTGGCCAGTTGTACGCCACCTTTGATTGCGCTACAACTTTTGGCCCTTCAAAGGGACGTTGTTTGATCAAGTTGTAAAAACATTGCAACTTATTCTGCTATCTTCTTGTAAAATGACTCAGACATGCATGACAGTCGCTGGTATTCATGACTTTTCCGAAGAATTGTTCGATATCATGATGCACCTAACAGCTTTGTTTACATTTTCGCTGGAGTTCTGACTTGCAGCAAAAATCGACTTACATTGGGCCATAGGAAAAAAACTCGGATGTAACTCGAGGACCTCCTGCATACTGGATTTTGATCTTTTTTTAAATTTATGGTGCCAACACAAAGGTGTGAGAGAAAAGTCTTTTTGGTTCCTCTGTATGTCCTGGAAATGTGGAGAAACTGACAGTAAAAATCTTTTCTTCTATTCATCGTTTGAGATTTATCTCACTGTAAAACAGCTGTAATAGAAGAGTGCTATAGAAGCGGTTAGTTTAAAAAATGCATTACTGTGACTGTTTTTTTCAAGATTCCTGTCTTCAAAAAGCCACAAACAGGGACGAATGGAGGTGAAACAACACAATTGATGGATTTGGTCTTTTCGTGAAACGCAATTTCTTCTGTCCCACCCAAAGTCTGGATTTGAAAGATGGACAAAGACCTGCTGATGTCATTTATTGGTTTGTGGACGACCTTTTGAAGGCTTAAGTTTGAAATGTGGCTAACTCTAGCTTAGATTCTTTCAATCAGACCCATCTAGTGAGGTGTTGATCTGACTGAGAACTACAGGACTCTATTCCTTCTTATACTGCAGCCACACCCTAAAACACACCCTGCTCTACCACCTATTTTCTTCTGAACGGGACTGAAATTTACTAAATTAACATCAAGCTGGACTGAATAAATTTTGGAACTAAAAAATAAGACTATCAACTCATTGGAAAAAAGTTCACTGAGGTAACAAATGAAGGGCGAAGTTGGGTCATATTCTCATAGACTTCTACACAGTCTCACTTATTCGCCCCCTGCTGGCCACTAGAAAGAATGCAGGTTTATAAGGCACTTTGGCACTGGCCTCACATCTTTTATATACAGCCATTAGTTCTACAAAAATTTAGATAAGCAGACTACCACTAGTTTCAGGAGTATCATGCTACATTATAACTGGAAATATGGGGAAGAGTTAGCTTAACTCAGTATTAAAAAAAAACAAAACAGTACCAGCACCTCTACAGCTCCCAAAATAAAATACAGTCAACAGAGGACCTATAAAAATATTTACCCAATTGAGCGGAATTGAAAGTTTACATCATGATCGATACACTCAACTATTAGCCTAGCCGCGCTAGACCCATGCTCTGAAGACACAAGGGTCTAGGGCCGCTCGACAGGGAGGGAGGCGGGCTAAAAGGTTGTCTTTCATATCATTCTGCAGCAACTGGGTAGGTATACAACCAATCAGCGCAACGAATAGGCTGACATAGTTCCTAGAGCGCCGGCGGCTTGTGGCTAAGTCCCATTAGCTTCCCAACCAGCGGAGCCAACTGGTATATTAAGGATTTGCCATATCCCGTCGGCATAAGTCCAAATACGTCTTTCTTCTCAATGAAACACTTCAGTGCCCTCCTTTGTTTATCTTTCAAGTTGAATTTTAGCTTCAAATCTTTAAGGGCTGTGGCCAAAGCCGAGTCGAAACATAACTGGAGGGTCAACCAATCAGCACAACGAACAGGCTGACGTAGTTCCTAGAGCGCCGGAAATCGGAGGATACGGTAGTTCGGTGAAGCCTTATTTATACAGTCAATGGGTGAAGCTCAAGTATATTACAGACATGTTAACAGAAAGATTATTCAGAGTCGGTGCTAATGGAGCTCAACGACTGTTGTCGTTTTTGTTGTCGACCCTGGCAGAGAATTAAATTCGTTGCCGTGGGTTGTCTAGGCTAGTTGTTTCCGGTTGTTTCTGTCAGAATCGTCGCTCCTCTGTCGTCACTTAGTTACGCCCGCCTTCTGACTCTACACTTCATGGTGATTGGTCCGGCCAGTTTTAGGAGCATCCAACCTCGAGCCTTATGGAGGGTAACTAGACCCACCCTGGCAGAGAATTAAATTCGTTGCCGTGGGTTGTCCAACGCGGCTAGGCTACTCTACTCTACTATGGCTTTTGGGTCAAAATGTACAAAAAAGACTCTTTAATATCAAAGTGACAACAGATTCTTACAAAGTAATGTCATTTGATTTAAAATCTAGCATGTAAAAGATGTGACTGTGCAACTATTTACCCCTTTAAGGTGACACAAATACATTTGCATTGACTAAATATTGATAAAGGGGGTAAACACTTATCCAAAACTTATCTTACCCTTTATACTTTTAATTGACATTACTTTGTACAAATCACTTGTGCCCTTCTTTATTAATTCTTGTCAAAAAAGCCAACTGTGCTTTGTGTAAAAGCAACTATTTGTGGTTTTAATGGGAGCATATTTACAATGTGAGCGGCAGAAACCTCAGTCTCTCCAGTACAACGCGGTGGAGGTGCTGCAGAGTTTTTATCCTCAAGCTACCGGTTCTTTTTAAAGCTGCTGCCTTCAGCTGAATAGCTTTGCATATTTACTGTACAGACATGAGCGTGGCTTTGATCTTCTCATCTAACTCTCTTCAAAAAGGCAAATAAGAGAAGAATCCTTCCACAATAAGATATGATTGCTAGTTTTATCCTCAGATGTATTCTCCTTAAAGTGCATTTCTTTATATTGATCTGAGGCCTCCACCTGTAATCTACTTTACTTACAGTCTAGAATCTCTGCTTGAGAACAGGATTTGTGCATCTTCGTCGTCGTCATCATCGTCGTCGTCTCCCTCCTCATCTACAAACTCCTCTTCTTCCTCCTCCTGCTGCTCATCTCTTTTACTCGTGGTCTCCTCTTCCTTGTCGTCTTTGTAATAATGTTCGTTGGCGTCTTGTCCGGGTCGCGTGTCGATCATGAACAGTCCGTCCACCGATGCTGCTGCTGCTTCTGATTTCTTGGAAGTTTCTCCTCTCGGCTCCACCTCCTCCTCCTCTTCCTCAGAAACTTCCCTGTCCTCATCTTCATCATCTTCTTCCTCCTCGCTGCTGTCCAACAGGCTGATGACTTGTTTGTTTTGAACCACGACGTCTTTGGGTTCCTGCTCGGATTCTGAATCTACCGTGACCTTCTGCTGCTGGCTCGATGTGACCTGGATGGACTCCACCACCTGCTGAGCGTCTGTCTCCAACGTGCTGACTTCCATTTTCTCCTCCTCCTCACAGGGCCGGGTTTCCTCAGCAGCATCCAGAAGCTCGTCTGCCTGTGGAGCGTCCTCGTCAGCGGCCTCCATGACGTTCAGCTCAGCGTCCTCTGTGGTTTCTGAGGCCTTCTCACCTACTGTTCCTGTGACTGAAGGCTGCACCGGCTCTGATGATGGGGCTGTTTCCTGCATCCTCTCCATCTCTGAGGTGTCCTCGGCTTCTTTTTCAGCAGACGGCTCCTCCTGCTGGTCTTCTGCCATCACTGCAGGCTCTTTAACAGCTTCATTAGCACAAACAGGGCTCTCTGATGCTTCCTTTTCCACTTCAACAGCTGCAACTTTGGATTCTTCCGATTCTATCTGGCTCTTTTCCTCCTCCACCAGCGTGCAGTCTGCGTCCTCCGTGATCACTGTGTTTTCTAATTTAGAGTCGTTTAAAGAGTCGTCCTCCTCGGTTGGTTCTTCAGTGTTTTCTTTAACAGCGGTAATGTCTCTGACTGATCTTCTGGAGGTCGGAGCTCCGCGGCTGCTGTTCCCCGAACCCGTCCGGCTGCTGCAGGGCGTCCCTCGGCCTCGGGTCGGGCTGCCCACCGGGGAATGAACGTCCGTCACCTCGGAGTCCGAATCCACGGCTTTAAGACCTGCGGCTTTGCTCCGTCTCCGTGTGGCGACGCTGTAAGTGGGTCCAGATTCAAACCCGTCAGACTGGGGCTCGCTGCCGTCTGCTGCTGCCTTCCCTGTCGTTGCTCTGGTCCGTCGGCCCGTCGGTGCAGAAGACTGAGAGCTGTCCGACGGCTCGTCTAGATGCATTGGGATAGGACAAAGTGGCCTCCTGGATCTGGTAGATCTGCGGGTTGTCGACTTAGAAACGTCAACTCCTGACACGCTTGAAGTGCAGCTTTCAGCGTCGGACAGCTCAGAGTCCTCGGTCTGCCGTTTCGTAGTCGATCTGGTGGTTTTCCTCTGACTTCTGGTGACTCTCTGGGACTCTGAGCTGCAGGACTCCTCGGCTTTAACATCTCCTTTCTCAGCATCGGAACTTTCAGGAACCATCTTCCTCCTCGTGCTCCGACGGCTGCTCTGGGGAAGTTTGGAGGCAGATACAGCAGAACAGCACGATTCCACCTCAGATACCTCCTCGTCTTCTTGCTGGGCCACTCGAGGCTGCCTCCTTCTGCTCCTGGTGCTTCTGGTCGCCGGAGGTTCTCTGTTGGACGCCGTGGAGCAGCAGGACTCCATGTCTGACACGTCCGTTTCGTGAGTGGAGCCCACCGGGGTGGACGGCTGCTCTGGGCTGTGGAGTCTGGACGCTCTGGTGCATCTTCTTCTCGGGCTGTTGAGGACATTTCCTTCTTCTTTCTTCTCGACCTGGCTGCAGGCCTCAACAGGTTGATGCCGGGTTGGACTCTCTGCTTGTTTAGCAGCCCTCCTGGTTCTCCGACCGGACGGGGTGGCCTGTGGAGAGGAAAGAGATGTAAGAGGTTCAGTGGTTTTAAAATAAGAAACTAAAGTATATCCGGTTGAGGTCTCTTAAATGTCTAAGTTTTCAATCAACCTCTATGCAACAAAAACAACAGAATTCCTGGAATTTAGTCCTAAATTTTGGCTTTTGTGCCACTACAAGACATTCAGTGACTCTTTTTACTGCTGCAGTCTGAGCATTTATTACAGCCTTTACAGAATTCCCCTCATGTCACCCCCCCGAAGATTAAAGCTGCGATTTCAGCGCCAACGTGGTCGAGATGTTTGGAGGTCAGCGAGAAAACGACGGCTCGTTTCACAGAAATTCACCAGTTACCAAAAACAGCAGTTTAATTAAAAAAAAAGTTTGAGGAAAATTTGAATGAAACAGGAAAAAATGTTAAGAGAAAATGCTCAATTTCTACAAGAATAACGGATTAATCTCTAAAAATCCAAGCTAATAAAAGCATCTGTGTAGCTTTGCATATTCTCAGGTAAATAATTTGCACATTCCTGCACTGACTTTGTAAATATTCCTGTTACTTTTATAATCCCTTGGATTTTCTACACTTGCTCACTAGTTTTATAAGTTACTGACTTGTAATGCTTCCTTTAGTGAAAATCTTTTGGTCCTTCTTTGTAAAACTTTCTTCTTGTTTACTGTTAAAAATGCAACATCCAGTTCTTTGTGTGTGAAAATCTACTTGAAAATCAAACTGACTCAAAACATTAGTTTTCCTCCTTCAACCACACGCGTCTCCTCATTTACAGCTTCAAGAAAAACGACACGGTTCTTACGGCTTTTGTTTGCTCTTCGTGGTGTAAATATTTTTAGTTTTGTTTATATGCATTTTAAAAACAGATCTGACAACCTGCTCCCCTGTTCTGCCTTGTTTATAGCATTTTACACTGTTTAATTTTGCTTTAAAAATAATTTTGTCGCTGCCCTTTTTCTTGATAGTTTTAAATCATGCTACAGTTTATCATAATTCAGTGATTTAACGATTCAAACCTTCATTTAAACATCAGGATAAACAACATCCAGCTGTGTCACTGTGATATTTGTGTTTTTTCCTTTTTAACTTCTCGACACGTTTACAAACTCCACGTGAGTTCTGATCGGCTCCATTGATCCGCCACGCGCAGGCTTCATTCGCAGCGGATCGAACCTCCGCGTGCCCTGCGACGTGTCCAGATGTGAGCAGAACCTTCTCCTCCGGACTCACCTGGACCTCAGCCGCCGGCTCCGGCTCAGTTTTAGCCGGAGAGCTCACTCGGACTCCTCTCCTGGTCGCCACCATCTTGCACGCTGTGTCTCCCCTCGCTCGGTTCACTTCCGGTCTGACGGGAGACGCCACCAATCGATGAAGAGAAACGAGGCAGAAGCAGCTGATCGCAGAGCTGCAGAGCCAGAAACTAATCTCGATGTTCAGATTTATATTTATATGAACTGTACTGGTGTCTTTTCTCATGTTTGATCGTATTTTTATTTTTTACTCTCGATGTTGTTGGCAAATGTTTTGTATTTTTTAGTGTTTTTATGTTTTGGTCATTTTAAAATGGTTTTATTGTCTTCTCTGACATTTTATTGTCTTTTTAAATATTTGTTATTTAAAGAAAGTTTGTCATTTCACGTCTTGCTGCCTTTGCTAAATGTTTTATTGTTTGCGCCTTTTTTCCTCTTTCATTGTTTGCGTCTCTGTTTACTTGTTTGCTATTTTATGTTTTGTCTCTTCTGCTGTTTTAGCATTTTTAATGTTTTATTCTAACTTTTAAAAAACTGTCTTGTATTTTTGTTGACATTTTGTCGTCTCGCTGCCTTTGTTAAATGTTTTATTATTCCTTATATTTCCATCTGTTGATGTTTGTGTCTTTTAACGTGTTTAGTTGTTTTGTTTGTTTTCCTTGTCTTTTATGTTGTTTTAGTTTTTAATGTTTTATTGTAACTTTAAAAATATTTTATTGTCTTCTCTGATATTTTATTGACTTTGTATCTTTTTCATTTTTGACAATTTAAGGAATATTAATCGTCCCTTTCGATTTATTGTCTTTCTTGCTGGCTTATTGTTGATTTTTTTTCTTAAAATGTCGCCTTTTAAAGAAAATGTGTTTTGGTGTGTTCTGTCTTTTCTGGTCCTTTGTCTTTTTTCAAAATTCTTTTCATATATTTTAGTCTCTTTTTCAACATTTTATTGCTGCTCTATTTTTGGAAAGCATTGTTTTTAAAGCCACTATAGAAATAAGTTTATTATTAAATCTTAATCCATTTATTAGACGTACGCTAATATAGAACAAACGTCAGTGGTGGTTACGTAAAAGCAGGCAACTATTAAAACAGCGACGGAAATGCCACTAGCAAGTACAGAACTTGTACATGTGAATGGAATATTTTAAATTTCTGACTAGTTCACACTTCATCAGTTACTACTGCATCAATTTGCTTTTTTTTTTATATTAACAGACACTAAAAAAAGTGAAAACAGTGAAATAAGTTTGTGCAGAAGTGACGTTCACGGGGGTTTGATTATTCAACAGGAAAAATGTGAAAGTTCTGAGGCTTCCCAGAAGCTACAGGTTCATCCATCTGCACTTAAGGTCATTTAATTAGTTAAAAAGAACCACTAAATTATAACATTACAGCTAACATAACAATAGGGTTTTAATCTGGTTTTATGTTGTGGACGGGTCCTTATTGGACTCTAGTTTTAGGATCTTTGTAGTTTGTACTGTCATCAAAAGGAGTATATTCCGAAATAAAGCTTTGTTTAATCAAAATATTACAAATTAAGGCTTGTTTACAGTTTCAACACAGGAGGTCTGGTTGAAGAGGCCTTAATGGGAACCGTAGAATGCTTCAGTAATAATCTAGCAAACCATACATATGATTAAAATTTATATAAAATGTTTCTTTTCAGTCCATGATGGGAATTTTTAAAGGTATTAGAGGAGATTTAATTTCCTATGACTATGAACGTAGCATGCGCACATACAACCTCCCCCCTCTTAACATTTACGAAGAAACGCCCCCCTCCAGAAAACTGCGTAGCACTCGTGAAGTTGTCTTTTACGGCTGGGTCCCCCTGGATCTTTATCTGCCATTATGTAAAAAAGATGAGCAAAACAAGTCGCCAGCTAACTACGAAGCTATACCAAAGCAACACATACAGAAAACACGTAAGTCCAAGGCGTACGTAATCTACGTAACTAGGCCTGAGCAGGAAGATTTTTGATTGACAGGAAAGGGAGCAAAGCAAACGCCTCGGTCCGAGCGCTTTGATTGGCTGATGTTTTTCAGGTCCTGCCATGTCCACAGTTATTTTTTTATTTTTTAGAAACCATACATACAAGTCCACTAAAGGTCAGTATATTCATTTTATGTGAACCAGACAAATTAAACAAAAAAAACATCCTCCATAATGCCTTTAAGTGAGGCAGCAGGAGAACCACAGTCAATTTTTGCGCCCAAAGGTTGATCAGACCCCGACACCCAACTAGCTAAACCTCTAAATTAACAAGCACAAATAATATTCTAAACTGTTAAAATAACTTCTTTACTATCAGCAGAGAGCTTTAGGTAGCATTAAAAGGCCCATTTCTAATCAATTTAAGTGAGCATCAAACATTCAGCAGGAGAAAACAACTTCAAACTCAACACATCCATGTCAGATATAGTTTTATCTTTTAAATTTTAATGTTTCTTTCTGCTCAGTTACAACACCAAAGCCTGTCACACTCGCCCGTGTTTACCCCGTCTTCTTTTCACGCCAGTGTTGATGGTAAAAACATGTTTTTAATGAAGCCAATTCAGGATATACAGATATCTGACAACATTAAATATGCTTACAGTACAACTGAGAAGTTTAGGATTTACTGGACCCTGTCTGGAAAAACAACCAGGACTCATAAATACAAATTTCGTCCTCAGAATGAACAATTTCTTCACATCTCTGAATGTGGAGTTTCCAGTGCTTTTTAATAAGGAATATGAGGCGAAGACATCGGCCCGCCAGGTACGTCCATCTGCAAATAGTGCTGTGCTCTCCCTCGGATTAATCTCATGAGCACACGGGGGGTAAACATTTCATGATAAAAATAAACTCACAGAGCGGTGAATTCAGTGTGTATCACACAATAAACATGATAAATAGGTCTGCCTTTAAAGTAGTGCATTGTTTTTCTCAATTAAGGAATGTACGTAAATGACGTATATATACACACACACACACACACACAGCGGGAACATTTAAATAGAGTGAATAAAATCAGACTTCCCCACCCATGAAAAGATGAGTTTCCATTTCTCTGTTCAAAGTGGAATTCTCTACGACAAAACAAAACATTTCTGTCTTCACCCAGACTGATTTAAAGCTTGAATCACACCAACAATAGATAAAGCAGGCATGAGAAGAGAAGGAGCGACGGATGAGAGGCACTTTACATGGCGGTTCATTCTGATCTGTCAGTGTACTCGTCATCGCGAGGTCTGCGTCAGTCTTTTCTGAGCTGTAAGTTCATGTTACTGGTTTTAAATCTTTCAGACAGTGGAAACGAATACCTGCATCTGTTAAAGAAAACAGATGACAGGTGAGGAAGATGCAGCTTTTTTCTGTGAGATAAACAATGAATTCAGGATTGGTGGCGATTGGCAGCGTCCGGTATTCAGAGCTGCTGCTTTTTCATGGTGTGTGAGTGTGTGTGAGTGAGTGAGTGAGTGAGTGAGTGAGTGAGTGTGAGAATGGAAACAGGAAAATGGCTTCATCCCCGTGTCTCTGTCTGCAGCTGCCGTCACTGCTAGGGGCTCGCCTTCCTCGCGCTGACCAGGTAGCCCTTCGACTTGATGATGCCTCTGCTCTTGACGATGACGGAGTAACGCAGGACCCACTCCAGCCTCCAGTCAGCGATGCTCAGGTCCTGAGCTCCTTCCTGAACCGCCTCCTGGAATGTGGCCGCCGACATCAGCTCTGCAGAAGATAACGACAGGAAGGAGCGGTTTAAAACTCAACACACCTGTAAAACCGCATTTTTTCCATCTTAGAAATATTTCCAAACTCCGCCCCTTCCTCTCCCTCCCTGATGCTGAGGAGCTCGTCCACGCCTTCGTCTTCTCCAGGCTGGACTACTGTAATGCACTCCTCATTGGGATTCCTGGCAGGAGCCTGCAGAGACTGCAGTACATCCAGAACTGCGCTGCCAGGATCCTGATGAGGGTGCGCAAATCCCATCACATCACGCCGATCCTCCATAATCTCCATTGGCTCCCAGTTAGGTTCAGGATTGAATTTAAGATTTGTCTCCTGACCTGTCACTGTGTCTACGGCAGCGCACCAGTGTACCTTAAAGATCCAAGGTCCAAGCTCCACTCTATGGGACTGTGGAATGCCCTCCCCAACCACCTGAGGGCGCCACAGTCGCCTGAAGTTTTTAAAAAACAGCTGAAGACTTTTACATTTTTCTTAATGCGCTGTATTTTTATTGCTGATGTTTTTATCTGGAGCACTTTGAGATTTGGTTTTCAAATGTAAAGTGCATTATAAATCAATTTTATTATAATTAACTCACAAAAAACATCCAGACATGCATTTTACACGAGCTAAACTGGGCAGTCACAGGCAGGTAAATGCAGACTAAATCCACTGTGTTTTTAAGCCTAATTATTCCCACTCAAGGCAGGAATTCTTTCTTTACAAAACAGTTCATAAATGTATATTTTACATTTGTAAAAAGGTTAAATCATTTCCTAAAAAACTGGAACTCTATTCGGGATCATTTCAGTCACAGATTATTATTATTGAACAAAAATCTGTCTCATTTTCCATGTTTATCCAGATTTTAAACATCAAACAAATGTTGTAGAAAACATGTGATCAATGATTTTAATAAAGTCAATTCATAACATAAAGATATCTGACAACATTAAATGTTTACAGTACAGATCAGACGTTTGGTAAACAGCGGACCACGTCTTTAGTCTTTTCAGTATGTCCAATTATTGTTGCTCTTTAAAAGATTAGTTATTTTCTTGTTAAATTGTCTTTTAAACATGTTTTATTGTCGTTTTATTTTGAAAATGCCTGGCTTTTCAAAACTTTTATTGTTTTAGCAAATTTTTTCTTCTTTTCACGGCAGATTGCTATTTAAAAAAAGTTTTATTTTTTCAATATTTACCGTTGCTTTTAAAAAAATATGTCTTAGCGTGATTTTTAATGTTTTGCCGTTGCTCTTTCTAAAAAGGATGTTTTACTGTCTTTTTTAACAATAGAATGTTTTCATTGTCATTCTTCAGTTTGGCACTCTGTTAGCAGCAATAAAAGAGAAATCGCACAAAGCAATATTAAACACAGATTAAAAATATATAGTGCTGCTTTTCTAACAAAAACAATTAACTTGTTTTGACTTTTTAAAATGTTTTATGGTTCCTTTATCGAAACAAATCTTTGCCATTTCTGTTATTTGTCTTTTTCAGTGTTTTGTTCTTTGATAAAATGTTTTTATTGCTGTTCTTTTTATTATTACTATGATTAAATTTTTTATTTAAAAAAAAAAAGCCAATTCATGATACATAGATATGCGGTGCCACTGGGTATGTTTACAGTATAACCGAGATCTTTAGGACTTACTGGACCCCGTCTGGAAAAACAAACACTTCTTTCTCAGAATTAACAGTTTCTTCAGAACAGTGTGCATTAGACTGACTAAAAAGAAATTACTGTGTTCACAGCAGAGACAAAGATAAACCATTTTCAAGCTTTAGCTGCACAGAAAATGTTCACTTTTCTCTGTTGGTTTGGGCTTCTTGCTGTATTTGCTCCAAACAGAGAACAGAGTTTGTTTTAGAACCAAAACCGAAACAAAACACAAACCTGGACTTGCAACAAAAAAAAAAAATAAATCAAACAAACCCTCCTGAACCAACAGTAAACAGAAAGTGGCCTCACCTTTGGCGTCGTTGTGTGTGAGCAGCTGGATGTCGAACTCTTTAGCGAAGGCCGTCAGGTCTGGAGGCATCACGCAGCAGGAGGCCAGATTTACCTGGTTACTGCTGGGCTTCACCTGGACACACAGGGAGTGGAGTTAAAGGCTGCCAGGTGTGTCACAGCTCATTATAGATCAGTGTGTTTGAAGCTGCCATCCTCAACTTTAACCAGAAATCAACGTCTCAGATGACTCAAATTAAAATCATCAGATTTTCTGAACAATCTCTGATTTTTTTTAGAGCACAACATATGGATATTTCTAAATGGATTTATGAAATTTTACCTTGAAAAAATAATCTTTAAATATTGCCGCTTGACTTGCTTTGAGCGCAATAAATTTAAGATGTTTGAACAACAACATCTGAAGGACTGTTAAAGATAAAAACCTTAATTTTTCATTGATACTTCTCATTATACCTTTCATTCTTGTAATTAATTATATGCCGGGATTCAAACTGATTTCTCTGAATTAAAGGTGGAGAACCACTTGGTCTACTTGGAATAGATCATCTACTAATATTCTAGTTTGTAGAAATCACTGTATTACAGATGACGCTTCATTGTATTAGAAGCATTGCTGTGTCACATGATAAAAGCGGAAGAGTACTGAGACTTGTTTTTGGGTGGAAAAGTACTGAAGGTCATAAGTGGTTTCAGAATATTTTCGTCAGGCGGGAGGAAGGGGTGATCACATAGACATAAGCGGGCGGCGAATATTCGGATACCAAAATTAATATCCGGATACTGCTGTAGCAAACAAATATTCGGATATTCGGGTCCAGCCCTAGATAAAACTAAGATTCTTTTTGAGTGAAACTATAAGTTTGGTCAGCCTGGCTCATTGACAGACTCTCGCTCTGGTATCTTTTATGTCACAGGGACGTCACTTCTGCAGCTGAGAAAAGATTTTGTTCACATTAAAAGGAAACCACGAAGCAAGAATTCTGACTGTAAGGTGTTGAAACCTCCACAACAAGTTTTTTTTGGTACAACTTGTCACACCTGCTCAATCAGATATGAAAGTTCAACCAAAACACCTTTTAAAAAAAATTTTGTGACCAAATACGTCATATTAAAAGTATTCTGTAGGTTTGTATGATTGTGACATGAAGCTGCTTAGGGTTCAGAAAATATCACTAGTTGACGTTATCAGTTCCTTGTTAAAATGTGCTCAAAGATGAGACTTTTTGTGATTTGTCAGATTTCAACTCACCTATGATCAGAGAATGTTTCATCTACTTGCCAAATATTGCAGATTCTGAATCAATGACATGACGAGAAATAACAGTGAAAACGTCAGGCTTTTATTTTTATCAGTTCCTGAGATATTTTCATTCAAACAGAACAGAAAAATGTGCTGACAGTGGGTCGAGAGGCTTGTTTTTTTTAATAAATCTTTATTTAAAAAGTATTTGATACATCTTTCTAAAATTTCACAGAAACCATTTTAAATATCAACAGATTGATTTGGAAAAAAAAAAATCAAGCAAATCAGAGGTGGTTGAGCAGAATGTCTCTGATGATTTTAGATGTAATAAACCCTCACAAGCTTCCCACTGACCTGAGCCCAGTTGTAGAGGTGCTCCAGCAGATCTTTGTCCAGGTCCGAGGTTCCGATGGCTGCGATCTGCTGACTCCTGACCAGAGCCTCCAGCTCCTCCCAGGCTGGCTGCAGGTGAGCCAGACTCTGGTTGTCACCCTCCAGAGGGCCAGGGGGCGCTATGATCACCGAGTCCAGCTGAGACACCGCCAGCGTCTCGCAGGCTGGAAAGCAGAGACGAACGAGGTCAAATCACAGAAAAGGACTTGTAAGGTTTGAAAGAGATATGAGCAAGCTTTAACGAGGCTGAAAACTCACCCATCTCCACAGCATCTCTGATGGACGACTGACCAGACTCACACAGGAACAGCTTGACTGTGGAAACAAGGCAGCGATAAACACATCATCCCCAACATACTGTACATATTCTGTTGACTCTGGTACGTTTAAACCCTTAGTACTACTTAGCATTTAGTAGTAGTAGAAGTTAGTATTTCCTACTGCTTTTATTTTCCCTTTGGCCAGTCATGAATTGGGTCAGTCCATGTCAACTCAGTGAGATTGGAATCTGTTGAATCATCTTTGGCATCTGCCCATCTTTTAGCTGAAATTCCAACGTTTTCATTATTTTGCACCCAACGGACATTTTCAATAAATCTCTCGCAAGTTGGAAATCGAACGAGATCCACTTTCAGACGTTCATATCTCTTGAAGAATACATCTTAAGAGTCCTCTGATTTTCAGGAGATGTTCAATCTATCTCTAACACATGGGATCTATTTGATCAATGTTTTTACGAGAATATTATCTATATGAAATTACCAGTGCTTAGAAAGTTTTCATTTGTTTGTAGAAACGGGTCCAATCAAAGATGCTACAGGTAAATCGACCCCAAAAAAACAGTTAATTTCCAAACGTCCAGATGAACATCTTGATTCATGGGTAGGTCGATGAAATTTGGGATAGCAAGAGATGGAATCGTCTTCTACTGGTGTGCAAAGTTTTAACATCCTTCCATGCTGTCTTTAATGTATTTCATCTATTTATTGTTTTACACACATGCATTAAAACTGCATTCTTGCTTTCAGCCAGCAGGGGGCGAAAACTCTGCTGGCGAAAAAAAGTTTGATTGTACAGTAGAGAAGTCAATGAGAAAATCAAACCAGGATCAGGTCATGAAGACAACATTGAAGGATGTTGAAACTTTGCACACAAGTAGAAGATACTTCCATGTCTTATTATTTCAAATTTCATCAGCCTACCCATGATTCAAGATGTCCATCTGGCCATTTGGATCTGATTTTTTAATTTTTTTTACCATTGATTCAACTTTGATTGGCCATAACTTCCATTTCTATGAACATATGAAAGCTTTCTAAGCATCAGTAATGGCATTCAGACATTATTCTCACAAAAACACAGATGAAATAGATCCTACGTATTGGAGATAGACTTAAAAATTGGCTTTATTTGCAGTTTTTGAGCAGACCTTGAATCTGAGAGGTGTTAAGCTCAAAACTGAGGCTTGCTTGCCAGAATTTGCTGCATTCTCTCCATTCATCAGAAACTTCTGAACATCTCCTGAAAATGTAAAGACTCTTAAAACGTACAAGTCAAGAGATACGGACATCTAAAGGTGGAATCTTATTCGATTTCGCGATAGATTAATTGAAAGTGTCCACTGAGTGAAAAATCATGAAAAGGTTGGAGTTTCAGATGCCAAAAATGACAAACAACCACCTTTGCTGAGTTGACACAGATCGACCCCATTAGAGACGCTCTGATCAATCCGTCAGCGTCTGACTTCAGGGATTTTCTTTACAAACAACTTTCAAAGGAGTTTTCGAAACAGGTGAGGTGAATAAGTTGAAATCCTGACATGTTTTTAATGAAACCTCTCTGTTTTTTCTAACCAGACGTGTTTGAACAACTTGTTTAATTAAAGAGAAGCTAAGAAGTCGTCTGATTAAAGCAGGAACCCGGAGGATATGTTGGAGACGCCCTGATCAATCTGTCAGCCTCTGACTTCAGGGATTTTCTTTATAGACAACTTTGCATGTATTGCACCAACATTTATTAATATGTCTGTCCAAATTTTAGTCATCCAGACTGTGGTAATCCTCACAAAGACGCCGCTGGATTTCTCTCTTAGCTTCTTGAATTTGCTCTCAGAAATGAACTGAACCAGACAAAAGTCGCTCGAGGACAAATGTATTACAAAACCAACACATGAAAAGCATCTCTGAACGTCACCTGTGCACATTAAATGCATCTTTAAGCAGGATTTCATCTTCTGTGTCTCTTTGGAGATTTAAAGCTATCGTGTCTTTGTTGAAAATGTCTTTACATCCTAACACCAATCAATAAATCAAATGCTCTGATTGAAAACAAAAAACGTGTGTTTCAGTGACAAATCACGGGCCTGTAAAAGGACTGTCCAATCAAGACATCAAGTCTGTGTAAGATGACTGGATATCGTCTAACAAAACACCTGCACCAACTCCTGCTGCATCAAAAATTACTTTAAGTACAAATTGGTGCTTTCTCATGCAGTACACACACAAATACTTTGTCATATTGTATTCAAACACGTGTCAGTTAAAGCTGGCTTTGAGCAAGTAGTTTTGCAGATGTGTGATGTAACATAGTTGTGTGTTTTTTTTAGACATGAGGTATTTGTATTGAACCTGAATACCAAAACTGTCTCCCTCTGCAGAAATAGGCTTGGATATGCAGGTCTAGTCCTCCAGCAGCACTCGTCTGTTTTGGACGGCGCCGTTAAGGAAGGCATTTTTCCCCTGGAATCTCGATTACTCTTCCTGTTTGTACACTCCAGCACAACAAAACCAGCACTGACCTGAAACCTTCACCTCCTCCCTCTCCTCAGGTGTGATAGCATCTGTTGCCTCAGAGAGGAAGCAGTCCAGCGTATCTGGAAGGTCCTACGTGATTAAAAAAAAAAAGCACACACATATTAATTACAGACCAGAGGACTGAAGCTATCAGCAGACATGTAAAAGCATGACGCCCCTCATCTGTCTGACTATTCTAAGTGTTTTCTAGTCAGTCAAGTCAGTTCGTGTCAGATAGAATTTAGAAAATACGCTGCTGAACTGTCTCACATTTTGTTTAAAGTTTGCTTATTTGATATTTGAGACACAAAACTAACTTTTGACTGAATATTGCGAATGAGCGTTTTCAGATCTGCAACTTTTTGTATTTCATCTCTAAAAAAAAAAAAACATCAGGAAAGGGGTCAATATATCCAAAAATATAACTCTCACATCTATGAAATTTGGTGAGGACACAAAGAATATTTCTAAGCAGGAAATGGCTCCAAAAGATGCAAAAGTTTTAATTATGGGCTCTTGAAAATGGTAAAAAAAAATCCAACATTTCTGAGTGTCCCCTGAAAGTTCCTGTAAGTGCATATATATGGATAGATCTATATTTCCTACTATAATTACAATCTTTTGGGTGCCCAGATAGCTCACCTGGCGGGGGAGGCGACCCATGAACAGGGGCTATAGTCCCCGATGCAGTGGTCACAGGTTTGAATCCATTTACTGCATGTCATTCCCCCACTCTTCTACCCATAGTTCCTGTCTCTCTCTCACTGTCCTATCTAATAAAGGCAAAACTGTCCAAAAAAAATAACTGAAAAAAAAAGAATGCAGTCTTTGTTTGACATTTCCACAACTTCAAAGGCCTCTACCATCAGGAGGATTTAACATGTGGCAAGTAGGACATGGAAAGGTTACAGTTTATTTTGCTGTTTGGACAAAATGTTCACGTGGACTCGTTGGTAGGACCGGAAACTGGTGTGCATGTTGGTCTTTATATTGTTATTACATGTGCAAAGTCACAAGTTGTTAAAATGACCAACAGATGAGGCTTATTTTCTGTTCCTGAATGCTCTTAAACATAATTAAAATGAACAGACAAACACGACAAAACAATGCTCCTGCGTTTAATTAAAAAGGTACAAAGAAAGAAGAGTTTTATCACTGGCTGCAGTTTTATGGATCTAAAAACGCTTTTTTAGGGAGTTTCTTTTATGTAAAACTGGATTATTTCGTCTAAACATGCACCAGCTGCAACTCTTATGCCTTTGAGCACCATTTATCATTCTCTATTAAGGTTTACTCCTAGTTCTAGTTAGAACACTCATCACTGTGAGCTGCATGCACAGCTTCACTGGGGTTTTATTTATTATTATTTTATTTATAAGGCTATTGTTTTATTTCCTTACCGCTGACTTTTAATGTTAGTTCTTCATTTACACACTCAAACTGATAAGCTGCAGAAACTGGAAGCTTTCAGTTTCTGCAAAAAAGAACAAAAAACTGCTTTCATTCGGTGATTTCTTAAACGATTTTCTTTACAATAAATCAAACGGAGCGACTGATCAATGTTAAGGCAAACAGACTGAAGCTCCACCATCGACTGGAATGAAAAAGAAATGAGTGACGGAGGAGAAAAGAAGCTACAGTTAGTGATGAAGATGACTGGAAGCTTTTACGGAGCTTTGAAAATCTACTTTATCTTATTGTGCACCTGCAGCCTGGAAGAACCCACAGAGCAACATAAAGCATTATAATCCTTTGGACAATCGAGGTTTTAAATTTCATCTTATTCTGCCTCCAGCTGCACTTGTTTTTATTTATTTCTAACATGTTTAAATGCTGTTATTCGTGTTTTATTGTCTTTCCAACTTGCCTTTTTTATACATTCCTGCTAAATGAAAATTAAACTGTAAATGTATTTTTTATTGCTAACCAAGTTTCTCATTTGTGTGTCAACATCTTTTATTTTCTTATTTAGCTACACTGCAAATGAAGCATCCAAATTTTGGTATTTAAAAAAATGGAATAAACGACAAATTTCTGCTCTACCATCGTCGACCTGCCTGGATTTTTTTATAACCTAAAATATGGATATTTATACATATATTTGTGAAATTTTAGCTTGACATACTGAAAACTTTCCCAGATATGTAGCTTGCTCATCAACCTACTTTCAGCACGTTTTTTTTTTTTATTAGCATTTTGAAATTTGAGGCTAAATTAAAGATAAAACCTAGAAATTTTCACCATTATTTCTCTTCTCTTCTGTTATAAAAACGCATTTCTTGGGCGTGTTTCGACAAGAACTGTTAAGAAAATGTCACTAGTTGACTTCTGCATCTTCTTTATTTTTGTACATTTGTTGATTTTCGTGACAGCTACACTGTAAATGAGACCTTCATATCTTGGTGTTAAAAATAAAGGTTGAATTAATAATGGATTTTTATTAGTATTAGGTATTGTGCAGCTGACGGCCGTCTTTAATGAGAATTGTGTGACAGTTTCACTAAAGTCAGCGTGTGTTCTACATAAAGCACAAGCTGAAGCCACGACTCGAAGGTCAGGCTTTAACCACATCCCTCGTGAGCTTTGTGTCTGCAAGCATTTAAGACCCCTAACTGCAGCTCTGTCTCTATTTGAGTCCGGTGGGCGTGGTGATAAGAGCTGAGGCAGATTAGCTGAGCCTAACAAAACAGCCGGATCAGGAGTCCGTCCAGCAGGAACGGGGCTTCACAACAACTCCTGCAGACTTTTAAACGTTCAAGTTTCAGCATCTTCAGACCACATTACTTCGGCTGAAACATATAACCCAATGGGTGCCACTTTCTAGAAATCATTCTGCAGTTTACAGGCCTTTAAAACCTCCTCAACAGACGGTTTTTTTACCCTCCACCCTCCCCTCTGAGCGAACAGACAGATGCACGTTTGGAATGAGGCCTTCGGCAAGCAGCGTTGGATGAACATTCATCGTGACAGATTCTTTTCATTGAGCCCAGAGGCGCTTTGCTGGCCATAGCTGCAGTTATTTTACTCCCCCGAACGCTGGAATCCAACAGGCCGACGTTTCACATGCTGACGCTCTGACCAAAGTCAATAGAAAATACCACTGAGTGAGGAAAGGCGGGAAAAACTGTTGAATTGTATGAGAACTGCGGACACTCCCTCACCTTTGATGACACTTTGTTCGTGGAAAACCAGTCGTTCAGCGTCGCCTGAATGCAGTCTCGAAGCTGGAACATCAAGCAGAGACAAAGTTACAAGAACATCCACGATTTGTCCTCCGGCAATCCGGCATCACACTCCACATCAACGACCAGAAAATACGAGTTACCGAGCGTGATAAACGTATAGTGGCTATATCTCGTGCTATTTTTAATTTATAGATGTGTTCTTTTGGTTTTTCTTGCTGTCACGCTGCAAATTTCCCCTTGTGGGACTACCAGTAATAAAGGATATTCTGTTCTACTCTGTTCTAAAAATCAGTCGGACCAACTTTGCAAAAGGTCAGTCGTGGTGTGGGATAAGGACAGGAGATAAGCCGGGTTCAAGGACCAACGAGTGGTTTATTTTACAGTACGCCTCCCGTCTGTCTACAAAGGGTGTGTCCGACAGCTGCAGCAGTTGTCTGAGGAGCGTGTGAATGAGCGAGACGTGTTTGTGAGTGTCGACGGCAGCAGAAAATGTGGAACAAACGGAAACAGGAAGATGTGAAACGGAGGACAGACAGATGTTTAAACAGGACTGAACATTTAGCTAAAAAACTCGATTCTGATTTGTCAACCAGGCTGCGAAATATGAACAGAAACTCAACGTAGCTGCAAAAACGGTCACAATGTTGCAGGAGGACGCGTTAAATAACTTTCTAAGGCATCATATACTAAATATTCTGTGGCATGATGGCAGCAGGGCTGCAACTTATAATAATTTTCACATTACTTTCTCAATCAGTTGGTTAACGTTGGGTTCACAACATGTCAAAAAAAAGTGTGAAATGTGTCAATCAGTGTTTCCCAAAGCTCAGACTGACTTCCTCAAATGTCTGGTTTTGTCCACAATCTAAAGACATTCAGTTTACTGCCACAGAGGAGGAAAGAAACCAGAAGTATTTGAATTTAAGCAGCTGGAATGAAGAGAATTTTGATTTTTCTTTTCTCAAATACATACTTAAAGACAATCTAGCTCCTGCTTTTGTTACCAGATCAATTATCAAAGTGAATTTATGAAACAAAACGCCAAACAATCACCAGTTTCAGCTTTTTAAATGTGAGTTTTTCCTGCTTTTCTCACTTTTATATCATCAATAATGAATGCATTTTAGACTATTTTTGAGACTAAACAAGCATCATGAAGAGGCACTATTTAGGCTTTGAGAAAGTGTGAAGAACACTGAACAGTCTATTATTCAATAATACACCATTATCAGCAGCTGCAGCATTAAAATAGTCGTTTTAAGAGATAACAGCACATTTTAAGTCCTGTCTTGTTGGTATCACTGTTACTATTGACTATTTTTATCCATTATTACTCAGTTAAATCATTTCTACATTAACTGATTAGCTGCTTGGTCAAAAAAAGTGTAAAAATGTCAATCCATGTTTTCCAAAATTACAGATATTTTGTTTACAAACTAAAGCCATTCGGTTTACTGTCATAAAGGAGGAAAGAAATCTGACAATAATCACATTTAAGAAGCTGCATTCAAAGAGTTTAGACTTCTTTTTCTTAAATAATGAAACCAGCAATCAGAATAATTTAATAGCTGACAGCTTAATCGATGACACGCCGCAGCTGTGTTCTTATTTTGGTTCTGGAAATCAAATTGTGGCAGAGAAAATTATCTTGACCTTTACCCTTGTTCACAGCGATTAAAAAACAGAAAATCAACTTGTGTGGGATTAAATTCATGCTTCACGGGAAAATTACTGGTGCGGTTTTCATTCTAGAAACAACTGACGCCAAGCTTAAAAAAAAAATTCATAAACGCTTCCGACTAAAGAGCTGCCACGCCTCTGCTTATCAGTGAACTGGAGCCAAAATAAACAAGCAGCGAGTCATACAGAAGCAAGAAAATCTGCCGCTAATAATAACTAGTTCCGGATACTCTAATGTGAGATTTTCTGTTTTTTTAAATCACTTTTATACCATTTTAAATTCAATATTTTGCATTTTAAGCTGTTGGTCGGTCAAAACAAGCCATCTGAAGAGGCATTTTTTAGGTTTCGACAAATTGAGATCAACACTGAATGTAATTTTTGTACATTTTATGCGTATTATTCAAAAATGCATCAGTATCAGCAGCTGCAGCATTAAATGTATTACTGATATCTGGCCATTTACATCAATTCTAGCACATTTTGAGTCCTGTCTTGTTGGTATTTCTAAAAACTGCCACCTGTAAATGGTATCTAATTGCAAGTTAATACTACTAATTAAATTACTAATAATTTAACACAGTTTCAGTTTATTATTTATGGTGTGATATAGGCAATTTAAAACATGTGATTAACACATGAGACAACATCAAAATATAAACTACAGTCTTCTAATGGATGTGGATTTAATATGTTTTGCATAATATCACAAAAGTTATGTTAAATAAGTAAAGTAATAACAATAACAATTTAAATTATTCCAATAGCAGCTTTTGTAAACAATCTCTCATACTGAAACAGCTTCATGGCTCAGGAGCAGGACTCTGACATAAAGTTAAATAAAAAATAAATACATAAAAATAACAATCTACATCTTAATTTGCTACCTTTGCCATTTCTTCATTGCATGGTTTTAGATTGTAATTAGAAATTCATTACCTGTTTAGTCGTGCAGGTGAGTCAGGTCACCTGTTTGATGTGTTACCAGTTACAATCACTCATCTCATTTTACTACCAGTGAACTCTTCACCTGCACCATAAACTCAGTTACATGACAGAACTTTACTACGCTTTGGCACCCGAATAGTTGTATAAACATGGACAAATGAAGTATTAAATATGAACTTTTAAACATTTTTGTCGGGGTTTTCTACATATTTACGGGGTTTTTTTTAGCCGCCTCGGGCCGTTATTTAGGGAACATCACTCCCAGGTATCAGTAGCTGGTTAAATGTTTAGCTAACAGGCGGGCTAGGCTAACATGCTAACGGTCAGCCCAGGTCACCGCCGCCTCACCTCCTCGCTCGTAGAACCAGGACACTTCTTCTTCAGGCGGCTCCGGTTCACCAGGTTCCCGGTGTGCAGTCGGAGAGTCTTGGCGTGGTTCAGCAGCTGCTTCGCCTCGGTGCTGTTTTGGGGATCCATGTGTTGCACGGCAGCTAAGCTAACAAGTTGCTAAACAGTGTTGTGGTGCGGGTATCTGAGGGTCCGGTGTGGGAAGAAAAAGGCTGGAGGACGGCAGGTCTGCCTGGCTGCTGCTACTTCTGCTGGAAGTAAAATGACGGAGTCAGGATGACTTGCAGTCCCTGTTCCCTGACCTGCTGCTCCGGTTGTTGCCCAGTGGCAGAGGTAAGCCGGTCGGTACCGCCCACATGGAGGAGTCGGTGACTGGGCTGGAAACTCCGGTCCGGATAGTACGGAGCTGGAATCTGCTAAACTCTGGACCGGATCACGAGAGTGGATTCTAGTTCTGGCAGATCCCCTGAAGACCGCGAGGTGGAGCCAAAGCTCTGCAGTAAAACCAGGAGTCGAGTCTGACTGTTACAATACTGTAAATCAGACCTCGGCAAACTACGGCCCGCGGGCCACATCCGGCCCTTTGTACGTCCCTGTCCGGCCCGCATGAGGCCAATCATAAACAACATAAATCAAACAAACATGTCTTTTTTACTTTTATTTTGAAATTTGAAGTTTTATTTTGAAAAGCGTTACGTCGTATGGGCCTACGTTCGTACAAACGTCACCCTCAAGAAGTCGGCTCATGCTAAGAAATGCTTGATTTTTTTTAATTTAAATTATACATTTAAAGTTAAATGGTTACAAGAGTGCATAATGAAACCCAAGTCATTATGGTATTTTATTCCAAACTGCATTTTCAACAACTAGGAGGGTTATTATTCTTAATGAAGTGCAATTACAGTGTCCCAAAATCACCTGTTAAACTATCTAATTTTTATAAACAAGCTCTAAATTCGTGGAAATTATGCTACAGTCACAACTTCTCACCACACAAATGTATAATTTGGAATAATTGTTGTATTCTTTAAAAAAAAATCAATCATTAATCATACAATCTTGGATCCAAAGAAAGATTATATATGTTAAAGACCTGGTGTATAGTAACGGTGAAATAATCAAATATGAGGCTTTTATATCAAAACATCAATTTCCCATTACCGACAGAGAATATAAATCTATTGTTCAGTGTATCCCATTAGGTCTTCGTCAATTAATGAAAGGCCATCACCTGATGTCAAACTTAAAAGTAAGTAACAAATTGTTTGTGAATGGAATCGATTTACTAGATAGAAAATGTAATAATAAAATAATAATAAAATCTATTCAAAAAAATAAAATTACTCAAATCTTGGTGGAACTCTCAATTTCGAAATATTAAATGGAAAAAAACATGGATGGAGTCATTTCAGTACTGTCTAAATAATAAAATAAGAGAAACACATTTCAAAATACTTCATAGATATTATCCAACAAACAAAGCCATCTCAAAATTTACCGATATAGATCCCAGCTGTTCATTTTGTCAAAGTGGCACTGAAGATATTATCCACCTGTTCTTTTCATGCCCTATAACCAATAAATTATGGAAAGATGTAGAATCCCATCTTAGTCAGAAACTTTTAACCACAGTCAAGATAAACACAGATCATATTATAACAGTGTATAATCATACAAACAGGAAAATAGAGAAAATTGTGAATATATTTATTCTTTTTGGGAAGTATTACATCCACAAAACAAAATTCTCAAATTTCAAACCACCATCCAAATCATTACTTGCCAAAATAAATCATTACTTTCAGTCATTGAAATACTTAAACAAAAAATCAATAGAAGTATGGAACATTTACGAAGAACTGTTTTGTTAAAGTGATGCCTCTGTTAAATGCCTTTTTGAATGTCATGTACATGATGTAATTGTCAGAATTTGTTTAGTTTTGTTTATTTATTATATATATATTTTTTGCAATGTTATATTATAACCAAAGAACGAAAAGATCGGAATGAACTGTCTGTATAACATGTAAATCTAAAATTCACTGTAAATATGTATAATACACAATAAAATATTTTAAAAAAGAAAAGAAAAGAAAAGTTGATAACGAATGCCATGTTTTCAACAAGTCATGGACTGCCAAGTATTTCTTTACAGAAGTCAAAGGTAAAGCAGTGTGCTTAATCTGTGGACACAGGTCGCTGTGTTTAGAGATTATAATTTGAATCGCAACTACACGACCAAGCATGAAGATAAATACAGAAATCTGTCTGATGAAGAGCGTGCAAGGGAGTCTGATGGGCCCCCAAATGACTAAATACGCCCCTGCCTGGAAGACCGCGAGGTGGAGCCAAAGCTCTGCAGTAAAACCAGGAGCCGAGTCTGACTGTTACAATGCTGTAATGATGCATTAAATAATACTGCAATTAGTATATCTAATAATCTTATAGGCTATATATGATACTGTAAATAACCCATTACATAATAGTGTAACTAATGCATTTAATAACACTGTAAACTATATGTATAATGCTGTAATTAATATATTTGATAATATTGTAAACTTTATGTATAACACTGTAATTAAAGCATTTAATAATGTTCTCAACTACTAATAAACTACTAATAATAATACTATTAAAGCATTCCTTCATAAACTATATGGACAATACTTTATTTAATAGCATTACAAATAACATAATAAACTACATGTATAACACTGTAACTAATACGTTTAAAAACATTAACGCATGCTTTTAACATTATAAATTACATATTACTATAACTAACACATTAAATAATACTGCAACTAATACATTTAATAATATTATGAACTATATGTATAACACTGTAACTAACACGTGAAATAATACTGTAAATAATGCATTTAGTATGTATTACATTATAAACTCTACCTATAACACTGTGACAACTACATTTAATAACATTATAAACTGTATATGCAACACTGTAATTAAAACATTTAATAACATTATCGATTACATATGAAATACTGTAACTAATATATTCAATTACATTATAAACCACATGTATACCACTGTAACTAATGTGCGTTTTCTATTCTGTTTAAAACAGCAAAATCTGAAAACGCTCCCACCTGACCCCCTTCAGAATCAGCTTTTCTTCTTTTTGTTTTCTTTCTTTGTCCAGTAACCTTCAGATATTTAATGAAGCCATGTCAAATATTACTTTCACACTATTAATATATTCTGACAGGACCTTGAAGCACACAGTGGTGGGTGGAAATTTCATGCCTTTTGATTTATGTAACTTTTCCCAGTCTTTACAACTTCAAAAGTCCAGGAGAAAGACACACATGCTGTATGAAAAGTACAAATATTTCCATACTTACATGACAAGATTAAAATGCATTATGCATTTTGGATGTAATATAACATTTTCAACTCAAGACTTCATATCTTGTTGAATATCTTAATATCCAGAACAAAAACCCCTTTAATAAGCATATAAAATTCTAAGCACTTAGACACAGCACATTATTATAATTACCTCCAATTTAACCGGCTACTCCATTGAAACGCTGCATGTTAATGAATCTGTAATTATAACCTGCTGATATAGTAATGATGTAGAATATTAGGATATTATGCATAATGATTGCTTTTATTGCTGATAATTAAAGTTCACTTTGCAGCTCCGACTTAAACATCTTTGAGTGCAGAATTGAAAGTAAAAGTACATTTTGAAATCTTGTCTCGTTTCTTTGTGCTTTGTTCTAAACCTGTTGGATGATATCTGTTTGCTCCAGGCCTCTTCCTGACACGTCTTATCTCTTAGACTACCCTGTTCAGTTTAGTTGTTTTGATACGCATTAGTCACTAAATGTGTTGAAACTGTCAGCGTTATAGAAAGTTTAATTGTTATCACAGTAGGAAAAGTGTGAGTAATACCAGTGGGTTGATTTATCTGCTTCACGTTCAGGTTTATTCTGTCGCCGTGTGTCTCGTTTCTGTGTCATTTTGTGTCACACTTTTGTCATTTTGTCTCCATTTTTGTCATTTTATGTCCGGCTTTTGTTGTTTGGTGTCTCTTTTGTGTCTTTTTGTGTGTCCCTGGTGTGAAATTATGTCTGTGTTTTGTCACTTTGTGTCTCATTTTAGTGTTACTTCATGTCTGTTTTTCATGTTGTTTCCTGTCTGTCTTTTTTGTTTGTCATTTTGTGTCAGGTTTTCATCATTTTGTGTCAGGTTTTGGTCATTTTGCGTCTCATGTTTGTCAATTTGTGTGTGGGTTTGTTGTTTTGTGTCTCATTTTTGTCATTTGTGTCAGTTTTGTGTTACTTCATGTTATTTTGTCTGTTTTTTGTGTCTTGTTTAAGTCATTTAGTCTTTGCTTTTTGTCATTATGGGTATCATTTGTGTAATTTTGGGTCTGTTTTTCAAGCTATTTTGCCTCTTTTTGTGTCATTCTGTGTCTCATTTGTGTCATTTTGTGTCTTGTTGGCGTCTTGTCGTGTCTGTTTTGTGTCACTTTGCGTCTCGTTTTTGTGTTATATCGTGGTATTTCTGGTTTTTGTGTCTTGTTTGAGACATTTTGTCTTTGTTTTTTCCCATTTTGGGTACCTTTTGTTCAATTTTGTGTCAACATTTTGATGATTTATGTCTCTTTTATGTCTTTTTTGGATATTTTGTGTCTCGTTTGTGTCATTTTATGTCTGGCTTTTGTTGTTTTGTGTGCCATTGGCATCATTTTGTGTCTGTTTTTTGTCATACTTATCATGTTTGTGTCATTTTTTGTTCCATTCATGCTGAAAGTCTTTACAGCAGCCTGATCTTTTTAAAGTCACATTGCTAGATTTTCTCATTTTGAGTCAACATTTCTGAGGTCTTACATATCTTATTTTTTTTAATTGGATGGAGACACATATTTAGTCTAGATATGGGAAACAAGTCCATTTATATATGAGAACAGGAGCGTGGGTTTTTAATAGACTGGAGAGTCCAGTTTCCCTTTCGAGACGATGATGCCCTTGAGCTCAAAGCAGGGGCCACTGCAAGAAGATTGTTCCCAATTTTGGAGGAAGAATTCAACTCGGCTGCTCAGAGTCCTGACCCTGCTTCCATGTAACTCTGACAGCCAGCCAAACCCTCTCGCCCAACCTAACTGCTTGATCTCATTAATGTTCTTGCAGAATGACAGGAAATCCCTGCAGTCAAGACTTCAAATCTCACAGAGAGTGAAGGCATTTGTAGGAACATGTTAAAGCCTGCGGATTTGGAAGGAGATGTTCCACAGTCACATCTGTGTGTAATAATGATATAACACTTTTGGCGATAAATCGTATTAAATAGGAATCAATAAAACATTCTTGACTTACAGTTTTGACGCATAGACCCGCCTGCAGTGCTTTTAGAGCTTGTCCGGACAGATTTACAGCATTGTTCACTGTTTATGTTTCATTTGAAAGTGATCAGAAATGACCACAGTATCAAGAGGCACTCGTGCTTTTTTAAACTTTGTAGAAAGAAACACTTTTCACTGAGTTCATGTCCTCTGAGGGCGCTTTTTTCCCCAGGAATTTGGAAGTTTGAGCATCTTGGAGGTATTTACATTCTGCCGTGTACATTTAGTCCAACAAAATATTTAACACTTGAACTGTATCATCGGAAATTTTGGAAAACATCAACAAAAGCACCTCCTATTAAATACAAATATAAATTATACGTGACGCTTTGCACTTGAGGCGACTGGTGAACATGTTCTGAAGAGGCTCCTGCACTGAGGTGGAGCAGTTGTTTTTCTAAAAGCTTCTCGGTTTAGATGCGCCACACAACACCAAACTATGACACCTAAATCACAGAGGAGGTTACATCTGGGTCACTTCAGACAGAGGTCAGTGCAGTGACACTTAAACATCACCATTTTGTCAAAATATTTTTTAAAAAAACGTTATATTGTCTTTCCATACTTGCCACATAAAATTGTACTGATGTTAGTAGAATCATAAATTGGTAAAATGTTAAATCAAAGTCTGTATTTTTAGTAGGAAATATGAATACATCCACACATATACATTTACAGGAACATACTGGAGCCCTAAAATCAACCTTGTTTGAAAATGTTGCACTCGTTTTTCCAATTTTTGAGGTCCAATAATTAAAAATGTGTCCACTGCTGAAGCCATTCACTAATTTGAATGTGCTGCTAACAGTTTTGTGTGTGTTCGCACCAAATCTCATGGCTGTGGTAGCTTTGTTTGTGGACATGCTGAACACTTGAGATGATATGTGCTTCTTTCTGGGGATAAAAATCCTCAGGTCAGAAAACATGTAGAAGTCTCAACGGCCAGTCAAAACATTTTACATAAGCTTAGTGTTTGGGCATAAATAACAAATAAGTAAACTCTGAACAAAATGATACAACACATCTGTGAAAAGTTTACATATACTTGTAAAACGTTTGGAGTCACTTCGAAAAGTTGGTATTTTTGAAAGAAAAGCACTTTTTTAAAAATGAAAACAACATTAGATGAATCAGACATACAGCCTAGACCACACTGTTAATGTGGTAAATGACTATTCTAGCTGGAAACAGCTGATTTTTAATGGAATATCTCCATAGGGGTACAGAGGAACATTTCCAGCAACCATCACTCCTGTGTTCTAATGCTACATTGTGTTAGCTAATGGTGCTGAAAGGCTCATTGATGATTAGAAAACCCTTGTGCAGTTATGTTAGCACATGAATAAAAGTGGGAGTTTTCATGATGATCACAAACTTTTTAGATTGGGGTCAGAAGATTTTAACTGACTGCACAAAACGTTAAATCGTCTTATATATCTGAAAAACTTGCAAACTTCTCCGAAATGCTCCTCTTTCATTCTGGAAAGCCACAACCCATCATCCTAAGACCCAATCAGGATGTGTGTGATGCAGTCGCATCAAAAGTTTAATCACCTCCTCTGTTATAGTTCTGCTAGTTAACCACGCCTGACGGGTACGTCGGCGGGGTTATTGCATTCGGTGCGGTATCTGACTGGGTATGTATGTATGTATGTATGTATGTATGTATGTGGCTATGTCCGGTCTGATATCTCTGCAACCGCTGAAGTCAGGATAATCAAACTTAGCACTGAAGATCAGTCTAAGGTCCCCTGCTCAGCTGTGGAGTTACAGGTCAGCAGATGAAGTAGGGAGGGATATACGTAGGATGATCCAAATTGATACATATTGCATCACTTCTATAGGGAGGACAGGGTTTTCGCCAGCAGAGGGCGTGGTTCTGCCCTCTACTGAGGGCTCATCGAGTTTACCATTATTTCTGCTTAGCTCAGTTGGTTTCAACTCACGAGTGCAGATAATGAGAGGCCTTAAAATCCAGTTTTATCACCATATATGGGCTCCATGGGCTTCCGTTGGGTTGCAGTTTTCACAGGATTATTTTGAGTATGCATTCATTCTGTTGACACATTGGGTTTTCCAGTCTTATCATTGTTTGTACTAAAATCTGCTTTACACATCTATTCACCGACTTTTTAACGTGTTCAATCACCCCTTAATGCCACAACAAGCCCATTGCTACAACTTTTCATTTTCTACAACAGAATCATTGAAACACATGCATCTCTGTCACAGAAAACAATCATGCATTTTGGTTCTTTCATAGATTTAATTATAGGTCTTCTGGACACATGATCAAATCTACTGGGCAAAAAATATACAGTATATTCAGATAAATGTCCCTGGGCCGTTTTCACCTCCATTAGCAGCTTTTACTTCCAGTCCATAAGCTTCTGGTTGTATCGTTGACCAATCTTTTTGACAGAATTTGTGCAGTTTAACCAGATTAGTTGTCTTTTTGACACAGATTGCTTTCGTCATCACAGTCCACAGGTTCTAAATGAGGTGGTTTAAGTCAGGACTTTCAGGAGACTAAAACCTTAATTCTAATCTCATTTAGCCATTTCTTTATCACTTCTGATGTGTTTGAGGTCATTCTCTTATTAGAGCATCCAACTACATACAAGATCCAACTTCTGGATGATTATTTTAGATTTTCCTGAAGAAAGTGGATATAATCCTTCTCCTTAATTATTCCATTTAATTCAAATTAATCCAAGATCATAATACTGCCACCACCATGCTTGATAGTAGGCTTGGGGTTGAAGTCCTCACTTTGGTAATTGTGGCCAGACTGCTCAGTTTTTGTTCCATCTGACCACAGAACTTCCCTCCAGAAGGCCTTTTATTTCCTCATATGATCAGCAGCAAACTTTAGTGGAGTTTTAAGGTTCTGCTTCTAGAGGAAGAACTTCCTTCTCCATGGAGCCTCTCAGCTCATGTTGATGTAAAACACCGTGGACACTGACTGCAGCTTAGCATTCATTGCAGAGCTGCTTTTCAATGATTCTTGGTTGACTCTTGGCCATCCTGACCAACTGTCTCTCAGCAGGTTTGTGTTTTCTTCCTGACTGTGGCGGTGACACAACTGGACCATGAACTTTATACTGCCAAAGCATTGTTTGTACAGATGATTTGGGGATTTTAAGCATCTTTGAAATGACTCCAAGTGACTTTTCTGACTTGTTCAAGTCCATGATTTTCTTTTTCAGATGCGTACTCAGCTCCTAGGACTTTCAAAGCGTAGTGTTTGTGGCCGAGTCTAATCAGTGGATCAAACAGATCCTATTTAAATAGGCTCAGATGAGTCACCAGCTGTAGTCAATCATACCTACTCACGAGAAGTTTAGAGGCCACGTCACTAAGAAAACCTGATTAACAAAACTTTGTGCATCACCAAACCTGAACATTCAAGTTGCAACCTAAAAATCATCAGTCAGAAAATTGAGTGTTGGACATATTTGGTTTTATTTAACCAAATATAAGCATTGCTGTGTGTACATTTTTTTAACCCAGCAGATTCTGTCATATTAACCAAAATTCTTGATTGTTTTTTGTGACGAAGATGCATGTATCTGAAATGACAGGGACTAACCCCACTAATACGTGCCAAACTAAATACCAACATAGAATACTTGGAAAAGATGACAAAGGGACATAACCTCAGTGAATATTTTAAGAGCAGCATCTTGGGATTGTTTAGAAGATTTAATTATTGGTTCCTTTAATATTTCTCAGGCGTTCTTCACTGCTGTTTGCCTTTTTCCACAAATTCTCATGGATTACTTGTTCAAAGGTCGAATCACCACCAGCTGAACAACAGAAACACAAATATCTTCTCTTCTTCACTAGAATGATTCATTTACCAATCAGAGCACTGCTGTGAATGATTATAACAGACGCACCATCGCAGTAAATTTACAGATGTAGAATTTCCCGCATATGAATAACAACACAAAAGGCATCTCAAGGCACACAATGGTCCGTGAAGTATATATATCATGATGGACTGAACACTTCTTGTTATTTAAGAATAAGGCTCGAAGCACTGCTGGTATGTAAACGGTTGCAGCTGTAAGGCGCATTGATGAGGGTAACCAGCACAAGATGTACAACAAGCCACAGGACAAAGCAACTTTGGAGGGGTGTCGTGCATCTGGATCGATTTAGTAACACAAGATCAGCTGAGTCTTTTCGTGGAAGACTCGGTTATCTTTCCAGAAACCTTTGCAGTGACTCTTTAGGGATGAATCAGCTTCAGATACTTCTGGTCCGACTCCCTGGTTTTATCACTTGTATGCTTACACTGGAGTCATGATAAAAGTCTGTAGTTTAAGATGAGAAAATGCCATGGTAGTGGAGTCATCACAAATTGCTTGTAAAAACTTGAGAAAAAAAAAAATCAGTTGGGAAATGGCTTTGGCCTGTTTTACTATTTAGTAAGAACGGAATGGATGAGTGTCTCACCAGAACTATGACAGTTACCTTAGTTAGACTGAACAGATATTTAACTGTTTTCTAAAAGGCATACGGACGTCGTGTCGGTTGAATTAAATTCTACTTCTAGTTCCTTCATCCTTATTTCTTTAATATGGTGAGATAACTCCTACTTTGAATAAGATGAATTCCTTTGGTTAAAGTCTGCTACCACATCACTCATATTATACAGTCAAAAACTGCAAAGAACAGCAGTTATGTACCACACGTGCAGCATAAAGCCGTTATTTAACAGTTAGGAAGTCTTCTTTACCAAGATAATTACTGTAATATAAGTTATTTTTAAAAATGCATTTATAATAGTAACTACTTTTTAGACATATAATGAAACATTGTAGAGCATCATCTAAAGAAAAAAAGAAAGATTCTGCAAATATAGGTTAAAAATTGCAATTTAACATGATAAAATCCCTTTAGTACAGAAATGGTTCTGAATTTATCATAAAATTCCTGTAAAAGCAGCTTCAAAACAGTTTTAGTCAGTTTTTAATCAATACTTTCTTGGAGTGATTTTACTCATAAGTACAATTAGTTAGATTTGTTTGAAACTAGACTGAACTGTTAGAACTTCAGAAAAAACAAATGTAACAGTTTCAGCCTGTTTTTTTCTCAGGCTTCAATATTTTATTTAAAGGATTGTACTGGTGACTAGAATAAATTGGATGTGTTTCACACCTGAACAGTGATATTTTTAGTTTAAATTTAGGTTTTGATTGCATGAATATGCAACAGTTTTCAAAAAGCATATGGAAGATGTTTTTGGTGGAGCTGAATTCCACTTTAATGAAGGGTTAAGTACCTCAAATACAAAATAAATCTGCTGTGTAACATTTACAGCTCTTTCCTGACAAGATAATCATTATAATTTAAAGCAAAATTGAATAAACCTCTCTTATGTAATAGCAATTTATGACAGGATCCCACATGCAAAACATTTTTGGCCTGTTTTTTTGGTATGCAAATCAGTTCTTTATTCGAATGTTTTTACCCGTTGATATCTGCTATTCAACAAAACAGAAAAGATAAAAAGAAGCATTCAATGTAAACGTTAAAAAATATTTAAAAACCACCAGGAAAAGATAAGATCTCCAGAGGCACTTTCACGTCGGCGCACGAGTCAGTGAACACACGATATGAAGGAAATCAAGATATCAGTTGTCAGAGATATGTGTGTGTGTGTGTGTGTGTGTGTGTGTGTGTGTGTGTGTGTGTGTGTTGCCGCTCATTAACAATCACTTTGTCTCAGTCAGCAAAAGCACTCAGGAATTCATTGATAGTGCCGAGCAGTTGTTGAAGTGTGTGTTGACATGCCAGAGTAGGAGGAGAGACGTTTGGAGTGTGAGTCCGGGGAGGAGACAATCCACGTGTGAGCACCATAAGAGCTCCGAACCGCCACGAGCTGCTCTGGATTGAAGTTCTCTCCTCCCACGACAGCCGGTCAAGTCCTGAATGTGAACAGGTACGTTCCTCTGCACGCTTGTCTTCATGCTCTTCTAATCCCGATTCCAAAAATGTATTGTGTGTCCCGGGTTTAACGAGGGGTCAGGGATAACAGTTTTCTCTGGAGAGTTTGAGAAGAAACATCTGCACACAGCTGGAAAGCAAACATTTTCCATCGGGGGGGGGGGGGGGGGGGGGTCAAAGGCACAACATTTTCTTGCACAACAGAAGGAGTTTGCGATGGATAACATCATATGAATGTCAAAGAGGGGGATGTTCTTCTTCCAATTTAGCTTTTTGCACTGCTTTCTTCATTCACTCCGTTTTCATCTTTGCAGAGAGAAACACATCAAAAACAGCAGCCATGAAGTTTCAAGCTCTCGTCTTCTTCCTGCTCTTCTCCTGCATGTACCTGAGTCTGGCACAAGGTAAATAGAGCAAATCAGATTAGTTTCACACCAAGCTCTAATGCAGATTTTACATAGATTGCACAGATGTTTGACTGTTTTCTACAAGCAAATGGATGTTCTTGTGGTTAACATGCACATTTGCACTCTTAAAGCATTAGCAGGATTGTGGCTGCTGCTGGGTTTCGTAATTCACATTATTTTGCTGCTATTGTGAGAAAATTCCTCGAAAATTCCTCCCTTTAACATGATGAATTCTTCTGGTCAAAGCCTGCGACCACAACACTTCATGCCAAACAGTCAAGGCTTTTGTGGGGTGGCAGAACTGGAAAACAGAGAACACATTGGACTGAGGAAAGCTGCCGATTTTCACTGGTTAAAAAAAAATCCCCCTCAGCACAATACAGCACACATGAGGAATTTATGTATGCTTTTCGCCATGACTAAGTAATAAAAGGGACCTTTTTCCACCACTTAATTAAATGCATGGCTGCAAGAAACAAATGAAATTTACTGACTTTTAGGTTGCAAATATGATTTTGATGAGTTCTTTTGACATAATGTTGCATCAACTTCATATTGTGTATAATTTAAACTCAAATTTCTGCATTTGTTGATTAAAAACTACATTTAAGTTGAGGTAACTTGACAAAATTGGCTTGAAATCTTGATTTTCTTCATCTTGAGGTCAGGATTTCATTTATCTACTGAACACTGAATCACCTTATTGTTTAAATTTACCAAATTAAAAGCCTGTGTTTGTGATTATGGTAATAGGAATGTGAGAACATTTCTTGAAACAATTTAACTTTTTATGAGCAATCAACTGAAAAACTTCATTAAGTAAATGGTAATTCAAAGCACATGTAACTGCAGAGGAAAAGCTGATTTCCAGGACGATGCTGGCTTTCCTCCAGATCTTGTCAAATCCTAAAACGCTCCAGCAAAAACGTTCTCTTGGCAGATGAATCCAGACTCACAATAGAAAATGCCTATTTCCTGTTAATATTATGATAACAGCCCAGATAATGGCGAGCATTTGATTTTGTCAGGGCTAAAGGTCTGGAGGTCCACAGACACCCACACACACACTAGTTATTGCTTCATTCCTTCCCAGGAGCGACGTTTTCAAGTGGGTTAGTTTATGTCTCTGTAAGTCTCCTCACTGTTATCTGTCTCTTTAGGCTCGTATGACAACTGCTGCCTCGGCTATGTCAAAGGCCTTCCAAAAGGTGCGAAGAAGAACATTGTTGACTACAGGATGCAGGAAACAGATGGAGATTGCAACATCAGAGCCACCGTGTGAGTAGACAATGTTCACTTTTTGGACCTCGTGTTTTGTTCTCTTGCATTGTTAAAAAAAAATAAATAAAAACAACTCCAACTAATAAAAACTGGCACAGACGAGTGGAAAAAGAAATGACTTGCCTGCTGACGGATCCAGGCTTTAAAACGCATGTTAAATCTGATTTGTGCAGGTTTCAGATGAGGAGGAAGCAAAGAACCGTCTGTGCTAATCCCAACGACACCTGGGTGCAGAAGGAGATGAACAATGTGGACAGGAAGAAGATGGCCATTGTGGAAAGGACAAAATAAGATTAAAGAAAAAAAGGTTAAAAAAAAAAGTTACACAACATGCACTTTATGGCCTCCCAGGTGACCTTTAAACAACCATTCCTCATCATAAAACGTGTTTTTTGTGTGTCTAAAGGGAGAGAAACGAGAGAAGAGAGGGCCTCATCTGTCACCTTAAACCACATGGATCGTGTTTCTGAAGATTACGTTTTCCCTGTTGCTGACAGAGAATGTAAATCATGTATGCAATTTTTCACAATATACACAAACATACTGTATTCTATAGCCAGTATAGCAGAATCCATTTATATGTGAGCCATCAGTATGAAACTGTTCACTTCTCTGTGATGTGTAGAGCCTGCTAGGATTGAGCCACTCTTTGGCAGCTTTGAAATGTGATATAAATGTAAGAAAAACGCTTTAGGGATAAGCTGACAGGTTGTTTTTTTTATACCAGATTCTTGTATTTTTGTATCAGCGTTCTAAATGTACTTTGTGTTTTCCAAATAAAGAACAAAATGCAAAGAAAGACTCTGGTTTTGTTAAGCAGTTGATAATCAATCAGGAAAAGCTACATCAGTCCGTCAATACCTGACACCAGCGACTGTAAGCAGGCTTCGCTGTGGCGCAATAATCTCTCGCTTTGCTTTTTTGGCATCGGCTTGAGCCATTAATTCACATGATCCATCTGTCAACATTATGAAACTGGCCTCCTGAGACAATTGTTCTGCTGTACACTGAGCACAAAGCCAGTTTTCATTGGCTTTGCGGTAACGCTGATGCGCAACGGTTGGTTTTTGTCCTTCATCACTTTCTTTGAAATCATGTTCCGTGTGAAGAGGAGTCACATCGGGTCGAGTCACCTTTGTTGATGCCGCACATTTAAAGCAACAGAAGTTCACTCAAACTGCACATAGTTAATAACATTGCAGCATTTCGACCTCAATATTTGGACTTATCTGGTAAATTTGCAGTGTTAATCTTATTTGTTCTCTGGAAAAGAATTTGGGTCAACATCTGTGCACCATCTAAATACCAGTGATCGGACCTGACTCGCCATCTGAGACAAACTATTAGCATGATTAAAGAAATAAACAACATCAAAGTAATCTGGAGACCAGAAGTAGAGTTCAAAGTTGCAGATACAGCTGTGCCAAAATACTCCATTGAAAGTCTTGAGTGAAAAGTTGTATACTTAAGTAAATGTAAATAAGTATGAGCAACAAAGTAGAGATAAAGTACCAAAGTGAAAGTACTGATTTGGTCTGATATTTTACCAAGTACAGGGCCTGTTAAAAAGCATTCACACCACTTGGACATTTTTTCAACTTTTATTGATTTTGAACTGCAGTTGATCTAATTTGATGTTTTAAACAAGAATCTAGCTCAACCAGGCAGCTCAGATCTCGACTAGAATGCGCCAGAAGACACTTGGGAGACTTTGAAGCCAACTGGATAAAGATTCATTGGTCTCATCAACTGACTCTGGTTCTGACTTAATAGCAGCTTTTTCAGCTTTGGATTTCTCTTTGTCTCCGTTAAAGCTGTGACTGGTCAAGAATAGGAAACAGTTGTATGAACAGTCTCTCCTATCTCAGCTACTGAAGCTGCTAACTTCTTCAGAGGGAATCATAAAGTGTCTTTGAGGCCTCCCTCACTAGTCTTTGTCTTGTAACTCCTTCAGAGGGGGTCATAAGTGTTTTGGTGGCCTCCCTAACTAGTCCCTTTCTTGTATCTCCTTCAAAGGGACTCATATATATTTTGGTGGCCTGTCTCGCTAGTTTTTTTTCTTGTAACTCCTTCAGATGGATACATAGGTGTCTTGATGGCCTCCATCACTAACTGTCTTTCTTGTAACTCTTTCAGAGGAGTCATAGGTGTCTTGGTGGCCTCCCTCGCTAGTTTCTTTCTTGTAACTGTTTCTGAAGGAGTCATAGATGTCTTGTTTGCCTCTCCCTAAGTTTTTTTCTTGGAACTCCTTCAGTGGAGTCATAGATGTCTTGGTGGCCTCCATAACTAGTCTCTTTGTTGCAACTCCTTAAAAGGGAGTCATACGTAATTTGGTGGCCTGTCTTGCAATTTTGTTTTCTTGAAACTCCTTCAGAGGAATCATAGGTGTCTTGATGGTCTCGCTTGCTAGTTCTTCTCTTGTAACTCCTTCAGGGAAGTCATAGGTGTCTTGGTGGCCTCCCTAACTAGTCTGTTTCTTGTAACTCCTTCAGACAGATTCATAGGTGTCTTGGTGGCCTCCCTAACTAGCTTTTTTTCTTGGAACTCTTTCAGAGGAATCATAGGTGTCTTGATGGGCTCTCTTGCTAGTTCTTCTCTTGTAACTCCTTCAGGGAAGTCATAGGTGTCTTGGTGGCCTCCCTAACTAGTCTGTTTCTTGTAACTCCTTCAGACAGATTCATAGGTGTCTTGGTGGCCTCCATTACTAGTCTCAGTTTTTAAGGGTGACCTGCTCTAGGCAGATTGACATGAGTGCCATATTTCTTCCATTTCTAAAGATGGATTAACTGTACTTCAAGGGATATTCACTGACTTGGAAGTTTTCTTGTATCCAACCCCAGACTTATGTTTTTAATAACCTTTTCACAGAGTCTCTTGGAGCGTGTACCTGGTGTAGCTCTATCCAGGAGCACTGATTCAACGCTGACGGGGCCTTCCAGATACAGGAATATGACACTGAGTTGATAAGCAAAACAGGAACTTTGAAACTTGTAAATAGCACTTTTAAATATACTAATTTCACATACAATGACATATAAGGGATTGTTTTTGTGTTTTACCAATTTTATATCTACTAATTTCGCATACAGTGACATATAAGGTATTATTTTATTTACCAAGAATAAGGGAAGTTTAGTCCAAGCATAAAAAAATAAAACATTTACTTAAATAATGGCCTCAAAATGAATGACAATTCTATTATGTGTAAATGTACATGACGACATACTAATTTATTAAAGCGTGTTTTAGCAGCATGTAATGTTTTAGCTGCTGCAGGTTTGAACTACTTTTTTTTTTATCTAGTTTCATAAACAATAAATCTGAGGGCGAGTCAAATGAGTCTTAGGAGAGAGAAAAAAGGGGGGAAAGTTCTGATCCAATAGTCCGTTTTCAATCTTTGGATTTCTCCTCTAATATTTGATTTTTGCTGAGATATTGGATCATTTATTGAAATATGTGAGCGGTTTGGAAGGAAAACAACTTTTTTGTGGGGCTTTTAACTTTTAGTCACATCTGAAGGGTGACAGAGAATAAACACTGCTCTTTGTAAGACGTCAAAGGCAGCAAAAAAAGCTAATTACTGGCTCAGGCTTTAACGATGTGTTGTATTTAAAATGCTTGCCATACTGTGTGTTGCGTAAAACTTTGACTGTAAAAGTAAAGCTGTCAGACAAAGGCAGATAAGTAGAAAGTGAAGGAGTTTAATGTAGTGAAGTGGAAGAATAAAGTAGCAGAAAGTGGAAACACTCAAGATATGTACGAATACGTAAAATTTTGTACTCAGTGCTTAAGCAAAACCCAACAATTTCCTTTCCGAAATGCCTTAAAGGGGAAAAACTTTCAGCAGAACCAAGGAGCTTCGACCAGTTGGGGTGAAGGAGGAGCAGCCAGAAAAAACAGAGGAGCAGCAAGCATGATTATATAAAGCCTTTAACCAAAGATCAGCAATTTACAGTGTCAGAGCTGCAGAGATAGCTGCAGGGGAAACAGAGCAAACTATGGCAGAGACAACAAAAAGTTAATGACATGAAACAGTGGAATATAAATGCACTGTGAGAGCAAAAGCAGGATTGTTGGAAAACATATCTAAATACTACAATAGAAATGATTACAGCAAGAAAATTGCATAATATTGTATATAGTTCACACAGTCGACTAGAGATCACATCTTCTTTACATTTTAATTAAACACAACAGCACACAGTGTTACATGAGATTCTGACATGGGTCATTTCAACAAGGAAGGACAAGAAGATGTAATAACATGCAGTTGATAGGAGACGGACAGTTTACTTTGATAAGTAATCAAATTACCAAAAACAACAACACGAACATGAACGATTGCGGCCTCGGTGTGGGTTCCCGTCCTCCCCTGGCGGTAGTCTGGCCCTGCAGCTCCTGAGACATCTGGAAGTTTAAAGAAACTGGGACTGAGTTTTGGAAATATTTCATCACAGACGTCACTCTTTGACGAGAACATGATGGACGAGTTGTGAAATGTTTTCAGACGTCATCGGCACTTTCAGGGCGTCATGGTGGTCTGAGACGGCGAAACGTTTTCTGTTTGTTTCTCAAGTGCTGTTAATAAAATGCAGGAAGGCGTCCAGAAAATCACAATCCCAGCTGCCTTTGGTGCACCGTCCCGAGTCTATGTTGCACACTCGTTTGCTTGTTCGACATGTACTGTCACCGTTTATCTTTTTTTATCTGTGACAACACAACAAACAAATTCTGTCATTTTCATGGAGTAAGAATTGACATACAAATTGTTCTGGAACGTCCATCAAACAGCGCTTGTCAACGCTAGAGCTCATTAATCCTCATAAGCAGACAGCAACATGTTGTTCAGGAGATGCTCATTTTTATTTTCCCGAGTATTTCTATTCTGGGCTGATTCACCAACATCCACAGTTGGTTTAATTTCTCCCAGCTGTGAGCATTCCTCTGTGCATTGCAATGTGGGACTAAAACATATTAAGATTTCAAAAGTTTGGATTCTTTGGTGATGCTGCGGAGTTTTTTTTGGCTTTTTCTCAAAAGGGGAAAAAAAAATAAAGAGATGTTTTCCTGGAGGATGTTTTTGTAGAATTAGGGACACTTTGCGTCTGCATTTAGTCTTTGTTTTCTTTATTTTACTTTGTTTCACTGTAATTATGTGCACTGCAAAAATTCAACATACTATAATATGATCGCTTTGGTTAATTTCATGATAAAGGAACAAATATAAGGCTTTATTTTAGTCGAATATAAAACAGATGGTGAGTTTTCTCTCCATCAATAAAAAAAAACTGACTGGATTTTGTATATTTGGGAAAATTGGGAACTTGTTTGACTTTCTGCTGACAGATTTGTGTGCAACTGACTCCACATTTCCCTAAAACACTGACATAAAAAAAACAAATATGTGCAACATGGAACCCCAAACGCTAAAAAAAAAAAAAAAAAAAAAAGAAAAAATTCTTGAAGATTCTTTCTAAGAAGTTCTTCAAGGGACTATTTTGCACTCAAAAGGTTTGTCCACAGTGGAGGTTTCCCTCCTTTTTAGATTGACCTCCTTGGTTTCACCTGTGCCTCGTCTCACCAATTAGTTCTTTGTGTATAAATGGTCTGGTCTTCATCTTATGCCAGTTTGTCCTGTTTGTTTGACCTTGTCTGGTACTAGTTTGTGTTTTTTGGGTTTCCTCACCAGATTTGTTTCTTTAGTGGTTAGATTTTTGGTTTTCTCTGGGTTAGTTTTCTTTGATGTTGACAGACTTTTAGTTTGTATTTCTTCCTGAACCTCCCGACATCTTTCATTTGTTTTCCTATGTTTTGTAAGTAACTTTTGTTGGATTAAAGTATCTTTTTACCATAACCTCCTTGCTGTGTTTTGTCTGCGCTCAGGTCCTCGTTTGAACAAACCGTTTTCTTTCAGTTAGATCAACTTGAACTTAGTTTTAAGCAAATTAAATTCTTGGCTGTAGAATTGCATTAAGGAATCTTTAGGGGTTCCTCAGAATGATAATCTACAAGTGACCCACAAGGACAGGGAGTGTCAGAACAAAACAGAAAATAACCAGAACAAAACCCAAAACCCCAATGATGGCTGTGTCCAAAATCATCTACTTTGAACTTTGTAAGGGAAAACTAACTTTCAATCCAATATATTTTAACTGAGCGACATGCCAGCTATGGAAAAGAAGTAACTGGCATTTTTCTGATAAATTCATATTGCACTAAGCATGTTTCCCAAAATTAATGAACAAAATAAATAACTTCTTTGTTTGTGGTGTGGAGGCATTATTCTGTTCCATTTAACATATCAATACAAATTATTAGATATAGTTTCTCATGGGTTTGTCTCATGTCTGTGGTTTTAACAAACTTCAAATAAAAAAGAAAGAGATATAGCTCATAGAATATACATTTTTGATAGAATAAAATAGCCATCAGAAAGCTGTTGAAATCCCACCAGTCCTCAAATGACCCCTCTCATTCATCTGCCATTTAAAGCATTGCGAGCATAGCGAGACAAGACAGGTGACTCAGGTGAACCAGTCAGGGAAATATAAAAAGAAGGGAAACACAGACAAAGGGAGGAAATAAAACAATGCAGGACTGACAAGGACAGGGAAGGTCAAAATAAAACAGAAATCTAAGATCATGGCAATAACTTGTTTCCCTTGAGACCAGGATTCAAAGTCTCCTGGACTAGATAATTAACAGTGGAGCTACTAAATGGAGAAAAAAACAAAACAACTTGAACACTTGTGCTCCGGAGTCTTGTAATGAAGTACATGACTGGAACACCACAATTTTGAAGCGAATCTCAACACTCGTCTCATTTTTGTGTATGCACTTTCTGTAATTAAAAAAACAAAACAAGATACTTCAGTTAAGTGGTGCAACTCTCCCGATTGAGCACTGCTGTTATGTTTCACCCTCCTCTTTTCTTAGACGAAACTAAATGAACCAAGTTTAACGGGTGAAACTAACCAAAACTGCACAAACAGAAAATGGGCTTCTGTGGTCTAAAAGAGGATAGTGTGTGGTTGAATACCACTACCTTCCACTAAATCTACCAAAGGTGGTAGAAAAAGACCCCTTAAAAGAAAAACATTCCCCAAAACAAAAGCGAGGAAGTGCTGGGTTCTGTGCACTGACACGACACAAAGACACTCAGGTTTCCATAAGAAGGCCGACTGATGGTGTCAAACTTTCCAGGTCACCTACCCACAGCCTTCTGAGTAGCTGGGAGATCCCTCCTTATATCCCCTCCCAGCTGATTGGTAACAGCACACAGCCGAGCTCAATCTCACAGCTGCAGCAGACTGAGCTGATCTGAGAGCCAGGCTGTGAACTTTCCGAGTCCAGAACGCTGCACCAGTATGATCATTTAGATACTCAACAATGAACCAGACCATAAAAGGAAATACTTACCCGCAGTTTTAAAGCATTAACTAAGAACTAATTCGTGAGACAAGACAGAGGTGAAACCCCTCAGGAGAATCTAAAAAAGGAGGGAAACAGAGACAAAGGGAGGAGGTCAGGGAACGTCAAAATAAAACAGGAAACAACAAAATCCAAAACCATAGCAATAACCTTTATTTTCCATGAGATCAGGATTTAAAATTTTCTGGACTAGAACGCGGACAGTTAAGCATTACATTTTTTTAAATTTACCAACTTCAGCACTTTTGTTCATGACTCTAGTAATGAAGTACATGACTGGAACACCAGAGTTTGGAAGTGAATCTCAACACTGGTCACTTTATTGTCATACATACATTTTATGTACAAAACAGCGCATCAGACCACAAAAGGAAATACTTACACGCAATTTTAAAGCATTAACTAAGAACGAATTGGCGAGACAAGACAGGGGTGAAACCAGTTAGGAGAATCTAAAAAAGGAGGGAAACATAGACAAAGGGAGGAAGTAAGGTGACACAGGACAGAAAAGGGCAGGGAACGTCAAAATAAAACAGGAACCAGAACAAACCTAAGACCATGGCAATGACTTTTTTATTTACTTTGAGATCAGGATTTAGTCTCTTGCACTAGATATTTAATAGTGGAGTGAGTCATTTTTAAACATTTACCAACTTCAGCACTTTTGTTGATGATTCTGGTAATGAAGTACATGAGTAGAACACCGTCACAACAGAGAAGTGAATCTCAGCATTGGTCTCATTATTGTTATGCATGCACTTACTGTAATAATGAAAATGAGATATTTCAGTGAAGTGGTGCAACTCTTCAGACTGAGCACTGCGCCAATATGATCATTTCGAAAGTGAATCTATCTGTGAAGTTGCAAGGTTTTTCTTTGAAAATTCAGTCAAGTTGTGACTAAATGTCCTGCCAGCTCCCACAATTCAACTTGCACTTCACGGTTGTTGATTTGACAAGTCGTCGGCCTCCAAATGACAAGTTATTTTGTTTTGCAGGCTGAAAATCCCAATAAATAGGACGTAGAACATTATTTTCAGGTTCTCCACATGACACCCCCCCCCCCCACTGAGCCACTGGGTTCAGATGCGGTTACATACTTAAGTGTTGGTGTAATCAGCCCAAAACTGAGGGAAGTTCAAGTCAGAACAACTAACTGAGCAAAACAATGAACCCAAACAAGAATTGGAACACTTCCCTGCAGTTTTAAAGCATTAACAAAGGACTAATCAGTCTCCAGAGCGGCGCAGTTGGTTGTCTTTTTGGTTCAGATCAGTGGTGTGAGAATAATGACCCAGTTGGTATGTAAAACCTAATAAACGGCAGCCATCGACTGAAGCGTTGCAGGTGGCCCTTCCAGTTCTCACGGTGATTCAGTCAGTGAAAGGGGTTTACGCGCCTCACCTGCAGTTGTTGTGCCGCATGCCTATAAACTGATGTATGTTTACGATTAATTTTATGAGAATTAATCGCAGAGACGTGTCAGATCTCGCTCCAGTTGTGCTCCATTTGACCTGCATTTACGTTTGGATTCTTGGCTGTTGTTAGGATATGACACACATATAGTGGCTTCTAGATTCAACCACCGACCGACTGCAGACAATACTGACTAAATCAACAGGCCATGCTCTGATAAATATGAAGAAAGAGCCAGATTTGGTGGCTGACTTCCAGCTGGAATCTAACTATGACTGACATGTTTGTCATATCGTAAAGGGGTTAAGGATAACCTCTGTGACGCACCGTGAAGGAGACGGATGCAACGATTAAATTTCTGTTCAATCTCTCTTTTTATAGTTGCACTTTTCATTAAAACAGCTCCCAAGTCGTACTGTACTTGTCTTCACCCGAAAAGGAAATTGCCTATATAAGGGAAAGTGGGAACGATTTCACAACCATCTCGACTCTGTTTTCGTAAACCAAATGAATCCATCATCAATCCAAAGCTTACAGCTGCTTCTTTTGCTGCCAAATGCAATTACAAACAAATGCGAGCTTGCTTATACAGATGATGTCTTGGCTCTTTGTGATGATCCCAGAGAGAGAGGAAAGGTAAAACAAAACATGGTTTACATGGCGGTAACAAGCAAGGAAGACAAACAGAAGAGAAAACGATCCGGTGTCTTACCGACTCAAATGAGGCATTGAGATGTACTGCAGTTACATGTGTAGAATAGAAAATAAAACTGGGGGAAATGCAAAACCATCAATAAAAGCGATGAATGAACAAAGTGATTGAGTAGATTTAAGGATTTTAAACCTGCTGCTTTAGCTTCTAGCCTAGTGTAGTATTTTGTTAGAGGGAGGGTTCTGTTTATATTAAATGAAGCTGATTGATGCACCACAGTGATTCACCTCTGAGGCCTGAAGGTAAATGGTTTAATCCGGTCTAAAACTGCACTCGAAAGAGTCTTTCAAGGAATCTTTTCCCAGCATGTCATTAAATACACAGCAAGATTTAAAAAATGTCATTTATTGATGTCGATAAACCTTGCAAAGCTGCAAACATTATTTTAATAAGTTAAGGTGAGAGAAAGAGAATTGTTAGACCAACTTTGTTTAATTGGTAACACAACTGAATTAGGTACATCTAAATTAACTTAACAAGTAATATTAATGCCACTGGTGGAAGTTAGATGTACTTAAATCATTTGATTCATCTCAGATGAGCAACTTGTATTGCTGCAACTTAATTTTAAGGAAAGTCAATTTCAAGTTCCCAATTTTTCCAACTCACATATTTGCTTTATCTGAATGTAAAATGTTCATTATGATTTTAATCACTAAAAATTGTGTTTTATACTTATTTTGTAGTGGTTAAATCCTTAATATTAAAGGTAGTTACTATAAATACTAACTTTTTCACCACTTTATCAAATGCATTTTGAAGAATTCTAACAATAGTAAATAATTCAATGATTTAGATAAAACTTTAAGTTGAAAACATTGTTTTGATGAGTTGGTTTACGTAATAATAATGTTAATGATTGCATCAGCTTAATATTGTGTATAGTTTGAACTTAAATAGTTTAATAGTAGTTAAACAGTCGATTTTCAAGTTGAAGTAACTTTTTGAAACTGGCTTGAAAACTACACTTTTCTTGACCAGTCAGGATTTCAAATCCTTGATCCCAATCGCCAACTCAAAGTTCCATCCATCCATCCATTCTCTATACACCGCTTTATCCTCACTAGGGTCATGGGGGGTGCTGGAGTCTATCCCAGCTGACTCAGGTGAAGGCAGGGGACACCCTGGACAGGTCACCAGTCTGTCACAGGGCTACATATACAGACACACAATCACACTCACATTCACACCTACGGACAATTTAGAGCAGGGGTGTCAAGATCCGTTCCTGGAGGGCCACTATCCTGCATGTTTTAGATGTTTCCCTCTTCCAACACACCTGATTCAAATGATCAGGCTCGTTATCAGGCTTCTGCCGAGCTTGATGATAAGCTGATCATTTGAATCAGGTGTGTTGGAAGAGGGAAACATCTAAAACATGCAGGATAGTGGCCCTCCAGGAACTGAGTTTGACACCCCTGATTTAGAGTAACCAATTAACCTCAGCATGTTTTTGGACTGTGGGAGGAAGCCGGAGTACCCGGAGAAAACCCACGCATGCAGAGGGAGAACATGCAAACTCCATGCAGAAAGATCCCAGACCCACCAAACATTATTTACATGAGTTGGATCAACATAAAAAGGCAACTGTTGGACCAACACAAATTAATTTGTTTAATTAGTAACATGCAATTAAATTAAGTTTATCACAATAAGCTGATAAGTAAAAACAGCACCGGTTTAGGTTCAATCCACTTAAATCATTTGATTCCTCTCAGATTAAAAGCCTGATTGTTACATCTTAATTTTAAGTTAACTTGAAGTTTCCATATTTTCTATTTTCAGTGTCTGTTTTACCCAAACATGGTTAAAAATTGTAAAAAAAAAAAAATCTGCAGAAAAAATGCAGTAAACGTGCATGTCAAATGCACATTATGAGCAGTAAACCTAATTTTTCACTTTCACTGCAATTAGACCACCAATTAAAAGGGACAAAATGTACTTTCGAGTTGATGGAATCTTTTCTAGAGCGTACCGATCTTTCTTCCTTTCAAAGCCTCTTTCGATACAGAAGTTGTGTTTTGTCACAGAGAACATCATTAAATGCATCCCTCATCATTTAATAGTGCAGCTGAAACACGTCCCAAGAGGACACGATAAAGGGGATTTTCACACCAAATGATGTTGAGCAATAACCTAAATAAACAGCAAGTTAGGACTTCTTCTTGGCTCGTGTTCGGACTGTTACGAGTCACTCTCTGTCTTCTCCTGCCCACACAAAGTGAACACATTCCTGTCCAAACAGGCTGCATAGTGAGGGTTCCCAAGTTTTATTGCAACACATGAAGCTTATCATTGTGCCAATTGCTGATCAGAAGCTCGGCAGGTGCGTGCAGACACTGGCAGCTAAATTACGAGGTAGTGGAAAGAAGCAAAAAGAGTGAAGCCTGGCACAGGGATGCTAATGTACCCTGGAGGGGAACAAGGGGGTGAAGGGAGGTGAATGGAAACTCAGGGACCAGTATGAGAAGTTTTGCTGTCACAGTCTCAGAGGAGCTGAAGAAAATCACGAATGATTAGTCGTGAGCTCTTTTACCGAAAGGGCTTGAGATTGTTCCAAAATCAGCCTCTGAGGAATTGCCCAAGAGTCAAAGTTGCATTGAACTTCGGGGACTTACAAGTGAACACGAAACCGCTCAACACCCAGCAGGAATCTCTGCACAAACACTGAATGCAGCAGAAAGTTACATTATCTTGTAATAACATGCCTCCTGCTGGAAGGAAAGAGGCAGAAAAGAAAGAAAGCATCAGAGAGGAGCCTGCTTAAAATTGAAAATACTTGTATTTTGATTAAGAAATCTGTTTTTTGTTTACAGAGTGGCATGGAGTTCAGACCAGCATCCCTCAAGCATGAGTGAAAATATTGCCTTAAAGCACAAGCAAACAGAAATGAGCAGAATTTGACTCAAATTGTGCAAAATTCACAACAATGCTTGTGCTTCACAACATTTTCTGCGTTTACAACCACAGCAAAAAGGCATTTTAGGCATCAGTTGTTGTAATTAAAACACACAGAGACATTTTAAATGGTGGCAGACTAGTTTTCAATTAAATTCGGTCTGAATTTTACTCTGAACTTTATTTTCTCCTTTACGTTTATGACCGAGCTTGTTCTCTGCGTGTTATTAGGATTACAGGTGGCCTCGGATTAGTTCAGAAGATTCATGCTCTGACTCAGAGGGATTGGAAGATGCTGATGGTCATTCACCGATTAATGGATGTTTTGCGTCAGTGACAAGGAGGGAAAGCCGCAGCTAATTACTTGCTGTAGTTTATCAGCACTAATTGGCTTACGCTGTGGGGGGAACCTGACCTCCGCTCTGACCTCGACCTCCAGGTGTTTCCTACTTCGGCTCACATTTAACAGAAAAGCTGTGAGGATTAACGCAGCCGGTAGTGAATGAACGGATGTCAGTGAGAGGGTGAGCACACCAGAAGGACGTAACACAACGCAAGTTTAAGAAAGCTGGGCTTAACAAAACCTAAGCAGAGAGAATGAATATTAGGTTTGTGATTCTCTTTGTTAACCAGGTTTTCTTCATCAGGTTTTGTCCTCACATAAAAAGGGGCATCTGATGCAACAATTGACTCTTTTCTGCACAGAACTGACCAATCATGTGCCGCCTACTTCAGTCAAGAGGCTGTTATGCTGGAGAGCTATGACGAATTTAAGAATTTATTCAGTAAAAAGCGCTGCTACTGCAAATGACGCCGAACCCAGAAAACACTGCAGCGGCCGATTTCTAACATTACACACCCCCTGTCAAAAGTTTTGAGACGGGTTCTAATTTATTTCAATGAGAAAGTGTCTCAAAACTTTTGACAGGAGGTGTAGCTGCACATGGGACTGCATTCAGGTCCAACACTGTCCCATAATGAAGGAAACGTGGAAGCAGTTTTAGTTTTTGGCCAAATCACAGTGAAATTAATGTCACTGATTGAAGTAGATTCATGCATTTTCTAATCTGTGTTCCATCAGCTGCAACAATAAAATGTAAAACAAGTTAGAAGTAAACCAGGGCCAAACATACACTGTAAAAAGTGTGTCTAAGCTGTAGTTGAATTATCTTTCATTCATGTTTTATCAGCTTAAAATAGAATTTTGTCTATTTAATTTCGTATTCCGTCAAAATTAGGTTTAGAGCTTCTATAGCAGTAAAGAAGATGCTTCAGCTCACCTGCCGACTTCTTCCAGTAAGATTACAGAAAAAAGAAAAGGAAAGAACTAGTAATAACAAAGTCATGTTTTACATTTCATAGTTGGGCAAAGCAAATATGTAAAAATTGTAAACTTAGAGTGGCAGCAACTCAGTTTTAAAGGGAATCAAATTATTCAAGCATATGTGGTTTAAAGCAGAGGGATTGATATGACTTAGTTTGGATAAACCCAGTTGAACTGCATCATTAAAGCTGGTCCAGCAGTGAAACATCCATTTCCTGCATCACTGACTGAATGCATGTCTGGCTCCTTTACAGTTTGCCTGCTGGAACTGCATGGAATCATTCATTGGGAAAATAAACGTACAGCTCTGCAGGTTTACAGATGAAATAATCTGAGTCGTTCATACAAAATACAATCTGGTAAAGATCTGCTGAAAGGATGGCGGTTCTTCCAGCTGATTTAAACTCTCGAACTCTGAGCAGAACCTCCTCCAGAGCTGTGTAGCATTGGTTACCATGGTGATCTAGCAGGTTAAACCTCTGACTATAGGCTCAGTTTATTCATCTTGCTTCATCCTGCAGCCCTCAGATCTTTCCCGTTATAGTACGGCGCACACAGCGGAGGGGTTGTGTTTGTCCACGGCTGTAGCGGAGCACTTGAACTCATTGGGGTGAAGCACAGAATAACCCACGGCCTCCACCGACCTCCTCTTCTGGACCCGGTGGAGGAGGATCCGGTAGGTTCCCGTCAGAGGGCTCCTGCCGTCTAAGCAGGGATTGTTCTGGAAATGAACGGTCACGACGCCCAGGTCTGACATCAGATCCTTCACCTCCTGCTCCTCCACACACAGAGCCTGGTCGGGCTTAGCAAAGTGGGCCGGAGACAGCGGCAGCGGGGCGTAAGGCTGAGGGTATTCAATCCCCTTCAGCCAGTCGCTGCTTATGATCTGTGCGAGGGTGGTTCTGTCGATGGGAACCTGCCGAAGCATCCCTTTAATGACCAGCTGGCAGGGGTCGGGCACGTAGGCAGGGATGCTGTAGGAGCCCTGGAGGATGCAGCGCTTCAGCCGGCTCATGTTGTCTCCGTAAAAGGGCAAAGTCGCCGTCACCATGAAGTACAGGAGGATACCTAAAGCCCAGACATCCGAGTAGCGTCCGATGTAGCCCTTGTCTTTATAGAGCTCGGGGGCGGCGTACGGTGGAGAACCGCAGAAGTTGGTGAGCGGCTCGTTGGCGCTGCTCTCAGCGCTGAAGCCGAAGTCTCCGACCTTGATGCAGTAGCTGGTCGTGTAGAAGATGTTCTCTGGTTTAATGTCTCTGTGGACGATGTTGCTGTCGTGCTGAAATTCACACAAGAGTGGGCAGGTTTAATGGGAAGTTTTACTTTAGAGCAAAAAGTGTTATTAACCCCTAAAACAACACCCAAACTGCAGGAGTTTGAGTCTAATAAAGGCATTTCTGGTTTAATTCTGCACTTGTACTCCTAGTTTCTCAGTGTTTTCCGTCATCTTTCTGTACTGCAGTCATTTAAAAAAGACATTTCAAGAAGCAGTAGATACAACAAGAGTTTTCTCCACCTTCTATATGTGCTCTGTATTTGCCGTTGATTATGTGAATAAGCGAAAGTTTAATTATCACTATTATTGAGACTACAGCAATTAAGCATTTTATTGCACCAATAATGTTATATTCAGTTGGAAAATAGAAAATATTGAAATGTTTAACTTACTTTCTAGACACTTATAGGTATAAAAATATAGCTTCCTCACATTATAAATAAACAAAACCCTGTAAAGAACAATAAAAACAAAACAAAAACAACTCTTAAAAACAGTGGGGTATTTTAACAATCATAAACGGCAAAAACTTGTGAAAATATCTGTAAAATAATTATAATTCCAGCAGGTTTAAATACAGTAAGAATATTACAAGTTTATGAACAAATGTGATTAAAAAATGAATAATAACCTGTAAAACTACAGAAGCAGGAGAATATAACAGTTAAATGATTATCTACCATTCTGTTGTCCTCAATATACATTTATTTTAAATAACAGCAAACATTAATAAAATTATCTTAATTTTGGCTAATTTAAATACAGTACATATTAGCGTACCTGTATGATATTTATCTAGAAACTTGTTTGTTTAATTTATATTTCCAGTTTTATTCATTATTCCCGTCACTTCATCAAACATAAGATAAAGTAAAAACTTCAGGACAAAGATTTTAAAATCTATAATTTATACGTAACTTTTAAGTTGCAAATATTATTTTGACATAATTATGTTGCATCAATTTAATATTGTGTATAATTTCAACTCAAATTTCTTTGTTCGTGATTTAAAACTAAATTTAAGTTGAAATAGGCTGAATTTTTCTTCACCTTGAAGTCAAGATTTCAAATCCTCTCCCCTTCCTGCGTAACGATGGAGCAACTTTGTTTTTTTAAAATTTACCAGTTTCAAAATGTGTGTTCATAATTATGGTAATTAAGTACACAAAAGCATTAAAAAACACTTATGAATACTGTTTGAAATGCTTCATTTTTACGAGTAACTGAATGAAAAACTTGTATTTATGCTACCAACAATAAAGCAATTAAAAAAACTTTTGATTTCAGAGGAAATGCTGATATTTAACTCAAAAAAATTAATGCAAACAGTTTTTTGTTGAGCCTAGGCATCATTTATTTTACAGCGTCCTGGAAACCACTTTGGCACAACTGCTTCAAATGTGTCGTATAAAAACTCTGACTCAACACAACCAGTCCGAGTTCACCTTTTGTTTCACTTTTATCTGTCGTCTCGTCACATATTTTCCCATCACCTCGCTGCTGGCGGCAACATCCGCCCTGTCACAATATTTACTGCTGATGATTTATGGACGGGGCTCACCATGTGCTTGATGGCAGACACCACTTGTGCGAACACCAGCTTGGTCTCCAGGTCGCCGAGTTTCCCCCTGGTGGTGACTCTGGAGAACAGGTCTCCTCCGCTGCCGTACTCCATCACCAGGTAGAGCTTCCGGCTGCTCTCCACCACCTCGTACAGACGAACTATGTTGGGGTGACACAGCTTCTCCATGCAGGCGATCTCAGACGAAGTGAACGCCTGATTCTTCTTCTCCAGACGCACTTTGTCCACGATTTTAACGGCGACCCTCTCTGAAGGCAGAAGAGGAAGTGGCGTCATTTTAAAGAGGGCCTGAGACACACTTAAGAGGTTTGAAAAAGATATTAAGATTGATGTGACATGAGGAGGCAGAAAGAATTTACTTCTGGCAGCTGATTTAATTGCAGGATTATTCGAAGGAATGACAAAAATGTGGATAAGACCGAGAGCCCCCCCCTGCAAACACTCAGCAGCATGCAGGTGTAATTTTCACAAAAGCATCTCAGCAGAAATCACAATCGCAGCTTGAGGTCGGGAGGATTTGCAGCGATCAGAAAGGCTCATTCAGGACTTCAGGTTTCAGCTTCTGGCATTAAAATTATCCACAAACATGCAGCAATATTTATTTACAACTAAAATCCCCTTAAAGTCAAAGTATGTGCACAAAACAGCACAAAAGACAAAGTGTGGGTAAGACAGACTGGAAAGTTGAATATTAAACAAAACAAACAAAAAAAGTCAGTTTCAGACAGAAATATCGAAAGAAAAACATAAAAGTATGTTGGATTATGGTGACATTTTAAACATGAAAGCATTGCTGTTTATCATTCTGCATTTATTACTTGTGTATAACACTCATCATTTTTAGCTTTATGCTAATGCTAGGTGGCCCTCTGTAAAATGTGATTTTCTTTTATTTATAAGGATCTTACTGGTTATAATGTGGCTCTTACCATATCTTCTCTTATATAAAACATCTTAGTTTATTGTATCTTATCTTTGCATAACTTATCTCAACATAGCTGAATTTAGCTTAACTGATCTTAACTTAACTTAGCATAACTTAGCTTAACTTGTCTTGTCATATTTTATCATATCTTAGCTTAACTCGGCATAACTGAACAACTTAATTTCACTTATCTCCTGCATCTACAACCTGGATTAACATGCAGACAGTTTATTTTTATTTTTATCCTTTGGAAAAGTCGGGTTTTTATTTTCATTTTAGTTTTTTTTCCCAGTGTTTTCTTGTTTTAGTTGATTCATTTGCTTTCCTAAACTGTAAAGCTCTAATTAACATTCTTATAGTCATCCAAGTTTCTTCTTTTATTTTCCTCCTTGTCCTCCACACCTCAACGTGCTCAGAGTTCAGCTGGACATTAAATGAAGGTTGCATGAGCATCAGTAAATCTACATTTCTGACCTTTCGTTAAGGCGTGGACGCCCAGCTTGACGGTGGAGAAGTTCCCCTGCCCGATCTCCCCCCTCAGCTCGTAGAAACCGACCCTTCTGCCGAGCGTCATTTCATTGATGATCCTCTCGTTGTGGGCCATGTCATAGACGACCTTCTCAAACGGAGTCTGCTTCATCCTTTCTTCTTCGGTCAGCAGAGGGACAGAAGTAGTCGCAGATGAGGACGAGGGTTTCGCTGCTTTTTCATGCTTTGGAGATTCATCTTTGGGCTTTTTGCTCAGTTTCTGCTTCTGCCATAGTCGCGTTTTTAAGCCTTGAAAAGAAATAAAAAGGAGTTTGAGTGAAAGAAATCAGGCAGCAGCACCGTTGGACTGTGTGAAACTGCAGAAATATGACAGTAAATGCATTTTTTAGTTAGTATTACGCTTATTTTTGGCTTTGTTATCAGCTATAAACTGTTTGACTCTTCTAAAATTGAGTCCGCAGACAAGTAGTGTGACTGTTCTGTTCACTGCTAATAAGATTAACCTGGATGCCCATTTACATGACCCCAAATAAACATCTAGCCTTTTACATAACCCCTTATCAGGACTTTATGCAAGTTGTCTGCTGACCAAAATCACAATATTAATAATAGTAACTGTATTTATATAGCAATTTATTTAAAAAAAGAGTTTCTAAAGCGCTTCAGTCACAATGCAAAAGAATAAACTGAAAAAAAAAGTTACTCAGGAAGACGTTTGAATAACAGGACAAACAGAAAAGTAAAAAAGTACAACATAAAATGGCGAAATAAAGTAAAACCTGGTAAAAGATTTACTAAAACACACCAAATATAATTATGAAAGGATCAAAAATGCCCAAATGAGGAAGAAGAACGAGCAGAATAGAGGAAAAAGGACGATAAAAACATTAAAAGCAAGGGTGAAAATAATAACAGCAATAATTAATAAAGAAAACTGTTAAAAAATATATAATTGTAAAAGAATAAAATGAACAAATAAATAGGATGACATAAATACATTGCTTTTACAAGTAAGTAAATAACATTAATACAGATTTTAATTGATTTTCTAAGGATAAATGTGTACTAATGTAATATAATTTCATTATAGACATAAAAAACCCCTCAGATGTATGAATAAACTACCATTAGGTCTGTCCTTAGGATGCTATTTTCTTTGTAATTTACTTGCAAAACTCAGCAAAACACAGCATCTCTCCTTAATTAGTCATACTTTAGAGTCTCAACTATAATATTAAGTTAGTTCGAATAATCTCCACAATTATTAATACTAAGTATTTATTATGTACTACTGTAGTCAGGTGAAGTGGCTTTTTATACACTCTTTGTAAGGTTTAAATCGTGATTTTGTAAATTATTCACGTAAATTCACATCTTAAAAAACACTGTAAGACTTTAACTCCAATATTTACACAAATTAGATTAATTCTTTATTTTACTGATAAAGACTTTGGTACAGGAGTTTAAAGGTTTTAAATGTTATTTCACTGACTAACATCAGTGTTGCGTCTACCGTTTTATTAGTTTTGGAGATCTCCATAGTTGATATATTTTTGGATCTTGCTAAATCAGCTCCGACATGCATGTTTTCATTTTTGATAAAGCACAAAAGCAGGATACGTTGGTGTTTCCTGTTGTTTCACTCTTCTGGGAAACTCAAGTCTTATTACTTGGAAACGGTTGTTCAGAGTCATCTTTTGTTTTCTTAAATTTTCTCTTGATTTTTCTCCAACAGGACGATGTGTCGACTTTCATGCCGACCTTGTGCGGCGTTCGAGTTGTTTTTCCAGGAAGCTGCTGAATGTGTTGCATAAAGAGAAACGACAATGAGGTCAGATGTCAGTCTATTCGGATCCTGTGTGGGCGCCTTACAGAGAACATAATCTGTTAAATGGCCGCACATGTGATGAATCAGTTGTTTAAACAATAAAGCAGCCGGTGATAAACTGCCAATGATGAACTCTGACAAACTTCAGTAAACCTGCAGTTTAATGTCACTGTGCCTCCTTCTGGTCGCTGTGGGTTAAATTCAGCTGATCTTCTGCTCGGTTCTCAGAATGGCCTGGATTAGCGGCTGCTTTTAGTGGGTCGCTCCTGAATGTGAAAGTTTATTTATAGGAAACTAAACCAGGCAGACCAGACTGAATTAACAGAGCTGCTAAATTAAGGTTCCGTTTATCACAGACCATTTAACTCTTCAAGAAAGGCTTTATAACACCAGCTTTCAAAAATAAGACAGAACACATATTCCCTTATAACGTTTGATTTATTGATACGTTCTGGTGCATGCAATTAAAAAGGCACACAGAGAAAAAAACTATATTTTTTAAATCAGTTTTTAACTGTGATTTTAAGCAGAATTTCCAGTTATTTTATAGATTTGTTCAATTACAGATAATAACTCCTAAAATTAAAGAACAGATGAATGAATGTGAATGTTAGTTTTTGTCACCTTACATTGTTTTACAGTATTTAAATCATCCCCAAAAAAATCAATATTTCACAGATATTTATGATATTTTATGTTAATTATAAAAAAAATTCAGGATCGGAAAATGATAATTTTCATAGTTTCAACCTCCAGTATTTATACATTTACAAATCATTTTTGTGCATTTTTTAATTAAAAAAACAAAAAAATACAATTTTTTATAGTATTTTAATTTGCTAAAATATTATTTTGCAGAGAGTGTTAGTTTCACGATTTATATTATTATTATTATTGTTATTATTATTTATTGCTGCCAGATTTTCATTTTTTAATGAACTTTAAAAAATATTTATTTTTTAACAGTGTGTGCTGTAAATAAAACCACCCTGCCTTGCCTAAAAAATAAGTGCATTAATTTAATTAATAAGCAAAAAATTATCATAGTGAATATTTAAAGCTTTTGCAGCCACAAAATGTTGCTTTATTTGCACGTGCAGAAGAAAATTCATAAAGATGTTTTATTATTCAGTAGCTGATCAGTCATTAATAACTTCAGAATAAAATGGCACACTAAAGTACAACTAACACAACATCTATGTGCTTTAAAGGGAACAATATACGTATAAAAGTTGGTGATCAGATAATAAATGCTAATATGGGTTTCTCAGTTTATAAATGAACAAGTTGTTAATGGAAACTTTTTTTTTTTTTTTACAATAACCAGTCCTACAGATGATTTAAAGCTCTAAAAAGACGAAGCACATGTCCTGCTGAGAGACGGACGGTAAAGGGAACTAATCTTTATAACTGATATAAAACATTATTATTAATTTTACAAAGCTGCAGTGAGTTAAACATTCTAAAAAGTATAAATCAGGTGTTTTACCTGGTAGCTGTGGGTCCTTCATGGTCGTCTCTCAGGCTCCAACACCTGACTGTGACTGAACATGTGAATGGAACCTCAGAGGACTAAAGGACTCCAACTCAATCCTATTAACGGAGCGTATTAGCGGACGGCTCATTACAGCCTCTGATACAAAGTGACACCATGGAAACTGCAAACGCATCTTCAAAGAGGGAAATAATCACACCTCATATTGGCTCCACACACTCAAACATGTTTTTCTACTAAATTACAGTAAAATACTGCAAATATTCTACACTGCTACTGTTTTTAAAGTACTCTGCATTAAAATATGGGGTTTGTTGTGTCATACTGTGACTATTTTTCCAATATTATACTGGATTTATATAGCAGCGCAATTGCAATCAACATTACCTGTAGTTAACTTTCAGCTACAATATTTCTTCTATTAAAATTAATGTAAACTGCAGACAAATACACTACCAAAAGTTTGGACACACCTCTTCATTGAATGCTTTTTATTTATTTGTATTATTTTTCACATTGTAGATTAATGCTGAAGATTAACACTTTTTTGTTTCCAACTTAATTCTCTTATAGTTCTGATATCTTTTGTATTAATCTACAATGTATAATGTATAATGTATGTACAATGTATAATATAATTAAATCAAAATAATTAAATGAGAAGGAGTGTACAAACTTTTAACTGGTAGTGTACGACAAATAAAAATTTGTTTTCAATCTTTATCATTTAGAATATCTATAAAAATTCCCCTATCTCCGGGTATCATTGTAAAGTTAACAACAATAATATACTTAGCTGCTTAGATCAAGTCATTAGTTTAAACAGTTCTTTATTAATTGCTATGTGAACAGATGTTTAATTCGCAATTTATACAGTAGCTAGATGTTAGTGGTCATTCTTGTTTTTGAATTCAAAAAACAACCAATTTTACAGTTAAAACAGTTGAAATTGACCATTTTTTAAAAAAATAAAGCAACACACTACTGTTTGAATTTTACAGTTTTTTTTTAAAGTAATATATTAAATATTGCATATTTGTTGCAGGTCAGAATCTGTCCTGTTTTTTTTTTTTTTTTTAACGGTACCAGACAACTGCATTAAACTTTATTGATAAGAAGGTTTTGTTTTTTGTTTTTTTTTTAAAAACAGGAAATGGAGCTCAACTCTTTCCTGTAAGAATTATTTCCAGCTGCATTTCAACCAAAATAAAGCCATCAACTATGAGCCTATTGTTCACCAGCCCCAAACAGCAAACATGCAAAGACCAAAAAACTAGAAAATATTCTACCACGTCTGTCTTTAAGAGTAGATTTTTAATGCCTACCTCAAGAGCTGGTGGAGACCAAAACTCCAGAAAAATCAGGCCTGTGATTTGCAATCACTACTCAGGATGAGCCTCTGGAAACTGATTAACATTTACTGACTGTGTATTGTCAAAACCTGAGGTGCAGTCTCTTGACACAGACATTAATAAGAGTTGGGGGGGGGGGGGGGGGTTTCTACAGGTTGAAGTTGAAAAAAACCTCCTGTTGGGAGTGGAAGCCACTCCTCTTGCTGCGGGGGTGAAGATGGACAGTGGTCTGTTGGATGAGTGTCAGGAGGCGATGATGTAGTTGAGGCCTCTCTCTGGGTCCCTTGTTGTCCTTGATCTGTTGGATGAGGGGCAGGAGGTGGTGATGTAGTTGAGGCCTCTCTCTGGGTCCCTTGTTGTCCTTGATCTGTTGGATGAGGGGCAGGAGGTGGTGATGTAGTTGTGGCCCCTTCCTGGGTCCCTTGTTGTCCTTGATCTGTTGGATGAGGGGCAGGAGGTGATGACGTAGTTGAGGCCTCTTCCTGGGTTCCTTGTTGTCCTTGGCCAGTCCTTATCTCCAGCAGTAACAGTTCTTCTCCAGCGTGCTGTGCAATCTGTTGTTCTTTTGAATGTCCTTGGCTTTTATCTCTGACCGTGGCTGGTGTCTGACGCACGGAGTAGAAAATGTTTGAGCACAGTAGCAGCAGTCCTGATCTGTTTCGACAGGCCTCCTCGTCCTTGACGGTGGTGCTAAATAGCTGTCTGTTAGCCTTCTCTTGTCCACTGCTTTGAATCACCGGTAGAGTGGTCTCATTTCCATAATGTCCATTAACCTCCATATTCACTTCCAATCGGTGCATTTTCATTTCCAGAACTATTATCTTCTGGAGGACTTTGTGATAATCATTCTTGTAAACAGGAGGCATCTTGCTGCTAGTTAGCACTTGTTACTATCTCAGAACGACGGGCCGGCTGCCCAGACACAAGTCTAGTACACATGCTGATACTACTTCTACGACTCTAACAGCTATTTATACTACTACTGCTGCTTGTACTTTTCGTATTACTACTACTGTTTGTACAGCTATACTACAGCTACTATTAATCGTCTGGTATTTGGTTGTCCAGCTGTTAGGTCGTGTTAGTGTTTTGCTAGTGGCTAACTAGTTAGCTCTCATAGACTCTCAACAAGATTTAATAATGAAAAAAGAGCCAAAAACTATTCTTATCTGTGAAAAGTTATTGCAAGTTTCCTTGTCTTGATCGTCCGACGTAGTGTTCAACTGTATGCAGCACAGTGAGCCGGCATTCTTCTTGTTTTAGTTTTCGTGCCATTCACATCAATGGAAAACACTGAAACTTTGCCCCCACTAGCTTAGTGTCTCCGTAGGCACGCCGCTCTGAGGGGCGTGTCATATCTACTCTTCATATCTATGGTAAAAACAGCCATTAGGGGCGTGGTGGAGCGGGGCTTCCGGTAAAAACCATAGATATGAAGAGTAGATACGACACGCCCCTCAGAGTGGCGTGCTTACGGAGACACAAGGCTAGTCGGTAATTGTGTTTATTGTAAATGTAAATAAACTCTATCTTGTTCTAGTCTAGCTCCTTGTTATATTATATAATAGCCTATATATATATATATATATATATATATATATATATATAAATCAATAATAAATTAACCTTAATAAGAAATAAATAGATTACATTTACAATTACATCTTTTGCTCTCAAAACATTTTCTATGTATCCAGGCATTTACATTTATATATGTAATGGCTGAACTGAAAAGAGTCCCTGGCCTCTGGACCTAAAGAATAAGAGAGCTAAAAATGCAAGTTACATTTGGAGGAAGCCTTTTTCAATGTTTTTTAAATTTTTTAGATCACATATTTTCTATTAATAATACATGTTTTGATGTTGATAATAAAGTAGACCACACGAAAATCGGTTGAGAAATGAGCAAATTCTGATTTATTTTCAACGTATATGCATTGCTTTGAATGGGAACTTTGCCCCCGTCAAGATGGCCGCCACATAGGCACATCGATGAGCCGGCTGCTACAGCAGGCTGGCGCATCTACTCTTCATATCTACGGTAAAAACAGCCGTTAGGGGCGTGGTGGGGTGGGACTTCCGGTAAAAACATCCAGTGGGGGCGTGGTGGGGTGGGACTTCCGGTTGTGACGTGATTGGGACATGTCAAAATTTAAAGAAAGGTGGTTTATTACATCTCTCACTAACTAGGTAACCATCATCAAGATGACAGACTTTGGAGAGATTCTCAGGAACATTGGAGAATTTGGATTATTCCAACAGATAGCTCTGATTTCAATTTGCTTTCCAAACATAATTCAGTCTTTTGCACTTGCAAGTTTACTTTTTGTCGAGTCTGATCCAGAGAGACACTGTAATACAGACTGGATCCTCAGTGCTGGTCCTAATCTGACCACAGAGGAGCAGCTGAACCTGACTCTCCCTCGGGAGGAGGACGGGAGCTTCAGCAGGTGTCGGATGTTCGTCCCTGTGGACTGGGACATCGATGCCATCAGGGAAAATGGACTCAATGAGACCAGTGGGTGTGTGAATGGATGGGTGTATGGAAACATGCTGTATGAAACCACCATAGTCACTGATGTAAGTGCTGACAAACTGATATTGTTTCTGAGTTAATTATAACATTCAATTGAACATTCTTTTCTGTTTAAAATGTTCACAGTTTGATCTGGTCTGTGATCGGGGTAACATGCTGCGAGTGTTACAAACAGTGGGAATGGCTGGAGTTGTTCTTGGTTCCCTCATCTTTGGACCTGCTACTGAATCGTAAGTGTGTTTCAGTCAAGAATTGTGTGTTTCAGTCTAAATTCAAAGATATACTTATTTTTTCTGTATTCGATTTTAAATATTTTAGTCAATATGCAATTTAAAACAATGTTATGCTTGAATTCATTATCTCACAGCTGTCTAAATTCAATGTGAATATGTTTTATTACTCAACTGACATACATATGACGAATATGCATATTTGCTGTAATCCTGACAGTTGGTTAACACTTCTGAATAGGGCTGCCACCCGTGCCTTAAAATACGGAATCGTCCTTTATTTGACAATTAATTGTAGCATCAAGTATTGATTCAATACAGGACGCTAATTGTTCCGTTTTTTCATGAATGTCCCATACACGTCTGTCACACACGCATCAAAACTGCATAATAAACAAAATAAAACACAGGAAATATTAAGGGCAGCCAGTTTCATCTTCCTTAGATCGATGTAGCGAGGACCCGATGCGAGGTCCACCGGATACACTTCTCTGTTTGCCGGTCCTGTCACGGGTTTCCTGGTTACAGGCGCTGCTGCTCCCGCGTGTTTAAAAATGTCTACACCCGAAACTCCACCACGTCCAAAGAAGCAAAAACGTTTTCAAAAGCACAGACTGGAAGACTGGAACCCTGGTAATAGGTACAGGGCAAACTGTGGTTTCTGTTGCTCATAGACGAGCTGAAGTAAGGCAGCATCAGGAGACCAACATGTAAGAAACATGAGAACAGAGAGAACCCAACCAGCAGGTCACAGTTTATCATCATCTGATCATCTCCTGAAGTCCCATCAGTACATGGTTGTGAATTTACCAGAGGATGATTATAGTCAGACTAATGTGGCCGTAGACTCTACAGTATTTTAGTGACTCAATAAATGCCTAAGTTGTTTAATAGCATTTTAAATGCTTTTATTTTTTTGAAATATCATTTATTTAATAGCCGATATGTGATCAATAAATGGCCTTTGTCTATCTAAAGAAAAACTCACTCAGAACTCTGATATGTTAACGGTACTAAATAAATAAGTCAGTAAATAAATTCATACACACATAAACAAGTTAATACATTCATTGTGTTAAGAAAAGATTTAGATGAGGAAAAATATCTGTAGAGAATTTCTTTGTCCAGTATTCTGCATTCAGTTGTTTATGTTTTTGCAGAATCCAGTATTACACACAGGTTGGTCATTACATTTTATTAGTTTGGTTTCACTGTTTAAAATTATGCTACATCTTTTTAGACAGAACCTGTGATCATAAAACAATACAGAACTCTTAGTTTTGTGTTAATAAAGCACTTACAGCTTTAAGTATGACTGAATGCTTTTTTCAAACTTCAATATACCACTCCTTGGGTGGTTGTGGCCCCGCGTTCAGTAAAGTTGGAAAGATATTCACAGATTCAGACTTCCAGCATCAATAACTCATTAGATATAGGTTGTCAAAACATAAACGATGCCTCTTTCCCATCGTTGTAAGGCAGATGTTGTGCTACAAGCCCAGTTTTATCAAAAGTAGCTGTCTTTCAGGCTGCAGAAATAACATTGGTGTCTATAAGCAGCCGGCTGTGAACAGGGACCGCCTGCAAATTGCAAAACTGCTGCAACAGCGAAGAGAGACGCAAATATTCAATAACCTCACTCTGATACACTGTAGTGTCACCAGAATCACTGCAGCCTTCAACTGTCTCCAGTTGACACTAATGTTATTCCTGCAGCTTAAAAGACAGCTACTTTTGATAAAACTGGGCTTGTAGCACATTGTGTGCCTTACAACGATGGGAAAGAGGCATCGTTTATCTTTTAACAATGTATATCTAATGATCTATTGATGCCAGAAGTCTGAATCTGTGAATATCTTTTCAATTTTACTGAACTGTGGCCCAGAGGAGTCGTGGTGGGCGTCGTTTAGTTTAGTTTCTGAAAGGTGGCAACCCTACTTCTGAATGATAAAAACATGAATCTATACAGCCAGCAGCATTTAGCTTGAAGAGTGGGAGTCAATTAGCCCGACACTGTTCAAAGGTAACAACATTTGTCTACCAACTAATTGTGATCATAAAAAGAGTCACTCTGAAGTGTTTGTTGCACAGGACAGAATACAATCACCATTTTACAACTGATCCTTTTCCAATAACCCTGACCGGGTATGTAAATGGTTTATAGGTCAATGTGAAACACATGATGGCAATGAAAGTTGGCGAAAGCTTTGCTAAATCACTTCACAGACCAGTGCTGGTTCTAGTGGTGAGAATTGTCCCAAAATCTTGAAATCTTTCAAGGATGTTTCCATGAACACACATACCTGAAAATGCAGTTTTATTTAACTGGCTGTTGTGTTAAATTAGTTAGATATTGTCTATATCAGGTGTATTCATTCAAGACATCCTCAGCATAGATGAAACTGGGTCTTCACTTCTATGTAGCTCATGGTTAAAGCTATTTCTGTCATTTGTTTTGGGTTCACCCAGTCGATCTACACTTCATCATTGTGGTTATCATCTGTTTTTTTGTTGTTGTTGTTTTTTGTTTTTTTTGCAGGTTTGGTCGCAAACGAGCAACTCAAATTCCAGCAGTTATGTTGTTGGTGTTCATGGTGACAACAGCCCTATGCCCCAATGTCTATTTATATTTAGTGTCCCAGTTCTTAGTTGGAGTTGGAGCTGGAGGATATCGAGTCAACTCTATTGTTCTGAGTATGTATCCTGAGTTTCTACATATTTAGCTTAAGGTTGATGCTACAGGTACGGACCCGAACCCGTAGCATCTGTACTTGAGGTACGGACCCGTTAAGGTCACTGAAGAGCTGGCGCTGGTTAACTACTATTTGCTGCACATTACAGGCAGTTTATATGAATGACTTTGACGGCGAACATTGTATAATTTAACCAAAAATACACCGTCTCCTCTCACACTTTAGACATTGCAGTTTTTACGCTTTTAGACGCCGTGTCTAAATTGTTTGAAGTCCAGTTCCTATTAATTAGTTTACCGCGTTCAGTGGTGGAAGCGGCTGACGAACTCCATTGCAAACGTTCCCATTTAATTTCGGACGCTAATTTACAAGATAAAGTTAACCCTTGCCACCCGAAAGACGCTCTGGAGCGTTTTCTTGTTGCGCCGCGGTAATCAAAACAAAGCAGGAAAATGAAGCGTCGGCGAGTCTCCCTTTAAACGTGTGCTAAAAGTACAGATTTTGAACTTTCTACCAGTTTTTGAATCATGTTGATCGGCCAAGTAAAACCAGAGATATGATCAATAATAAACGCCACATTTTTACCGAACTTCACCGGAGCCATTTCCAGCGTCTTTTATGCGCGGCGAAATTTTGAACTTTAGACTCAGCGGAAAGTCCTCTCTGCTGAAAGCATCTGGTGACAAACACAGACCTTTGGAGTTATGCTTGGTGTAGGAAGGAAAATGTGGACCAGATTTTCACAAACCTGGCGTTCTCTGGAGTAAAAACGTGAACTGGATTTCCCCAGAGGTGACTGAGAAACTTGGAGCTGAGTGACAGAGACGCTCTGACGGGGAGCGGCCGCACAGACACGCCCACAGACACGCCCACAGACACGCCCCCAGTCTCTGTGTTCATAGTAAGAGAGTGGAATGTTCTAGAAATACACAGAGGAGAGATGGCCAAAGTGTGGATTTGGAACTTTCTGTCATTTTTAAAAAATTTTTTAGTCAGGTGATAGTTATAACTCTTTGGGAGAGCAGCACGTCCTTCACTGGCTTTGGCCACAGATCACTCTCTCTGCTCGACACCAAAGATGCACAGAAAATGAAGATTTTGTTTCAGATGTAATATATTACTACTACTACTACTAATAAAATAATAATAACAATAATTATAATAAAAATAAAATAATAATAATAAAACAACAATAATAATAACATTCATAATAAACATATTCTAGCAAAGGAGAACACCAGGACTCTGGATTCTCCCTGTGGTCCTAAAGACTGTTTCTATTGTTTTTGTCATTGTAGAGATTGTGGTGGACAGAAAAAGCTTTTTGGAATGGTACAAATTCATTTATGTAAAATTTTATTGTGACTCCTCATGATTTTGTAAATAGTTGTGCAAAAACGCCTAAAAAAATTCCTCCATTTTAGTGCAAATAGTGGTATATAACTGTGTTAACTGCTAAATTTGTACATTATTTTATGACAAACAATTTATATTTACATTATAAGTTCTGAAAAAGATTCATTACACATGTTTATGGTGTCCACAGCAAAAAAATCTAACTTTTTTCTACTCGGATTTTGTATTTTTTTCTGCTATTTTAGGTCAAGTGTGTCCATACATTATATCAATATGTCTAAATAATTATAGAATCACACAGGTGAGGTTGTGCTGAAAAAAGATACCAAGCAAAGCAAGATCAACAGCTTTTAAGGTGAAATATAAAGGTAAAATCAGAATTTGTCAAAAACGGACCTAAACCCCCCTAGGGCCCGAAGGGTTAAGGATGTCGAATATGAAACAAACACTCGTGAATGGTGAGGAGCAGCTCTTTAATTCGGCATGAATTAAAAAAACCCACAAACTCGATTTACTGTGATATTGTGAGATTTGTTTGTGGTTACGTAACTTAGCCATTCAACAGAGTCCGCTAACATTAAAGTGACTGACGTGCAGTGTCTGTGTTGACAGACGTAGAAAATACGTCAGAGTTTTGTTTAGGTTGTTAATATGTAATAGTCTGTCGCTACTTTTGAAGGTAAAAAAATACTTTTCGTTTGCTGGCTGTTAGTTTTGTTTTGTTTGCCGTTTGTGCTTTATTAGAACAGGGTCACATGAATAAAAAGTTTTGCTATTTTTAATAGTAGTGCCGATTTCAACCCCCAAATCGCTGTCCGTGAAAAAGTCAGATAATGATATTTATAAGACATTATGCATGATAGAAAAGAGAACAGCAGATGACTGACATGACAGGCTCGGCACGCAGATTCACCTCGAATCACGGAAGCGCCTTCATCACTCGGATTACCAAACCGGCTCATTAATATTTATGTACGGCGGATTACCAGCCCATCACAAAGCGCGTTCATCAGCCGACTCATTAATATTCATGTCCGTCTCATTAATATGTATGGTAAGGTAAAGTGCCGTATCCGTAGGCCACAGGCTACGAGTACGGGTCCGTATCTGTAGGCACTACGTTAGCTTAAGGCTGCAACTAACGACTCTTTTTATTATAGATTAATCAACTAATTGTTTTCTTGATCATTTAATTGTTTGTTAGTTTTAAATTGTGTTGAAAAGCCTATTGAAATTTTCTTAAAAGAACATCCTTCGCACAGTTTTTAAATGAACTATTTTCTTTCATTTTTATGCTTCCACTGTTCTGCAGGTTAATGGGAAAAAGTATTTTTACTTTTAATAGCTAGCATATTTTGTTGCTAATGTTTTCATACTTTACATATGTAAAACAGTTATTCTTTTACAATGGGCAAGAATGCAAAAATGGGGTTTTACAAATAGTTTACAAGCTAATCAAGCCCACAGACTGTATGTAAAAGATGGATGTAGCTTCTGGGTCGGAAAAGTGAAGTGAATGCAGAAGTGCTTTAAATCTGCATTCTTTCTAACCGCCAATAGGGGGCGACTTCTTTGGTTGCAAAGCCGTCCGATTGTGGGGAAGTCTAGGATTAAACAGATCTGCCTCTGACTTGATTTGTTACCTCAGTAAACATTTTCCGCATGAGTTTATGGTCTCAGTTGCTGGTTTGAGGTCTACTTTAAAGCAGGATGGTCTCCATGTCTTTGATCCTTGATTGTGGTTCCATTCAGAGTAAAATGGACAATAAAGCAGAGTACGCTTTAAGGTGGGACTACCTTATAACTGGCAGGTCATGACATTAAGGAGATGTGTTCTGTCCTCAAATTCTTACTCAGATTTACCCCTCGCTTAACATGTCTGTTTTAAAGAGACCAAGATGTGGATGGTCAAAAAACATTGAAAGCTATCCCTAATCCTTCAAGTGGTTGTTTTTCTTTTTCTATGTCACCATGTTAATGTAATATAAAGATAATTAGTCTTATATTTTGATTATTGCAGCCACTGAATGGCTCGGGGCATCCAAAAGATCATGGGGAGCAGGTGTGACTGAGCTATCTGATGCAATCGGACAGTGCATCCTCGCTGGTTTGATCTATGGCATCCGAAAATGGAGCCTGGCTCAACTGATCTCAGCAACTCCCCTTGCCTTGACTGTTGTTTACATATGGTAGGCATTCTGTTCTTTGTTTTTGCCTATTATTGTTTTGTTTTGTAAATTAGAGACAACTGGAAGTGTCATATTGTCTTTAAGGTTCATTCCAGAGTCAGCCAGGTGGTTGTTAAACAGAGGGAGGACAGAAGAGGCTAGAAAGCTCATCGTCAAAGCAGCAGCCATTAACAAACGCCCCATCCCGGCCTCTCTGCTGGAAGAGGTACTGAACCACTGCAGCACTTTAGGGACGGGTTTTCAAGCACATTGTCTATGACATATGTCTAATATTTTAACTTAATTTCTCTTTATTTTATTGCAAAATTACATATTAAGATTCATTGTTGGTGACGATCTTGGCAGAACCTTATTTCATATGCTCACCTATTTATTCATTTAATTGCCCATTTTTTCATTTACAATTTATTTCTGTTTTGCATTCATTTATGGTCTGCGTATTTTTTGACAGTAATACTTCTGTTTTCATAACTAATGACTAGAAATCACTATCATGATTCATTAAATGTTTCTTTGCATTTACATTTACTCAGAATTGTAAAGAGGAGGCCACATTAACCAGAATTTCTGCCACAGATTAACGTGAACGACCCTGTGAATGAAGGCGGCATTAAATTGATTTTTGGATCACGACTACTGGCCAGATATTTCTTTGTTGTGTCACTGGCATGGTAAGTCTGAACGAATGGGAAACATTGTATCATGCTGTAATGTATCATTTGTACAAACCTTATGGTTTGTACAAGTACTTGTAATATCTTCATTACACTTAATCATATTGCTAATAGTCAGATGCTGCAGATTCATCATAAATCTGGAATCATGAAGCAATAGTTTTCCAGTTTTGATGTAAATTCAAGACTTCCTAATGACTAATCTGGTCGTCTCTTTCTTCTTTTTTTTTTTTTTTAAGGTTTTCACTGCTCCTTTCCTACTACTTCCTATATTTTAACATGGCAAGACTGGGCTTGAGCATATTTGTGACACAGCTCCTTTTTGGTGTTTTTGAAGTAGCTGCTCTTTTTCTCTCCATGTGGCTGTTGGAGATTTTTGGGAGAAAAAAATTATTCACAGCAGTCCTTCTGATTGGAGGACTCTGTTCCATGCTGATCCTGGCTGTTCCTGAAAGTAAGCCTTTTGGTTTGGTTAGTAAAATTACTATTTCATTTTTTTCCCCAAGTTTAAATTTCTTTTCTTTTGTTTCCCTTCAGGTTATCCCACTGCTTCTACATGTTTAGCTGTCGCATCACGTGTCTGCATGATATTTATGGCTGTTGTTTGTGCTGTCTATATGCAGGAGTTGTTTCCGACATCGGTTAGGTAGGTGTTCATAGTTTGTATTCTGGTGTCTGTTGATGAGAATTTTCCAGAGAAGTGTGAAAGATTATGTAAAAATAAAGCAAATGACTAATAAGATAGACAATGTGCTGTATGATCTCCCTTTTTCAGACGATCAGCGACAGCTTTAGGATCCATGGTATCGAAAGTAGGTCCTATACTGGCTCCACTGCTGAACATGTTGTCCGTGTACCACTGGGCCATACCAATCTTAGTCCTCAGCAGCTTCACCATCATCAGCGGAGCTCTTGGCCTCCTGCTTCCTGAGACCAGAAACAAAGAGCTTCCAGAAACAGCCAGTGACGCCGAGGGCAACAGGTACACACGTGGACAAAATTGTTGGTACCCCTCAGTTAAAGAAGGAAAAACTCACAATTCTCACTGAAATCACTTGAAACTCACAAAAGTAACAATAAATAAAAATTTATTGAAAATTAAATAATCAAAATCAGCCATTACTTTTGAATTGTTGATTAACATAATTATTTAAAAAAACAAACTAATGAAATAGGGCTGGACAAAAATGATGGTACCCATAACTTAATATTTTGTTGCACAGCCTTTTGAGGCAATCACTGCAATTAAACGATTTCTGTATTTGTCAATGAGCGTTCTGCAGCTGTCAACAGGTATTTTGGCCCACTCCTCATGAGCAAACAGCTCCAGTTGTCTCAGGTTTGATGGGTGTCTTCTCCAAATGGCATGTTTCAGCTCCTTCCACATATGTTCAATGGGATTCAGATCTGGGCTCATAGAAGGCCACTTTAGAATAGTCCAACGCTTTTCTCTCAGCCATTCTTGGGTGTTTTTGGCTGTGTGTTTTGGATCGTTGTCCTGTTGGAAGACCCATGACCTGCGACTGAGACCAAGCTTTCTGACACTAGGCAACACATTTCTCTCCAGAATGCCTTGATAGTCTTCAGATTTCATCGTACCTTGCACACTTTCAAGACACCCTGTGCCAGATGCAGCAAAGCAGCCCCAAAACATTACTGAGCCTCCTCCATGTTTCACCGTAGGGACAGTGTTCTTTTCTTCGTATGCTTGGTTTTTGAGTCTATGAACATAGAGTTGATGTGCCTTACCAAAAAGCTCCAGTTTGGTCTCATCTGTCCAAAGGACATTCTCCCAGAAGCTTTGTGGCTTGTCAACATGCATTTTTGCAAATTCCAGTCTGGCTTTTTTATGAGTTTTTTTCAGCAGTGGTGTCCTCCTTGGTCGTCTCCCATGAAGTCCACTTTGGCTCAAACAACGACGAATGGTGCGATCTGACACTGATGTACCTTGGCCTTGGAGTTCACCTTTAATTTCTTTGGAGGTTGCTCTGGGCTCTTTGGATACAATTCCAACGATCCGTCTCTTCAATTTGTCATCAATTTTCCTCTTGCGGCCACGTCCAGGGAGGTTGGCTACTGTCCCGTGGGTCTTGAACTTCTGAATAATATGAGCCACTGTTGTCACAGGAACTTCAAGCTGTTTAGAGATGGTCTTATAGCCTTTACCTTTAAGATGTTTGTCTATCATTTTTTTTCGGATGTCCTGGGACAATTCTCTCCTTCGCTTTCTGTTGTCCATGTTCAGTGTGGTACACACCTTTTCACCAAACAGCAGGGTGACTACTTGTCTCCCTTTAAATAGGCAGACTGACTGATTATGAGTTTGGAAACACCTGTGATGTCAATTAAATGACACACCTGAGTTAATCATGTCACTCTGGTCAAATAGTTTTCAATCTTTTATAGAGGTACCATCATTTTTGTCCAGGCCTGTTTCATTAGTTTGTTTTTTAAAATAATTATGTTAATCAACAATTCAAAAGTAATGGCTGTTTTTGATTATTTAATTTTCAATAAATTTTTATTTATTGTTACTTTTGTGAGTTTCAAGTGATTTCAGTGAGAATTGTGGGTTTTTCCTTCTTTAACTGAGGGGTACCAACAATTTTGTCCACGTGTGTATGCAAGCAGCAAGCAACCAAACCTCAGCGCTCGATTTAGACGGTCGCCAGGTCGCCATTTGTGACTAAAAACCGATTTTGGCGACCAAAAATGACAAAAAACACGCTGGTTAGGGGCCTAAATATTTTGATTTGGGCTACTGACCTCCAAATCCAAGTTCCAGGGATGGCAATTTTCCGCGGATCCGCTGATTTCCGCCGATTTAATTTCAAATTTGAACACTTTATTGTCGCTCGCGGGAGTCCACAAGACTCCGTCGGATCCAGAACCAGCCCAGAATGTGGTGGCGGCATCCGGAGGACAGCACCAACTGAGCCTGAGCACCGCGAACGGAAAGCACCAAGGCACCGGAGCTGTCATTTTTAACTCGGCGGCTCCGCCGGCTGCTCTCCCCGGTCACAGACTGCTCAGACTCCCCGGTTGGCTAGCTATCCCCCGCTAGCTGCTCGGCTAACACCTGCCGCTCCTCGCCGCTCATCTGCCCGGGACAAACCGCACCTGTTCCGGCTGTCAACGTCCCAGTCGCCCGCTAGGAGCTCCGGACAATGCCCTGCTCATTCCTGGGTGACTTTTCACGGCCGTGGGGGGTTTTAAGGCACACTTTGCCCAGCGACCAGTGATAGCTCGGCGGCTCCAGCTAACAAGCTGACGTGGAGGAGGAACTGCACCCCCCCCCCCAAAAAAAAAAAAAAAAAAAAAAAAAAAAATCGAGCGCTGAACCTGGTTCAACTCCGAACACCTTCATCAAAGCCATGAACATGTGTGACCTGTATTATCTGTGCTTGTTAAAGACATGAATAACACCCTTTTGCTGTTCCTGTTCTGTGAAACTAATAAACCTCTTTGTATTTGGTTTCCCTACAGATGACCCTGAGGAGCAAAAATCAGCCAAGAGAACCTCCAGACAGCGTTTCAACCCCGCTGTAGTAATGTTTGTCTGCTGGTCTTGTTGTCCTCTTTGATCCATAATCAAGTTACTGCTACTACTCTGTTGTCATTAAGAGTAGATGTTTATGATTCTTACAGAACAAATTCTTATTTTCTTCATTTTGAGGACTCAACTGAATCCCAGAGAACCATCAAATTTTCACTTACGCAAGAAAAATCAAACTGATTCAAACATTGCCTTGAAATTTCTAATCATGCTCCACAAACCAAGTGTCACTGCTCTGCACAGCTCTGCCTTTAGGATAAACATGGATTGTGTTTTGGGTTTTTTTTTGTACTGGCTTTTTACTTAAGGCATCTAAAATGTGAAGAGATGTTTGTTTGTTTTTAATTGTTTTATTGTAAAAATGTTTGTGGGTTACGATTACATTAGAACATGTATCCGTCCCATGTCTGCAGGACTGACTTGTAACCCTTTACCAGGGATGCTGAAATAATGATATCAGTGCTTGTATGACAACATGAATGATTCTTGTAGTATTTGCAGTTATCCTGTCATTTGACAGCTTGTGTTATGTCACTAAAATTATTGGATTGAATTGTTTACTTATTTACCTTCAATAGACACTGTCGCACAGTCAACATATTGCTTATGTTAATAAATATGTTTGCAAAAGCTGCCAATTCAAAAGTTTCACAGTGCTTTGCATGATGACATTTTAAATCCAAAAGGTGAAAGATCAATTTCACCGGGACATTATACTGCAGGGCTCCAAATTGCAACTTTTTATTTTGAGTGTGTGAGATAAAAATTCAAGTTCGCATTGTGCTAGTACATGATGTACTTGTGTCGGTACAGGCAGTGACTGTATTAAGCACGGTGGTGAAAGTACAACTTATAGAATTCTGGTGTCCATCAGTATTTACACTCAAATGGGCTCTAAGTGTGCCCTTTAACAGACTTGATGTCCTTCATCACTCAGCCGTCCATCTTGCTATCAGTGCACCTTTCTCCACCCTCCATTGTGACCTTTACAAACTGCTAGGTTGGCCCTCCCTTTACACCAGGCGACTCCAACATTGGCTTTTACTCATCTACAAGATCCTGTCACAAGGTTCAATTCTAGGCCCTACTCTGTTCTCCCTTCATATGCTGCACTTGGGTCAGTCATAGCAAAACATAATCTGTCTTTCCACTGTTATGTGGATGACATTCAGATTTACTTACCAACAGAAAGGGATTCACGAAGAAATGTTACTAACTGTACATTAAGGAGTGGCTGTCATCTTACCTTTTAATTTTAAATGAGGACAAAACTGAATGCATTGTGTTTGGGGGTACTGATTTTGGTATATCAGGTTTTGGTACAATGACTTTCAGACTGATGGTCAATAATCTTGGAGTGAAGTTTGACAGAGACTTGAAATTTAACAAATTGACACAGTAGCCAGAGCAAGTTATTTTTTAGCTACAACTTTTAGCCAAAATCAAGCCTTCTTGTAACCGTACCGACCTTGAGAAAGCTATTCATGCATTTATCAGTTCAAGACTGGACTAGTGCAATATACTTTATACTGGCATCTTCCTGTCTTCCTTCAGCTGCCTGCAACTCGTGCAAAATGCATCTTTTAACAAACCCGTCCAGACGTGAGCACATCACCCCTGTCCTTTACTCTCCCCACTGGTCTCAAGAATTGTTTTTGAAATTTTATTATCTGCTTTTAAAGCGCTTGACGGTCTTGCTCTTCCATATATATCTGAGTTGTTAACTTTACGGGACCAAAAAAGAGCTCTGAGGTCATCTGATCAGCGGCTGCTTGAAGTACCCAGGTCCAAATACAATCATTGTCCTCATTTATGGGCACCAAAAAATATTGTTTCCTTGTCTGAAAAAAATCCAAAAAAAATCAGCAAAAAAATTCCCCAAATTTCTGAAAATCTGCCAAACCTTCAGGAAGAAAATTCCAGTAATTCCTTAAAAGTTTCCCTGAAAAGTTTTATTTTAAAGACCCCCCAAATTTGGAAAGAAAATTCTTGTAAATATGTTTTAAACATGAGGGAAAAAAATGTTTCACCTGAATGATGGAGAGTTTCACTGCAATCTGCTCTGAGAAAACATTAAAACACAAAACCTCATTTATTCTGCAGCTTCAGTCTGTCTCTGGAGTTTATTTAGCTCTTTATGGAAACCAGTTTCTGTCACTAAAATAATAATAATAATAATAAAAGATGAACAGAAGTTAGCCAATATTAAAATACATACAGAGATTTTCTTTTAAATTCAATCATTTCATAAAAGTCAAAACTATCAAATGAAAAGTTGGAATAATGAGATAAAATATCAAAGTTATTAAATAGGTCAATGTTTATACTGAACAAATAAAATTTAAACTTCAGGACATTAAATAATGTAAAAATTAAAAAAGATTAAAAGAAAACAAAATGTTTTAAATGTCGATTTTGAGTTACGAAGCAGAAAAAAGGTGGAAAATTATTAGAAAAGTCTAAATTCTACCTTAAATAATTAAATAACGTCAAAGTTACGGGTAAACGAGTCAAACAAGTGACGTACCAAGGCAAATTCAGAGACTAATTATTTAAAACATTATAATAAATCCTTCCTAAGTCATAATGTGGACTCAGATAACAGATTATTTCTCTAAATTGTGTCTGATTTTCTTCTTATTTCTCATTTAACCCTCGTGTCATCCTGCAGGTCGAAACTGACCCATTTTAAAGTTTGAAAATGTGAAAAAAAAATGTTTTCACAGTGAAACGTCTGATGTCCACATTTTTGGGAAGTTTTTGGGTAGAAAAAAGAAATGTTGCAAATGTTTCTTTAAGAAGATTCACATAAAAATCAACCAAAATCCAGTGAATTTTGGTTAATTTTTTCAGAATGTTCTAAAAGAAAATAGAAGTTTCACTTATATATATGGAATCACTTTAGATATTTTTAGGATTTTTTTTTGAAGATTTTTACTCATTTTTAAAAATATTTACAAGCATTTTCTTGCCAAATTTGGGGGATTTTTTTAAAAGTAAACTTTTAAAGGAATTATTGGAATTTTCTTCCTGAAGGTTTTGCAAATTTTCAGAAATTTCAGGATTTTTTTGCTGAATTTTTGGATTTTTTTCAGACAAAGAAACAATGTTTTTGATGCCCATAAATGAGGACAACAGGAGGGTTAATCAGTGGTAACCTCCATGCGTTTGTTCAGAAGCATTCTGGAGCTGAACTGTGATTGTGTTTCCTACCAGAGCGTAGTAGGACAGCGTGGAGCCGACGTAGACGATGAGCTGGATGAAGCTGAACTTTCCCGCCTGGAAAACAATAAACGCAATAAACACATAAAACACATTAAACACAACAAACGCATTAAATACAACTTCGCTGCTGTTTTCTCATCAAGTCAATATTCTAACACATCTGTCTTTAAGAGTAGATTTTTAATGCTTACCTCTGCTGGTGGAGACCAAAACTGAGCTACAAATAGAGTGACTGTTACTTTCACTAGGGAGCCTGAAACAGACCTTGAAATAAGTGTACTCCACCCCTGATGGTAAAATAAGCAACTAAGTGGTCTGACTGATAGTGAAAGAAGGAAACTGGGGGAAAATAAAGTCTGGAGAGTGGGATGGAAACCGACTTCATCATTGTTTTTGTGCCAGGTTAGTCCCATGTATGTACTTTCATGTTATGATGTATGGGTGAATGACAGAAAAGTTTTTATGTGATTTTAGGCAGTTGTGGTTATTTTGACTTTGACCATTTTCATGCATGGAGATGCATGAAATACGGGCCGCTGAAGTTTAACGGGTTACCCCGTTAAACTTCAGCGGCCCGAATGTGCAAACGTATTTTACTAAATTGACCGAAGCTGCAAACTCGATGATAGAAACATTATACACCCATGGAAAGCTTAGATTCTCATGAATCCGCCGGTATAAACCACTTTCAGATGTGATTACCACAGCGGATAATATAAACACATTTGGCCAACAAACAGCAAATGACGTAAACAGCACAACTCACCTTTGAAGGCTCAAAACTAGTCACAGATGAAAATATTCCACAAAAAACGGTCATAATCCAAACTTGGACATCCAGACAAAACAAGCCAGTAAAATATTTTGTCCAAAACATGTCTTGAAATCAGTAAGCAATCCACAAAGGGCTAGTTGTCGTAAATGTGCACCGCTGCGCGTCCCATATTGAGTGAATGGAAACAAAATGGCGTCAAATCCCCAGTTGTCGCCACTCTGGTTATACAGGCACTCTATTTACAGCCACTTTCCACTGCCCCCCAGTGGACAAACTATGAACAAAGTTGAATTTTGTAAAAAAAAAAAATTCCCTATATATGTTTACAAAAAAATTAAAATTTGTTGACTTAAAAGGCAATCATTTTACTTTTTCGAACATATTACCTTCCTTTGTGGCCTCTATCACCTGCATCCTCACGTTTCCACATCATGCTGCACGTTGGCGTCCTAGGCGGGAACCTGCTTTGATTGGCGTGTATTTCTCGCCAATAGGAAAGCTCCGATTGACGCTCTGTCCAATCAGCGACCAGAATCAATTGGCGGGGCCCTCACTGAAGCCGGAAGCACATGCTGTGGCGCGCTGCCCCTATGTTGTTATTTACTGTGACATGTAGCCTGAAAGCCGGAGATATTTCTGCGTTTTCCGAAACTTAACGTCTGTGTAGATTATCTAAAAAATGGCGACAACGGTGGCGACGCCCGTCATCCCGACGGAGCACGACACGGACCGGTGCGGGAGCGAGGAGGAGAGCCGCGGGGCCGAGGCGGAGGAGAGCGGGCAGCCGCAGCAGACAGGCCCGGGGGCCGTGAGCCACAGCCGGCTGTCCAAACTGCCGCTGGCCCGCATCAAGGCGCTGATGAAGACCGACCCGGACGTGTCTCTGGCCAGCCAGGAGTCCGTGTTTATCATCGCTAAAGCCACGGTGAGGATTATTAACGGGTCCTGGAGCAGCATGAGCTCCAACCAGAGTGTGTGAGCTTCAGTAATGTGATGGTTTAACTTGATGTATTGTGTTCTACTTTACTGATATGTGATCAATATCTGATTTCTATCAGACCTGAACGATACTGGAGAAAATTGACATTGTAATATATTGTTTTTCAGCAATATAGACTGTGATATTGTTCCCCAGATGACTTGAATAACTCAAATTTTATAGAGAAATTCACATTTGTTAAAGTATTTGAGTAATTTGGTAAAAATATTATCTTCCAGGGGTATTTAAAAACTAAAATGAATACCTCATGTTATCAGTTCTGTTATCCAGAGCTCATAAATGTCTATATTTTTTATATTCCTCGCCTCCATTAGCCATGTGACATTCACTTTAAGTGACTTTAACAATAAATTGCTCATAGAACTGACATTTATTGAGCTGATTAAAGCTAAGAGAACTGTTGCATTTGAGGGCAAGTTATTGAGTCATACAGCTAAATAAATACAGCAGCTTTCCACCTGCAAGTTCAAGTTTATGTCTAAAGTTCTTCACCACATCGTGTGTTGGTATTCAGATCTGACGTCTCACATCGAGGCTCCAAAGCATTTTTTTCAACCCTGCTGAGATCTTCTCACTTGTAGGATCATCAGGGAAGAAAATGCGGTGAATAACACTGACATTTCAGTTGCTAGTCTTCATAAATAAAGTGCACTTTAAGACTTAAGTAGAGCTCCATTGTCTGGATGAATGAAATATTCACCGTAGCTGCATAACATTTCACTTATGACAGCCTAGTTTCAATTTGTGCCTTATGTTGTTCAGAAAGAAAAATGGGTGCATGCCTGTATTAAATAAAATGTAAAGCAACTTATGCTTTCAAAACCATCTTCGGTTGCTAAAATGTTTAGAACGTTCCTTATAACTCTGGCAAAAGGGTCCAAAGTGGTGCATTTAGATCTGGCTTTGTGCTGCTGATTAAAATGGTCAAACAACCAACAACGTATGTGTTTTTGCTCAGCGTCATCCTTTCTGCAGCTGAATTATTTTCATACAACTCATGTTCTTGCAACCAAATCTTCCTTTTCACTCCTGTTCTCCTCGCTCATTCTGCTCTGCACATGTGGAGCCTGTATGTCAACAAACTCAGTGTCCTGTGAAAGCTAAGTTTAAAAAAAGAAAAAAAAAAATGAGAACCCGTAAATTGGAGTAAATGATGATCTGTCAGATAGGCTTGTCGTGCAAATTAGTCACAGAAAAGGAGATTTATGCAAGTTTTCTTTTAATTTCGAGCAGAAAAAATGTTGTAATATGATGTGTTTGAGGTCATTTGCTTTATTTCACATTTGGCAACCACGATGTCGATGCTTAAATTAAAGATGGTCCCGCCCTAATTTCCATCAAGTAAACCAGTCACCACCAAAACTACTGTTAACATTCATCCAGAAATGCTTTACTATAAATAAATAACTAATTTCTTTGTGATACAAGCAACATGTTGAAGTTCTGACGTCTAACTCTATAAATTTTGAACTAAAATAGTAAAGTTGACCTCAATAGATAAGTCAGGTCACTGGGTGAATTTTTTTAAGCCCCTTTTTAAATCGGTGACAACAGAAATAGAAGTTAAGAACATGAAATAAACTGTGCAAAATCAGGTCCCTTTTCTGTTGGATAAATTTCTGGGAATTTATCAGTTATTCCTGTTTGTTAAAAATCTTCTAGTTTCTGAGTTAGTTTTGTGTTTTAAATTGTGTTTTTCTTTCCTTCCAGGAATTGTTTGTTGAGATGATTGCCAAAGATGCTCTGGTCTACGCTCAGCAAGGGAAGAGGAAAACGTTGCAAAGAAAAGATTTGGGTGAGTGATGTGAGCATATTTTTAATGGCATTTGCAAATACGTACAGAACTGTTGTGACTTTGGTCTGCTCTGTAGGACTGTAGGACTGACAATTTGACAAAAATGTGATTAATTGCGATGAATTAATCACAAAGCCTGTAATTAATTAGATCATTTTTTCAATTGTGTCCCACCACTACAGCAAATATTAATTATTCACACTAGTTTGTTTGATTATATTGGTGCGGTGGTGAAAACATTTACCCCTCCTCTTCTGTTTTGCCTCCACAGACAACGCAATAGAGGCCATAGATGAGTTTGCATTTCTCGAAGGTAAGCCTCGCAAAGACGACAAAACGTTCTTCAAGATCCTCGGCATCGTCATTAAATAAATCTAGCTCTGCAACTTATTACATATCTTAGAATGCAATAACTTAGCTATGCAACTTATTACATTCTTTCTTTTCTAAACTGCTATCCATTATGTTTTTAATGTGACCAACATCCAGTTCTGTGTACAACAAAAGGAGACATAACGTTTAGCTTTCTGGTGCACATATGTACATGTTTGATAGGCCTTTTTGGCTGCAGTTTGCACCAGAACATGTTGTACTAATTCTGAGCTTTCTCTGCAGGCACACTGGATTAAAGACAGCTTCAGGAGACCAGTCGGAGCGCGGTGAATATCCAGAAAGCATCCGAGAAGCTTTCCATTACAGGAGCACAGTTTTTTTTGTCAGAAACCTTGTGGTACTTTTCTAAGCCGAACTCTCAGATTGGATGTTTATAAATGCTTTTATACAACAAACTCTTAAGATTTTTCATGCTTAATTTTGAAGACATTGATGGTAATGTGTACATTTTCCTGTAAATATGTGTGAAATACTACTGGACGATGAAATAAATGTACGTTTTAAGCAACTGGTTTGTGTTTACCTTCGCTACTAAATTTGCAAAACAAATGCTGTCATATCTGATCGCTAGGACTTGAAGTATTTCATTCAGCAGTGTTTTCCAGAGCCTTCAGGCCCAGAATAATAATTATTTTCCCTCGCTGCCCTGACAACCTTGTTAGAAAGTCGTTTTCTCACCTGAACCAAAGAGTGTTTTTGGTCCGTTCTGTTTTCATTTTGTTCAGTTTAATGCCTTGCCTCACCTCCACCCTCTGAGTAAATAATCTGGAGTTATATGGAAGTGGGAACCAGAGGGATGTTTTGCTAGCCGAACCAAACCAAACTTCAGTCAGGAAGGACCTTATCATGCATCTCATTTCATAAATATTATTGACTGATCACAGCATTGCATCATTTATTGAACAGTATCTGTATTAAGATTAATGTGGAAAAAATAGCAATAAGAAGGAGTCAAGAATGATAAAACACCCACTTTTGGGGAAACTTCATTGTACTGGTAGCTTCTTTGTGTTGTCCAGGTGCATCATTTTTATCATACTGGGCCAAAGTGGGCCAAACTGCTGTCCAAGGTGCTGATCTGGGGATATCAGGGACGTGGGAGCTGTCCAGGGTGCTGCGCCTGTCAACACATTTCAAGGATTTCCTCCCTTTGCTAAAGATCATCGGAGAAAATCTTAACCGATTGAATTTTCTGGGTTGTCCTGATTTTACGAAAGGAAAATTGACAATAAATGTTTTTTTTTAATGCGTTTCAGGTCAACAGAAGTGTATGTTTTATGTATTTGTGTTATCTCAGGAGTGGCATAGAGCAGAAATACTGGAATAGTGATCCCCACAGAGAAATTCTGCTGTTTTAGTAGCAAGCAGAAGGCATAACGTGGCCACAAAAACAACATATATATAAATGAATAAGTAAGGGAAGAGAGAAATAAGAATGCACCAAACTACGTATAAAATTTACTACGATTTAAACGGTACTTAAGTGGAAAAAATGCCAAATATGCAAATAAACTGCTGTCTAAATATACAGTCACGTGAGGAAATAAAAATATCCTGTAAGCAGTCGGTTTATTATTAGAATTTGCTACCAGATATGCCAACTGGAGCAAAATTCAGTGACGTGAGCCGCAAACGATTAAAGATTTAACAATTTTATAGTCATATACTCAGCAGAAACACAGCGGTTACATTGAGTCATGACGTTCTTATTTTTCAGGTTCCCATAACACAAGTGAAACAACAAATAAGATAAAAAGAAATTTAAAAACATCAGAAATAAATTAAGAAAATCAATACAATTGTTGGCATGTTTGTCCTGGTTTTCTTGAAGGGAAACCTGTCAGAATTCCCAAAAGTCTCCAATAAATATCCTAAATCCAATCTCTCCTTGTGAAACTTCGGCTGATCTGCTGGGAAAAAGGAAAAAAAAAGAATCTTTGTTTTTTTTTTTTTTTTTTTGTGAATCGGCATTCTCTCTATCCGGATAAATGTGGTTTAATGTCACTCTTCAGTTTGGTCAGAACTGTAAACAGACCGCATGGTAAATGAAAGTTAGCATTTAGCTAAAATGTTCTCAGTATATACTTTTTCTTTTTTAACAAAAAATATAAGGTGTTAAGCAGCTTTTAACACCATGCACTGCACAATAAGGAGTTTAAAATCAAGAATTTACATTGGAATTAATAAAATCTTGTCTTAACTGTGCAGCACAAAAGCAAATATAAGAATATTAATCATTTTAAAGTTATTAAAATGTTTGTTGGTGTAATTTTGTTATTGCAGAACTGTGTCTGTTGTTTCTACACTTTTCTGATTTCTTGTTCATTTTAAGTTTGCACTAATAACTGCGATAAACTGCTTTTGTCCAAATCAATGTTTTTTTGGGCTCTATTTTGAAGCTAAAAAAGCCACAACTGATATTAAATGACTTTTTTTTTGTATTTTTTGTTTTCACTAACAGCAAATCCTAGGAAAAAGTAATCAGACTCCTAATGCTCCATTGTCCAGCTGCAGTAGAACATTCTGGACATGTTCACTGTCCAACACGAGCCAGTGGTGAAATGTTGAAGGTCAGATTTCTTGCTCAACAGGATGACACTGAGAAAAAAAATCACACAGCTTCGAGTCTGCATCAGGAATGTATCCGAGTCTCTCCAGACCTGAGATGTGTGTTGTTCTTCCTGGCAGCATTCGTTAAACACATCCACAGTGTCCAGTTTCACACTCTAGGCCCGGCTGAGAGACCCTTTGAGTTTTTGTAGTGGGGATTTTCAAAATAAATGCCTGAGTGTGTTTAAGCTGATTTTCTGGGTTTAGTGTTTCGGGGGGTAATGAAACAGAGCTGTGAGAAGCCCAGATGTTTGGTTCCAGAGGAGAACCAGTCAACTCCCTGCAGAGGAATGCCTGACTGGCACAGGGGAACACGCAGTACTCCTTTCTAATAAAATATAATCACATGTTGAATGGTTGGACATCATTTTATTTCCACAGTCAATAAAGACATTCCATTAAGGAAATCTCATGTGAAAAGAAAATGCAGAGCTTTCCCTTGTTCAGAGCAGAACATGAACCCTGAATCTGGTTCTCCTTTATACTCACAAGGGGAAAAAGAATTCCACGCTGAGAGAGGAAGCTTTGATCCTGTGGCTTTGGACTGAAATCGTAATTTTACTGTCCAAAGAACAAATTAGACTGGCATTTTTATAATCATCAGATATCGAATGAAATATAACAAGCTCTGCGTTTCAGTTTGATGTTAAAGGAAAAGTTTGACATTTGAATAATGGGTTGATTTGATCTCTGGCTGATTTAGATAAGAAGAGATCTGTGTAGATTCTTAGTCACACAGTTCATAGTAATCGTAAGTCAGTAGAAGACAAGCAGGCTTCTCTTATTGGTTCTTCAAGATGTTTTATCTCTCATCTAAAAAGCTTCTACAGCTGTTGCTGACTGATGGAAGAGTCACATACACAGTGTATATGGACATAGAATGTAGTACTGTCGTAGATCCCACCATCTATCATGTACCTATAATGTTGTAGATCTCCACCATTTATCATGTACTTATAATACAGTAGCATTACAGAACCCACCACTTACTAGGGACATATACCACAGTAGTGCCATTGATCAGGTACTTAATATGCAGTTGTGTTTCAGTCCCCACCGTTTATTCAGTACTAATAACACAACAGTATCGTGGACCTCACCACTTATCATTGTCATATATTGTGCAGTAGATCCCTCGCATTTATCAAGTACATGTAATGCAGCAGTGTCATAGACCTCAACTACGAATCTGGTACTTACAACATAGTTCTGTAGGCCCCACCATTTATAAGGTACTTAGAGTGCAGTACTGTTAGACCTATACCTTTCTCCTGGTACTTATAACGCAGTAGTTTCATAGGCTTCACCACTTATCAGGTAAATACAACATAGTAGTGTCACAAATCCCATCATTTATCTTGTACTTAGAATGCCGTACTATCACAGGCCTACCACTTATCAGGTACTTAAAATGCAGTACTGTCATAGACCCCAACACTTATGCAGTTGTGTTGTTGACCCCAACCACATATCTGGTACTCAGAGCACAGTTCTGTCATAGACTCCCATTATTTATCAGGTACTTAGAACACAGCAATACCATGGATCCCACCACTTATCAGGTACTTGCAATGCAGTACTTTCTTAGTCTTCACCACTTATCATGTAATTAGAACACAATACTATGATAGACCCTCATAATTTATCTGGTACTTAAAATGCAGTAATATCATAGTCTCCAACAGTTATTAGGTACTTAATATGCAGTCATGTTGTTGACCTCCACCACTTGTAAGGTACTTATCACACAGTAGCATCTTAGACCCCGCTACTTATCAGGTACCTACAACCTAGTACTGACATCTCTCCCCAGAAAAAGTTCACCACTATTAACACCTTCAGTCATCCCTGACCTGAGTTTTGAGTCATCGATGAGCCATTAACTTGTGATTTGAGACAATATCTATCTGAGAACCCCATCAGTTCATTAGAAAGAAAGAAGTCTTTGTATCGTGGGGGGCATGTTTTCAAGAAACAAAAAGAGAAGTCTAGATGCATTCCACTGAAGCACTTAGTATCACAATGACCTCAATGACCGATAATCTGCACCGATATCTTTGTATCTAAATCAGCAAGAACGCAAATAAGTCCATTTCTGAAATAGTTAAACCAGGTACTGATAAGTATTGGGTGTCGATGTATCATGTACATATAATGCAGTCTTGAGATCTCTTCCCAGAAAGAAGGTCAGACCATCATTAATATCAGAAACCATCTCTGACCTGGAAGTTTCACAACCATTCACACCTCGAGACATACGAGTTTTGGGCCACTAGGAGGCATTAATACAATATACATTTGGGACTCCCATCAGTCAGAATAGAAGGAACCTGAATAAAAGGGGGAAGCGTATTCGTGAATCAAAAAAAGGAGTCCAGCAGCTTTCTACTGGAGTTTTTAGGCTAGATATGGAGATAAATAGCACTCCTATTCTGTATCCACTAACGTTAGCTAAATAGGACTACACACACTTAAGGCTGCTGGAACAACATCTGGTTTGCAACTGTTTGGTTACACTTGGCTGAAAGACAACATAAGATTTATTTATTTATTAGACAACACCATGCGTGTGGGAATAAGGATTTTGATACCTAATTTTATGACGTTTTATCCAGTAGTTTCATTTTAACTAGATGATTATGGTGGTGCTTGAAAGTCAGGAAATTGGGAAAAAAAGTCATTTGCACAACATCTTAATCCATCATTGTCTAAATTATCAGTTTAATAAATCCTAAATAAAGATCAACAACCTCCACTGATAGAATAAATGACTATAAGACTCAAGCTAAATGTCACTAATTAGCATACCAGTAGGAAGAAGTATTCCTTAACATGGAAGCAGAAGAATGCAAAGAATTTATTGCCGGATTAATGTCTTTAGCACAGGAAATAGCAAAAAAATAAATTTAAAAAAGCCCTGCATGATTCTGTATTCAGAGCTGCATTGCACGCAGCTTGTTTCATGGACCTCCCCGTTCGCCTTCTTTCAAAGATTATATCAAGTATTTGCCCCCTGCATTTTATCCCCCAGAAATCCTCCATCATCTCCTGGAGGCCATAGCATCCCTCCATACGAAGAGGAAGGCATTACCTGGTCAGTGCCTCCATTCACAGCCTGCTTTCTTACATGTTTCTGGTTCTGCACACCTTGACAGGAGATATTTTAATCACTGCAGAGATATGCACAAAATGTCTCCGTCTCACCAGCAGGCCTGTAGTCATGTGGAAGGTATGTTTTTGCAGCTGAGATTCCAACCTGATTTCTTGGGTCAAATTCTTGAGTTTAACCACACCCCCATCGCTCTCTCTCACACACACACACACTGATATACACATTTTTACCCCAACCTCACCCCTCAGTGCTCAGCCTGCATATTTTCATATCCAGGGATCCATAAGGGACATAATGTTGCCTTGTTGTCTGAATTTTTCCACTAAGAGTTTCAGGAGCCAAAGGGATAATTTGTTCAATGTTAAGATCTGTTGAACCACAGGAACTTTTGCAGGATCGTATTGATGTAACCCCATGAAATGTGTCCATTGCATGTCCCACATTAGTGTCTAAAGCAATATTTCCTTGCATGAGAGGCGACTCGTGGTTCCAGTCCTGCCCTGCCAATGCACTTTTTTTTTTTGTTTTTTTGCAAAGAACAGTATGTCCAGAGCATTTAGGGTAATGAATTGTGACGTGTTGTTTGAATTTATATGTTTAATTTATGTAATAATGAGAAGAAAGTACTACTTTCCCCGTCATATTATCTGCAAGTTTTACTGAGTGCCATAGCCGAACATAAATAACAAGGCAGCATGTCAGTAGAGGCCTTTTCATCTATCTAAACCATCGGCTATAAATGTCACACTTTGGTGTCAATCCAACAGGAATAACTTGAGGGAAGATACAAGTTTCTCCACAGTCCAGCAGCTGCCTCAGTAGATCAGAACACAAGACGTGCTACATTTTTTATTGGCATTTAAGAATCCAGATGGACAAAATCCTAAAGTTTGCCTTTAAAGTTTCAGTTTGAGAAGACTTTTGAACGAACTCTGAAGCTGTTGCAGAATAACTACAGGTACTGACGCACACAAAACCAGAAACAATTATTACCATTTGTGTATCAAACATTGGATGGTGCAGACTAAGAAATGAAACATTCAGATCTGTATCTGGTCTATAGACATTTTTTATTGTGTTCTTTAAAGAGATGTTTATCATTTCTTGAAAAATGCAAAAAAAAAAAAAGAGGTACTGTGTTTTTTTCATGATAACAACTTAATACTTGGATGAAGGGTTATTTCAAAGTTTCAAGGTGGTGGAAATGTGGTCCATTGCACCTTTAATTACCTTAAACATGGATGTACTGGAGTTCAATTCTTCCTCACTGCAGCAGAGAAAAGCACTGCAGGTGAGCAAAAACAAACAAAAAATCAATGGAAATGTTGCTCTTCAGAGAGATTTTAATAAATGAAGACAGAAATGTTGATCTGTATCATGGCTGCAAAATAAAAAGGATTTGAGGTTCCTGCTACCTCACCTAATTTTCTGAAGTAAATTCAATGAGATCAATAAAATCAAGTTTTACTTTGCTAACCGGTCCAGTCAGAATCATTCAGACAACACAGAATCACACAACTAAGGTGACTGGAATTTAAAAATTGACAGGAAACCTTTGAAACAAGTGAATGCTCCAATAATGTGATGGAAACCAGGATATTTTTCATGCACTTCAGCTGTTTTATTGTGTAACTTTTGGAGGTTATAAAACAGATTTTAACAATCAGTTATTAATGATGAATTACGTTATATAATGTAATTTAACCAATTAAGATTACTTTATCCAATAAGGCAGAAGATGAGGATTGTCTGAAAATGTATTAGAAACCAGCTGTAGTACCTGGTTGTTCCACCAGGTGGAGCAGATTGCTTTTCAGTGATATAGAAGACTGCAGCTTGTTAGTTCTGTTTAATGCTGTGTGACTACAAGCAGTGAATTTGCTAATATTCTTATCCAGTTTGTTATTTCAGTTTTGTTTGAATTCTGATTGCCGTGGATGGGAGAAGTGGTTTGCATCTCCAAGAGAACTGTGGGAGTTTTTGCTAGCAAAGGGACACCATGGCAGAGACTTCTGTAGCGATTAATGACCACCATGTTTCATTCTCTTCAGTTTTAATGTTTTTACAGCTCAAGATATCAGAAGTTTGTTGGTTTTACTCGTCGTTTTTAGTTGTTTCAGCTGGGAGTTATGTTTGTACGGCTTAAAATATTTTACTGTTATCACTAAAAAAATACAAAAAAAACACTTGATTAATATATAAAGTTGGTCGGGCTGTTTTGTTAGCTTCACCTTAGTCACCCCAACCATTTATTCTGACTTTAAGCAAATCAGATATGTGTGCAAATAGCTGAAATTCCTCAGCTTGCCTGATTCAAGGTTTTAAGGCAGCCAGGTCAGAAATTCTCTGAAGCTGAACACACTTCATTTTTACAGTGAAAGAACATGGGAATGAGCAGCACTCCAAGCGAAAAGTTACACAATCAGAGCTATTCAAACATCTCCTGGCTGCAGTAAGTGTGATAGCAGCAACACTTTAACTCCCTGGATGGTGCAGTCCCTTCATTATCATAAATGTGTAGAAGAGGTCTACTATTAGACAGGAACACGACCGTCTATTTTCTTATTAATGAGAATGACAGCTGATTTGTTAATTATCCAGCCAGCTTAAACAGTTTGACTTTGCAATGTGGCAGCATTTGTGTATCTGTCATGATTAGGTCTTTTATTAATCATTTAATACACTGTTTTTGGCCACATAATCCCTCTTTGACATCTGTGTTTGTCATTTTTTCTCCACCACAAGGTCGGTTCAAAGGAATATCTTACTGAAACAGATGCAGGCCCACATCAATTTCTCTGGTTTCTGTCTATATAATGAGCTCCTGATGCTGTTTTCTGTTGAAGCCTCTGTAATGGATGTAGATGGTTGACTCTCAAATAGCGCCTTCAGCTTATTCTTGTGGTGTTATCGAAACAAAACAACAGTTTTACTGTGATTTATGGGCCGGCAGGGAGAGGCTGCAGAGACCCATTTAGGACAGATTTTTCAAACATCTGAATCACTTTATTAGCCAAGTATATGGCATTTACTTCTGGCATTGGTGTGTTATTATGAAGAGAGCCATAAAAATGAAATTACAACAAGAAAAAATATTGACTGCAATCAGACAAAGCCCTCAGACTGGTTTCATGTTGTGGCCAGAGTTTGGAGTTTATGCTGTAAATGAGAGACATGAATACAGGGACCCAACAAAAGAATGTAAGATTTGTTTATTGTTGGAAAAAAAACATCTGCATTGGTTATTGCAAGATATTTGTGACACATGCTTTAAAACAAACTAGATACAGTGGCGTATCATCAGCGTGGAAAATGATCCTTGCATTTACAGTTACTTGAACTGTGAGGAGCATAAAAAGTGAGAAAAACAAGAGGCCAAGGGCAAATCTTTGTGGAACCCATTTAAAATAAACTAATAATGCAACATTAAGCAAACTTCATGCCTAGAGTGTCACCATTTTTAGGACATTTAAAAACAGCAAAACTATTATGTTCAAAAAGAAGTGTGCAATCCATGAAATACAATACAAGGCATGAAGTCAACAGTTTTATTATGATTCATGGGATGATAGGGAAATGCTGCAAAGACCTATTAAGGACATTTTTTTCAAACATCTGAATCACTTTATTAGGCAAATATATGACTTTTACTTGATGACACTGGTGTGTTGCTATGAATCGAGCCATAAAAATGAAATTGCAACAACAAAATATTGACGGGAATCAAATAAAACCTTCAGACTGGTTTCATGCTGTGAGATATTTGTGACACATGCTTTAAAACAAACTTGATTTTGAGCCTAAAATCTACCATATACAGTGGTTTATCATCAGCGTAGAACATTAACATTGCATTTACAGTTACCTAAACCACAAGGAGCCAAAAACAAAAACGAGAAAAACAAGAGGCCAAGGGCAAGTCCTTTAGGAACACAAAATTGAATAACTAACTCAATATTTTGCAAACTTTATGCCTATAGACATGAATACAGGGGCCAAATAAAAGAATGTATGATTTTTTTGTTGTTGGAAAAACATCTGTATTGTTTGTTGCGAGATAGTTGTGACACGTGCTTTAACACAAACTTTGTTTTGAGCCTAAAATCTACCATATAGAGTGGTGTATCATCAGCATAGAATGTTAACCTTGCATTGCATTTACAGTTACCTGAAGAGCATAAAAACTGAGAAAAACAAGAGACCAAGAAGCCATCCTTGTGGAACCCCTTTAAAAATGAGCAAATAAAGCAACATTAAATGAACTTTATGCTTTTAGTGTAACATTGTTTATGTAACTATAAAGACAATATGTGGAAAAACAAATCTACAACCCACAAAATGCAAGGCATGAAATCAAGAGAAAAGAAAACAAATGTTTCACAAGAACTGTTGGCTTATCTGAGACTTTTTGCAGGTGGTGCTTCCAAAATCTGTAACAACAAAAGCTCAATTGTAGTTCACTTTTAATGGTACAAGAAAAACATGTACGATACCGGTAAATACCTACAGCAGATGTTTTGAAACCATGATTCATTTATGCATGTTGACATTCGGGGTTAAGCCGATTTAATGAATGCAGTTTATCATAGTTTCTAGGTGTGTTTGGCATTTTGTCTGGAATCTCACAGAGAACATAACTCTGCTGCAAAACTGATTCAGATGCACAAGTCAGACACACCTACAGTTCACCGAGAGTTTCCACAACTACATTACACAGCTGCAAACCGCACTTAATTGAAGATTATTTTTGTTTTAGAAAATATATTTTGTGTCAAATAACTGGACCGATCATGAGAGCACAGTACATGTGAAAGCCACATGGGGATTCCTTCTTAGCTCCTTTGATCTGGTAGAAAAATGCAACCAAAGACGAGAAAAGTAACAGGACGAAAGGAGGAATTTTAAAGCCTCAAATGAGACAAATGAGGCTTGGCATCCTGAGCGAGGAGACAAGGAGGGAGAAATGAGTGAGAGGTGAGATGAATGTGAAAGAAAACGAGGGAGGGGAGTTTAGTTGAGCGTGAGAATGGCTGAAAATGGATAAACAGAGGAGGGGGTGGGAGGGGAAGACGGTAAGACAGAAAAAGAGAGGTGGTGAAAGTGAGTGAGTGAGAGATGGGCAGGGAGGTATAAAGAGAGGGAGGGAGTCATATAAGAGAGGCAGCCATAGAGGGAGAGGTGACAGAGTAGATTATCCTCCTCTCTGCCAGCCTCATCATGTTCATGCTGCAGATGTTGACTGTTATCTCTCTGACTGTTATCTTCCTGGCATCTGTAGAAGGTAGGACACATCCATACTTTCCATATATGTGAGTGTGTGTGTGTTGCATGGCTTTGCATGCACTCTGCAGGTGGACAGGGTAGCAAAAAGAGAGAGAGCGAGGGGGGGGAGCGATGGCGAAAACAGAAAAGGGAAAGAAGAAGGGAAAGAGGGGATAGCAGCAGTAGCAGCAGCAGCAGGAACAGAGGGAGGGAGGCATGGATGTAAACAGAGAGGGCAGCAGGACGAGCATCTGAAATCACAAGCAACTGTGTCAGGGCTGCGTGATGGTGTCGTCTGTTTTCTCAGAGGTAGTGGGAGCGCTGGAAGTGCGCTGAGGATGGATTCAAAATCATGTGTGGCACAACAAAGCCAGCACTGTCCTATTTTGTGGCTCTGATTGCTCCTGCTGCTTCACATCACACTTTAATTTGTTTACAGATTTGCTTTGGATGGAGAGACGTCGCGGCGAAAACCCTGCACACAAACAAACACACACACCACTCCTCTCACTTTCTCTCGTTTCACTGGCATGGCAGCATGTTTCTCAGCACAACGGGATGCCATTGTAATTCCTCTGGCATTCTAGTGTGTATATGTGCGTCCATATCCGAGCATGTGTATGTGTAACTAGAGAGCATGTGCACGTTCTGCAGAACAGATAATCTTTATTTTCTGTCTGCAAGAGCTCCCAAAACACTCAGTCTTTGCACAAAGCAGAATATTGACTTGCAGGGTTTGAAAATGATGATTAATGCACTAAATATGGATCCAAAATGTTTCTGTTGCTCTAATGTTGTGCATTAATGTGCAAAACTTTTGCAGCTGCTGTGATGTTGCTTTAGTGTTGTTCTCACTGCAGACAGAATATCAGAATATTGACTTTGCAAGGTTTAAAAAAAATAATTACATGCACTCCATATGAATGCAAAATGTTTCTGTTAATGAGGTTATTTCTGATGATGTGCAATAATGTGCAAACCTTTAGCAGGTGGTATGATTTTTGCTTTAGTCCTGCTCTCACCTCAGAAGGAATATCAGAAAATTGACTTAGCAGGGTTTGAAAATGATCATGAAATGCACTAAATATTAATCAGAAACGTTTCTGTTGCTCTAATAATGTGCAGCTGGTATGATTTTGCTTAGTCCTGTTCTCACTTCAGAAAAAGTATCAGCATGTTGACTTTACAAGGTTGAAAAATGATCAGGAAATGCACTCAGAAGTGTTTCTGTTGCTCTAATAATGTAGAATAACATGTAAAAGTTTGGCAGCTGTCATGATATTTCTTCATTCCTGCTCTCACTTCAGAATAAATATCATGATTATTGACTTTTAAGAGTTTAAGTAAGACATTTACATGCACTAAATATGAATCAAAAATGTTTCTGTTGCTCTAATACAGGACAATAATGTGCAAAACCTTTGCAGCTGTATGATTTTGTTTTAGTTCTGCTGAGATCTTCTTCAGAAGGAATATGAGCATCTTGACTTTGCAAGGTTTAAAAATGATCATGAAATACAGTAAATATGAACAGAAAATGATGTAGCTCTATCAATGTGCAAGACCTTTGCAGCTGGTATGACGTTGCAGCTTCAGTCCTGTTCTCACTTGAAAGACTCACTCTGGTGTGGCCTCACAAAGTAAAATATAATCAAAAGTGTGAAACAGAAAGCAATAAGCCAACATGATTAACTGAATCTGACACCAGGAAACGTAAGCGTGCTTTCCCTCGGCTCACTCTTTTTTCCCCCCGTTTGTCTCTTTTGTTTCCCCAGCTAAAGGCGTGCAGATGCAGAGGGATGTCCAGTGCTGCATGCTGTACTCCCACGGCAAGGTGCGTACCAAAGACGTGTTGCGGTTTGAGGTGCAGACGGAGGGGCCCGACTGCAGTATACAAGCCATCATGCAAGTATTTCAGCTATCCACTCCTGGAGCTAAAGAGCACAAAGCAATCTGCAGGCATGGAAAATATGCCTCTCGTTAGAGGAGGGCAGAGCTGGGGCTGAGAGGCATTGTCATCTTTCCAGGTCATGTTGTTATGGCAGGCCTCGGAGCTGTAATTGCCAGGGAAGTAAGAAAGGAAATATGTGGGAATAACAAGCCATCTGAAAATACCTTCCGAGCCAGCTGAGCCCTGCCGCAGCCAGTCAGTCAGAACAGCAGGGTTTAGTTAAGTAAACTACATTGTGATACCTATTGTTTCCAGCAGGTCGGAGAAATCTGATGTAGCAGGGGAATGGAGAGCTAACAAAAACATGGCATTCTTATTCAGTGGATACAAGAGTTGCTTTTGGTCCTCTCTGCGGATTTCTGTCAACTTTCCTCCCTCAGTTTGTTCTTCTTTATGCCAGGAAAAACATTGTCAGCTCTCATCACCTGCTCCTTGCAATTTGGGCCAAACTCTCTGCAACGTCTGACACACATCTTTGCTGTCCAACATCTTATTCCTGAATCAGGTTTTCTTTCTTGTGCTTCTATAGATGAGGAGGATTAAAATTTGGAGTTTTCTTCCTTTTCCTTCAGCAGAACGTTTTACTTTAATCCTGTGTCATGTTAAAAGAATTCCGTTGGTTTCTCGTAGTCTTTACACGAAGAAGGCGGTGAAATGTGCCGACCCCAGAGACCGGAAGGTGAAAAGGTTGCTGAGGAAGCTCCTCCAGAGACAGAGAACCAAGGGCCACCGAACCATGTGGCTGCTTCCTCATGACAACCTGCCTGTCATGTCAGAGGTCAGACACAAACTGCTGCAGTTACAGGACTTTCAATTCAAAAGTACACCATAAAATCCATTGGGTCGGCTTGTATCACTCAGAATTGCACGACTATACAAAGGGATCTCCATGCCAGTTCTCCTGAGACATTAAAGGTCCCATACTTTGCCCCTTTCCAGAAAATTAATGAAAGTCTCACATATTTCTAGAATGTGTCTTTCATTTTTTCAGCTCAAATTAGTGCAAAAAAGGTTCATTTTACTATAATCACAACTACTTTTTAAGTCATTTTCTAAACGGAATGTTCCAGTGTCTTTAGCTTTAAATGCTGCTGCTGTTCACATCCCAATTAGGAAGATAACTCTCTGCATTTTCAGTTTCTTAGATGCTAGGAGTGCATGAAGACTCTTGTGTTCATTCTTGCAGCCAAAAGTAGAACATTTGATGTGCTTTACTTGTGGCTAGAATAGAGCAAATCTTAATTGTAGTTGTTAAACAACAATGCAGGGCAGCTTGGAAGCTTTCTGGTTTAGCAGCATTTAAGAAAAGAGCACAAAATCATTTTCCAAAAATAAAATGATTGCAAAAATGGCTCATTTTACTATATTCACCACTGATTTTAGCCCTCTTCTCAGTGGACTATTTCAGACCTTTAGTTTTAAATGCCCCTGCTGGTTACGCCCCCTTCAGGAAGGAGACTCTCTCTGCTTTTTCAGTTCCTCAGATGCTAGGAGTGCATGAAGACTCTTGTGTTCACTCTTGCAGCCAAGAACAGAGCATTTATTGGGTTTTGCTTGTGACTGAGATATTTTAAGAATAGAATAGGTCTTTATTGTCATCGTTTAAAAAAAAAAAAGGCAGTTTAGCAGCTCTTTGGGTTAGTAGCATATAACAAGAGAACACAAAGGCAGTAGAAAATAAAAATTAAATAAACTAGAATAAAATAAAATTTTATTAAGTTAAATTAAGTGAAAATTGAATTACCTTAAAATAAATTAGAGTGAAATAAAAAAATACAAAATGTAAATATAATTGACTGTGCAAGAATAAGATTGTACTGTATATGTTAAAATAAAAGAGCAGGTTACTGCGCATGAAATAAAACACCTGGAAGCAGTGAAGGAGCAGGATTCTTCAAAGTTGGAACAACTATTGTTTACTTAACCTGAACGTAAAAAGTTGTAAGAGCTTGAAGGATTGCAGATGTTTAAAACAACCACAAAACATCATAAAAGTGGATTTTGACCATATGGGACCTTAATTTTTTTCTTCTCTTGTTATTAGGACAAGAAAGACAACTGGGCGGTTCTCAACGTGGAGTGATGGAGCGCCGTCAAGTTTGGAGGAAAACTCGTAGTCATAAGTAAGACTGAACTGAACACACAGATAGCACGTCTAGATATCCTTCTTTAAATGTTTAATCCAGTGTTTTTCAAATTCTTCTTCCTTTTCTCCAGGCCAAGTAAACTTTCAGCAACTCGTCTTCGTTACGTGGCGACGTTGGCTGATTCTCCAGTCATCTTGTGTCTCCTTCTATCTACACTATCAGATCTGGGCAGCAATACGTATTTAACTGGCTTTAGATATTTAAACATGAACCGCGCTTCAAATACTCCCAACATGTGGCGTCTCAACAGAGGAGTGGTATTTGTAAGATAAGTTGCATTGATTTTTATTTTCTTCTCTTTTTTTAATGGCTTGTACTGTTATTTGCCAGAGTCTGCCTGAAAGTGTCTCCCTCTACAACTACTACTTAACTACTCGATGTGAGATCAGTGCAGCAGCTGCAATGAAACGAGCAGTGATATTAATATTGTAAATCAGCAAAAGTGCATATTGTGACGTGTATACCTTCGATGTGTAACGACACTTCACACAGTAAAGTAAATGGGGTTTGTCACAGTAAACTTCAGGTGCAGGATAATCCAGATTTCAGTTGGAAGAAGGTTTTCAGGCTTTCAGACTGTTTGTAAAATAAAAAAAAGTAATCAGAGAGAAGATTTCATGCATAAATATCAAATGTTCCCTGATCTTTTGTCCACTTTCTATATTGACTGTTTGTAAACTCTGTGTGAAACCCGACTCAATCCTTTAAAATTAGGCCCTCAGGCATCAACGAGAGATTTAAATATCTATTTGCAGTTTACATTTGTGTTTTTTTTACCGATGGTGTGTCACTAAACTATGCCAAAGTATTCATGATTCAGTTCATCACATGGCCAGGCTGTTAAAACTTAGAGGGCTCTAACGTGTGTGCAGCACACAAGCATTGTGTTGTAGAGGAATGCACTGTATGTTAAAACACAGTAACTCAAGTGAACTATTTTATAAATTAATCTGAAATGAAAGCGCTTCAGTGTCTTTTTCTGAGTTCCGTGTGTGCGTGGATGAAGCCTAGTAAGGTCTCTGATCCCCTGACCTTTCCTTTCACGACGCATTGTGGTTGATATTTTTTGTTTCAGTGAAATATTTCAACACTAATTAGATGGATTACCGTGAATTTGACAAATCTAAAGATGATAAGAGTGTATTTTGTGATAAGTACCAGCTGGTGTGACCTGAAAACACCAAAACTCTCCTGCTCACCACTGGATTTCACTGCACATTTATGAGCAGATCACAAATACACCTCGAATCTTGAAGGAATCTTGAATCAGTCCAGATATTCATTACGCAAAGACGATTGGATGTAATAACATCTGTGCACCATCATTTGCTTTTTCAATTTTGTGTAAATATGTTTCAAGCTAATTAGTGTGCCATCAGCTGCAACAGCTTCATGCTAACACGCCAAACTGTAATGATGACCGTAGTAAACATTAAACCTGCTAAACATCAGTTTGTTAGCATGTAGCTCAAAATATTTGTGTGCATAGAGCCTTACAGAGCATCACTGGAGACAGTTTTTTTCAGCTATTAGGCATCATTACAAGCTAGCGTTACATCCCAGCTAGCTAAGTTTAAGGAAAGAACATAAAACCAGCGTTTTGGGTTCTGTAATGCAGTTTATTAAGTGCAAAGAAAAAGGGCTGGTGCGTTGTGCTAAATCAATGACCCAAATAAAACCAACAGAGGTGCAAATTTGCTATGCCAAAATAACAAAAGACAGCATTAAAACACCTTACACAAAGACATGGTAGCAACAGCCGTGCTGCTAACAGGGAGTCATTAACAAGTGGGTGCAGATGTAAAGAATTTGCTAATGCCAGGTCCAGTTTCCATGCAGACAAACCAGTGTCTTAGTGTAGCACATGCTAGCTCAGAGCTGCATGGCCATTTTACATGGCTTCAGAAAACATGAGTGTCTTAATGTAACACATGCTAGCTCACAGCTAAAAATAGCTGCTAGCTCACATTCTCAAAGCTGCTAACAAGACACACATATTCCCATAAACCCCAAATACAACAAGAGCTGAGCTGCTCTGATTAACTTACAGCAACCTGAACTGAATGTTTAGCTCCAGCTTTATACTCTGGGGTTGGGATTGCTGCAGTCTGATTGGAAGAGATAACTGGGAGGTGGTCCAATCAGCAAAGACGGTAGGCAGGGAGAAGAACAATGAAGCTCCAGACCAATCAGCTGAGATAGCAGATAGGTGTGGTCTGGAGAATGTTTTTCAGCTGGTTGTAATCAAAAGTCCAGAAAAGCTTTCTCTACGGTGGCCCAGAAGGCCAAACACAACAGAAAAGTACAACACACGAATGCAAAACTCACAACACAACAGAAAAGTGCGACATACGAATGCAAAACTCACAACACAACAGAAAAGTGCAGCACACAAATGCCAAACTCACAACGGAAGTGCGCAGCGGCCAGAAGAACCGGGGGACAATATTTTCTGACGGACTGTTTTGATTGTGGGAGAGTTTAATGAAAGTAAAACGCTGCTGCTCAGTGATCGTTATTAATGTCGTTATGTGTTTTCACAAATCAGCAATGTCGGTCACCATGTTGAAATTGTCATAACGTTCTGTTTGTGCTCTGCCGTCCATCGTTTGGTTATTAGTTAGGTAAAGTTGGAAAGATATTCACAGATTCGGACTTCCGGCATCAATAACTCATGAGATATATTTTGTCAAAACATAAACGATACCTCTTTCAAATCTTTGTAAGCTAGACAATGTGCTACAAGGCCAATTTTATCAAAAGTCACTGTCTTTAAAGCTGCAGACATAACATTGGCATCTATGCACAGCTGGCGGTGTGACGAGTGAACAGTGACCGTCTGAAAATAGCAAAACAGTTGCAATAGCGAAAAGAGACACTACACAAATATTCAACAACTTCACTCTTATACACTGTAGAGCAGTGGTACTCAACCTTGTCCTAATCAGGAGCCACATTGACGGAAAACTATTTTTGCAAGAGCCACAATCCAAAAACGCTCCTTTCCTCCCTGAAACCATTATGCATTTCAGAATATGGATAATAGTAATATGTAAAATATGTAAAAAACTAGGGGATGGCTCAATACCACTTTTTCACATCTGATACCGATATCGATACTGCAGCCTTGACATCTAAAAACACCACGTTCATTGTACAACACATGTTCTGGTCCCCTAAAGAAAGAAGGAAAACGTGTGACAACAAGTTTTGTGTAACTGCTGTGGCTTTGTTCAAACTTAAAGCTCACATCGCTTTTAACAGCATTTGTAAACACAACAGACCCAGCTGCACCATTCAAATGTTAGAAATAAAACTGCAACTTGGTGCACATATATAAATTAAACTAAATAATCCCAGTGTATAAACAGAAAAGTCACATTATACCTCAATGGCATTGCAAGGCTGCAATAAATTTTATGAATTAACATAAAATAATAGCATCTCCACTAGAACAATGTAGGTAGTACTCAGTAAGTTACACATGGCTTCTCAAGACACACAATCAAAACAATAAAAATCTAGGCTATACACCTGATTTGCTGCACCAAAACAAAAACAGAAAAACGAGGGTAAACAGTGACAGTGCAATCTCGTGTCTTTCTTCTTTTGCATGCAGCCGCTGATGTACTGAATGTAAAACACTCATGAAACTAAATATTAGAATGAACACTATTCCAATACTCATATTATGTTCACTGAAAACAATAAAACATGCCAGCTGCCTGATGTTGAACTGAAAATACTTAAGCTACCTTGTCTTGCAACATGAGGGACAGAGTTTTCTTCAGAAAGATTAACATTTCAGCCTTCTCAGCTGTCAGTCTGCTCCTTTTTTCATTAATAATGTTGAAGGCTGTGCTGAAGAGCCTCTCACTCTCCACAATTGTTGAAGGTGTGCATAGTAATTTAGCAGCCGTGACTGCCAAGGAGGGCAGTCTCCCAGGTGTGGGATAAATAATTTCTATTATTTTCTATTGTTAACTGGTCTAATTAGATAACAATAATAAATTATTTATGTACAAAGTGTTTAGTATAATTAAGTATAGTACTTATGTATAAAGCACTAGACATATATTGGTACCACGTCTTGCATTCTTGGGGGAGTCCAATTTTAAACTGGGAGATATAAAGTCTTCTCAGTGAACAATTATTTTATTGACACGTGTACAACACTGATGGAATATAAACAATACCTGGCGATTAAACCTTGTCCTAACGTTCTCATGCGAGTGAAGCTGAGAGCAGCGTAGGATCTCCCCTCATGCAATTTAGACACCGCGGACGTGCAGATGAGAAGAGGAGAGACCTGTCACCTAGTCATATTTAACATGAAAACATGTCCACAGTTCGCTACTTAATCACATTTAACCCGAAAAACAGTAGAAAACAACAACAAAAAACAGTAAACGTACAACAGAAAAGCCGTCAAGTGGCCACAGAGTGAAACGTAAGGCGCACGCATTCACACGAAGGGGGAGTTTGATTTTTCCGCGGGGTCGAAAAATACTACAACATTCCACATTTTCCACCACACAAGGTGGTTCGTTATCCAGCAAAATGAACTCAACAATTTTCTCTGTTATATTTTGGCGTTGGAGCAAGTTTTGTACCCTTCTGTAGTGCTTCCTGCAACGATGACTGCCACAGTTCACTTTTTCTTTGCACTCGCCTGTTAAAAGTCTCCGTACTGCTTTCCATGATGCTTCTGCAGATGCTTTATTAAGTTCGTTGTGTTAAAATGTCCGGTTTTGCTGCCACCCCTTGAGACACTCATTTTGCAAACGTTGCACTCAGCTATTTTACTTTTCTCCTCCGTTCGCATATAGTAATTCCACACGGCCTACACGACCAGCTCTGCAGGCTTCTGTTCACTCTCTGCTCACGTGACGAAAACACGGGCACATGGCAACCATGGCAACAGTTTGTCTGTGTTACGGCATGTCGCGCAAATTGAGTATATATCAGACAGATTGGGCTTATGGATCGGATCGAACGAGTTCTAATAAAAAACTGATGCTCGATCCAGTCATTTTGGCCTGGATCGAACTTGATATCGATCCAGCGGATTGGATCCAACCATCCCTATTAAAAACCCATTACAAACCACTAAAAAACAATTAAAAACATTAAAAAGTATTAAATAACATTAAAAGTCATTAAATAACATTCATACAGGCAAAATTTGCTTAAAGGGGTTAACTATATTCATTCTGAGTGTTAAAACGGAAAAATCCAGAAAGTTCGTGGGAGGAGCCACCAAGCTCATAAATAGAGGAGCAGACCGTGCTGGCTCACTGATAACATTAATGCCTATGGAGCATGTACTATTTAATTAACCATAGCTTGCTCAATTTTCAACCGATTTTTAAACGGTTTGATTTTTTATAAACGCCAGAGATGTAGTTATGTTATTGCATATTTATGGATAAATACAACCATGGACTTTCATATTAAAATAAAAAAGCAGATAGTAGAGCATATCCAGTGGATTGGACCGAACCATCCCTATTAAAAACCCATTATAAACCACTAAAAACTATTTAAAAACCAATTAAAAACATTAAAAAGTATTAAATAACATTAAAAGTCATTAAATAACATTCATACAGGCAAAATTTGCTTAAAGGGGGTTCACTACATTCATTCTGAGTGTTAAAACAGAAAATTCCGGAAAGTTCGTGAGAGGAGCCACCAAGCTCATAAATAGAGGAGCAGACCGTGCTGGCTCACTCTCTCTCACACAGCCGAAGGGGAAACCCCTCACCACTGAGGCTCTGACTGCAGGGTAAATTTCGAACAAATTTCGAAGCTTCTTGTGTGCCTGGCCTGAAGAAGACCGTAACACCGGTTGAAACGTCGTGTGGAGCACACAATTTTTGATTTTTGGAGTGTCATTTTGATTTTTGTTTTTTGGTTCCGTTCTCTTGTTTTAGAGAGAATTGTTTTTAGTTCATTTTTTCTACCAATCTAAAAATATTTCATTTTTAAAAAAAAAACAGTTTAATTTACTTTTAGAACATTTCATTTGATTTAAATAATTTCATTTAATAAAAATATAACTTTTGGTTTAAAAACATACACTATTTAGAATTTAATATATTTAAATAAGAATACAAAGCCGAAATCACAATGAAAAATTAAAAATGGTTGCCGGTGGCTGGACACAGGCAGGCGTCAACTAACCGTGACGTCACCCGTTGGTTTCAACGCCGAGAAAATGAAGCCCGGATTTTGCTACTTCCTGGTCGCCGTTTTGGATTTTTTGGAGCCAGTGACGTAAAAAGCGTCATCAAACAGACTGGACCGGAGAGCAACTAGGGGCAGGATTGGCTGAGAACTCTCTTATCCCGCCCACGTTTTACCGCAGAGGCTTCTGTTGCTGTCTATCAAGTATAGCCACGCCCCCTGGCTCCGCCAACTTTAACGATTTCTTTAAAATTCAGTATTGATTTATTTTAAGATCGGCCACCTGATCTCTCATTTTGACCATGAAAACTAACAGGAAAAAAATCCTGAGCTGTAGAAAATCAGTCTATCAAATTTTATTTTTTCCAAAAATGAATTGGGCTCTATGGAGCAAAAGCTTTTTGGAGCCAACCCTAGCAGACGGCGGGATATTGCAAGTTTTTGACACTTCCGGGTTGGCTTCAATTCTGGAGCCAGATGCTACGTCCATTATATATACAGTCTATGGACACAGGTCCACTACGGCAAACGGCCCAGCCGCAACCGGTGGGACCAGAGGGAGAGACCACCCTGGGGGGCAGGCCCGTGCACCTCCTGTTCCCGCAAGGGGACGGGTTCAGTCTCCTACCCGACCAGAGAACTATTTTTCTTTCAAATGACGGTAAGAATTTGTAAAATAACAATTTTTGCTGAAATAAATGGTAATTATTAAAAATATGATAATAGCTAGTAAAATCACAGAAAAAAAGTCTTAATTTATATGTTAATTGTAAATAAAAACAGGTAAGAACTGTAAATAATGTCCACATCAAAAATCTCTGTTTTAAATCTTTAATTAAATAACAAAACATGGAAAACAAATTACAGTAAATTGTAAAAAAAAAAAAAAAAAACCGTTAAAAGTTGTTTAAAGTTAAAACTATTGCATTTTTACTTTGTGGTGTTTGACCAGTAATCTGCAAAACCCTGCTGGGAGCATTAATGTGATTGTTGCTGTAATAAACCGACCTGTGACCAGACTGGAGATGATCAGCGGCAGCACCAACATCTGCAACATTCTCATCAGCAGCTCTCCAGGGAAAGCAAAGTATTTACACACGTGGACAAAATTGTTGGTACCCCTCAGTTAAAGAAGGAAAAACCCACAATTCTCACTGAAATCACTTGAAACTCACAAAAGTAACAATAAATAAAAATTTATTGAAAATTAAATAATCAAAAACAGCCATTACTTTTGAATTGTTGATTAACATAATTATTTAAAAAAACAAACTAATGAAACAGGCCTGGACAAAAATGATGGTACCTCTATAAAAGGTTGAAAACTATTTGACCAGAGTGACATGATTAACTCAGGTGTGTCATTTAATTGACATCACAGGTGTTTCCAAACTCATAATCAGTCAGTCTGCCTATTTAAAGGGAGACAAGTAGTCACCCTGCTGTTTGGTGAAAAGGTGTGTACCACACTGAACATGGACAACAGAAAGCGAAGGAGAGAATTGTCCCAGGACATCCGAAAAAAAATTATAGACAAACATCTTAAAGGTAAAGGCTATAAGACCATCTCTAAACAGCTTGAAGTTCCTGTGACAACAGTGGCTCATATTATTCAGAAGTTCAAGACCCACGGGACAGTAGCCAACCTCCCTGGACGTGGCCGCAAGAGGAAAATTGATGACAAATTGAAGAGGCGGATCGTTCGAATTGTATCCAAAGAGCCCAGAGCAACCTCCAAAGAAATTAAAGGTGAACTCCAAGGCCAAGGTACATCAGTGTCAGATCGCACCATTCGTCGTTGTTTGAGCCAAAGTGGACTTCATGGGAGACGACCAAGGAGGACACCACTGCTGAAAAAAACTCATAAAAAAGCGAGACTGGAATTTGCAAAAATGCATGTTGACAAGCCACAAAGCTTCTGGGAGAATGTCCTTTGGACAGATGAGACCAAACTGGAGCTTTTTGGTAAGGCACATCAACTCTATGTTCATAGACTCAAAAACCAAGCATACGAAGAAAAGAACACTGTCCCTACGGTGAAACATGGAGGAGGCTCAGTAATGTTTTGGGGCTGCTTTGCTGCATCTGGCACAGGGTGTCTTGAAAGTGTGCAAGGTACGATGAAATCTGAAGACTATCAAGGCATTCTGGAGAGAAATGTGCTGCCTAGTGTCAGAAAGCTTGGTCTCAGTCGCAGGTCATGGGTCTTCCAACAGGACAACGATCCAAAACACACAGCCAAAAACACCCAAGAATGGCTGAGAGAAAAGCGTTGGACTATTCTAAAGTGGCCTTCTATGAGCCCAGATCTGAATCCCATTGAACATATGTGGAAGGAGCTGAAACATGCCATTTGGAGAAGACACCCATCAAACCTGAGACAACTGGAGCTGTTTGCTCATGAGGAGTGGGCCAAAATACCTGTTGACAGCTGCAGAACGCTCATTGACAAATACAGAAATCGTTTAATTGCAGTGATTGCCTCAAAAGGTTGTGCAACAAAATATTAAGTTATGGGTACCATCATTTTTGTCCAGCCCTATTTCATTAGTTTGTTTTTTTTAATAATTATGTTAATCAACAATTCAAAAGTGATGGCTGATTTTGATTATTTAATTTTCAATAAATTTTTATTTATTGTTACTTTTGTGAGTTTCAAGTGATTTCAGTGAGAATTGTGGGTTTTTCCTTCTTTAACTGAGGGGTACCAACAATTTTGTCCACGTGTGTAATCTCCCTCAGTGACATTGATGTGATTGTCCCGATTTTCATCAAAGGCATGAAACAAGCCTTCACTCAGTGAGGCATGGATGGGAGGAGACACCAGCGGAACGAACGTTTCCAAGTCAAAGCGGCCGGTTCTGGACTGAGCTTTCGACAGCCAATAGCGCTTTTCCAAGTCTATAATGTGAGACTCCTCCAAGTGTGAGGCTCTCTTCTCCATCGCCCGGCGGAGGCGTCTCCTCAGGTCTCCTCGGTCCGGCAGCTCGTTCAAGAAAAGGCTGGCGCTGGTGGGGGGCTTCTCGTTCATAATCAGCTCCAGCACCTGGTCCAGGAGGCAGGTCTCGTGGGAAACTGGAGGGAGGAAGAACAACGGATTTGTCGTACGATGAGTAAAATCTGGCAGCGCACTGTAAGGAGAGATTTTAACACCTGTTTAGGATCACAAATCACAATCAAACCCAGCTGTGACCCAATAATTAGGGATAATGTGGCGCAGGAGATATGAAACTACTAAACTGCCACAAGATTCCTAATACATGGCAACAGAGCAGCAATAACTTATCATGAACACATATTTCTGATTTATTCTAGTGTCCAGTTAGCAAATTATCCCCATTTTAAATATGTATATATAATTTGCTTTTATAAACTACATTTATTGATTAATTGTAATGATAATCAACTGCTCTGCTCTAACACTGTCAATTACTGTAAAAATACAGAAAAATTCTGACAGTAGTGAAAATGTTGTAATTTACAGCTATGGTTAATGTTAATTATAGCAACAATGCTGTTTAAATGCCCTTGTCTCTACTTTTCTTTTTTTTTTTTTTCTCATTTCCTACATACAGGTGGCGCGCTTACAGCACAGCAGCCGGAGCTGCCATTGGCAGGGCAGCTCAAATGTAATTTCGTTGTATACTAAAGTGTGCAATGACAATAAATTCTCTGATTCTGATTCTGATTCTAAATACAATATATTACTGGAAAGTCTACTCACAGTAAACAGCACATTTAACTGTAAAATACTATAATCAATAATGCACTTAAAATGAATTATAATAGGAAAATACAACCAAATTCTAACAGCAGTGAAAATGTTGTAAGTTACAGTTAATGTTGATTACAGCTGCAAAACCAAAACCACAGAATATTATTGGAAGGTTACAGCACTAAACAGTAAAGCTCATATTTAACTGTATAGCACTTCAATCAACAATGCAGTTTTAAGTAAATTACAGCAGCAATTCTGTAGAAATACAGCCAGATTCAAACAGTAGTGTACTGCTCTACTAAAATAGCGAAAAACTGTAAAATCTGAAGCTTTTTTTATAGCCAAAAACACGTTATTGCAAAGTCTAGTCACGTCAAACCTCACATTCTACTATAGAGGACTTTCATTAATTATACAATTAACCGTGTAAGTAAAGTAGGGATATATGCATTTTTAAATGTTAAGCAGAGTTGGTAGATATCAATTTTGAATCAAAAGTATTAAATATGTTTTGCTCTTCACAGCAGTGTTAATACAGTTTAATGTGATTTAATGTGGCTGATGTTGATCCTAGTGAAAAGATTAAACATTAAACCACATGTAATACATAAATTATAGAGTAATTGTCAAGTGTATTCACTTTTAGCTGCACAATTTCCCACACTTGAAAGGAAGCCCTCGCATCTGAAGTTTGTGAATAAGCAAGATTCCACTCAGCAAAGTCCTTTCTATTTTAAGGTGTGAGGGCTCCTTCTTCGGCTCTTTACATCCCAACCTCCCACTTTGGCCTGAGTAAACCCAAGGTTTCATGTGAAATCCTCCAGCCTCCAGGATTTTCTTGATGTTAGCAGTCATGATTTTGAGTTGCCCCAGGTCATTGTGAGAGCTGAGAATGTCATCAACATACGCGTCTTCTTCCAGCACACGGCATTCGTCTTTGAAGTGGTTGAACTGTGGCAACTTTGCAGTTTCACGCATGGCGACTTGGGCAATGCAGCCAGCTGGTTTATCACCGATGTTGACTCGCGTGATTGCGAATTCTTGTCTTTGTCCTCTGAATCCCTCCAAAGGAAGCGGTGAAGGTGCACCTCCCAGTCTTCGAGTCAGACTGAATTGTACATTTTTGTGATATCTCCAAGTGCAGCAAAGACGCCTTCTCGGAACCGGAGAACGGCACGAATGCTTACATTAAAGAACAAAAGAAAAAAACATTTTACGAACAATTTTGTTTTTTAAAAAGCACTCTTAGAAAACAACAACACAAGCAGAAAAATAACACAGGGGTGAGGGAAGGAGGGAGGGAGGGAGGGAGGTGGAAAAGTAGGGAAGGAGTCCGAGGAAGTGACCTTTTTTCCACCCTGTTGAGGGCGTGAGTGAGTGAGTGGTTCGGTTTGATGGTAAGATTCTTTATTGGTAGGAGAGGAGGAAGAGGGAGAGCGGACGGCAGTAGAAGATTGGCAGTTAGTCACTAGAAATAGAGAGAAAAGACAGGAGAGAAGGGAGAGAAGTGGGCGAAGGGCAGGAAATGGCAGTGATTACGAAGCTGGATTCGGGTGGCTTCTCCTTTGGCAGGAGAAAAAACAAAAAAAACAAAAGCAGAAACGACAAAAATGACGCCACCCACCTGCTCAAATTGCCAGTTGGTCGTCGAGACGGGAGCTGCCGTTTCGTTCTGCTTGGCAAGACTGATATCGGTTCACGTCTTTATTCTTATCATTCTATGCTTTATTCGGTTCCGCAAAGCGGTGGAATTCGAGAACACGTATGAGGAGTGGCTACGGCTAACAGTGTAGTAAGAAGCATCGGCACAGATGAGGGGGCTTTCCACTAAGATGGTCTTCAGATACATATGACAGGCCACTTTTTATTTGCTCCAATTCTCGCTCCTCCGAAAGAGTCATTTTCTTTCCTCCAGGCTGACAATTTCCACATCTACAGCCACGACATCTGGGCTCACAGGCAGCCCCGATACTGTCCCATTTCCACCAACTCATGAAGTCTCGGATGGCAGATGATGTGATGGCACTGACAGCTTGAGAGGGCTTCTTGTCACTGACCTCTTTGAATCTGGCTGCAGCTGTTCGCATAGAGCGTGCAAAATGAGTTCTAGACCCATGGGCAGTGACGATGACATCTTCAAGAAGATCTGGGCCTCCGAGAGTCTTCCCCAGGGGGCCGTCCCACAACACAAGGTCCCTAACAGACCGCATCTTCTGAGGCACCAGCTGGCCTTCCTTGTGGCTGATAAGGAGCTTGATTTGTGTGGGGCGCACCAGTTCATGGATGGGGATGTCGGGAAATATTTTCTGCAGTTTCTGAGGGGACACATGACGATTGACCTCAGCAATACTATCAAGTCCATAACAGACAAGCTGATGGGATCTAAGGGTGCCTTTTGAGGTTGTAACTCTGATCTTTAATAGATATCGCTTTGTCTCTACGGTCACTTGCATCCCGCCAACGCCATGGACTATAAGCGTCACACTTTCACTCCTCAGATTCAGTTCATCTGCGGCCTCATGAGTAATGTAATTAGTATCAGATGCCAGGTCAATAAGTGCCCCAATTTTTTTGCCCAGCATTCGCAGTCACCTCTAAAATCATCATTATAACTGGAAACTCCTGGAGGCCACACTCTGCCAGCAAACTGCGCTCCAGCACAGCTGAGCTAAAAGTCTTTGAGACAAAGTTGCAAAACACGTTTCTGCACTGCTGGGCTAATTCAGGCAGCAATTTGGTCAAGAAGTCTTCCTGCGCATCAGTATACTTTTTCGCTCCACTTCTGACTGGACTTAGCCTCAAGTTCCTTGGCGTAGCGGGTCGGTCATCTGCCGACCTGTAATTGGATAGACGGCGGTCTTTTGCCACTCTTTCTTCAAGACTGCCTAACAGCTGGAACTTCTTTACCTCTTTGGAGCCAGTGGGTTCTCCTTGTTTTTAGAGTGCTTCCCAGTCTTTTTTCCACAGATAGAAGTTTTGCTTTCTCCCATCAAACTTTGGGAGCGCAGTCAGTCTCAACTTGATAGCAGGGACCTGTGCACAGGTAGCCTCTACTGGTACACTCCGCTGCTGTACATGTGCCTGGATCAACTGGGCTTTCCCCGACACCAGTTCAAGCTGACGGGCCTCCACACTTCCTGAATCTGAAAATCAGATCTGAAAATCTTTCTACTCCTCCTTGGGGATCCAGCAGTTCCACTTTGAAATAGCTTCTTTAGCTTCCTTGACTAGCCTTTCAAGATTGCCAAGCATGAAGTCATATGCCTCCAACTTCAACTTATCCTGAGCTGAGGAGAAGCGCTCACACTCATTTTCAGCTGCCTTCGCTACCAACAAAAGTTCATAATTGCCGAAGTTGCTCCATAGGACATGTTGAACAACCTCTTCCACTTCCTCCATTTTCTTTTCGCATTCTCCTTCAGTCCTTTTAATGTCAGCATTTATCTCCTCCTTTGAACCAGACTCCCCTTTTCCTCTGCATATGCGGCTTCCAATTCGTCATTTGCCTCCATTACTTTATCTGCCTCCTGTGTGACTTTACTGAATGTGTCCATCAGTTCTTTCACAGACATTCTTTTACACTGCTTTAGGAGGTTATTTGCCGACCTTGAAAAACACTGTTTAGCAGTCGTCCTCTCCTTTACTTGCTCTAGAGATTTCAGTTCAGCCATACTGGGCGGAGCACTGGGTTGGGTCGTTGGGCTGGAGCGTTGGGGCGTTTGGCTGATGCGCTGGGCTGGAATGTTGGAGCGTTGGGCTGACGCGCTGGGCTGGAACGTTGGTGCTCTGGGCTGGAGCATTGGTGCTCTGGGCTGGAGCACTAGGGCGTTAGGCTGGGGCACTGGGCTGAGGCGCTGGGCTGAGGTGCTGGACTGGAGCTTTTCTCCAGCTTGACGTGGTTTTTCACTGTCAAGTGTATTCACTTTTAACTGCACAATTTCCCACACTTGAAAGGAAGCCCTCGCATCTGAAGTTTGTAAATAAGCAAGATTCCACTCAGCAAAGTCCTTTTGGATTCTTTTGGTCCGTTTATTTGACTTTCATCAATAGCTGAAGCAGCATACAGAAGCAGCAGCAATAGCAGGTGAGAAACCTTAAAATAGAAAAGAAACACCAGTGTACAAAAATATTAAAATTCAAAACACATTTAACCATAAGATCAGAAATATTGCATATGCAAACATTAAAAATAGAAAAAAATTGAAACCCAAGCAATAAGCTTACAGCAACCCTCCCCAAGCAAATAGAAGACTTTGGAAAAAGCCAAATGCAGAGCAGCTTAAATGTAAAAAATTAGTACCCCACAGGCAAATAAACCAGAAGTTATCAAAAACCACAAGTTACCCACTTACATAGAAAAGCACAGGTAAATTTACTCCCCCCCTTCTCTTATTTTTCCCCAGTGAAATACATATCCATCCATCCATTCTCTATACACCGCTTTATCCTCATTAGGGTCACGGGGGGTGCTGGAGCCTATCCCAGCTGACTCGGGCGAAGGCAGGGGACACCCTGGACAGGTTGCCAGTCTGTCGCAGGGCTACATATACAGACACACAGTCACTCTCGCATTCACACCTACGGGCAATTTCGAATAGTCAATTAACCTCAGCATATTTTGGGACTATGGGAGGAAGCCGGAGTACCCGGAGAAAACCCACGCATGCACAGGGAGAACATGCAAACTCCATGCAGAAGGATCCCAGGCCCACCCAGGGATTTGAACCAGGACCTTCTTGCTGCAAGGCGAAAGTGCTAACCACTACCCCACTGTGTAGCCCAGTGAAATACACAATCATCCATGAAAGATAAACTATTCACTAAGCAATCATTCAAACAATTCAAACAATCCATACCAAACCCCACCAACCCTTAGTCTTTGGCAATCTGGAGTTTGCATGATGTTCAAACAAACTTTGAGATGGCAATATCATGTTGAAATGGACGTCTACCAGCACACAATTAAAATCAGTCTCTTACCAGCAGTCCTTCAGAGATAATTTACGAGTATGTGCAGCGTGAGCTTATGTGGAGATCCCAGCTTTGAAGTTGTTTCCCTCGTGTTTTGGCGTTCACAGCTCTGAGTATATTTCAGGAAGAAAGGCATGTGCAAATCACCTGTTCAGCTGTGCTCCGGTAATTTGGAACAAGCTCCACCTGAGCGGAGAAGCGGGTGCAGTACCGCCTTCTACCAGCAGGGGGCAGCTGATGCACCACTGTGGTTCACTGATTTTTAGTTGATCTTCCTGAATTCTTTGTCCATCTCTGTGAAGTCACACAATTAGATTGTACAGTTCCTTTGTTCAGTTCTTTTCCATGTGGAGCCATGATGATAGACAGAGTTTAGAAGTTCCAAAGTGAGAAAGTTCTGCAATGGGATTGCAGCCAACGCAACAGTAATTAACAACTTAGGTAAATTACAGTAGCAACACCGTGAAAATACCGTAAAATAACAGCGACTTGGTTCAACTTTACAGGGAAATTTGCCGGAGCGTGTTGGAAATCACCTGAACCAGTTATTAAGTCATAAATGACGTTGAGTTTACTCCTCAGCAACAATGCAAACATCTCATTTCTCAGCTCAACTGTAACTGTAATAAAATAAGTAATGAAACCACTTGATATTAGACAAACACTTCTTAATGCCCTCATATCATATAAAACTAATTTAGTTTTATGAGAACAGAAATATCCTCTGAGAAAACAATGAAACCGGTTATTATCAGAACCGTTAATGCAAACTGAACATGACCTTGAATATGTGGAAAGCTGTTTATTTTATTTTTTTTAACTGTACTGTCACAATAATCAGTTCTTCACACTTAATGCTTATAAATGCGTATAAATGTGGCCATGTACACTGAAAACTATTCTTTTCAGCAGGTCATAACTGTAATTATTTGAAAAAAATGACTGTTATTTTGTAGATTTTCTGTAAATTACAGATAATGTCTAGCAAAAATCACAAGAAATGTAATAATCTAGATGTTAAATGTAGAAAAAGAGATTAAACCTGTCAATAATGTCCACATCAAAAATCTGAATTTTTACAATTACCAATTTGTTCCCTTCAAAAATCAACAAAAAATGCTGTCATCATACAGACATTTGCTATAATTTAAAAGAAAATAATTTCCAGATACTTTACATATGTCCCATGTTTTGTTAAATTACTGTTAAAATAAACGGTAAAATCAAAGAAGCATGAAAGCAGTAATTTAAAATAAATTTAAATTAATTTTTAACTATAAAAAACAAGCAAAACCTCTAAATAAAATGTGCTTTTTTTCTACAACATTTGACTAAAATTATATTGCTTTTTATTGTATTTAGATGAATAAAAAATGTTGTTTTACAGGTATTTGCTGGGATTCAAACTAAAAATTATGCATATCGTTATTTATTTAGAAATAATGTTTTCAACTGTTACTTTACATATGTCTATTGTTTTGTTAAATTGCAGATAATAAATTCTAAAATCACAGAAGTTAGAATTACCATAAAATGTCAACCTTAGAAAAATGGGTAAATAATGTCCACATCAGAAATCTGTATTTTCACAAAGCTTGAATGCAAAGTTACATTTTTAACTGTATTTAAATCACCAAAAATGTTAGTATTTTACAGATATTTGACTATGAGCCAACTAACTGAAAAACATGACGATAACACGCCCTATGCTGTATGAATAAAGAGAAATTGATGTGAAATAGCGGTCATGACATCTGGCTAACTGTACATGATCATGGCATCCTGGAAGTGACAGACTGACAATGTCTTGGTATCATACCATGGGTTTCTGCTACAATATCTGGTGAAATCTGTGGAAAGTTCAATGGAAAGGACATACTCACTTGTGGAATGTGATTCCTTGTGCCCTTGTGTTTGGGTTGCGTTGTGTTGTACAGCCCCAGGCCGCAAAAGACTGTGGCATTTTGAGATTTGTTGTCAATCGGTGTGTGATAAACACGTTTATCGCTGGTTTGTTTACTCCCGCTCGTTCCCGTTCCAAGATGACGGCGCACTGACACATCGCTCATTGACCGGCGAGGCATCTAGTTTCTATTTATATCTATGGTCCCTTTACTGTCTGAACTCTTGTTTTTCAGGCAACATTTGACCTGCGTTCGTCTCTAACCGAGCAGCTTCTTTGACAGGAGAATATCCTCTGATCAGCTTCTGTGCAGAAAGTTTCCTGTGGTGGACGGACTGACCTGGAGGAGGTCCCCAGAGCGGTGATTAACGCCTGCAGCAGGCTGCCGATGAAGCTGTAAGGGACAGAAGTGGTAGGATCACTACCACATTCCCCGGAAAGGACAATCGTGTAAGAAAGGCTGAGGTTAAAACAGTCGACCAAAGTACTGTAAAGACATTCCACAGACCAATTTCAGAAGTGGTCTTACTTCTCCCAGAAGGGAAATAACTAGCCTGATCCGAACTTTATGTGTTGTGTTTTGTGTTCTGGGTGTAGTTCAGTGACCCCACTGAGGTCAGGCGGGGAGTGTAACGTCTACCGGACGGCATTTATATCATTTCTCATGCTTTTATTTTGAATTCATGGTCTGTTGTTCTGTATCTACATCACTTCCTGTTAGACGAGGAAAGCAGAGAATCCTCATGTTAATTTAGAGAAGCAATCCATTGCCATCCACGGAAAGGACTGCTGAACAAATGTCTTGGGTTGTCATATCTTGTTGTTTATATATTTAAGTTAATAAATTAAGGACTATTCGGTTAAAATTTGTAGAAAATATATGAAAAACACTTGGAACGAAGAAACATTTTTTACAAAGCCTTCTCTATAATGTCATGAAGCTAGGTTTTGATGTTATTGTTTGCATGGGACACAGATATGTACATCTTGGGTTTTCATCCATCCATTCTCTGTACACCGCTTTACCTTCACTAGGGTCGCGGGGGGTGCTGGAGCCTGTCCCAGCTGACTTGAGCAAAGGCAGGGGACACCCTGGACAGGTCGCCAGTCTGTCACAGGGCTACATATATAGACGAACAATCACACTCACATTCACACCTACGGACAATTTAGGATAATCAATTAACTTCTTGGGTTTTTGTTTTTTTTAATTGCAGTTTTCACTCCATGTCAAATGAAGAAGTTTGAGTAAACATTCAAAAATTACAACGTGGGTCCTTCCTTTGAGTGGAGTTTAGCTTGGTGTTTAGTCTGCGGTTCCCACACCCTGATGAGAGCACTATAAATGAGGCCTGAATCACTTCTAAAATAACAAGGTCAAGTCTAATTAAGGCCTCAGAATGACACTAAATGTGATGCTTTTGAGGTAAAGATTTGCCTTTATAGTGATCAGCTTTTTACATTTAAGTCCAACAGTTGTAACATAGAATTTGTTCCTTTACTGTCTGAATTCTTGTTTTTTAGGCAACATCTGACCCGCGTTCGTGTCTAACTGAGCAGCTTCTGGACAGGAGAATATCCTCCACAAGGGGTAGCCACAATCACAATAATGAGAATCACACTTGAGAACCTGAGACATTTATTTGCCACATTTTTCAAATCCATCCAAAAAATGTTGAGCTGCTGTTCTTCCAATGGGAAACAAACACATTGGCTAAAATAACACCAAGCTTAGAAACTAAAGTCAAACCTCTAAATGGGCATAAGTGGGACAAAGTCAAGATAAGGTTTCACTTAACTGGTATTTAAATGTTCACTTTACGTTTCGACGCACAATATTTTCTCCTAAAACATCAAAAAGCATAAAACAACTGTACATTCAAATTCTTACAGCATTTTACTCACGGTACTTTTTCACAAAACCGATGAAAAATAATTCAGAGATCAGCTTGCAAAGTACAATTTCAATCAAAATCTAACAAAATCGAACGACATGCTTGATAAGATACAATGAAGAAAAACAAACAGGCAGGGGTCATTTTGTTTTAATGTTAAGATGCACAAACACACAACTGCTCTGACTCTTTAAACTTGCAGAGTTGTTATTCTGAGTCCGAGTTAAAAAAAAAATCCAAGATAAAATAAAACAAACCTTAAAACTTATAAATGTTCACTTTAGTATGGAAAAAAAAGAAAAATTGATCATCTGCTTGTTGAATATTTTCTTCTCGTAGTTGAAATAACTGAGTAAGTGGTGCTTGGAGTGAAGAAAATATAGAAAATTTCCTTTTTTTGAGTATTATTGCAGCTACACACGTGGACAAAATTGTTGGTACCCCTCAGTTAAAGAAGGAAAAACCCACAATTCTCACTGAAATCACTTGAAACTCACAAAAGTAACAATAAATAAAAATTTATTGAAAATTAAATAATCAAAATCAGACATCACTTTTGAATTGTTGATTAACATAATTATTTAAAAAAACAAACTAATGAAATAGGGCTGGACAAAAATGATGGTACCCATAACTTAATATTTTGTTGCACAACCTTTTGAGGCAATCACTGCAATTAAACGATTTCTGTATTTGTCAATGAGCGTTCTGCAGCTGTCAACAGGTATTTTGGCCCACTCCTCATGAGCAAACAGCTCCAGTTGTCTCAGGTTTGATGGGTGTCTTCTCCAAATGGCATGTTTCAGCTCCTTCCACATATGTTCAATGGGATTCAGATCTGGGCTCATAGAAGGCCACTTTAGAATAGTCCAACGCTTTTCTCTCAGCCATTCTTGGGTGTTTTTGGCTGTGTGTTTTGGATCGTTGTCCTGTTGGAAGACCCATGACCTGCGACTGAGACCAAGCTTTCTGACACTAGGCAGCACATTTCTCTCCAGAATGCCTTGATAGTCTTCAGATTTCATCGTACCTTGCACACTTTCAAGACACCCTGTGCCAGATGCAGCAAAGCAGCCCCAAAACATTACTGAGCCTCCTCCATGTTTCACCGTAGGGACAGTGTTCTTTTCTTCGTATGCTTGGTTTTTGAGTCTATGAACATAGAGTTGATGTGCCTTACCAAAAAGCTCCAGTTTGGTCTCATCTGTCCAAAGGACATTCTCCCAGAAGCTTTGTGGCTTGTCAACATGCATTTTTGCAAATTCCAGTCTCGCTTTTTTATGAGTTTTTTTCAGCAGTGGTGTCCTCCTTGGTCGTCTCCCATGAAGTCCACTTTGGCTCAAACAACGACGAATGGTGCGATCTGACACTGATGTACCTTGGCCTTGGAGTTCACCTTTAATTTCTTTGGAGGTTGCTCTGGGCTCTTTGGATACAATTCCAACGATCCGTCTCTTCAATTTGTCATCAATTTTCCTCTTGCGGCCACGTCCAGGGAGGTTGGCTACTGTCCCGTGGGTCTTGAACTTCTGAATAATATGAGCCACTGTTGTCACAGGAACTTCAAGCTGTTTAGAGATGGTCTTATAGCCTTTACCTTTAAGATGTTTGTCTATAATTTTTTTTGGGATGTCCTGGGACAATTCTCTCCTTCGCTTTCTGTTGTCCATGTTCAGTGTGGTACACACCTTTTCACCAAACAGCAGGGTGACTACTTGTCTCCCTTTAAATAGGCAGACTGACTGATTATGAGTTTGGAAACACCTGTGATGTCAATTAAATGACACACCTGAGTTAATCGTGTCACTCTGGTCAAATAGTTTTCAATCTTTTATAGAGGTACCATCATTTTTGTCCAGGCCTGTTTCATTAGTTTGTTTTTTAAAATAATTATGTTAATCAACAATTCAAAAGTAATGGCTGTTTTTGATTATTTAATTTTCAATAAATTTTTATTTATTGTTACTTTTGTGAGTTTCAAGTGATTTCAGTGAGAATTGTGGGTTTTTCCTTCTTTAACTGAGGGGTACCAACAATTTTGTCCACGTGTGTATTTCTGTGAAATGGCAGTGTAGCAGTACAGTTCTGTGCCAATAGCACCAAATAAATACAAGAAATACTATTTTCTTTTTGTCTGCATATCTGCTCAAAAATGACGCCAACCAGCCATGGTGTCATTACTTAAGCTGCATGCAATTTTTTTCAACAAATACTAATACAATACTACTAATAATACAATGTCTGAGTGTAAAAAAATTCTACCAAGTCACTTAAAACATATCAACCTCAAAATAAAAAGTAGTAAAAAGTTCAATTTTCAGCATTTTCCAGTGTTTAACAGTCAAATACATTCAGTTTCATAGTCACATTGTGGAACTTAAATAACACTAAACTAAACACAGGAACAAAACTGGAGTATTTACATTCTGTTAAGCTTGTTTTTCTTCTTGTGCGGCGCTGTAGGTCGCACAAGAAAACAAAAGAAAAAACATTTTACGAACAATTTTGTTTTTTAAAAAACACTCTATTAGAATGTTTTCTAATAGAGCAGAAAAATAACACAGGGGTGAGGGAAGGAGGGAGGGAGGGAGGCGGAAAAGTAGGGAAGGAGTCCGAGGAAGTGACCTTTTTTCCACCCTGTTGAGGGTGTGAGTGAGTGAGTGGTTCGGTTTGATGGTGAGATTCTTTATTGGTAGGAGAGGAGGAAGAGGGAGAGAGGACGGTAGTAGAAGATTGGCAGTGAGTCAATAGAAATAGAGAGAAAAGACAGGAGAGAAGGCAGAGAAGTGGGCGAAGGGCAGGAAATGGCAGTGATTACGAAGCTGGATTTGGGTGGCTTCTCCTTTGGCAGGAGAAAAAAAAACAACAAACAAAAGCAGAAACGACAAAAATGACGCCACCCACCCTCTCAAATTGCAAGTTGGTCGTCGAGACGGGAGCTGCCGTGTCGTTCTGTTTGGCAAGAGTGATATCAGTTCTCGTCTTTAAGAGGTAGTTGCGATGAGGATGGTGAAAAACAGGTGTTTGTAAAGGAAATGATGTGAATTAAAAGTGAGAAGTTTTGGCCTAAATGTGCAGATTTACATTCATAAGACTTTTTTAAATGACTGGTCGTGTTTCTCTCTGATAATACTTTGCTTTCCGGCACTGATTCTGGCAGGTTTTACAATGTTTTGACTACGAGGTTCATGAATTATATAAATCTCGATGAAGGCTTCTGGCTCAATCGCTGCATGTGTAACTGCTTCTAAACGGCATATGTACTTAATTTCCTGCCACCAAGCCGCCCCGGGACAGGCCTTGCACCGCCTTGTTTCCCAGAGACCCTTTTTTCCCCTTATTTGAGATGTGAGTTTTCTGTCTGCGACGGCAAAAACAACTCTCTCGGTTGACCAAGAATTTTGTCTCGGCTGCGTCTTTGCAGCCTTCTAGCTAAAAAAAACGTCTCAAAGTCCCCTTCACATCGTGGTTTCGCTGTTCAGGTGGTTCACCACATCATTGTCCTGGCAGATGAGCTGGTAGGGCTTCTCGTTCTCCTCGATCACAGAGTTGCGCACCTCAGCATCTTGATTCTGCAGCTCGCCGCGGGAGAGGTGCTCCACGATGCCGGCGCCGAGCGAGTCGCCCAGGACATTGGTGGTGGTTCGCAACCGGTCCCTAAGGGTGGCAAAAGAGCGATAAAATCAGACGAAACTGGAATAAAAGAGGATGAGACAGAACTGAGGCATCATCTGCTGTGAAAACACTCCCTAATCTGCCGCCCTGCATTATGCATCAGTAACCTTTGTAGCCGTGGGACCTCTGGGCTCCTCTGTAGCTCTACAATGACATTTAGGCCCGGCACCGCCACAGACCAATCCCCAACAAGCTGACATTTAGTGGGAACTCACAGGAACCAATCCACGGCGATGATCAGTGTTATGTCCTCCGTGGGCAGTCCCACCGATGTCAATACGATCACCATGGTAACCAGCCCGGCCTGAGGGATGCCTGCTGCTCCGATGCTGGCAGCCGTTGCCGTGATACTGAGTGGGCGGTGGGAGGGGATGGAGAGGAGAGTGAAGACATTTCATAAAGGGAAACAAACAAACAGCACATGTGACGGCTGTCCTGGTGGGGGTGGGGGGGGGTGGAGTGAAGGAGTTATAACACTGCCATATGTTCTGTAAACTATATTACACATTTAACTGAGAATAGTGTATCAGAAAGACACTTTTAACTCTCTGAACCCAATGCTCTGATTGTTTTTCTTGCACATTTTCACTCACTGTGGGCTCATTTTTCACTCCAGTATAAAGCCCTGCACCTCTATGGAAACACCACAACCAAAACTACAAGTACAAAGAAATGTCATGAAAGATTAAAAAAAGAAAATAATATAAGTAGAATTAACTGAATATTTATTTTTCAAAATTAAAAAAAAAAACTGAATCGACATGTACAACCTTTGTGTCCACATGTGCACCAGTACTGGGGGAAACACTGGTTCTGCATGCTACAGATATTGTAGTATTGTGCATTTTTATTTTGTTTCTGTACTTGTGTCCTCTTTGCTCTGTACACACTGCCTGCAGTGCAGCTGAGAAATCCAAATTTTTGTCACTACTGTTGGTCAAAGTTGAGTTACGAATAGTTTCACAGCTGCACAGAACAGTGCAGATTGATTATCTTTTTACAGAATGTGATTAGTTCAAATGGTTGGTTAGTCACGTAGAATACAGCGAATTTGATTGAAATATCACAATTTTAATCTAAAATTTGATTAAATGTCCCAATGGACTGATGCGACATAGATGAGTAGTTGAAGGACCTTATGAAATTTGAAAATCTGATGATTTTTTTCAGCCAAAAAGTCACTGAATTTTCATGACATGACTGTTGATTAGGGCTGGCCCGAATAGTGGTTTCTGGCCTCTGAATATTTGGGCCCTATTAAAGACGAATATCCGAATATTCGCTCCGCCCGGTAACGAATATTCGGATATTCGGGTCCAGCCCTACTGTTGATTACAACTAAGTCAGTCGTCACTTCACAGTTTTCCAGAGGAGCTCAGAATTTTTAGTTTTTTACACAATCTGGTTGCTACAAATGCTTCATATTTGGCAAATTTGTAGTGAGACGTAAACTAAAGTTATTTTAATAAAGTGTCACAATTTTAGGCTTAGATTTGTCCAATATTCCCTACAGAACTTTAGGTCCCACTTGATTAGTTTCATGGACTGTTGAAGAATTCAAAATCTGAAAAAGAAATCAGTTTTTACAGTTTCTGCCTCTAATAAATAGTGTAATTTTGGCATTTTTAAAAAATGATAGCTTGCCTTTCAAACCTGCCACTAAGTTTTGAAGACCAGAGGGTTAGTGCATGTTCTCATGACAGAAACACAAGAATGTGTGACACTTAGAAACTCCTGGTCTCTAAGAAAAACCTGGTCTGGTGCATGGCACAAATAAACTGTGATCACAGCTTTAATCAGTAATAATTTCACTAATAATCAGCAGCCATGCAAACCGTGTGTATGTTCTCTTTCATTGTATATACTGTAAACAGCAACGACTGAAAAACAACTAGTTACCTGATGGTGAGAATCTGACCAAAGTTTAGGTCCATGTCATTCACTTGGGCGATGAAGATGGCTGCCACGGCTTCGTAGAGGGCGGTGCCGTCCATGTTGATGGTGGCGCCAACAGGGAGGACGAATCGCGTCACTCGTTTGTCCACGTGGTTGTTTTCTTCAAGGCAACGGAAGGTGATGGGCAGAGTGGCAGAGCTGGAGGAGACACAGAATGTCATTTTGCTGCATAGATAAGCTATTATTATACATACATACCATAATAGTAGGCTGACTCTAGATCACTCAGTCACTGGATATACGTCTGATATGGTTAGCAAATCAAACTGTGAACCGAATAGGACACAAGTATCTGATCAGCCTTTGTGCAGAAAGTTTCCTGTGGTGGACGGACTTTGCCTGGGGACCAGACAGCCTTTATATTGTGTATTACAAATACACATAAAGTCAGTATGGAACTGCTCCATTGAACCAAATCTAGCCCAGAGGCAGGACTACCGATCACAGCTTGAATTGGAGAGAGCCAATCAGCGTAACACATGTGTGACGCAATCACTAAGCGACCTAACAATTGCCTTTCCGCCATGATGTTTTGTAGTTTTAACAGCTTCCTTCGCCGTACAGGGGTCCTGAGGAAAATCTAAGCTCTCCCTTTCAACAGTGAAGGGCAGCATTACGCATTCTATCGTACAGCCTGCCGGAATTAAAAATACATCCTTTTTAAAAAGAAAAGCTTTAAGAGCTGCTTCTTGTTGAGGTTTTAAGGACAAATTCAGCCCGTGCAAAACAGAGGAAAGCGCACGAGAGAAACCTCACTCTGTTGCGGTCGCATCGTTAACTCCCGCCTCTGGTGCTCTGATTGGTTCGGTCTGATCTGCTCAGAGCTTGAAAACCTGTCAAAATGTGTCAATGGAGGAGGGCTAGACCGTATTCCCGTATATCCCTTATAACGGGAATACAGTGTAGCTAAGCTAGGCTAGGACGGACTGACCTGGAGGAGGTTCCCAGAGCGGTGATTAACGCCTGCAGCAGGCCGCTGATGAAGCTGTAAGGGTTCCTCCTGGTCACCAGGAAGTAGAGCAGCGGCAGAACGAAGAGTCCGTGGATCAGGAGGCCGACGATGACCGACACCGTGTACATCGCCAGCTGACCGCCAACCTCAGCCAGATCCTTCATCTCCACAATCTTCCCAGCGATCAGGAACAGGATGCCTACTGGAGCGTACCTGGAAACACAAACATGTTACATTAAACATATTTATGTGGAATAACAGGATAGTATTTCAGCTTCACAACAAAGTTTTGAATTTCTTTGTGTTTAAAGTTTACAGTTCAGATGGATCACTGATGAACTGTATGTATTTTACACTGTAAAAATGATGAATAACTCTTATAAAACACTAAATCTAACTGGTTGAGGAATCTGGCCTGCTGCAGGGTGTCCAATAAGAACTTAACCAGATGTCTTTATTGTCCAAGAAGCTTTATTGTGTCTGAAACGTGGTTCTGCAATACAGAAGGCAATTAAGAATGCTTATCAATACAGTATGAACACTGGTATTGCCGAAATATTCTATGTACATAGCATCCACATACATTCTGTATGCATATACAATAAAGGTATTTGGCTGCTTTAGCTCTGTAAGAACTAACAGAAAATATTTAAACCAATAACCAACTCAATTATGGCATGAGGAAGAGAAATAGCATGATGATAAACATAAATGATAATTCCAACTCAGCTCTTTCTATAACGTGAGCTGTGATATGATCCTCTAAACATTTACAAGCAGCCTCACGTGACCATGAGCGCTCCACTGTCCCGGCTGTGCGCCTGCACAGCTGCCATCCACCAAACATCAAGCACAAGCAAACAGAAACTATCTGCGCAGTGCATGAATACCCCGACACACTCTCATCATAAATCAACAGGAAAATGCAGTGAATGACAAATTAACAGTGAATACCGCGTCACTCTTTATCACTACTATAGCGAGCACACAACCGAACTTTCTGCACACAGCGGCTACTCTGAAATGCCACAAGCATGATAGCACGAGAACAGAGCACATTACAGCAGTAAACAATCAGAACTTATGAACTTATGTTTTCAGAAGACGCACGTAACAACAATAAATCCAAAACCCAGGCATAGACAGACAGGATGAGTTTGCAGCAGCAACAGCAGCCCCCCACTCTCTCTACCAGAGTGCAGGTGCTGCTCATGAGGGACCCATGCGCTGATTCTGGCCTCTGATTGGTCAGACGCCTTGGGGATAGTGGGGGAAGAGTGTGGGGCTTCCTAGCCTCTTTTACAACTCTAATTGTGTAGCTTTTTGCTTAGAGGTCTGTTCATTCCTATGTCCTAACAGTAAAAATGCACAACTTTGTTCAGCATAAAATAATCTGTACCCTGGCGACCATAACATATTGAATCAGATATTTCTGTTACACAAAAGTTCCCTACATTTAGAATAAATAGTCAGGACGACAAAGGTGAAGCTGAAAAAAATGCCACATCAACTTTGTACTTTCAGTTTAATCAACAAGTTTTTTCCAGTACAAAACAACATATTTCATGATGTATGATGATTAAAACCAACAAACTTCTACTGATATTATAGAGTTGTAAAAACACACAAACAAAAGTTGTTTGAAGTGAGAATCTTGTTGAATTCATTTTGTATATTACACACATATATATATATATATAACGTACAATTAGAGATGTATATATACTGTACTTCCAGTACCACTCAAAAGTTTGGGGTCACTTAGAAATGTGATAACAATATATTAATCAAAAATCCAGTGTAGTCCATTTATCACATTGCTAATGTGATAAATGACTATTCTAGCTGGAAACGGCTGATTTGTAATGGAATATCTCCATAGGGGTACAGAGGAACATTTCCAGCAACCATCACTCCTGTGTTCTAATGCTACATTGTGTTAGCTAATGCTGTTGAAAGGCTAACTGATGATTAGAAAACCCTTGTGGAGTTATGTTAGCACATGAATAAAAGTGTAGTTTTTCATGGAAAACATGAAATTGTCTGGTTGACCCCAAACTTTTGAATGGTAGTGTATATATTTAGTTGTGCAAACATGATAGTAAAAGTCGTCATCTTATTGAATTAACTTCCCCTTTAAAGGCAGCCAGGTTACTGTTTTTTCAAGAATCATTTATTTTGAAATGTTAAAATGATTCACAAGAACTAAACTGTACAGTTCCGTTATGTGACTTCTGTTAAGTTGAGCTCACTCTCAGCACGTAAGTTCCGTCCAGAGGTCATTAACTCATACAGAAGTCTGTGTCTTACTGGTCCAATGCTAGCTAAACCCTCACAATGCTCTTGGCCATGCAAACACTGAAACCATCAACATAACTGAAACAACCAAAACAGAAAAGCTCATTTCTTTATTCTTTATTCACAGGATAACCCCTTGAGATGAATCATCTCGTTTTCGAGGGGGTCCTAATCATTAAACAAAATAACAAGACAAAGACAGAGACAGTACATGCATTGCACAGTACAAACTATAACAAGTGAAAAACAGGTAAAATAAAGTTTTAAATTCATCCAGCACACAAGCAGACACCTACCACACACAACATACACACCATGCGTATACACATTCACACCCCCACACACACTCCGATGGGGCTATTAACTCTCCTCAAAGTCAACACAAAAAAAACATCTAAATTTAACAATTTAGATGTGAACATGGTTCTTTGTGCTGCTGACATGGAGCTGCCTGTAGTCCGACTGACAGCCTCCTCAGGTCGCTACAGGATTAAACACAGCAAACAAGCCTTTAGAGAGTAAAAAGCTCCACCAGGTGGCGCAACCAGGTACTACAGCTACTCTACAATAGAATTTCAGGCAACTCTCGTCTTCTGTCTTATTACTTAAAATATTTTTTAGACATTATTATTAGTAAATAATTCTCAAAAAAAAACACATTATCCTTTTGCTATGGGGACTTCCACTGTGTTTTTCTTAAGGATGACTCCTTTGTATTTCGTGTTTCCTAGGCATCTTTCAGGGATAACCCCTTGAGTTGAGTGTTTCCAGTGCATTTTTTTTTTTTTTGCAGTGTTTTTTCAGGCAGAGTAAAACTTAACATTTCAGTTACACACAGTAATTATTAAAAGTGATTTTGGAAAATTATTTTAGAGAGAAAAATCTTAAATCTTTTCATTTTACAGTGTGCACTCTATTTAGTCATAATCACAGACTACAATTTTAGTTTGTTTATGCTCAGTAGACAAATACTACAGTGTGTTTTAAAGACTAAACTGCACATAAACGCACAGAAAACAACCTGCAGAGCTGCATGTTGTACTCTGAGGGAAAGTGTGTCTTCACTGACCAGATGATGACGGCCACCAGCCTCATGATGGCTTCGTTCAGGCAGTCGAAGAAGTCTCTCAGAGCCTGACCCTGCTGCTTCATGTTGCCGATGACCAGACCGAAGCACATGGAGAAGACCACCAGACCCAGAGCGTTCACTCCAGACGAGGAGCCCGACACCGGAACCGTCTCCTCCACCGTCTCCTCCACCGTCTCCTGCATTGGACAAATCACAGAACACATTATGTTTTCTTGTTCATGCTGGCTACAAAATGCTCATTTTCAAGGTAATATTTCCTTGGTAGAGGGCTCTCTGCCTATACTCATGGATTTAAATTGATGGTAACATTATTTTGGTGACCAATCAGAGCAGACTTTGCTCTTCAGGAAGACTAAAACGAAGCGTTTCTCACAACAGCAAAGTACAGAATGCCAAAAACATTGTGTTTTTTCAACATTACAGCATGTAAACATATCACCAAAATAAAAAAAAACCTTGTAAATGTGCATACCATGGGTTCTTTAACTTAAAAATGTGTGCACAGTTACAAATTTTCCACCCACCTGTATGGTGTGCAGCACCCTGCTGAGGTTCAGGTTAGACTCGGTCATGTTGAGAGATTCAGTGAGATTCAGGGTCACTGTCACGTTCCTCGTGTGAACAATCTTCTTGTACACGGTTCTATACTGCAAGAGACACAGAAAGTAATCCCCTTGTTGTGTTTTTGAAGCCAGTAATGAAGCAATAAATGTGATTTCATAGCAACCGTGACATGAAAATGACGTCTTTAAATGCTGTTTTGTTGGCAATGAGTTGTCATTGTGGTGAATTAGTAAGTAAGTAGGTCAGATTTGGTAATAAGTGATGAAGGTTATGATATGAAATTTGAAAAATGTCCTCAAATATGACATGAAATGGAGGGGTGAGCCCTTACCTGCTTGAAACAGGCTTCTACCAGATTGGGGGGAAACATGTTCCTGGAATAAAAATGAAACAAGTCACAGCAGGTTTTGTTAATCAAAAATCATCACACAGAGATCATTTCCTGCTATTTTCTGTTGTGTGAGTGTCTCATAAACTTTCCAAAATAGTCCAGTTTTGGGCAAATTAGTGTTATTCTGTTTCTTGCATTTATTTACATGCAAACATTCAGGTCACTCTTATGTCACCTGAGTTTGTAGCTGCAGCCAGTTAGCGTAGCTTAGCACAAATAATGGAAACTATGGGAAACAGCTAGCCTCAATCTCAGTAATAAACACATTCAAAAGTAGAGGTGCAAAATTATAATTATAATTATATGTGATTTGTTATGTATTTATATATATATTATTTATGTATATATGTATCTGTTATGTTATCTATCTATCATTTTACCATTGTTGTTTACTGGCTGCAGCTTCGTATTTTTATTGAATTCTCTGTATTTCCTAATTATCAGGCATATATTTTAACTGTGAATTGTGATGTATGTTAACACACTGCAGTATGAGGTTTTACCTGATGAGATCCAGAAAAGCATCAGCAGCCTGAACCGGCTCGATGTTTCCAGTTTTGGCCACAGGACTGTCCCTGCTGCCTTTCCCCGGCCGGATGATGATGACGATGACGATGCCGATGAACACAGCGACCAGCGTGGTCACCATATAGTAGACGACCGCACGGACGCCCATCTTACCTGAAGCTTTACTGTCCAAGGAGGAGATACCTGAGAGGAGAGGATTCATTGAGAAGCTCGGTGTGTTTACTGCAAAGTTACGCTTCGTTATGAATCTTATTTACACCGAAAGACTAAATATTAAATGAGTTCTACGTTCACTTTGATTTTCATTTAGACCTCCAAGACGTCACAAAATTATACAGGAATCTTTGCATGCAGCTGCATTTGTTGATAACTTAACTCTCAGGAGGGGCTCAAATTGAGCAAACATTGTTTTAACAGATTACAAAATAATAATGATCTTATACTGTGAAAAACTAATTTAAAAATAAATGTATTTATATATTTAATCATAGATACATTAATAATAAATACATTAACGATAAATAAATTAATATTTTAAATCTGTAAAATAAAAACCCTGAAAATCTGGCAGCAAAAGTGGCAGAAATATGTTTACAAAATGGTGAATTACAAAAAAACGGCGAAATTAATGGCAGATATTTGTAAAATAATTATATTTTTAGCTGATTTATATGCAGTAAAACTGTAGATTTCACTGTTCATTGATATGCTCACATGTTGTAAATAAACAAATGACTTCTTGTTAAAAAATACAGATTTTTGATGTGGACACTATTTACAGTTTGCAATTTTTATTTACAGTCTACATGCAAATTAATACATTTTATGTATTTTCACTGGATAATATTTGTAATAACAAAAATTGTAACAAAACAGAGAAAATCTGTGGGTTTACAGCTTTAAAATTATATTGGAATGTTCAATCCTATTTTGCAACATATTTTTTCTTTTAAAAGACGGTAATAATCTGTAAAATAAGGATTCTTTTAGCTGTTTTAAATACAGTAAAAAATGTGTAAATTTACATTTAAACATTGTAGAATAACAAAAAATTTTTTTAAAGGCTTTACATGTGAAATATATTTTTTCTGGGATTTTACTAGTTATTTGATGGAATTTAAAAAAAATAGAAAAATTTGTAATATCACAGCTTAAAAATTCTGAAGAATTTTTCAACTCTTTTATTGCAAAACAATTTTTCTTTCAAATGACGGTAAAAATCTGTAAAATAAAAGTTTTTGCTGAATTAAATGGTAATTATTAAAAATGTGATAATAGCTAGTAAAATCACAGAAAAGTCTTAATTTATATGTTAATTGTAAATAAAAACAGGTAAGAACTGTAAATAATGTCCACATCAAAAATCTATGTTTTAAATCTTTAATTAAATAACAAAACAGGGAAAAAATTACAGTAAATTAAAAGCTGTTTAAAGTTAAAAGTATTCCATTTTTACTTTGTGGTGTTTGACCAGTAATCTGCAAAACCCTGCTGGGAGCATTAATGTGATTGTTGCTGTAATAAACCGACCTGTGACCAGACTGGAGATGATCAGCGGCAGCACCAACATCTGCAACATTCTCATCAGCAGCTCTCCAGGGAAAGCAAAGTATTTAATCTCCCTCAGCGACAGGTTGTAGGGGCGAAGAGCGAAGCCCAGGATTACACCTGGAGGAAGATACATACAAAAACAGAAATAAAACATGTGGAATGAAGTGATGCTGCTGCAGATAAACCGTGTTAAATCTCACCCAGGGCGACGGCGGCCACCGTGAACAGAACAAACAGGTTCCTCCTGAGGAAAGACCTGACGCTGTCCCTGCTCACGGAGCTCATCCTCTCCTTCATGCTGCTGGCTCTCCTCTCCATCGCCCGGCAGAGGCGTCTCCTCAGGTCTCCTCGGTCCGGCAGCGGCGGCTTGTCGGCGTCCTCGTTCAGGAAAAGGCTGGCGCTGGTGGGGGGCTTCTCGTTCATAATCAGCTCCAGCACCTGGTCCAGGAGGCAGGTCTCGTGGGAAACTGGAGGGAGGAAGAACAACGGATTTGTCGTACGATGAGTAAAATCTGGCAGCGCACTGTAAGGAGAGATTTTAAAACCTGTTTAGGATCACAAATCACAATCAAACCCAGCTGTGACCCAATAATTAGGGATAATGTGGCACAGGAGATATGAAACTACTACACTGCCACAAGATTCCTAATACATGGCAACAGAGCAGCAATAACTTATCATGAACACATATTTCTGATTTATTCTAGTGTCCAGTTAGCAAATTATCCCCATTTTAAATATGTATATATAATTTGCTTTTATAAACTACATTTATTGATTAATTGTAATGATAATCAACTGCTCTGCTCTAACACTGTCAATTACTGTAAAAATACAGAAAAATTCTGACAGTAGTGAAAATGTTGTAATTTACAGCTATGGTTAATGTTAATTATAGCAACAATGCTGTTTAAATGCCCTTGTCTCTTCTTTTCTTTTTTTTTCTCATTTCCTACATACAGGTGGCGCGCTTACAGCGCAGCAGCTGGAGCTGCCATTGGCAGGGCAGCTCAAATGTAATTTCGTTGTATACTAAAGTGTGCAATGACAATAAATTCTCTGATTCTGATTCTGATTCTAAATACAATATATTACTGGAAAGTCTACTCACAGTAAACAGCACATTTAACTGTAAAATACTATAATCAATAATGCACTTAAAATGAATTATAATAGGAAAATACAACCAAATTCTAACAGTAGTGAAAATGTTGTAAGTTACAGTTAATGTTGATTACAGCTGCAAAACCAAAACCACAGAATATTATTGGAAAGTTACAGCACTAAACAGTAAAGCTCATATTTAACTGTATAGCACTTCAATCAACAATGCAGTTTTAAGTAAATTACAGCAGCAATTCTGTAGAAATACAGCCAGATTCAAACAGTAGTGTACTGCTCTACTAAAATATAGTGAAAAACTGTAAAATCTGAAGCTTTTTTATAGTCAAAAACACGTTATTGTAAAGTCTAGTCAAACCTCACATTCTACTATAGACAGGGCCGGCCGCTGGCATAAACACTCTGTGCTGTTGTTTATAGCCACATCCACTAGAGGGGGCCACACCACAATAAGTGTGTGATTCGCTTTTACAGTTTAACCCTTTAAGCTGCAGTCAATTTCAGCCGTTTTCAGTACAAAAATTGCTAATATTCTATTTGTAAATAAAAAATATGACGAGACATACAGGGAATATTGGACGCGCATCGCGAGGTGCATTTCCTTGAAAACGACCTATTCTTGGTAAATATACCGACTTCAGGACATGTTTTGGACAAAATAGTTTACTGGCTTGTGTCGTCTGGATGTCCAAGGTTGGATTATGGCCGTTTTTTGTGGAATATTTTCATCTGTGTGTAATAATGAACCCGGAAATGTGAGTCGCGCTGTGTGCGTTGAAGCCGTGTATAGAGAACGGATGGATGGATATTCGTTGTTTGTTGGACAAATGTGTTTATATTACCCGGTAATATGTGGTAAAATGTGGTAATCACTTCTGAAAGTGGTTTATACCGGTGGATTCATGAGAATCTAAGCTTTCCATTGGCGTATAGTGTTTGTATAATCGCATTTGCAGCCTTCGGACATTCTTTAAATTCCTATGCAAATTAGTAGGTGTACCGCTGGCAGTACACTGAAGCGCAACAGGTTAAATATGTTAACTTATTTTTTTTCTATTATTTTGAACACTTATTGGTAATTGTCTGTACATTTTTTAAAAAATAAATATTTGCTGTTAATCATGTGCATGTGTGTTTTAACCCAATTACAAGCTGTGCACGTGATTTGGTAGTTGCCCTGTGCATGTTTTGGGGCCACAAAAAAAATCTTGCTTAGGGCCACCAAAGTCCTAGGGCCGGCCCTGCATATAGAGGACTTTCATTTATTATACAATTAACCATGTAAGTAAAGTAGGGATATATGCATTATGTTTTTTGCTCTTCACAGCAGTGTTAATACAGTCTAATGGGATTTAATACGGCTGATGTTGATCCCAGTGAAAAGATTAAACATTAAACCACATGTAATACATAAATTATAGAGTAATTAACAGCTTAGGTAAATTACAGTAGCAACACCGTGAAAATACCGTACAATAACAGCAACTTGGTTCAACTTTACAGGGAAATTTGCCGGAGCGTGTTGGAAATCACCTGAACCAGTTATTAAGTCATAAATGACGTTGAGTTTACTCCTCAGCAACAATGCAAACATCTCATTTCTCAGCTCAACTGTAACTGTAATAAAATAAGTAATGAAACCACTTGATATTAGACAAACACTTCTTAATGCCCTCATATCATATAAAACTAATTTAGTGTTATGAGAATAGAAATAGCCTCTGAGAAAACAATGAAACCGGTTATTATCAGAACAGAATATAAACAAGATATTTGCCGTTAATACAAAGTGAACATGACTTTGAATATGTGGAAAGCTACAAGAGCAGTTCTGGTTCCCTAATTCCACCTAAAGCTGGATTTAACTGCCTGTTTTGGACTAAAGCCAAGAATAAAACGACTTTGTGAAGCTCCACTGTGATGATTTTAATGGGTCTGAATAGAAAAGAGCTGTGAGGAAACTTTGTGCGTTTTGAAGATTCTTACCGTGTTTCGGCTGCCTGTGTTGTGTGAGCAGCACGTGGCTGTTGGTCTCACTTCTCCTTATCTGTCCGGGCTGCAGTGTTTCCTCTGAACCTCCCTCCGCAAACAGTCTTAAAGAACAACACTGCATTTACACCCCATACAACCACCAGCAGCTCTCACACCTTCACTGTTTTTTTTTCCTCCTCTGAGGACGAAGGCTTCATCTCTGAAGGCTGCATCTCTCTTTGTATTGATTTTCTTTTGTCTGTTGTTCACATTTATCTATCCATCCCACATACATGCATTGTAAAGAAGCCATTGTGAAGCAGCGGTGGGACGACCCTCGATAATGTCTTTTTTTTTTTTTAACTGTACTGTCACAATAATCAGTTCTTCACACTTAATGCTCATAAATGTGGCCATGTACACTGAAAACTATTCTTTTCAGCAGGTCATAACGGTAATTATTTGAAAAAAAAAATTACTGTTATTTTGTAGATTTTCCTTAAATTACAGATAATATCTAGCAAAAATCACAAGAAATGTAATAATCTAGATGTCAAATGTACAAAAAGAGGTTAAACCTGTCAATAATGTCCACATCAAAAATCTGGATTTTTACAATTACCAATTTGTTCCCTTCAAAAATCAACAAAAAATGCTGTCATCTTACAGACATTTGCTGTAATTAAAAAGAAAATAATTTCCTGTTACTTTACATATGTCCCATGTTTTGTTAAATTACTGTTAAAATAAACGGTAAAATCAAAGAAGCATGAAAGCAGTAATTTAAAATAAATTTAAACTAATTTTTAACTATAAAAACAGGGAAAAACCTGATATAAAATGTGCTTTTTTTCTACAACATCTGACTAAAATTATATTGCTTTTTGTTGTATTTAGATGAATAAAAAATATTGTTGTTTTACAGGTATTTGCTGGGATTCAAGCTAAAAATTATGCATATAGTCATTTATTTAGAAATAAAGTTTTCAACTGTTACTTTACATATGTCCATTGTTTTGTTAATTTGCAGATAATAAATTCTAAAATTACAGAAGTTAGAATTACTATAAATCAACAAAAATGTTAGTATTTTACAGATATTTGCCATTCTTTGAATTATCTATATTAATTGAAAAACCGTAAATATCTTTTAACTGTTACTTTACAAATTTTCTTAATAATATTAGTTATAAAATATGAAAAAAATGAATTTACATGTTGGCAAAACAATGTATATAATAAATAGTAAAATCAAAGGAGTGTGAAAGCATTAATTTATATTTTAACCTTAAAACACAGCCCCAAATTGTACACCATGTCAGCAAGTTAAATCAGCTAAAAATATTATTATTATTATTATTATTATGTAATTGTTATTATTATTATTTTATTTTTTCACATTTTTTATGGTTTTTGAAAACTTTTTCTTCCACTTATGCTCCAAAACTTCCAGTGTTTTTCACAGTATTTTTATTTATTTTAATTTGTGTGTGTGTAACTGAAGGACCAAAATTTAACAGCTGAACAAATGCAAAAGCAGAACCACATTCTGGAGGACCTTAGAGAGAACTGATGATCCTTTTTCACTCTTCCTGAGAGTTAAACGGAAGAAGGAAGTTGAGGAAGAAGGCAAATGAACTAAATCATAAAGTTTTCTATTCTCAGTTTCTACGGTTTTACATCAGCACTGAACTGACTGACGTGTTCATTCGTAGAGTTCAGTAAACAAAACTCTGACAGAAAAAAGAAACAGAATTAAACTGTGAAAGACATCAGCTGCTAAACCTCACACTGCTGCTGAGTCTGTCTCTCAGTCAGCTAAAACTGATAAGAATTAAATGATTATGACTCAAACAGCCATCTGCATTTAGGAATATTTCTACTACACTATTACTAATGCACCATTAAATACAGCTTTATTTCGTTAATGATACTTAAAGATGTTATTGAAGAACTGCTCCAGTTGCTCTCCTTTTATTGAGCTCTCTCTCCACTGTCCAGTTTTATGTTAAACGTCACACAGCAGCTCAGAAGAGCTTTTGTGGTAAATTTAAACACAAGTCAACAGGAGAGGAATCATTTAGGGAAGGTAGACTGAAAGAATCTGCCTGTCGCTGTTTATTCTGACGGCAATTTAATTAGATGATGACAATGTCTGAATTTGGGTTTGTTGGTGTCTTTTCAAAGTTGAAACCTACTTTTTCATCCAACGCCACCAAGTATGACTCAGAAACTTTCAGCTAACAGCGAGGAAATAAGAACTTTAATAGTAATGTGAAGTATTTGTAACTCTGAGGAGGCATTTTTATCTAATAACACACAAAATTTAACAAAAATATTCCACTTCTACACACATAAACAATGAAGCACGCTTTGACGATAACAGATCTGGGAAGAAATCTGACAGAAACACCAGACAGTGAACTCCACAGTCCTGTAGAGGAGCAGCTCATAGGACAGAACACATTTCACACCTCAACTGGAATCCACTTCAGACCCACACTGGGGCACAAGGATCCCATCTCAGGCTGCTGTACACAGTCAGCATTGTTACTATTATGGTATAGCTTTTCATATTTTAAAGTAACCTGCAAAAAAATGCCTTTTTCAAAATAAGAGCCTCGACTGGCTGCATGCTGATGTCTATACGGACGACAATCCCAACCACTTCTCAACAAAACTGAGAATTAAAAGCAAATATCAAAGTCTGGCAGAGACAGAAGAAGACACTAAGCCACCACTACTCACCACTCATGGTGACAACAGTCTGTGTCAAACAGTCCGATGAAGTCGACCCTGAGCTTCGACTCTGTTTGTCTGAGCGTCTGGAGCTAAGCGGCGCAATGACGGGACGCCTCAGCTCAGCTCTCATAAACAGACGGACATGAAAAGGCCTCACACATGATCTGACCTTCTCACGCCTCCACACACACACACACACACACACACACACACACACACACACACACACACACACACACACACACACACACACACACACACACACACACACACACACACACACACACACACACACACACATGTTTGTACTTCTATCTTAGTGAGGACATCCATAGGCGTAATGCATTTCCTAGAGCCTTACTCTAACCTTAACCATCACAACTGATTTCCTAAACTTAATCCTTACCCTAACCCTAACCAAACCTCAATTCATACCTGTTCTCTAAAAACAAGTCTTCACCCTCAAACATGGCTGTTTCAAAGTGAGGACCGGCCAGAATGTCCTCACTTTGTAAAAATGTCCTCACTTTGATAGTTAAATGCAGAAAATGGTCCTCACCATGTAGCAAGTACAAGAACACACACACACACACACACACACACACACACACACACACACACACAACCTTTTGCACTTCAAGCCCACGAAAGTCAAATCCGACCATCAACTTTCCATCTCTGTCCAGTGATATTGCACCAAACAGCATTTGTACAGTAACAATTTTAGACAAAACCGACATCTAAACTAAAACCTATCGATTCAAAGAGGTGCTGCGTTAATTCTAGACAAGTGGGTCAGTTTTACTCGACATGTTTTACAGCCTGTGATGAGTAAATATTTGGTATTTGCTGCCAGACATTGGAGACTTTAAATATTAAGGGTTGATATGTCAGTAAAAACAACATTATCCATTATACAGTGCAAAAAAAAGAGGAAAACCAATATAATTCAGCAGTAAATAAGATATGATACGATACTATAAGATAAGATAAGATTTAATAATCCCAAATCAATTTCTTTAAAACCAGAGTGTGGCGTTACACAGCCCTGAGACCGTTGACATGCAGAGTGTTTACCATCTTCCTCTGTGTGTTTTTAATCTTTCTGCAGACCAACATGTAATATAAACCATGGAGATGCTGGGGATTGAACCCAGGACCTCATACATGCAAAGCAAGCGCTCTACCACTGAGCTACATCCCCTGTGAAGAGCCGTAAAATCACAGCGTTTTTCCCTGAAAATTTTGTCTGTGCTTTTAAATGTAGGCAGGCTAACACATTCTAACTGTTGAAAAAATCTTTTAAATCAAATAAAATCAATCTTCTGAATTTTCTATATTTTTAAAAAGGCATAAATTTTGATCAACCACCACAGACAGACAGATAGACAGACGGCGGGACGGACGGACAGACAGATAGATAGATAGTGAATGTAATTTACCTTATCCTGTATTGTTTTAGGTGTTATTTACTGTTGTTTGCATTTTTAAATATCAAACACAATCGGTAGTCGTCAATTCCGCGCCATAAATATTAAATATTGTAATCTATGTAAAATGTCAACACTTCACAGCTGTTTTTTTTCTACATTTTCAATGATGGAAATGTTGCAACACAAGATAAAAGCAGTCTATTAGTGCAAAGTCTAGCCTCGGTGTTAAAAACCTCATATTTTACTGTACTTTGAGCAATTTTATATTAATAAACAGTTTTGTAACAATAGTAAGCACAGTAAAGACCACAGCTGACAGAATTTTACAGGAAAGTTTGCTGCAGTGAAATAAAGGAAATAAATGAACAGGTTTCCTTACACGTGCATCATTTTCTTTTGTTGCAATTTTTTGTTAAAAACTGGATCAGCTACATTAAATTGGATTGAAAAGACTAAATAAAAGCTCAGATATTCTGTTTCTGTCTCTGCTGGTGTCAGTTTGTCATCAGGAGCTGATTCCTTTGATTTTCTCCCTGAAGATGCTGCAAAACACAGACTGAAACTTCACTCAATCTTCAACACAACTTCCACTCAAACCTCACAAAAGCCGTCTTAGTTGCTTTATCATCCAGAATGACTGATTAATTACGAATAAAATCTCACTCACTTGGATGCTCACGCCGTCATGTGGATGCCTTCCTCTCGTCCACGTAGCCGGTAATGAAGCAGCGATGCCCACACACCGTATCTCCCCTCATCATCCTCATCGTCACTCCCGGTTTACTACGGAGCTCTTTACGCTTTTTTCCGTGTGCCTCCGGCTGAGCTGAGCGCCTGGGAGGTCTGCGTGGGAGGAGGAGAGGTTAAGGAGTCTTCAGGAGAGAAAAATAACAATAAAGATAAACCACCTGCTGCCTGCATGAAGGCAGCAAGAAAGAAACACCCCAGCAAACCACCAAACAGCCTCTAAATGCAATTTATTATCAGATAAATGTCACATGTAGGAACAAAATGGCACTTTATGTTTAGTTCCCTGCTTTATAAAGCCATATAACACATAATGAAACTGATCTGAATTATTAACAGCTGGATATTATTCTCCGAAGGATCCCACTGTATAAGCACACAGCACTTATTGCTATGACAACATGCATCTGCTCATGGCTGAACTCTGGGGAACTCGAGCATTTGTAACCCCGTTGGCATCCAGCTGCCCGGCTTCTCACTATCACACCCACACAGCATATTCACAAATGTTACATTGATATGCAAAAAATCAGCTCTACATTTACACTGTTTCATTAGTGCACAATCAAGGGAATCATAATCAAGAAAAAAAAAACTACACATATGAAGATAGAAAAACTGTGACAAATGCTAAAATAGGTTTTAACATGTGAGCAAAACAACAAAAATGTAGTTTTTCTAAAATTCTAAGCAGCTTGTGATCCACAGTTGGGTATATATCTACAGTATATGCAAATTTACCATTTTATATCTGCACATGTGAAAGGTGTACATAACCTTTATTATATCATTATTTATGTATCAGAAATGGGCATGAAGCTGAACACAGAGATCTGATAAGTGCCATCAGTGACTGGAGTCACAAAAACTTCCTGCTACTCAACGCCTCAAAGGAAATGATCATAGATTTCCGCAGATCCAAACCCCCTCTTCTTCCAGTGAACACTTGTGGCGTGGACATCGAGATGGTGACATCATAGAAATATTTAGGTGTCCACCTTGATAATAAGTTGGACTGGTCTACAAACGTAGACTTCATCTACAAAAAGGGCCAGAGCCAACTTTATTGCCTCAGAAGACTTTGATCACTAGACATCTGCAGTAAGACGCTGCAGATGTTTTATCAGTCTGTGGTAGCAAGTGTCCTGTTTTATGCTGCAGTCTGCTGGGGAGGCAGTATAAAACAGAAGGATGCAAGGCGTCTGAACAAACTGATTAGAAAAGCTGCTCTGTGGTTGGAATCACAATGAACACATTGGAGGATGAGGTGGAGAGACCATAGACTGTATATAAAGTGGACGTAGCATCTGGCTCCAGAATTGAAGCCAACCCGGAAGTGTCAAAAACTTGCAATATCACGCCGTCCGCTAGGGTTGGCTCCAAAAAGCTTTTGCTCCATAGACCCCAATTCATTTTTGGAAAAAATAAAATTTGATAGAGTGATGTTCTACAGCTCAGGATTTTTTTCCCGTTAGTTTTCATGGTCAGAATGAGAGATCAGGTGGCTGATCTTAAAATAAATCAATACTGAATTTTAAAGAAATCGTTAAAGTTGGCAGAGCCAGGGGGCGTGGCTATACTTGATAGACAGCAACAGAAGCCTCTGCGGTAAAATGTGGGCGGGATAAGAGAGTCCTCAGCCAATCCTGCCCCTAGTTGCTCTCCGGTCCAGTCTGTTTGATGACGCTTTTTACGTCACTGGCTCCAAAAAATCCAAAATGGCGACCAGGAAGTAGCAAAATCCGGGCTTCATTTTCTCGGCATTGAAACCAACGGGTGACGTTACGGTTAGTTTACGCCTGGGAGAGACGGGCACTGAGCAAGATGGAGGCCATTCTGACAAACATGGATCATCCACTTCACATCTGCCTCAATGAACAATGAAACATCAGTGGACGGCTGCTATCCCTGCGCTGCAAGACCGAAAGATTTACGAAATCTTTCTTGCCATCAGCAGTCTGGCTATTCAATTCAAAATTAAACAGATAAGAACCCTGACAACTGAATTTCCCTTCGGGGAAAAATAAAGTGATTCTATTTTATTCTATTCTATTATTTTTATCTTTATTGTACCTTTGTATTTGTTGTCCTGCCTCTTACAGTGTATCATTGGTGTCTAGTTTCTATAATATGAGATCCATTCCTATCTTTAACAATATTATACAAACTCTAAAGCAATGTCCATGTGTTTGGGCAGAAATAGAGTGTATACCACTAGAAACTAGGACTGAATCCCAGAACTTGAATCGCAAGAACTGAATTCTGGGTGCTGAATTTGGAACCTAATTCAATGTAATAAATTCCAAATTATGGTTCAAATGAAATGTTTGAATGTGATTAAGTTAAACAACATTCAAGTTGAAATTTTGTTGAAAGTGAAATCATGTGATTCAGTTTCTCGTTTCACATTTCTGCCCTCGTTTCTGTAGAAAGCATTGTGCTTCCTTATGTTCCAGAATTTAATATCAGTGGTGACTGAAAGTTAATTTTTGATCTTGTAAATAGTAACTAAGGTTGCTAATGGTAAATAAGATTAGTTGGTCATCATGCTGCCTATAAAAGCTCATTTTATCAAGCACTTTAATGACTACTTGTCCATTTTAGCCTAATAACACTGTAGTGGTGCGATTCATTCATGGGGAATACCTCCTTTACAGAAGCTACACTCTCACTTCCCAGTAGGTTAGTTCTTTTCGTATGTGGCATTAAAGCTGCTTCCCTTGTTGACTACAGCCAATGAGAGTCACTGAGGCATATAAGGACTCACAGTAAGCAAGTGTCTGACTGGCTTGAAACTAAACCCAGGACTGAACATACACATTTACAACGAAAAAACAAGAGTATACATTGATTTGACGCGGTAGTTTTCAACTTTGATGCAGCTTTTTGAAGACAACGCTCAAATCAAAGAGGTTATGGTGAGCTGTGACAGGAAAGCTGAGATGCTGAAGGCTCTGGATACTATTGGGATGTCTTGGCTGACATATTATGTCAGAGTTACATGGAGGTTGAGGACCAGCACCTGTGGAGTGGCACGATGGGACAGTGAATTCCATTTTGAAAAATGGGTGCCAAATGGTGTACTCTATCATGTTACCACACTGCTCAGTCTACCAGGGAAAGTTTGCTCCAAGACACGAGAGAGGAAATTCCAAGCAAAAACCATATTCAGGAGGAGCAATACAGACTCTGTGCTGGTTGTGGATGAGGGTGCGTTGATGCTCCAAGTGAGGGAGTTTAGGTATCTCAGGGTCTTGTTTGCGATGCTACAACATCAGCAGTGTTTCAGATGATGTACTGGACCATTGCGGTCTGATTTACAACTTGGTCCAGGTTCTAAGCTTCACCGAAGACTATGAGTTGTGACCAAAACAATGAGAATACAGATACAAGCAGCACAATCAGGTGGTTGCTCCCTAAGTTGTTGGGCTCCATGTTCAAGCAGACAATGTGGCCACTAAGCAAGAATCACATGAAGGGGATTTCTTTAATGTAGTGGATCACTGCACAAGCCAAGTCTCCTACAACTACACAGAAGGATGATTCCCCTCACTTGCGGGCTTCTTTTCTTTGCACTATTTTATATCATTGTTCCATTCAAATCAAATGCTTAACAGGAAAGGCATGGCACTGTGACCCAGTGGCAGCTTCATCTAGCAAAATAAAACGATATTGGATGAAAAAAAAAACTGTCTAAGATACCACTTCCTGCATCAAAATAAAGGAACTGAGTCCGACAGTCTTTGGTGACAAGTCTGGATATCTGCAGGGAGCACAGAGTAAAGTTAATGCTGGTTGGCATCCAAAGGAGTCAGAATGCTGCCTGGGCAACTTCCATTGGAGGTTTATAGGGCACATCCAGCTGGGGAAAGACCCTGGTGTAGATACAAACTCTCTGATGGGAGTACATATCTCATCAGACCCGGGAACGCCTTGAATTCTCATCAGATGTGAGATTCCAAAGACATTCCCAGGTCTGATGAGATATGTAATTAGACCTGGGAATGGAGGAGCAGGTAAGCTTTGCTGGAGAAACAAATGTCAAGAATGATATTTCTGCTTTGTCTTCTGCCACCAAGACCTGACTCCCAATACGTGAAAAAAAAAGGATGTCTGAGTACAAAGTGCTCAGAAAGAAGGGGCGTGGTTCTCATTTTGGGTCATAACCGTAAACTATAAAGCCTTTTATCATTGTCTACAACAGCTCAAATGTTTGTCATCATTTCTTTGTAGGTGACGCACTTTAAAAGACAGAATAAGTCTGTAAGAGGGAAAGTCTCCTGACCTGCACTGTCTGACTTCTGTTTCCCAAATTGATATCTCACTTTGATGGTCGCCATTTTCAGAATGATGATGAGGTCGTGGATGCTGTTGAGGAGAATCTGGAGACTCAAGATGTTACCTTCTTCTGCAGATTGATAGCAAACCTTGAACATCAGTGGATTCAGTGCAATAAAGTAAAAGACTTTGTTGAAAAATAATGCAAGAACAAGCTTTGATGTTTTTTGGTGAGGCCAAGAGCTTTCTATGCGTCCTTTTAGGGTTGAATGGATATTTTGTTTTTTTTGTCTACTTTAAGCACATTTTTACAGCATCTATCCTGACCTGTTCAATGTCTTTGGAGACTTCTGGATCTTAAAAAGGACTGTAAGTTCTACAGGCTTAAAAAATGACTGCTACTACAGCTTGTTTTTAAAGATGGAGCCACCGGTGCAGCAGAATAACAGGTTAGTGAACTTAATTATCACTTATCTCCCCGTAACAAAGCACCAAACCATTCTGCTCTTCATTAACAGAATTAAAACAATCCGAGAGTCTCTGCATGCTCGCACATTTACTGCCGCCATTCAGCAAACCACTTCAGCCGTTTATTACTCCCTAACGTAGCGGTGAATCTGCTGCTGTGGGCTTCCCTCTGGTTCCAATCTGGTGTAGGACCAAAGCGATGGCAGCAGATTGCATCGCCATGGCAACACAATTATCCTACCACGACGTGGGAGGCATGGATCACGTATGATCCACGTTTAGATAGTGTAATTGTTCAACCGCCTGCGGGGAGGAACATTTATCTGTTCAGCTGGTGGAAACTGCATTCTTTTGGTGCAATATCACAAGTTTCATTTGCTGTGAAATTAGAAGAGTTGTATGTTTTGGTAAGTTTAATAAATGTTCAAAAGAATACAGTTCTATTATGTAGTAAAATAGATAAGGGGTCACCTCATTATAAAAAAAATTAAGTCAGTTTAAGAGCTACGGCAACAAAATTATGGTCTGTGACAATAACGTGTCAGTGCTGATTGAATTATAGCGCATAGTCCCTCCTGCAATGAAGTTAGGTGCTCAATGCTCCCACTTACAGCTGTCCATTAGTTACCTAGCAACGTGCGATGTGTTAACGTTGTGGTGCCAGCGAGAGCAAACGCAGATTGTGAGTGTGAGCACCGGCTGAGATGTTTGTTCGACCACGTTATTGTCTCAACACGGCACAACAGCATCATGATGCCCAGGTAAGTGGAATGGAGCGCGCTTCCTCCAGTCCCTGGAATAAAAATAACACACACAACAAACACACTACAAACACACACACACACGGCAAGCTCATCAATTATTTCTCAAAGGGGGAATTTTAGCTCAGCCTTGCCCTAAATCGACCCTCTCCCATGATGTGACCAGGTGTTATTTTAAGACTTTAAACATTACACAGAAAATTCAGCAAAATAGTTCTTTTTGTCATCTAAAAACAGAAAATTCACTTAAAATACGACCAAATGTCATCAGTACACTAATAACTAACTTGATTAGCACAATTACAAACTGCAACTGCCGTAAAATCGATGGTATTTCAATAGTAAAGAAAGTAATTGAGTACCACAGAATTCAACAAAAGCTCTCGGAGCTGTTTTCTGTCATATATTATTGTGCTGCATCATAGTTAACTTTATTCACACACAGTCCTCGGTTCAAAGGCAGGTAATTTGTTCCAAGCTCCCGTATTTAAGAGATGAAAGTAAAGAAAAGTTCTCTGGTTCAAAATGCCTCGGTAAATACAGAAAGGTCAGGGAATAGATTTTTTTTTATTTTTTTTTGCTTTGAAATGTCACCTGATTACTTTATAACTGGCAACACAGCTATTTGAAGGGCCTGGAAAATAAAAAAAAAAAGGGTTTTGCAGAGGGGCAAAAATAGCTTCCAACGTGTTGCACCGGTGGTTTATCAATAAAGCAAAGGGGCAGGTTTTGATTTCAGTCATTTTTATATCTGAGAAACATTCCAATTGAAAACTGTATACAATCAAATGCAAACCTTTCATGCTCAGCTGGCAGTTTACAAAATCTGGAGGAAAACACAAACAATTCAAAGAGAAAATACTGCTTGTTTTCGAAACGTCTGCTGTTCCCAGTGTCCCTCTGGAGTCCCATTATGATGGAGGAAGTTTGTTAAGCCTGTAAAACCTTTAAATGACTTGATAAGTTAAAAAAAAACACTACTTGATATATTGTTCAAAATTAAGTTTGGAATCTGTGGTGATTTGCTGCAAGTAGATATGATTCCACTGTATGGGCTCAAAAGTGAAAAACAAAGTCGGGAACCAGTGCTGTAGAACATCAAAAGGTTTAACTACAAAATCCGTAAAAGCCTGAAACTGACTTTTATATTTTCATGGGTTTGAATAAAGTGTGAAACACCTCAAGCAGTCATTTACCATCATATCAGTTTTAGTGTTTTTGGATTTTGGGTCTTTTATTTTGGAATGAAAACTGACAACTTACAAACTTGATTATTGCATAAAGCTGTTAGTATTGTACGAATCAAATACCCACAGATTATCATATTAGTGTAAATGCATTAAGATTTCTACGCCAAAATAGTGTTAAATAAGTTCAGTACACACTGTATCACAGAGGCAGTAAACTGTTGTGTTGCTGAAATGGAAAACAGAGAGAAATCATTAAGCTTGGCGGTATTAAGTGTTCGTTTAAGGCTGCTGTGCTCATTCCAAGTTATCAAACAACATTCAGTCATGCCTGGTTCAGAGTTACAGTTTCAGCTTTTGGTCAGCGATAAGAAACATCAAAACATTTCATTAAACAGACAATTTACTACCTTTCTCTTACTGAAGCTGAGGTCCAGCATCTGAAATATTGTTCTGTAACATGGAAGAAAATCTGCACATGTTACTGTAGTAGATACAGAGAGAAGATGTTAACTGTCCCACTCATTAACCAAAAGCAAGATAAATAGAACCGAAAGATGCATCAGTAAAATTAGTGAAAAGACATAAAAAACCTGTGCATATTGTTATATTTTAACAGATTTCATACAGTATACTGTACCATTATTTAAAAAAAACCTAAAGAAAATGATTAGAAACACTGCAATGCATATAGTGAATGCATGACAGCGCCTTAGCTCTAACTTTGGCATTAAATGCTGCAGCTGTGATCGCAAACTGTTGGTTCTTTTCTTTAAATGAGAGGAAAAGCGCATCATTGAGGATTCACTAAACAGAGGAGGACGTTTAACTTTGGTCAGCTGAAGGCAAATAGGAAAAAGAGGATATTTGACAAATATCTTCTCAGCGGGAATGAATCAATATCTCAGAAACTCATTTCAGTCTGGTGGTTTTGAAATTCAACAAGCAATAATGGATTTAGTAATTGTATTGAGCGTATTTATTATATTTCCATGCTGGAGTTTTAGACTCAGCTATACTTGATGTGCTACGAATAAATCTGAAAAGGAAAGCAGACGAGGAGTCAGAAAGTGTGAAAACCGACACATTTAAACTGTGACGTCTGATGCGTCACCGAGATGATCTAATGCGTCTTTTTCCTGTTTGTTTGCATTGATATAGTCATAAAGGCCGCGGTGCAACCATCACATGGATGTTGGGGAGTCTCTGCACATGAGAGTGTTCAGTCCTTGACTATTGCATTATTCTGTGCTTGTAAGTAGTGTCGCTACATTATGGTCTGGGGTAACCACCCATAGAATGTTTGACAGCTTCCTCCAGCGATTTCCTGGTCACCAGTAGTCGCACCACGTCTTCGTTCTTCTTCGTCAGTCTTTTACGAGCCTTGTCGTGAGTCACCATGGTCATGTCCCAGCCGTTCACCTGGGAGCAAGAGGAGGAATCTGGTTTGAGAGAAGCTGTGGCGGGTTTCACTCCTGCTGCTGTCTGACAGCTCACACTGCCATCTAGTGGATCTTTAAATTAACAAGCAAAAAGTTCATCTTTTCCTTTCTGCTTTCCTTTCAGGGAGTCGCCACAGTCAATCATCTGCTTCCATCTAACCCTATCCTCTTCATCCTCTTCTCTCACACCCACTAACTTCACATCCTCTTTCACTACATCCATAAACCTCCTCTTTGGTCTTCCTCTAGGCCTCCTGCCTGGCAGTTCAAAACTCAGCATCCTTGTACCGATATATTCCCTGTCCTCCCTCTGTACATGTATATAATGTACTCAGTCTTGATCCTGTCCATTCTGGTCACTCCCAAAGACAACCTCAACATTTTAATCTCTGCTACCTCCAGCTCTGCCTCCTATTTTTTCCTCAGTGCCACTATCTCTAAACCATACACGAGCAAAAAGTTCATCTCACCTGCATTATTTTGTCTCCCATCATCAATCCTGCTACGTCTGCTGGTCCTCCTGATGTTATCCTGGTCACATAGATGCCCTTTGAATGACACAAACACACTCACTACTTCATATCATCACAGCTGTAGAACTCACACATACCTCCTGTCTAATGAAGAGGGAACAAACAAGAGGAGGGCACTTCACAGACATAAAATAATGAAGTTCATCTGATACAGAATATACCTAAAGCGTGTTAGGTGAAGGGATCCAGTAGTATACTGTCACAGCAGTTTTATGGGCTCATTTTACACCTGAAACTATTCTTACGTTCACGATATATCCTATTAAATTACACAGTTCAGCTGAAAAAGCAACGCAGAGACCACACGCCTGAAGACATCGTCACCATCATTTTAAATCCTTTATTTCTGTAACTCCAGATTATCTCAAACAAGTGTATTATATTTCATTAAAACAAGTCATTCCTTTACAAAAACCAACAATGTCTCTGACAGGTTGCCATGCAACACATTTAAATTACTATTCATTTTGTGTTTCAGCATATTAATAAAATGCAGGTGTTTAATAAATCACAAAATCATATTTATAGTCATGACTAAAGAAATAAAAAGGCTTCTAATGTCCAGTACATAAACTGACAATAATTATTTCCCTCATGCTCATGATTGTTATTAGAATTTTTGTCTATAAAGTTTCAAAAAACTGTTCTAAATGCCCATTATGACTTTTAGCATTATCAGATTATTTATTTGTGCCATCAACTGTCTAGCAGTCAAAAGGCTGATTTTACAGTGATATAAAATAAGGATAAACAGCATTTATGAAGCTGGAACAATGATTTTTGACATTTTTTACATTATTAATTACTTTAGGAATGAATAATTCAACAACTAAACATCTTGTTAATCTGCACAATTTTTTAGCACTGTTTTTTTCTTTATATGGTTATTACCATGTATTCTTCTTATGCGTAATTGTGTCTGTATTTAATGTTCATGACTTTGATTTTAGCGTTAAAAATGAGGGCTGTCCCTTCATGTGCGCTCTGAAGTTTTATAGAAAATAAATGAATGAATAAAATGTAATGAACTCGTTGAATTATCTACAAAAATTCTAGCACTCTGAGCTGCTCTAAGTTCTTGTAAGGACAAGTGTTCATTGGCATCACAGAGATAAGAACATCTCTCACACCTCTGTGAGAAAGTTACTGTAAGACTCACAAATCTGTCAAAAACATCTAAAGGAAAGTTTGAAATGCCAAAAGATAAAATCTGGGACGTGAGCCTGGAGGAAAGTTATCATTTATCCATAACATGGCAGCATATGTGATCTGCTGGCACATTTTCATTGCTCCAAATTTATACAAGCAGCAGGTAGGATGAGACTTTGTGCAAACTTGCAGTATTTGTTTCTGTGAATCAGTCACTTGAGTCTGATTTGTTTCCGTCCCGAGGCGATAAATAATGTGTTCAGGCCCGTCCCTCATAAAGGGCTGCTCTAATACCACAGTGATTCAACACGAGGAAGAGCTCAAAGATGAATAAACAGACGGTGACACATCTTCTGATACAGTTCTGTCTTTTGGAATTATGTTCATCAACTAGGGATGATTCTCGGATCTAATATTCAGCAGTTTTGTAATTATCTCAGTTTATTTAACTGATTCCCAGTCAGCTACTTGTCACATACAACATCCAAACAACGCTCCAGGATAAATGTTGAAAAGTTCTATTTTAACTAAACATATGCAAAATGTGAATAAACAAATGCATTTTGGCTAAGTTCTGTGTTAGATTTTGAATTATTCTAAAGATTGATGCCAATATTTGAATTTTTATTGCAAAGTTACACTGGCTTCAAACAACGGTTGTCTGTCTTGCTGAATACCAACAATCACTTTTAGGCCTGAAAAAAAACATCAGCTGACAACAGCATCAACAACATAAATTTTCCTTCTGAACGCAAATTTGGATCATCTTTCTGTACAACTGAATCATGACAGAAAGTCTAATTTCTCACTCTAAATGGAGAATAAATTCATTCTTTTTAGTGCAAAAATAGTGTCTTTCCCTTTTTAGAACGCGCACATTTGTCACACATCAATAAAGTAGAAACCTAGAAATATTTTCTGTACTCTCACATTCATTACGAGCAGCGATAAATAGTAATAAGGATAATAGACTTTGTGTATGAATTACTTTACACACAGACAACAGTAAAAGCAAAGATGAACAAATAAACTCAAAGACAAAAAATGTGCTGAATACTGCTTATACAGCCATGGCCATAAGTTTGGACACAAGTACCATGACGCTTGTGAATCTTAGAAAATACCACAAAATTGTCACTTACAATACAGTACACAACTCCTGAGAACTATATTAAGTTTCATATTTAAAAAAACATCAAAAGAGTTTGGTGTCATTTTGTTATTCTTACCAAATTCAGTTGTGAAAGTACTGCATTTTTTTGTTATTTTCTTCTAATATTATGTTTTGGGAACAAAGTTGTTCCAATTGTTGGAATTTATTGATAATATTATATCCCTTGTTGATTTGTTGACTAATTAAACTGGTGTTGTCAAAAAATATTAGTTATGTTCTGTAACAGACATCAAAACAGACATAGTAAGTCATGCTGTGTCCAAACTTATGGCCATGGCTGTAATCACGGCACATAAAGAGCTAAATCTGTACATAAACTTACTTTATCGGTCTTGTCCTCAGAGAAGGGGTTCTGCCCTGGGTCCTGGTCTATCCCTCCTCCGATGCTGAAGCCCAGAATCAGATTATTCCCTTGCCGCAACTTCTGGATCTCAATTCGTTGCTGTTTAAGAAAAGAAAATCCAAAATTAGATATTAACAAGACAGCTTCTTGCATCATTCAGCTCTTGTTTATGAGAGAAACCAGTTTGAATGGAACATGAAGTCATTGCTTCTCTTCATGAAACGTTTGTAAACTGTTCACTGTTAACTATTGGGACTTCAAGTATTCACATTCATCAAAAAACTCATCCTCTTATACAACAGATTGTGTTGCTGAGTTACACTGAAGTTCTGAAATTACTGTGCAGGTGCAAAGAAACTGGACTTATCATCCTGAGAGGCTTTCTTTTATCCACCAGACTCATTTTTCTACATTTAAGCGTACAAATGGCTCATTCCGCTGCTAACTGAAGTCCAGACGGGGACTTTATTAATAGAGTCCTGCCCTTGACAATGACAAGCAGCTCCAGATTCACTACAACAGATGGACGGATGACAGTGGGACTCCTTAAACACAAAGACGGCCTCTTGTGAATAACAACACAGTGTTTCAGTGCTGTCGCTGACACAATGAACTCCGAGGATGACTGGAACTGTTTGCCAGTCAGTCAGACCAGATTTGCAACCATTTTAAAACTTCACTTGCTCCTTATAGGCCTCACAGGTAGACCTTCTATTACCCCAATAAGTAGAAAGAGAATGATTTCACTTCTTTGACATTCAGGTGTCTTTGGCCAGAAGAAATACCAAATTAATATCTATGACAAATAGAGGACTGAACAATGTTTTTATTCCAATTTAAAACAACACAACAACATACTTATTTTTTACCCATGCTTTTCTGGTTTTACCCAATATTTTGTCTCATTCTATTAGCCCTTTATCCTTAATTTCTTGTGGCATTTTTGGTGCTTTTATTACATAATATGGTGGTGCTGTGTTGATTAATTTTGGAAATGTTTTACCAAGTTTAATTCTATGTCTCCACTCCTACTTCTCTGGCCTTTAAATGCACAACCTGGTCATAATTCCACAAAAGTCATGACGGCAATCTTACTAAGCTGGATTGAGTAACGTTTCCTTCTCAACACGTCACAAGTTTGAGCTGCACCCAGTCACATTAAAAGATAGGCACACAAAGCAACTGTACTTTGAGCTGTGTGAAGTGATTTCAGGAAGGCCTTTTTCCATATTTAAGCACAAATATCCATCCAAAAACATCACACAAAATGTCTCTCCTCTGAATGTATTTAAATATGTAAATCTTAAAATAAGAATATAAATTATTTCCCACATGGAGACAAGATAAAGTCACTCTGTGTACTTTTTATTTCACATCAGACAGATGAGCTGTCAACAGTCTAAGCTAAGTTTGTTGCTTCCAGTTGTTTAGGAGTCTTTCTTCTGAACTTATTAAATATCTGCAGCATCAGACAGCAGCAGAATCCATATGAGCATCTCGTTAATTATGTTAATTTACAAATTATGACATCCAAGGACAAGTCACACTGTGTATTTTTCAATTGCATCAGACGGGTTAGGTTATGGTTTAGTCTGGTTGCTTCCTCTGAGATTATCAAAGACCTGCAGCATCAGAAAGAAGTAGGATCTATGAGCATCTTGAAAAAAAAGCACAAATTTATGCAAGCAGCAAAAGTAGTGCCATTGATTAATTTATAGTATAAAATATCCCAGACATGGATCAGGATCTAACAGCAAGTCACATTGTTCTTTTATGCATTTATTTGTCAAGTAGTAGTTGGATTATCACCACACATGGGGCAGAGTTTGAGGCTGCTAGACGTTTACATTTTGTTTTGCTATTGCGTTGCTATGCATTAAACGTCACTTGCTGTGTTGTCTCATCTTGCTTGAATGACAAATACTGAATCACTGTAGTAGGTGGTTGTGCCTGAATAAATCTGTGAGGAACAACAATGATATAAAAGTGACTTCTGTCTGAATGCCTTCACTTCAACGGATTGATAAAGCCAGGAATGTTGCATATCTCATGTCTGAACAAGGCTGCACAGTGGGGAAGTCAACCTGCCTTACTGCCCTCTTTCCAACCCTCACATATGACATTTACGGTTGAAAAATCCCAACTATCTATCCCTAGTTTCATCTAACACTTCACTGTACTGATTTTAAATCTTCATTGAAAGTTCTGATATGATAAATTGAGCAAACAACACTTTTATTGTATCCTGTAACGCTGCATGTAGGTCGATTCCCGACAGAGGTGACGCCCATTTTAAAGGCTAGTTCTGTCAAAACGTTAACAAACCTTTTAATTAGCGGTTTACAAAATGTTATGTTACTTTCTAGTCCAAGAACCACTTTTCCGTTAATTTAACGAGTTATGTTGTTAAATTTAACGTTGCTAGCTGACGTTTTAGCGATGTAGAAAGCTGCTGCCACTGTGCTGACTTCAGCTACACAAAGAAAATCAAGTTACAGTTAAAGCAGCTAGCTAACGTCTGGTAGTTAGCTGGTTAGTTAGCATGTCTGGTCAACTAACATTGAGAGTTGTTACCGTTAAAGATTTAAGGTCGGAGCGGAACAATAGAGTCCCGGTGAGTGGAAGCAGCTCCAAACTTACCACCACGGCGGTGACCGGCTGACCGGGGACGAAAGACATAGTGCCGCTGAGTTGTCTGAGGCTGAACAGTGATGAAAAGCAGCAAGAAAAGTGAAATTAAAAACGGGGGTTTTCGACGCGTAGGTAACTTCCCGGGACTCTACATGAGTAACAGCGGGCTGATCCCGAGCTGGAAACCAACGGCTTCTCGGATGATGTCACTCCGCCTCCTGGAACAACGGGTTAGCTCGTTTCGTGTCACCGCAGCGGCCAAGGAGGGCGGCGTTTAACTGTTGACCGTGGCCCCACACACTCTGGAATAGACAGGAGGTGTAAATCGGATTTTGTAAAGGTCTGCTGCCCTCTCAAGAGTCGAGAGGACCTGGTCGTGTTGTATCCTTATACGGTTCTGACAAACAGTGACCTCCCGGTGATCTTCAGAGTTTATGGATATCAGGTTGACACAGGAAGCTGCAGAAAGGGGTCTGATGGAGCCACAGAAAGTCTTGGGGTGATTAAAACGAAAAACAAAATTAAAGCTGCAAACAGCGTTGGACGGGTCCTCGCATCCTTGCTGGCCGGCGAATCCACGCATGTCCACCAGGTGCCACCGTGTCCTTAAAATGTTTTCTGAACACTATACTAAAATATGTTTGTTAAACGAGATAGAATGTTTCCTGCTAAGTGGGAAACCTTTGCTTCTTATTTTAAAGTAAATGCTCCTAATTATCTTATGTGCATGGACTAATACGGGTACGTTTTGGTTTTTGGGGTGACCACTGTTCAAAATATTCCAGGAGAATAGATGCTGCTGTGTTCACCAATCATAGTTTAGTTATGATTTAAATATTGAAAATCTTGTCCCATGTGATGACAAATTTATCAGCTACAGCAACTTATCGTACAATATAATGAATTTTCAGCATTATTTGGTTACCTGTGACACAATACTGTTACTGCTGTTAATATTCTGCTGTGAAACATAAAAATATCTTTAGGGAAAAATTGATTATTTGATTAAATAATTCATGATCACAGGATTCTTATTATGTTGATATTTAATATATACAATGTGTATTTTTAATACAGTGACTATAACCCCCTAAAACATACATCACTGGCAGTGTCTGTTTAAATTTTCAGCTGTACTTTTCAGAAACAAGCTTTATTTTACCTTAGCAGCCACATTCACACTGAGAATGCTACCAGATCTCAAATAAACATTATTTATTGGACAGCTGTGAAGCTGTACAGAACAATTAACTTGGTTGGTTTCACCTTTGAGCAAATTATCAACAGGAGAAAAAAGAAACAAAAACTATCAATAATGGTAAAGAATTAAAGTAATTAAAGGTATAATTATATTGAAGAAATATGATCTAGGCTATGAGGCAAAACCAGTCAGCATAACCATCTCATACAAACATCACTGTGAGTATATACTTTTTATTTAGTTTTGTTGTTTTTCAAGTATGTTTTGTTTGAATTCTGATAGATAGATAGATAGATAGATAGATAGATAGATAGATAATGAAGTCATGGAACGTGTTGTTTTTCATGGTTATCTTACTGTTGTTCTTTTTTTTTTCTAGCAGTAGTGGGCTTCTATAATTAACTTATTTGTAATATCAGAATGAACTTTGCTTTTAGGACACAAAGTGACAAACCAGTGATAGAAAGTCACTACTGGAGCATAATTTTGAGGTGCTATAATCACATTTTTCCATTTACATCAGCCACTGGGTTATTTTCACAATAAACTAAAAGATATGATCAGATTACGAAAACAACTCCTGAATTAAAGTCAACACTTTGATATTGTGGTGTTAGATCAAGGATCTGAGCAGCACTACTGTTGTAGTTTTCTGCCACTAGATGGTAGTCTATACAGGTGTTTCCTCTTAGCTTGGTATGAAGGGATCTGATCTGACTTCAAACCCCACATGATCTGAAGACCGACAAATTCAGACAGAAAAGACGGGATTAGAAGGGGATTAACATGAGATAAAGGTTCCTGGTTGGATTAAATCCCAGCCGATCATGACACCACTGCAGCATTAGAAAATAACACAAACTGCACATTTTTAGATGCTTTATTAGTTCAGTCATTTAACAAAAACACGCGTCACATCCTATCTCGTTACAGGCATAAATGTGAGCTATTATTGGCATCACATGACTTCTACGCTTCACAATCTTCACATCCTGCTACATGATGAAAGGTAAAAACTCAAAGCTGTATAAAATTGAATTTTGACCAGCGTCTCTCACTTCCAGCTTCCGCATCACATTTCAGATAACAGATCTATTTCTAATTTACATGTGCTGCAAAAAACTTCCTCCCTCTTCCTTTCCACATTTCATAATATTATCATAGAGGCATAGCAACCTCTACCCTGAAACTGGCAGGAAATTAGCTTCAGCTACGGACAACCTAGTTGCATAACTTCCTTTTATGTAACAATATTTCTTTGTAATGTCTCTCTTGAATGAAACAAATAAAAAAAGTAAAGAATATACAGTGCATCAATGGCATTAATTTCAGTCTCATGAAGATAAGTGTTTAATCTGTTCAATAATTTTATACATTTGTGCACATTTATAAGCTTCAGAAAGTTTGAAGTAGTAGTTTCACACTTTGGTAAATAAAGATATCGCTCTCATATCAGTGTGAAGAAACAGCTTAGCTTAAGCTAGCTTAGCTTAGCTTAGCGCAAAGCTTGGAAAGGGGGTGAAATAGCTAGTGAAATAGCTAGTGAACCAAATTGGACTACTAGCACCTCTAAAGTGTGACCATCCAAGCCAAATCAGAGCCTACCAGATAAACCCTGTAAAGCAGCAACTTTTTTACACTTCAGTTTGGAATAGAATAGAAATACTTTATTAATTCCTGAGGGGTAATGTGGTTGCTACAGCAGAAGGAGTACCATTCCCACCACCATAAAGATGATAGATAGATAGATACAAAAATGTGCAGTAAATAAAAATAAACTGTAAGAAAAATCTAAATTGCAAAATGTCCTATGTAAAGAATGTACACGGTGAACAGCTTTTGTATTTATCAACCAAAAAAAGATAATTGCTTTAGATTTAGTCTCCTTCAACAGAGCCAGGTTGTTTAATTCTGTTTTCAGTCTTTGTATTAGCCATCTGTACAGTTTTATTTATTACAAAGAAAGAATAAGAATATTACCCAAAAGCAATTATGGCCATAATAATGAAACTTTTTCCCTTTCAAGACCTTTTTAAGGCAAAATTTCTGATGAATGTCGACCTTGAAAGTTGAAAAAGTGCTGTATTCTCCGTTTTCTCTGCAGGCTGCACCACCAAACTGGAATAAGATGTCCACACTATCCTCCATCTTTGGTTTGATTCAGAAATGAAGCATCCAGGGATTTATCAATATGTACATGGCTTTCTTATATGCCTGTGTATCAGAAGCCTGGTGCAAACGGTGGAGGTTTCAGGTACTCTTGAGGTAACATTTCATCAGTCAGTCTCACATCAGTGTAGGAAAATGGTGAACCCATAAGGTTGGGGTCTCCTGTGATCTCCTCGTACTCTGACTCAGTATTTCCACTCCTATCAGCTGCCTCAGCATTGATCTCTGCATATGTATTATCCTGTGAAGTGCTTCTGTTCTTTTGGAATTTCTTCTTGAAGTTCTTCAGGTTGGTGACGACTGATGGCTTTCCTTCCTGATTCTTTGCTGGTTGTTGAGAGGCTGTGGACGTGGAGGGACTGTCAGGTGCAGAAACGGTTCTGATGCAAGCCTGGTTCTGCTTCACAGGAACAACATTTCGAGAAGGGACTTCAGGAGGCTGGTTGAAGTCGTATCTCTTTCTGGTTTTTGGCACAGGCTAGAGGTAGTAGACATGAAAAATACAAAAATACAGCATAAAAGATTGTTAGAAAATGCAGTGCCTAAAACAAGTATTCGTTCCCCTTGGAGGTCTTCCCCTTTTTTTGCTTTTCAACATTGAATTACTGCATATCAGAAATGGAAGGAACTTGGTATACACGTAAATATGCCTTGCAAGACGGCACAAGAAAGAGACTAGTGAGGGAGGCCAAGAAGATGTCTATGACTCCTCTAAAGAAGTTACAAGCTTTAGTAGCTGAGATGAGAGAGACTGTTCATAAAACAACTCTTGCCTGTTCTTTCCCAGTCAAAGCTTTATGGGGGAGTGGAAAAGAGAAAGACACTGTTGGAAAAGTTTATTATAAGTCTAGACAGGAATTCACCAAAGGGTATGTGCAAGATTCTGAGATCAGCTTGAAGAAGGTTATTTGGTCGAATGAGACCAAAATTTAGCTTTTTGACCATCAGACAAATGATGTTTTTGGTGGAAATCTAACACTGCACATCATCACAAACACACCATCCGCACTCTGAAGCATGGTGGTGGCAGCATCATGACATGAAGCATGGTGGTGGCAGCATCATGACGTGAAGCATGGTGGTGGCAGCATCATGACATGAAGCATGGTGGTGGTAGCATCACGACGTGAAGCATGGTGGTGGCAGCATCATGACATGAAGCATGGTGGTGGCAGCATCATGACGTGAAGCATGGTGGTGGCAGCATCATGACATGAAGCATGGTGGTGGTAGCATCACGACGTGAAGCATGGTGGTGGCACTATCATGATATGAAGCATGGTGGTGGTAGCATCATGACATGAAGCATGGTGGTGGCACTATCATGATATGAAGCATGGTGGTGGTAGCATCATGACATGAAGCATGGTGGTGGCAGCATCACGACGTGAAGCATGGTGGTGGCACTATCATGACATGAAGCATGGTGGTGGTAGCATCACGACGTGAAGCATGGTGGTGGCAGCATCATGACATGAAGCATGGTGGTGGCAGCATCACGACGTGAAGCATGGTGGTGGCAGCATCATGACATGAAGCATGGTGGTGGTAGCATCACGACGTGAAGCATGGTGGTGGCACTATCATGATATGAAGCATGGTGGTGGTAGCATCATGACATGAAGCATGGTGGTGGCAGCATCATGATGTGAAGCATGGTGGTGGCAGCATCATGACGTGAAGCATGGTAGTGGTAGCATCATGACGTGAAGCATGGTGGTGGCAGCATCATGACGTGAAGCATGGTGGTGGCAGCATCATGATGTGAAGCATGGTGGTGGCACTATCATGATGTGAAGCATGGTGGTGGTAGCATCATGACGTGAAGCATGGTAGTGGTAGCATCATGACGTGAAGCATGGTGGTGGCAGCATCATGACGTGAAGCATGGTGGTGGCAGCGTCATGATGTGAAGCATGGTGGTGGCACTATCATGATATGAAGCATGGTGGTGGTAGCATCATGACATGAAGCATGGTGGTGGCAGCATCATGACGTGAAGCATGGTAGTGGCACTATCATGATGTGAAGCATGGTGGTGGTAGCATCATGACATGAACCATGGTGGTGGCAGCATCATGACATGAAGCATGGTGGTGGTGGCATCATGACATGAAGCATGGTGGTGGTAGCATCATGACATGAAGCGTGGTGGTGGCAGCATCATGATGTGAAGCATGGTGGTGGCACTATCATGATGTGAAGCATGGTGGTGGTAGCATCATGACATGAAGCATGGTGGTGGCAGCATCATGACATGAAGCATGGTGGTGGCAGCATCATGACATGAAGCATGGTGGTGGTGGCATCATGACATGAAGCGTGGTGGTGGCAGCATCATGATGTGGGGATGCTTTTTGGCTGCAGGCCCTGAAAGGCTTGTGAAGAGGGTAAAATGAATGCAGCAAAGTATCCCACAGGATAACCCGATGCAGTCTGCAAGTAAACTGCTGCTTGGGAGAAGATGTGTTTTCCAGAAAGACAATGATCCAAAATATAGAGACAAAGCTACACGGAAATGGTTTAAAAACAATGAAGTGAATGTTCTACAGTAGCCGAGTCAGGATCCAGACCTCAATCCAACCGAGAATTTGCGCTTGGACTTGAAAAGAGCTGTTTTCTCACTATCCCTGTGCAACCTGACAAAGCTTGAGCAGATTTGCAAAGAAGAATGAGGTAAAATTCCAGTGTCCAGATGTACGAGTCTGACTGAGACCCACCCACTAAAGGTCAAGGCTTTAATTGCAACCAGAGATGCATCTGGTAACTACAGACATGTAGAAAATGAATGTATTTGCAGGCGCATTGTTAGACTGTAGATTTTTAATTAACTGACATTACTTTGTAGAAATCCATTTTCACTTTGACATGAAAGAGTCTTTTGTAAATTCTTGTCAAAACAGCCTGATTAGATTGACTACAATTCAGTGGTGAAAAGCTTTCACAGGGAAAACTGCCAATGGAGATGAAAAATTTTCACAGGCATTGTTTAAAGGATTATTGTTACAGCTGCTGAAAACTTGGTTTTGAATCTGAGTTCAACACTCAAAAACTCTGCTTCATCAGCACCATATGGGTGGATTTGGATCAGAATTAGTTTGTCAGTGAAGGCAACACAAGAAAACAACCCCACATCTCTCATCACATTTTGATTTAAAGGCTGCTAAATCCTGGCTTGTGAGCAAAAGTGCATGACATCACCCTTTTTTTTTTAACTGAGCCCCAGTAAAAGCAGTGAAAATAAAGCAGAAAGACAGAATCATTTCATGTGAAACAACTGAAAAATGATCTCAACTGCTCTTAGTAAGAAGCTGATTGATTTCAGGGCCTTTAAATATTCACTTTGTGAAAACATTTATATGGAAACTTATCTGTGATTTCATTTCAAGGCAGCAGAGGAGCCAAGCCTTGATCATCTCACACTGAGATTTCTACTTTAAATAACTAAATCCAGCATCTTATAAATACCCATAAAGAAGCTGCTTCCAATAGAAACCTCTTAAATAGGCATTTGTTTAAGAACCTCTTTGATCAGAAAACATTTGGGTACCTTTCATTCTAAGAATTTTAAAAACGGCCTTTTTTCAAGGAAATATTACCGTGGCTGGAAGTGGAGCGTTGACGTGTCGAGATCCATCCTCCAAACGAGGGTAGAGCCGGTTTGGTTGGCTGTTTGGGAGAAGAACTGTGGGGCTGTCCAGGTTTTCCGGTCGGTAAGGAATAGCAGGTGGGACATCTTCCTGGGACACTGGGGGAGTCATGCTGGGGGAGTTGTTTGGTGGCAACCTGGTGTTGGAGGTGGGAAGTCTTTGGGGAAACAGTAGCTCTGCATAGTCGATGTTTTCTGAGGACTTTACATGAAACAAAAAAGACAGATGGCACAGAAGAAAGCAAACATAAGGTGGTATAAGGTTTTTATTGTAATTCACATGCATGAACTGAGCTCATATTACTCCATTTACTAACAGCAGAGGACAATGCATGCACTACAATAACCCACATAAATCTTTAATGCATGCCGGCAGCATTACAAACAGACTTCCTCACCTGTCCACACGCCACAGTCAGCACCTGGCAGAAAGGCATGATGGGAGTCCTGTGATGAAAGTCCACCAGGTCCTGCAGACTCCGGTGACACCTGTCCTCCCCCAGGATGATGTAGCGACCGTCCTCCAACACATCGATCATGAAATGTCTGCAGCGGTCATCGGCACTGAGGAGCAGGATTTTAAATGTCGGGCTGAGTTTCTGAGTGCAAACTTTTGAATAAAGCTTATTTAATCCTGCAAACGCTCACCGATAAGAGAGAGTGTAGCCGATCCTGCTCTCACTGACTCTGATGAGGAAGTAGCCCGGAGGCTTGGACACGAGCAGTTCCTCCGCCGTCCTACACAAATCAGGACAGACAAAGGCGCCTTTCACACAGATATTTTCATCTGTAGGTTTAATGGGGTTGGATTGTGTTTAAACCACACCTGGAGTCACTTTTCTGTGAGAACTTGTCATGTTAATATTGACAGGAAGAGGCTTTTGATCACGCTGCACCAAGAAGTTCAAAGACAAACCATTCAAACAGAACAGTCTGATAAATATTCATGTCAACAAAGTCAATAGATATCCATTACACTGTGTTGAACAGTAATACAAAGGAGAAAATAAAATATTATAAGAGGAAAGTCCACCATTCAACTGACATATCTGTGATTCATCATGAGTTAAAGGGCATGATTAACAGTTTGGTCTTGTAGTTATGGGTCATTCCAGAATTGGACGACATTTGGGCTTCAAATTTTTGGATAAATAAACTTTCTCTTTTATAATTTTCTGCTCCATATTCATCAATAATAGGTAATAAATGATCACAGGATTGATTGGCTCAGCTTACACATCAATGGTACCATTTTTATTCCATGTTTTCTGTGTTGTTTGCTAACTCTGCTCTAATCACAGTAACAGGGTTGCTAATCCATGCTAATGTGATCTTTTTCTCAGTAGTAGAAGCTAGATATTTAGCTAGCTGTTACTGCTGACCAAGAGGACAAACTGACTGATGGAAAACAGTCCAAAGAATGAGTCTGATCCTGATAATATGAGGCAGAGTGAGACGGTCAATCAAGGCTGACAATGTGAGGAAAATATGAAAAATAGAAGAAAGGACACAGCTTTGCTCTACTCATTCTTTAGGAAAACTGCTTGATGTGTTAATTCCAGCGTTTCATGTGATTCACTGTTTTCTTCTACCAGCTAAAAAGTTATGTGAACAGGATTGTTGTGGGACACATTTTCCATGCGTAATAGTTATTTAAAATAAAATTGATTTTTAAAAAAAATGCTCCCACAGTTACAAGAGACATCAGTGAAAAAATGATGCCAAAAATGAGATTTCATTTTAACTGTTATTTGAGATTCAGTTTGGTCATCGGTGAGTGGGAACTTTAGGGGGAACTCTAGACTTATTTGGTGCTTTAAAAAATATTTTAAACATTCTTTTCTCCTAGTTTCTTTGGATTTGGTGTCAGGACATGGACATTTACATGAACATAAAATAGAATTATTTTATAGATATCTGCTGGTATTTTCACAGTTTCTACACTTTTTTTCTTGCTGCCAAATTTTTACTTTTTTTGGACAAAATTGTTCTAAACAGAGTGGATTAAAATATGCGTTTGCGTGTTTGTTTTGATCATTGTCTAAAACTGAAGTTAAAAAAAGTGTTTTGAACAAACAGGCAAACAAACAACGTGGTTGTCGTGAGCTTCCTCAAGAAGTTTATCACTTCCTGAAAATGTGTCATTTTGGTGTTTTTGTTTTTCCCTGTTGACCTTTGTTAAAGCACATGTATTTTTACTCATTACTCACATATCACAGATGTATTTTAAGCCTTATTTTTTGTGACTGTAACGTAAACTTTGCTTCATGTGTTCCAGACAGAAACTAAACAAAGAAAATCTCTTTTAACAAGACAATATTTTTATGTGTAGAGTAGAGTAAACATCCTGAAAACACAAAACCTACTATGAGAGCACACGCAGTAAATCATGCCCTGCATGCTGTAAAGTGGATTTATTTTTCTTGTATCATAACCCTCCACATTCCTGCACTGAAGTAGATTGCAGACAGAGATAAAACTCGTGAACTTACTTCCTGGAAATGATGCCATGAAACCATTCTGGCACTACACCGTTGCAGATCACAGACTGGAGCTGAGACTTTTTGAACCAGGTGACGGCGTCGTGTTGTTCCTGTGACGGATGACTTCCCTCCATCGTCCTGAGAGACGTTTCATTTAATCCTCTGTTGGCAGAATTCGCATGTCATTGACTCCACATGTTGAATGCTTCCATATGAAGTACACACATACAGTACAAACCACTTACAGGTAGGAGAAATGTTAGTAAATATTTCCTTTTTAGTAGTTTTTCAGGCGACGTATTTGGTTGTGAGGACACTGTACCTCAACACACACGAAACAGACTTTCTTTTAAAAGTAAGAGAAGCAGTCTGCAGATAAAAATCTAACCCAGATGTTTTCACATCAACAATGGCTCCACCTGTTGTTGGTAATCATTAAAGATGTCAAATGCGCTTTAACTTGGTTTGTTAATTAACCTTCAGTTTACACCCAAATATTTACAAAACGCAGTCAGTTCTCTGAAAGAAGCATCGCTCACAGCAAAGTTTCCTCACCTCGTCCGGCAGCTCAGTGATAAAATGACACAGCAGAGCTCACTCACCTGAACACACCTGTGAGGGGGTGGAGCCAACACCTGCCCAGCTCTTCAGAAGAAAAACACATTCAGAGAGAGTGCTGTGTAATGTAGCAGAGGAAAAACTGTACTGAATTATGCAAATGCCCCTTATGTGTTTGGAAAGAAAAGTATTTTTTTAAAGTGACAACGAATTTGGATTCTATGCACTGCAACAACAACAACAACAACAAAAAAAACGGAAAAAAACAGTTCCTCATTGCCAGAAAATACTGGAAAACATCTCATAAAAGTGCAGCAATTTTCCATAATTAAAATACATTTTCTCGCCTTAATTTACATGAGGTCGTGTGTATTTTTTCAAAAGTTTAATGAAGAATATTTCTAAGCAAAAAAAAAAAGTCAAGTTATGATACAGAAAAATAATGACAAGCTGAATTTTGACTATCAATACTTAAAGATACTAAAAATAAACATTTTTGTCGTGTAAATTTCTGTAGTTATACAAGATATGTATCATTTAACAAATCTGTGTAAAATTTGAGAAATAAACAATGTTTTTTTCAGTTATATATCACTTATTGTATCTAATTTTCGATATATATTCACATATTTATATGTGGTTGGTTTAGGGTTGTGAATTTAACAGTTTCAGCTAATAAATGAAAATAAGTAAATGAAATAAAATAAAATAAAATGTCTTTATATAGGAAGATATAAACATGTAAGATAAGCTTATTAAATGTTTAATGAAATATATATATTTACATATTTTATAAAAAAACAATCAGAAATAATCAGTGATTTAGATAGAAAGACAGATGATGGCATGCAACATGTTTATGATGTTCCCTTTTGTGTTTTTAATCTTTCTGCAGATCAACATGTAATATAAACTATGGAGATGCTGGGGATTGAACCCAGGACCTCATACATGCAAAGCATGCGCTCTACCACTGAGCTACATCCCCTGTGAAGAGCTGTAAAATTACAGCATTTTTCCCTGAACAGTCTGTGATCTTAAAAGTAGGCAGACTTACAAATTCTGTTAGAAAACATCTTTTAAATCAAATCAAATAAATCTGTAAAATTTTCTAAAACTTTAATGTTATTTTTTCTGCGTTTGAAAAAAATGGCATAAATTTTGATCAACCACTTTAGCAGAAAAAACAGATAGATAGATAGATAGATAGATAGATAGATAGATAGATAGATAGATAGATAGATAGATAGATAGATAGATAGATAGATAGATAGATAGATAGATTTATCTATTTATTTGACATTTTTGTTGTGAAAATTTCTGTAATTATACAAGATACTTCCTTACAATATTAAACTTGAAATGAATGGTTTCATTTATAATTTAAAGGTTATGGTTGGAAAATTCTGATTACAAAAAAAAAATCAATTTTCTTTAAAAAAAATAGCTATTTTATGGTTGTTCAGAATGAAGGGATGTGTTAATGGATTTTAATGTTATTTTACATTTGATATTAATGTAAATTAATAGCATGTTTTTGTAATTTTATTAAAATTTCAAACATTCAGAAAAAAATGACTGTTTTGTTTTTGTTTTGTTTTTTTATAGTGTAGTCACAGCAAAAAGCCTTAGTTATAATGATGGATGTCTGCACACATGTTCACCATTAAGGCAAAAAAATGAGTTTCAAGTCGACGAATCAGAGATGAAATGAAACCCAGATGACAAGAGAAGCTGCAGTTCTGTTTTCAGTCACTGTGATGTAAGATTACATCAGCTCCAGGTTCAGAGTAGAAAGGTGAGAGCTGACATGAGTGTTAAAAAATATTTTCTCTCTGTCTGCTAGCTGTCCTACTTTCTTGACAATAAATTTAATTGCCTTTGATGCATTTTGTTGGTGACACATTAACTGCTCGATGACGGGATTCATTATAATTTCCTGTAAATGCGAGAGAGTCACTTCAGAGGAACTCGTCCTCCCACATAACGAGTGGAAGGAAATAAAGGTCAAAGTCTTTCTGGTGTCGTTTTCCTCCACAGCTGAAGCATAAGTGATGATCTGCACTGCAAATGGTTCTCCAGTTACACACAAGCAGCATTCCAGCGCATTAGTCAACTCTATTGTACAGAAATGTGAATGTTTTACAGCCTGTAGGTGAATCCTGCTGAGAAGTGACTGAAGATGCAGAGATACTTACATTATTCCTTTAAAACACATTGACTGCAACTTTTGTTTAATTTGTTGAGGAGAAAAGAAAAGCAAAAAACACGAGAGAACAGAAATAATCTAAATAATTAGACGGCTTAAGCATTGTTACATGCAGGTATCTACAGGGAAATCATTTTAAGTTTGTTCAGCTTCCAATAGAAGTTCCTCTGCTGCTTTTAAAATGTGGGTCAGCTGTCCTCTGGTTGATTAATTAGTTTAATGATTCACCTTATAGGTTGTGTAAGTGCAATGTAAGTTAAATCAACTGAACTTGAGAAGTCTACTAATGTAGGGACTGGATTTAGTACAAAACTTTGCCATGGTTGGATTTATTTAGATTATTATGCAAAGAAACAATCCTAACTTAATTTAACAAAGATATACAGCAGGTTTTGTACCGTTTCCAAGTTAATTCTCGAACAGTGCAGCCCAGTAAGTCCGTTTATATGCTGGTTTTGTTTCCTATAAACTTAATTTAATGGATTGAGTGGATTCTCAGCTGTTCATTCAATTCAACTCAAGATTTTATGCCAAAACATAAAAATTAGACATTTTACATTCAGCTAACTTGAAAAGATGAGATGAGAGACTGTATCCTTTACTGATTTTATTAAGTTTTATAATGCAGCATGTAAGCATATCGACAGCAAAGCTCTGTATTTGCTAACATGACCACATGAGGTGACTAAAGTGTACGCTGCAACTTAGACTGTGAACATGTCTTTATCTGTAGTTGCAAATTTGAAGCGGGAATGTGTGAATATGTTTAATAAGGTGTAAATGAGATGCCCCCTGTGAATCCCCAGCTTCTCTGAAAATTTGCTTTGGGTATTATTTGTATCACAGCGGTTCTTTTTACCATTTCAGAGCCAAACGCTGAACATTTGCATGTTCCAGGACAAAACTAAAAGCACCGTTCCGTAAAGAGCGGCGGATTCATTTGCAATACAAAACTGTCTGCTACGGAGGACAAAATGTGCCTCAGTACTTATCTGAAAATAATGGGAAAAGTTCCAATAAAATGGAAGAAAATACTTCAAACTCACTAAAACGAAAATGGATTCTAAACCCAAAGAAACTCCATGTGCATTATATTGTGTTGTTTTAGTGTGCACATAACATGCGCAGTATAGAATGAAAAAGACGGACATGATGCATAGCTTTGTCCCAGTTTAGGGACTTGTTTATCAGAGGCGTTTATCTTGATGGTGCCACTGATGGTTTATTTAACTCTTATCATATACAAACTGAAAGCAGCAGTGTCACCAGTTTGACAACATTTCTCAGCAGCGGGTGGAAAAGCAACAAGCCCTGCAGAGGATTCAGTACAGTCTGAACATCAATTGTACGTAGAAGATAAGAATGCTGATTTGAAGCAGATAGAACTGGTGACAGGTGGAACTAACTGAGTACTTGGTAACGCTAAGCATGGCGATATGGTGGTGATCTGCCAATTACAAGTCAACTCTAAAACATACTCTGCTTTACCGTCTATTCTCCTCTGAATGGGACCATAGTATATTAAATCAACATCATTTTGTACTGAGGGAGACTTGAAACTAGAGATTGAAACCATAAATTAATGAGGAAAATGTTTAATGAGGCAACAAATCAAGTGAGAAATCGGCTCATTTTCTCATTGATTTCTATACAATCTGACTTATTTCTGCAACCAGTGGAGTCGCCCCCTGCTGGCTGCTAGAAAGAATGCAGGTTCAAGGCTCTTCCTTGTTGGCATCACTTCTCAGAAGCCCAAACTCCATCCATCGTTTACTTTTTTTATGTACTCTGTTCTTCCTAGAAAGCCATTTTTTGTTCATCATGTTGTTCGCACATTTTATCTATTCTTTAGTTCCAATTTAACATAATTTCTCTTCTAGAGAACCATGAACAGCCTTCCATACATTAGTTTTAATAGAATATATAATACTTTTCAATATTTTTTTAGTAAAGTGGGTTATGGATGCTGGTTACAATTCAAATATCAAACTGACAAATATTTAAAATACCGTTCTCCATTTTGTTTGTGATGTTTATTAGCTGAGATAATGATTGTGTAAAAATAAAAAAAATACAATAATGTGACCAAACCTCTTTAAGAATCTCATTTTTAATAAATCATCAAAAGTACACATATCTACAAAAAGTGTAGATCAATAAGATTTATGAAACTACAGTACAATCATTGTAGATCTTATTTACAACTGCTGAATTTTTTTCATTTATTCCATGTGAAGTCCGACAATAATCGGGGAAGAAATCCAAATTTGGTCAAGGAATGTTTAAGATATGTGAAGACAGAACTGCCAGATTTATGAGGGGAGAGAATCGCAAAAAGGAGACTCCAATCAAAAGAAAAAAAATCTAGATCAAAATGATGCCAAACTCAAGCCCACAAACCTGAACTTTCAGAGAACCAGTTCAACAAAAGAAGCGCTTCTTACATCCGCAAGAAAACATTTGTGAAGTTACAGGTTTGATTCAAAGACTCTTCAGCACCACTTTCAACAATTTGTTCAATTCGTACAAGCGCTGATGCGATTTTAACCAGAATTCAATTCCTATTTTTTATCCTCTGAGCAGCTCTCTAAGCGTGAGTTCGGAGTGACAGCAGAAAATAAAACAACGAAGCGCCTCTGCACATTTCTAATCTCAAATAAAGCTCGTTAAGTTGAATGTGCAAAGCTTTTTGAGGTTTTTCTACGCACCCAGAATGCATAGTTCAGACGGCCATGATGCTGGGCCAAAACACAGAGGATATCTGGAGAGAGGCGGCATAAAAGAGGACGTCTGGGGTTCCCAAAAGCATCAACGGCGAATGTACAAGAAGCTGGGAAAAAAAAGAAGAAACCTGCCAAATCATTGAGCGAGAGAAAATGAAAGTAGGGGAAAATACCTTCAATATAACGACTAAAAAGAGAAGTTTCAGTGCTCTGATGTTTTTAGGAAGCTCAGATAAGGTACAGGGAAATGTTGTGCACGAGTATTCTTTGTTTTCAGTTAAGACTTGCGACAAACAGTCAATAAATGTTAAGACATTTTTTTTCTTCTCTCTTTTTTTTTTTAAACACAGAAAGGAAAAAAAAGTGCATAATCAATAAGAACATAAAAAGGGCACTTTGTCATTTTGGTGCTATGTTTTTGCTTCACTCCATAAATACTGCTACAGCACAGCCCCAATCCAAGGCCCAGAAAACAGTTGTGTATGTGCCCCCCCCCCAATCGGAACGGACAACTGGAAGAAGTACGAATGCATAAAACAAGGATTTCATCGTCTCTGCGATTCCTTCAGTGTAACCTAATTGCCTCCAGGTGTTAGATTCAGGTAGTGCCAGCTCACCTGCAGAGCTGCGGTGAACACTCATAATCTCACACCAGCCATGGGTTTGCTTTTTCTTACACTGCAATACCTAAAATACTGCGGAGAGCAACTACAAAAGTAATCTGTGTGCCCTTAAAACAAGCAGATTCTGCCGAGAGCCCAGCCTTACTGCAGCCACGTGAACACTTTGAACGCGGACAAACCCGGGCTCTACAGACACAACATTGCACATAAACATGTTGGCAAGAGGAATGGAATGTTTGAGCCTAAGAAGTCAACAGAAACGAACAGAAAAGGTGGACAGAAGACATGTAAACCCGACTGTTGATATGATGAGTAAAATACACTGGCGTAACCATTTCATACGGCGAAATATAATCGGTGATATATGTTTCTGCATTTACATGTGGATGCAAAAAAAAATAAATCTCAACCACCCTGTCAGTACAAACATTTAGTAGAATAGCTTAAAAAGTATATAAGTGAGATTGTGCTCTTACCATGTGATCAATGGAGCATTTTTTTTAATTTAAGCACATTAGACTAGTATAATTTGGCCAGTAAGGATATAAATAAGGATGATATTAACAACATGTAACCCGTAGGTGAGAGCTTAAGACTATGGGCAGGAAAGGTTTGATCGTTCTCAGCGTCTCACAAAGAGGCAGCCTTTTAAAAGTGAAGTAAAAGATGAAACCGTCAGTCTCAGGGGAAAAAAAAAAAAAAGATTTCAGATTTAGGATGTAACAGAGGCCACAGTACTTAGATCCACAGGAGTCAAAGGAAGACCGGTAAACCGAGGGAAAGATACACTTTTTCCTAACTTGATAATCACAGGACAAATCAGAAGGAGACGGAGGAAGACCAGTGAGGAAGAGAGATGAGAGTGGGCTCTGTCCAGTTCTGTCCAGTGGGGGACACAAGTTAAGGCGATGGCGGATGCAGAATCCCGTCTTCTCACAGCAGCGTGCAGCGGAAGAAACTGCTCTTCTTGGGCTGTTCTGTGATCTTTACTCCTTGATTGCTGCCCTGCGGGTTGTTGCCCTCCTGGAGTGAGAAAACAAACAGAAAAGCCGATTGAAATGACCAAATTCCAGTATATATCCACCACTCGCACAATAAATACGGTTGGTTTACGACAAATAGCGTTCCCGGTGCTTTAAATTCTTACCAGCTTCTTGTCCATCTTTGCTTTAATGTCTCTGGCGAGGGTTAAGAAGGCCTGCAGGCGAAAGAACATGAGCAATTAGTGGTGGTGATTCTAAGGAGGAGAATCTCAGTAAGAAAAGTCATTACTATTCACCTATAACACCGTAAGCTACCGCTGTCGCATTTCACAGGCTGATATGAATCAGTCTCGTCATTTAGCTGTCAGCAAACAACTTCCTAATAAGCTGAACTTTTACTTTCAGTTTTTTCAGTATATTTCTTACTAGACACAAAGGTTGTCTGTGATGGGAGTCAACTTTAAAATATAGTTTCTCCTAAGCACATTTTCCAGACGGAAAAAATGAAGAATGTTTGTCAGCTCTTACAACACTATTTCACCTATGAATCTGTAATTTTAGTAAAAGTTAGAACTCACATTCTCCACGTTGATGTTTGCCTTTGCACTGGTCTCCATGAATTTGATCCCATACTCCAGCGCCAGCTGACAGAAAGAGAATAGAGATACAATCAATGTCAGAGAATAGTGCATTTATATCAAGTTTTCACTAGCCTAGCCGCGCTAGACCCATGTTCTGAAGGCACAAGGGTCTAGGGCCGCTCGACAGGGAGGGAGGCGGGCTAAAAGGTTGTCTATCAAATCACTCTGCAGCAACTGGGTAGGTATACAACCAATCAAACGAATAGGCTCCTAGAGCGCCGGCGGATTGTGGCTAAGTCCCATTAGCTTCCCAACCAGCGGAGCCAACTGGTATATTAAGGATTTGCCATATCCCGTCGGCATAAGTCCAAATACGTCTTTCTTCTCAATGAAACACTTCAGTGCCGTCCTTTGTTTATCTTTCAAGTTGAATTTTAGCTTCAAATCTTTAAGGGCTGTGGCCAAAGCCGAGTCCAAAGATAACTGTTTATTGTGCGCCGGTTGTTTCTGTCAGAATCGTCACGCCTCTGTCGTCACTTAGTTACGCCTTCTGACTCTACACTTCATGGTGATTGGTCCGGCCAGTTTTAGGAGCATCCAGCCTGGAGCCTTATGGAGGGTAACTAGACCCACCCTGGCAGAGAATTAAATTCATTGCCGTGGGTTGTCTAGCGCGGCTAGGCTAAGTTTTCACTGCATCCATTGCCAAACTGATCATCCCCACCTTCTCTCCTCGGTCTTTGGACACTTGTCGCTTGTCGTTGACGTCACATTTATTCCCGAGGACCATCCTCTCCACATCTGCTGAGGCATGCTAAAGAAAAAGGAAGTGGGCATGTTGAACAGAAAGGAACCGTCTGTAATAAAATGTGTTTCACTATGGACACACACTGCAGCTCTTCAGTGCCAAAAATAAAACATTCAAAAAGGGCACAGAAGTAGTGAATAAAAAGAAAAAATTAAGGGTTTACCTCTTCTATATTCCGTATCCAGTTCTTGATGTTGTCAAAGGACTTCTCGTTGGTAATGTCATACACTAACATGATGCCCTGGAGAGTTCATAGAGCAGAAGATAAGAAAAGGATCAGCAGACAGCAGTGAAGTCATTTTCATTCATTCATAAAGACAGACTGGTTAACTTTACATGTCATAATTTACTAGTGAGGAGTTTTGTTATTTTGGAGCCTCAAGAAAAAGCAGCAAAGGTGACAAGAATCAATGAGGCTTCTGAATTAAATTATGCAAAGACAGGCATCCAGTTAAACTTGAACTGAAGGAGAGGCTAAAGAAAATACCACAGCGATGTACAGAGCACTCCTCAGGTTTTCCAGGTGTGTACAACATGAACAACAACAACAACGATGGGTGTGGTTCTGGTAAAGGTTTATGTTGCAGTGCGCACATCTGAGAGGGTTACCATTTTAGCTAATCAGTTTCCAAAGATAATCTCCGTTATTGCATTATTAGAAGGGCTGACGATGCAACTCACCATGGCTCCTCTGTAGTAGGCTGTTGTGATGGTCCTGAACCTCTCCTGTCCTGCTGTATCCCTACACAGAAAAACACATTTCTTAATGCAGTCTTGCAGAACCTTCCCAAAGCCATTCACTCTGCCCAACCCATAGTTTCTCAGATATTTTAAGGACTAAGTGAAAAATTTAAATGTCAGTTTCATTTTGTGAAATCAAGAAAGAGATTAGAAGAACAAGAAGCAGATAATTTTTCAAATGTTTACAAACATAAATACAAAATCAAATCTGTAACGCTCTTATTTTCATGTTGTGTGTCGTTAGATTACAAACTAGTCACCACAACATCCAATAGTGTCTGCTTGGTGTGAATAGAGGGCTATAAGATGCTGCCTGAAGTCCCAGAACTGCTTGTAAATACATAGCTCCAATGCTAACTGTTCCTTAAACAACTTCTTTTACAGACTTCCAGATATAATAATCTACTTTGCTATGGTTCCATACTAATTTAGGTGATTAGCTCTATGAAACATGTCATGACATTTACAGATATTGTTCTGCTGTACAATGGCCACATGGTCTACACACAGTCTAGGTAATTCTTTAATCAGTACACACTTAAACAAGTGACCTTCAAAAAACATGTCTTTAAGGTTAAAGTGTAAAGTATTAGTTTAAAGATGATGTTTTAACGTCAAGGACCATATCGTGAAAGTCAATTTTTATTATATCCTTTGGTTGTTTCAAATTTGCAGGTATAAACTAAAACTTGATTAGATATTAGGACATTACTACTCCTCAAGCCCCCTAACAACTATATCACCTTCCAGCTTTACAAGCCAGGGAGCCTTTGAGGTGATACGCTCCAAGTAGCACTCCTAGCTCAAACTTTGTATAATCTTACCCTCTCACAACGTGCTGCTTTCAGAGTTTCAAACACTGAAGGTACACATTTTAACTGGGGTTACATATTCATGGTTAACTAAACCATCGTTCAAGGATTTGAGTTGAAAAACTGAATCCATTTTGGGACTTTCATTCATTTGCTGAAGAGGCACAGTATTGGAATTTTAAGGTTACTCAAGAAGCTATAGTTTGTGATGCTGTTGAATTATGAACATAGAGAAAACTGAGCACTGCAACCTTCATGGAAGCAGGAAACAGTGCAGGCATGTTGTATTATACTACATTAGTTTAAGGTTGATGTATGTAATAAGAAGGCAACCGACTCTCACTGTCATCCACAAGCTGTCTGGTGGACGTACACTTTATATTTGAGTATCTTACCATATTTGTAGCTTGATCTTCTTCCCATCTAATTCTATTGTTCTGATTTTGAAGTCAATACCTGAAGAAAAACAAAAGTCACACAAATCACACAACTATAAGCACAACAACATGTGACAGTCACCCAAACTGACTCAGCATCCCACTGACAGTGACATTGTGGGTTTATTTTAGAAGCAGAGGAATGATTATGGAGATAATTAATACTTTCTGTAACGTCTGATACAAGAGTACGAAGTACAAGGCAGCTGGTCATAGAAGGGAAATGACTCTGCCAACTGACTAAACTAGCTGACTAGCAGCTTTGTAGCATGTTAGCTCAGCTTGCCATAGTTATGTATAAAAATCAAAAAAGGGGGCCACGCCCGTTCAGATCATTCATGTTGGGGCTCTCTGAATATTCTAGCTGGTTGAAGTGTCAGAGAGGGTCCTGAAAAAGCCCCTCAAACCAGCCAGTTGAGCAGCTTCCTGACTAGCCACCAATGCTAGCATGAAAAGTTAGCAACGAATTAGCACGACGGGATGGGCTGCTCCTGTGCCACTTTTCAATCTAAGTTAATACTAATACTACGACTTTTACTCACCTATAGTGGAGATGAACGTTGAGTTGAAGGCATCTTCTGAAAATCTGAATAGCACGCAGGTCTTTCCGACGCCCGAATCGCCGATTAAAAGTAGTTTAAACAAGTAATCGTAAGTCTTCGCCATGTTATTAGCTAGCTTACTACTGCGGATGTCCCGCCCCGCTTTTTTAGACACAGACGTCACTGTTGTCGAGATTCTCCTTTGGTCGGATCACCCGTCAATCTTCTCTGTCGTCGTGGCTCCGGGAAGATGCTGGGTTCGCTCGGTTTGATATATGTCGCCACCCGGAGTAAAAATTCTGAAAATTTATTGTTTCATTTTAAAGAAACTAACTTGTTCTGCAAAAAATAAATTAATATATTTCTTAATTAAAAATAAATGAAATAAAATATTAATTTTGGTCCGTGTATATTTTTGCAAAGGGATTTTCCGTTCTGAAACGGGTACACCGAAAATCAAATAATCACTCGTTTTTTGTATTTCAATACCAGTTTCAGAACTGAAAATCCCATTGCCAAAACATACACGGACCAATTTGGTAGTGCGGGTGACGTCAAAATTAGGGGAAGTAATTAATCTTTTACCAACTGACAAGGCAATATTACAAATATCCCACAACTATTTGATATATTAAGAGTGCAAAGACAATTTAAAGATAAATTTGTTAACCCTTTATGCTAAAAAAAGAAAATAATAATAATATTTTCATGTATCTAGACCACAGGGTTAACACTTGGACATCTGTGTGCACGTCCTTTAACAGCAGTCACAAACTGTATCTTGTGTGAAGGTTGATGGACGTGCACACAGATGTGAAAGTGTTAACAAGAACTGGAGTTTAGTTTGTTCCTTCCAGTTGTTTATAGGAGTTTTTCCTCTTAGATTAAATATCTAGCAGGATGAATATGAGTGGCTCCAGAGGTGGCACATTTATGCACAACACATCCATACATCCATCCTCTATACACCGCTTTATCCTCACTGGGGTCACGGGGGGTGTTGGAGTCTATCCCAGCTGACTCGGGCGAAGGCAGGGGACACCCTGGACAGGTCACCAGTCTGTCACAGGGCTACATATACAGACAAACAATCACACTCACATTCACACCTACGGACAATTTAGAGTAATCAGTTAACCTCAGCATATTTTTGGACTGTGGGAGGAAGCCGGAGCACCCGGAGAAAACCCACGCATGCACAGGGAGAACATGCAAACTCCATGCAGAAAGATCCCAGGCCCAGGCCGGGATTTGAACCAGGGATCTTCTTGCTGCAAGGCGAAAGTGCTAACCACTATTTCACTGTGCAGCCACGCACAACACAATACAGCAGTAATTTAAACTACTTATAATTATAAATTAAACTGGAGACAGGACTGAACAGGATCTAATTTTAAATCACAGTATGCCACACAGAGAGTCACAGTTTATATATTTATGTCATCTCATTTTTTATTACCTAGGGAGATTTTCCCTTTCATAGCAGGAAATTTGCAGCACAGACATTATTCTGTTAATTGATGCTTTAAATAACGCGACCTCTTATCATGAGATATTAAAAAATGACAGTAGGTAGCCCAAAAACAATGAGAACACATTGTATTGTAAGATAAATTGCTGACATTTCATAAATTATCACCATATATGACCGTAATTTTCAATTAATTCTCAAATACACTGCCGTTGATTCTGCATGTGTGGGTGATTTTTGTCCCACTCAAATATAGTCCATTCACTGAAACTCTAAATGTACCTGCATTAGTCTGTGAACATCAGGTAGTTAATGACATTTGTTGTAAAATAAAACACCAAAATCTGTGATTTCTTAATCTTATGTTGGCACAGTTTTCAACTTGTATCTGTACAACAACAGTGTAAAGTTCAGTTTTGGCTTTGGGATTTTTGGGTGATTTTCAGTGACCCCCTCTATGAAACATTCCAGGAGGCATCATTGAGTTAGTGTGAGTATAAAAAGAAATTTAAGGTATTTTCAGCATTTAAAATAACCACGACAGCAAAACTCATAAAAAATGAAAACATTTTTTTTTATTTCATTTGTGTATTATTATTGTTATTATTATGGCTGTTGTTGTTTTAATTTAATTTAATTTAATTTTATTTTTATTTTATGTTAAAGACGTTTAGATAAAATAATATCTGGAAAATGAGTGTAGCTGTTCTGGCAGTAGCATTTAGCTAATTATTTTTTGCTTTGATTCCTATGTTTGTTCTATTTTTATAGAAATTATTGACTGGATAGACCAGTTCAGTCAGTTTTTATTTATTTATTTTTAAAATATCAAGACAAAATGCTACCTGGGAAATCAGTGTAGCTGTTCTGAAGAGTCATTAAGCCAATTATTTTCTGTTTTGACTCCTGTTGGTTCTATTTATAGAGCACTAGTTAACACGATGGACCAGTTTAGTCAGTTTTTATTTATTTATATTTAGAGATATCCAGACGAAATGCTACCTGGAAAATCAGTGCAGCTGTTCTGACAGAAACATCTAGCTTTATTCTCTGTTTAAACACTTGTGTGTTGTTGTTGTTGTTGTTTTTGTATATGTTTTGTTTATTTGTTATCTTTCTTCCTGCTGGGGCATCTTGCCAGGTCATCGTTGTAAATGAGAACTTGTTCTCAACCGATCTTACCTAGTAGAATAAAGAAAAAAAATTGTTTAAAAGTGCTTTTTTTTTTTTTTTTTTTTGCTTTGACTCCTGTTTGTTCTGTCAATAATAGAATTAATTGACTGTATGGACCTGCTCGGTCAGTTTTTATTTATATATTTTTATTTAAAGACATCCAGACAACACAGCATTTGGAAAATGAGTGCAGCTGTTCTGCCAGAAACATTTAACTAATTTATTTTTCATTTTTTGCTTTGACTCCTGTTTGTTCCATTTAGAAAGTATCAGAACCAGTTCTGCCATTATTTTTCTTCCCCTGTAGCTCCTCCCTGGAACAGAAAAACTCCTGTCCTGCTGTTTCATTCTGATGCAAACGTTGACCAGATCAACAAGAAGCTGCAGGTGAATCTGGAGGCTCATCTGAGGGCTGATAGAAGACATCACATCTTATTTATACCAGACGAAAGACACCCACGAGACTGAGCAAAATGCCTGTAAGTAAAAATATTATGTTTTTTTTTCATTAGAAAAAATCTGGGTAGAAATATTAGAAGTTGTAGAAAATCATGAGATTGACAGAAAGCTGCTTGGATATTGTCATGAACTCAGAATGCAAGATAATAATATATGAAGGTTTTATGATTAAAGTTTATTCCTGCACGGGGCTACAGTGTGAATTTGCTAAAATATGTTAATATGTGTGTCTATATAGTGCATTAAATGTAGAGCTGGTGGGAAAGATGCCTGGACTTGTCTGGGCATGTCTGTGCTCCTGTTATGACATGTAATTCATTCTTCTGACTGTAGGGGGCGTTCTGCTGTAAACACATTATGTTATTCAAGCGTTTGAACTGTAATTCTGTCGCATTTATTTGGTGTTAAAGTGCATTGTTATTATAAATTAAATTCACAAAGAGTGGAGGTATTTATTTTGAAATGTATTTAACAGACTTAGATAATTTATTATCAATAAATGTGCCTCATCTATAAGCATGTAACTTGCCTCATCCTTTATTGTTTCAGGTATTTCAGTGTCATTTGCGTTTTTAAATATTAAACACTGTTGGTAGATCTCAATTCTGGGCCATAAATATTAAAGATTGTTTTTTATGTAAAATGACCACAATTCATAGTTGTTTTTTCTACATTTTAATTGAAGAAAATGTTTAAAGGTAATTGTTTGATTACAGCGACAACACGTTACATTTAGGAAAAAAAATAAGGAAGCTAATGTGCAAAAAGAAGAATTAAAGTGCAAAATTGTGGTGGTATTTACAATAAAAAAGAGCATTAAGAAGTTAAATCACAGTTAAGTATAAAAATTAAGTATAAAAACAGAAATAATAATAATAAACATATGAACGTTTGACTTGTAACTTTCGCTTTTAGTCATTCGTCCTTAATTATACTTCTCCTTTAAGTCAAATTCCTCATTCCATCTTGGCAATAAAATAGACTCTGACTCAGGTTCTTAGTCATTTAGAAGTTTCTCTTTCATTCTCCTGCCAGTTGAGTAAGTAAAGCTGGTGTTCAGTCTGTCTTTGCTTTGTCTGTTCCGCTAAAGAGGGACTCAGAAGCCTTCCAAAGACGTGATAAAGCCTCCTGTGAGCTCCAAGGTCTCCAAATAAGACTGGATGAAAGACAAACCTTCACATGAGAGCGCGAACAGTTACTACTAGTACATGAAATACGCAAAAAAAAGAATAAAATAGACGGGAGTAAAACACAGATTCTCCACCAGAGTGCCCATTAATTAAAAATGCTCTGCTCTCTGTTGCAGTTGGCTAAAGATCTGCTGCACCCCAGTCTGGCTGAGCAGAGGAGGAAACATAAGAAGAGGAGGCTGGTGCAGAGTCCCAACTCCTACTTCATGGACGTCAAGTGCATGGGTACGACCTCGGTGCTCATGTTGCTGATTTATTTATTCGCATTGATTGTTTTTGTGTCTCATATTCCGGTTCATCTGCTTTCCAGGCTGCTACAGGATCACCACCATCTTCAGTCACGCCCAGACCGTTGTGCCGTGTGCAGGCTGCTCCATAATCCTCTGCAGGCCTCGAGGCGGGAAATGCAAACTGACCGCTGGTATGAAACATGTCACAAACTGGCATTTAAATGAAAAAAAAAAGATAGAAATAGTCCTCTTCTCTACCTCATTGCTCTTGGCAGAAAGTGGGTTAAGTTTAGCTGACTGTGCACAAACAGTTTCCAGACCAGTGAGTTCATCCGCACCCCGTCAGGTGTGGCTGTAAAGGACAAAGATCAGATACTGTAAAGAGCACAGACACTCCTTTGAGCAGTGACTATAAAAGGACACTTGAAAACGCAGCTTCGTTCAAATGACAGGAAGCGAAAGTCGAGAACAGGAAGCTGGTTTGTCGGTTAGGTTCAAACCCAGGCACTTAGCTGTCCACAGCTGCACCACTTGTCATCTGACAAATCATTTTACACACCTCTGGATGCTCGATAATGTGATTTAGTCTCTCAAAATGTCCACCAAGTCCTTCAGAAAGAGTGGGATTATGCTCCACACAGCTATGCAAAATGTTGGAAAAAAACATTTTTACTCCTGCGTGTTAAAAAGAATGCGTAGAAATCAACAACATACAATGGTGGAAAAAGGTTTTCAGGCACCCCACATATTTGTGAAATATTGCATTAAGAATCACTCTTAGGTGTTCAAGTGCAATTTCTTTCAGTAGATCCTAAACAAATACTTAAAAGCACTAAAAAAAACTAAAAATTGATTGGTTCCATAAAAATAAGAAAGTCTGAGCATTGAGTCATTTTGGTAGAAGTTAGTTTTTTTTAGTTTTTCTTGTAAACAATAAACAAAATATCATTTGTATTTGTGTCCAATGTAGCCACACCTTCTGAAACACAAAAAAGATGTTTCCAAAAATATTTCATGACATTTTAGATTGTGTACACATGCTGCGTTTCTATTTTTGTTCCAGTGCAGTTCTATTCGTTCCTATTCTTGCACAGAGAGGCTGAAATGTTTGATTTTTGTCCCTCCAGGTTGCGCCTTTCGAAGGAAATACACCTGAACAACATCCCACCCCATAAGAAGGAAGCAGCAGAATGCACCAAGAAGTCACGCTCTCCGTGTCTAAAATCAGAAATAGAGAAATCCCCTCTGTCGGAGTGAAACTTCACCCCGTCGTGGGGTTTAATGGATCATAAGAGGTTCTATGAGACAGACCGAGGATCACGTGCACGCATTTACATTCCTGTAGGCGCTGTAGGTCTGAGCTGTACAAACATCTAATTGACGCGATGAAGCACTTAATGAAGCGACATTTGCACCATTTCAGAAATGAGACAAAATTCAGAATCACCAAATTGCACAAAAAAAAAAAAGTCAAAACGAGTCGTGATTTCTGTAAAACATTTATTAGGTTGACATGGAGGGGGGGCGTGGGGTGGTGAGTGAAATATTTCAAGAAGATGCTCTCGATCAAATGTGAGGCGCCTTTCCGTGGCCCTGGCATGAGATGAAACCACGAAGACCATCACTAACAAACAAAATAAAACATTTGAGGAATAATCGTCTGTGTTACGTGTGTGTTCTTTGGTCTTGAGAGTTCCCCTGGCGAAAAAGAAGTGGTGTAAATGAAACAAAACGGAAAAAAATCAAAGCAGTACAACTTCTCACATACCTAACATTCTTCTACTATATACAATAAGTATCCATGGTTGATAAAAACCTGCTGACTGAGCTTCCAGTGGTTTGGGGTTCAGCTCGCTCATGTAATACAATATATTGTAAATCTAGTAAATATCGGCTACATTATGGCGTATCGTTGGCGGTGAAGTGGTCAGATGGAGCTCAGGGAAAGTTTAAACGTGCACAGAGTCGGCTTCTGTTCATTCAAAATTTGGAAAAAGAGGCTAGAAATTCCAATTAAATGTAAAAACACTGAGCAGTTTGTGCCTGAAGCCTTTTCCATGAGGCCATCTGTCCACTAAACACAGATTTGGGGGGGAGATTTTTACTGCTGCAACCAACACAAACGTGTAAAATGTCTGTTCACTTGCAGCCACTAAGGATGGTACAAAAATAACTGTTTACTAACTTCATATCACCACTAGGTGGCGCTTGGGAGCCACACAAACGCAGAGGGAAGGGAAACCCGATGGCACCTGAAGCCCACGTAGTAAAAATAACCAGACAATATGTGCACACAGAATGGAAAAAAAAACAAAAAGAACGGAGCCAGTTTTGAGTGGTTGAGTGACCAGATCTGAGGTTTCTTTGGGTGAATTTATTGCCAGTTTTTTTTCCTAAATAAGTGGTCAAAAAGGGAAAAAAAAATAATTTTCTGAAATCACAGCTGGAGATAAAAATAAAAGATAGACAGGAAGAAGCAATGGGTTCCAAATGATTTCCCACCTTTAAAAAAAAAAGAAAAAGTTGTGCCTTAGAATAAAAATAATAAAAAAAACCATCAAGGGACAAGCATTAAGTTAATCCCCCCCTTTTTCTTTTTTTTTTAAACGTGGGGGAATAAAGATTTTACAGCTCGAAATGCGGAATGGAGTCGAACGTTGAATGGAATGTTGATGACGATCTCGTCCTCTCCAGCCTCGTCTCGGTGGGTTTATAAGCTGTTCAGTTCCTGCAGGGTCTGGTCCAGGACTTGGTGCATGTTCAGGTTCTCCTCTTTGGCACTTGATAGTTTCTCTGCAAAAGAAAAAAAGCGTGACACAGTGAACCTTCAACCGCCAGATAATAGCACAACACGACAATTTAATCTCTTTAGGAGGTTCGCCAAACTGCATCCCGGCACTGCTCTGCTGGACAGATGTTTTGCATGACTGCTTTGGTTAAACGTGTGCCACATGCAAAATAAAATCCACCACAACACGGTGTCTTTCATGCATGATCTCCTAGAAGACTGTTAGAAGCACAGTACAGGGCGGATGTGCATGTACTTTATGGGCTGCATCATTAATGTTAGATTTAAATTTAAAGGATTGCAAACTGTGTTAATCCACAGCAACAACTACATCAGAAGTTCCTCACCTTGTATGTCGTACAATCAGGCTTCCTTATAACAAGAAATTACTATTTACACAGCTGATGCTACACAATAAATGCCACACTATTCTGCTTTGAGGGGAAAAAAAGGAGGCAAAAGCTGCAAAGTAGGAAAGAAAAGGACTTTTAATGAATCATGTTTTGCACAGAGAGGAGATGGAGCGTCAGACAGAAGCGGGGAAAAAAAAGACGTCTACAGAGAAGTCATGTCATTGAGGGCATGGTCCAGCTCCTCACTAATGGCCTTGTACTTCAGCTTCTGAGCGTACAACTCATCTGGAGGCCAGAGGTGGACAGGACAGGCAGGTGTGGAGGACAGCAGCGACACAGACAAGCAAGAAAGCAGGACGGGAAGGAGGCGAGAGAGCAGAGGGAGGAAGGGGGAAGAGAGAGAGAGAAAAAAGGAGGTCAGGCCTTTTTAAAAGATGCAGAGATGCTTGGAAGACAGAACGATGCATATCTAATTAGGCTCGTTTGCTGGGTGAGCATCCAAACCTGCTCCCTCATAAAAGTGCTCGGATACCTCTATAAAGTGAGCTTCCTGCGGTTCGACAGCTAAATAACGCTGACCTAAAAACACGTCGAGCACATTCTGTCCTCTTTGCTGCCTGGCTGACATCAAATGCTCGTCCTTCAGAAACAAGGGGCTTTTATTAGCTTGTCTTAGGTAAGGACTTTCCATAGATTTGAACGCTTTCTTTGCCACAAAAAAAAAAAAGAAAAATGTTTCCAGTCATGTTGAAATAGGACACTCCTTCTGGGATCCATGTCAGATTGAGCTAAGTGGTTTTGCATGTGCGCATTAAGTTGTACCTGTGGTTCCTCAGCAAACACGTCTGAATTTACTGGAGCTAAACCCTTCCTCAGGGGGCACACGCCTGGCTGTTCGCTGGATTCAATCGATATTTGTCCTCATGTGTGAAAATAGAAAAGAAATGCTGCCTTTTTAGTGTGAAAGTTGCTGCTCTCATACCTTCCAGATCATCAATGGACTTTTCCAGTTTGGCCACTGTCCTCTCTGCAAACTCTGCACGGGTTTCAGCCTGGTGGGAATTCAGAAACAAGTCTGTCAGCGAGCTCCAACACATGAATCCAGTGTGTTGTTTTCAGCAGCCGTTCTGTCATTTTCAAGTTATATGCTTCACATTTAGAGATTAGATGAATTTATATATGGATCTGATTAGAAAAAAAAGCTAAAATCATCAGTTTAGTGACAAAATGCTTAAAAGGTGGAATTTTTTTGGCATTTAGGACTTTTATGATGAAGGGAAATAATGTAGGAGGCATTAAATAAAGATTCCTGGATGGATTTTAGGCTTAATCATGATGTCTGTCTTAGTTTTTTTTAAGTTTCCTTAGTGTCATTTTGCCAATTATGTGTGACATTTGTGATTTGTTTCACATTAAATACATACAAGTTCATGCTCAAATATGCCAAAGTCATGAGACAGGAAGAATCTTGGATCTTTCTAAAATGGATATATTGTGGATAAAGGTTTGAAAATGTTGGGAAATAATACAAGAGACATAAAATAAAGATTTCTGGATGGATTTTTAGCACTGATGCTCAATCTTTGTGTTTTTTTAGTGTCCTGAGTGCCATTTTGCAAATTATGTGTGACATTTGTTATTTGTTTCACATTAAAAACATACAGATACATGCTCAAATATACCAGTGTAATCTGAGAGGAAAGTCTTGTATCTTTTTGGAAATCTTTTCTGCTGTGAAATCACTAAAACCAACATTTTATCTCCACTTTGTCAGAGCTTTGACCTCTTTGTGAATCCTAAAAAGTGGAATATTTTTAACTATGTATGACTTTTTGATGGTGGATATATAGTGGATAAAGGTTGAAAATTGTAGGGAAATGGAGCATGAGGCATAAAACCAAGCAGCCTCTGTGGATTTTAAGCACTGACGCTCAATCGTGATGGCTGTCTTAGCTGTTTTTTAGTTTCATTTGTGATGTATTTGCATTGAAAACAGACAGGCACTCGCTTATACATAAAAGTCATCCAAAGCAGAAGAATCTTGGCTCTTTTTGGAACTCTTTTCTGCTGTGAAATCCCTAAAATCATGACCTCACCTCCTTCAGCTTGTCGGTCAGAACTTTGATCTCCTCCTCGTACTTATCTTCTTTTTCTGAGTACTGTGAAAAGACACAAAGAAAACAGCATTACCCACTCAGCTACATGCCCGCACTCGCTTTCACACAGAAATGCACAGAGAGCGAACGACGCCGTCATTGGAAGATCTTGGGCGCCCTGTGGCACCACGCCCTGAGAAAGGAAGGTGTTGGCCCGGCCTGGGAACAGGTTGCTTCGGTTGCGATGCCGACCGAAGCAAAAGCACAACACATATCGCTAAAGGAAAGTGGTCATGTGGTAAGCCTGGCATGCCGTTGTGCTGCATGTCTGTGCATGGGGAGGAATGCTGCAAACAAAGAATGTTCTGCAGGTCTCTACTGGCTGAGCTGCTACATACTGGAAGGCTTAGGCAGCCTAAAGACCAAATCAGAAAAAAACAAGCTACCTCAGAGGATAATTTGTCATGTGGAGGATCAGTTTGTGAGTATTTAAAGTCAAAGCAGATCGGGTCTTTGATAAGTTTCGTCTGTACAACCCTGAAGGGGAGAATAAATGGGCTCTGTTGTGAGCAGGGAGCGATGACACACAATTACAATGGAGGTGGGACGGCTCGGCTAAATTACTGCCCGCTGAGCCACGAGAGGAGCCTAAATGACAGGATGCAGGGAGGCGGAGACGTGCCGGGTGTCAGACCTGGTGTTCAGAGTGCAGCCTCGTGTATATTTAGGTTGTTTGTGTAAGAGAACGAAAGCAGCTTCGTAAAGCTTTGGGATAACACCAGCAGAGAGTGACGTTTTCAGCAGCGATGTATGTTTTCTGTCCCCCTCACAGCCTGTCATTGACATGCTTTAACATTAACGGATAAAACAAGAGCTGGATTCTGCTGCTTTATGTGGAAAAACAGGGGCTGCATTCCAGGACACATACTTTCAGTGAGTCAGTACTACAGCTGCACTACTTTGTCACTGTAGTGGAATACGTCATCTACATGTGTGTGTTTCCAGATGCATACAGAAAACATCTGTACTCATGCTAACATGCATTCAGAAGCTATACTTAACTCTTATGTAGTTGCTCAAAAAATCATCCACATTTATCCAAGTGGTCGCATATATTTCTATGTAGTTATTCCACTAAGGATTGAGTTATGTGACGATCGGTGTCGGTTTGTCTGTCTGTCAGTCTGTTAGCAAGATTACTCAAAAACAGAAAGGCAGATTTGTTTGAAATTCTCAGGGAAGGTCAGAAATGACTCAAGGACCACCTCATTAGATTTTGGCAGTGATGCAGCTTATAGTCTGGATCCATGGATTTATTAAAGATTTCTGTGTCATTGCTAGATAGCGTCACTGTAACCATGACAACAAGTGAACACTACATCAGCTGCCTGCTGATGATCACATGATTGTGATGCTGCTACAAATCCACTACTGCGGATTTATCTGTCGGAAATCATACAAGGAACAGTTGATTACATTGTGGGGATGTTTCTGAGTCCCATCAATTCCTGCTACATTTTTAGGTCATGTGATTCAGTATCCGTACATAACGTACACATGCATAACACACGCCTGTGCTCAGCGTAAGGTCATTGTGTTTGTGGGTACGTCTGTATTAAATGACCACATTCTATGTTGTCGTGATTTCTGATCATCAATAACCAATAAATAAATGTTGCATTTCTACAAAAATATGCTGCATTTCTGGCAGTGCCATATGGGGGAATGAACAACCTTGGTGGAGTACTGCGCTGTCAAAATGTTGTTGTTATTATGTGTGTTTTATGAATCCTAAACACTTTAACTATCATATAGTCTCATAATAGCAAAATAGGAGTGTATTCCTTTAGTAAATGAAGAAAGAAAGACTGAGATCAGACATTATCAACACATTCATAATATTCTGTACATTTAAAAACTCTATTTACAGACAAATTTCTGCAATATCAGTACTTCTCTCTAGTTTTCTGTTCATGTAAGAATCTGTGCTGTACCGCCAATATGTGCACTACTTCTGTATATTATGATTTATTTACATTTGGATTTTTCTACTGACATGTCTGCACTTTCCCCTTTGCTGTAGTATCAATGCCATTTTCTCCACTGTGGGATTAATAAAGGCTTATTATCAAAACCTCCTGTTTATTATCTGATCTGACTTTATCGTCTCCACATATGAAATAACTGAATTCTTACTGCACGCATAAGTTTTTATTATATTGGCAAAGTCTCACTCCTGTTTCCAACGTGTTCACTCCCTCGGGCTCCTCCTGCCAGTTGGAATCTGCGTCTATGATTATCGATTGCTCAATGAATAAATAAAACATGCAAAAACAGGCATGTAGCTGGTGTTTTCCACCACATTTTAATGTCTCTTCTGGGTGTAGGGCTCTTGGTATGTGGTGTTAGGGAAAACACTGCAACTTAAACGTTCACTGTCGCGGTTTGTAAAGCTAAAAAAGCTTGTCGTGCCTGTGCTCTCTCGGTTCAACCCTGTTCATACTCGTGCAAGACGCAACCGTGCAGAGAATTGTGAGTATGAATGGCCAGAAAAGCAACCAAACTGCAACATTTGACCAGATATAGGAGGACATCTCGGTGTTTTTGGCTTACTGTACTTGACACGTTCCAAATTAGGGAACACTAAATCTTCTTCTTGCATACTATGTACTATTATAGTACAGATATTAAGAATGTACCCAAGAAGAACTGCTTGTAAATGTGTAAAAATCCTTCACTCACCTTCTCAGACTGGGCTTCTAAGGACTTCAGGTTGTTGGTCACATTTTTCAGCTCCTCCTCCAGGTCACTGGCTTTACTGTGGAGAGAAACCGGCACACTCTTGGTTTCATTGTAAGAAAAACATCTGTGAGCATCTGTGTATGTTCGGGAGTTCACCGGGTTTACCATTCTGAGAGCTCGGCCCTCTCCTCAGCTCTCTCCAGCTCCCCCTCCAGGATCACCAGTTTACGAGCCACCTGGGACGAAAAACGGGAAGATTTTAGGACATTTAAAGCATGCAATGAGCAGAAGTGATTGTATTATGTGATTAAATGTGTCAGTGAAGGGACGTTAGAGCCTCACCTCCTCGTATTTGCGGTCGGCCTCCTCTGCGATGTGTTTGGCCTCCTTCAGCTGCATCTCCTGGATCTCCATCTTCTCCTCGTCCTTCATCGCTCGGTTCTCGATCACCTTCATCCCTCTGATCGGACGGGACACAGCTTAGTTAACATTCCAACAACAAACACCGTCTTCAATCATCTACTTAGTGAAATCCAGGCGTTCCACTGAATCCAAAGCTCTTCTCACACGTGAAGTTTTTCCCGATGCTCGTTTATTGTGATAAAAACTGACCTCTCGCTCTCGTCTGCAGCCTTCTCCGCCTCCTCCAGTTTCTGCAGCGCCGTGGCCAGTCTCTCCTGGGCTCGGTCCAACTCCTCCTCCACCAGCTGGATCCTACGGTTCAGAGCTGCTACATCTCCCTCTGCCTGAGGAGCAAAAACAGACGGAAGTTTAGTCATTTATTCATTCAACTTTGAGTCACCTGCACTGGTCTCCCTTCCCCCTTTTTCCCTGCTGTAAACCAGAAAGAGAAAGACACAAAGAGGGAGAGAAAGGTACACTGAAAATGTCGCTTCATTTGAATCATCTGTGCAGGAAACTCAATTTATCAACACCGCAGCGTGTGAATGGAAGTCCAAACTAAACAGAGCGACTTAATTCTGCACAATGAAAGAGTTTTAGTTCACATCTTGGATTTAAAATTTGGCTCAACTAGCATCAAAGTGTATCTAGACATCCAGTGTCCTCTAGTGAAGGTTTGATGTCTCAACAAAGTTTGTTTCCTGAACAACAACCGCTATCAGGAGGGAAATATCAGCCTTTATGTATTCAGAAGCATCTAACAGGAGCTCTGCTCACTGACCAAGTTCCTCATAGCATCAAAAACACAAGTTTAAACTAACTGAGCTATCACTTTCAAACCAAACCGGCTTCTGTCGTAAAAGTACAACTGCATATTTTAGACACACTTAATGAGATTTTAAGGTAAGATTATTTGGCATTATAGGGATTTTTTTTACACAAATTCTCCTTGTTTTATGTGTTTATATAAAATGTCTACAGTTTAGTTTTAGACCAAAAAAAAACATCATTAACTTCAGTTTTATCATTGCAAAGAAACACAGACGACACATGCAGCAATGTCTTAAGAGAGGAAACAGTGCAAAGTCTGAACAGAAGTCATATTCTGACTAAAACATCTGATAAGATATTTAAATACTTGAATATGCCCATGCTGCTATGGCTACAGGGAAATATTTTGCCACATCATGCAGTCATCCTAATCCTTCGTCACCAATAATTCAAATGCAGGAAGTCTGACTGCAATGAAACTAAGTGAGGTGCTGTAATCTGCTGTTTGTGCTCACAAATCAATACCTGATGAGTAATAAGTGAAATACGAGGCAGCAGGAGGTCCCTGGACAATCCTCTGCAGTAGCAGGGCCTACCTATCATGAAACCTGAGCACTAACTGCTGCTGGGTCTGGCTGGAAAGTGAAATCCTTTTTAATACGTGGAGTTTATATGTGAATGGTTACAAAAAGCCAATTTCCGGCGACGGTGAACGCACAAGAGTGGAGGACAAACAAGCTTCTTCTCATCTGCCTTTGGTAAACAAAGAGGAAAAGGAAAGCAAACGGACAACTATGCAAGAATTTCCTCTGCTGGCTGGAGCGTTTATCTGACCATCATCTCCCAGGAAGCCGCATTCAGACCGAAAAACTCAACACAAAGACACTATTCGCTGTTAAAATGGCAGTTTACAACCTGACAGTTAAAAACAGAGCCGCATAGCTGCACTTTTGACCTGCTTAAACCCAGAGCGCTCACTCCAGTTTACTCTTAAAAACGAAGCAGCTGTTGGATTTCTAAGACAAACAGACGCTATTCTGCACACAGGGCAGCAGTTAGTAGGTCAGTGACTCATTAGCCAGTCATTCAGTCCAGAAGTCGGCTTGCCAGTCGCACCAACAGTCAAAGTCGTTCAGCTTACAGGTGGCTGAGTCACTCCGCTGAGCATTTTTGCGAGATAAAGTCGAGAAACCGAAGAGAAAGGTTTGAAAATCAGGAGTGTTAAAGTCAGTTTGTGTGGAGAATTAATAGCCCAGACTTCCATTCTGTCATAGACTCAATATTTCAGGAAATGAAAGCATGGTTTCCTGCTTGTTGGCAGCTGGCAACGCTGCTCTTTTTTGAATTTAACATCGTCTCTGTTCTCTTCGTCTTGTTTCAGGTCTTTCCCTGAAGCTTCCAGGAGAGGAGGAGGAGGAGGCCGCTGATATGAGGCGGAAATGTCTGTCTGACTATCGCTGACGTGTCTTAAAACAGACAGAGGAAACCCCAGCCCCGCCGCAGAATGAATGAAAAATCATAAATCGCTCGAAAACACCTTGAAACCCCATCATCCCTCCCCGCAGGTCTGTCGACGCCACCGGTGAGCAACGACGCAGGGAATTTTGAAAAAAAGAAAAAAAAAACGGAGCCTGAAATAACAGATATCGTTGCTTCCTGAGTCGCTGAATGAAGAATAACGTCTGCACACAAAACACAACACAACATTCATGTGCTTCAGGTCAGCCTCGCTGGCACATCTGATGCAAACAGATGCCCACGCAAACACCACAATTACCGGCTGGTTCCCTGCACAGCAAAATGTCTGTTGCCACACAAACTGATGCCACTACTCTGGGCTGTGTGTCTGCGCTAACGCTCCGATGTGTGCGACTCAGTTCCTCATCTATCATTAGATTTTCACAACCATGCAGGAGGGGGATCCCCTTCCAGACAGAGACGGCGTTGTGTTGAAGAAGAAGCAGCTTACAGTTGGTGTTTTCATGCCTTAAATTCACCGAGCCGTGACCGAAGAAGAGCACAGCTTTTCCTGTAAATCCTAAAAAGCGTTTAAAAGAAAATCAGAGAACCGCAGACTTTCTGTGTAGCACCTTATCTGATTACTATATTTATGTTATCGTTAGTTCCTTATTATTCACAACAAAGTGCCTTTTACTACTCCACCAAGGAATGCAGCAGAGTTATGCGACGAACAACGCTGGTTTGTTTGTTTGTCCGTCTGTCTGTGTGCAACATTACTCAAAAACAGATTAATGGATTTGGATGAAACTTTCAGGGAAGGTCAGAAATGACACAAGGACCAGCTGACTAGAGTTTGGCAGTGATGCAGCTTATACTCTGGATCCACGGAGTTGTTAAAGATGTCTGTATCAGTGCTAGGCGTGAACTAACCGTGACGTCACCCGTTGGTTTCAACGCCGAGAAAATGAAGCCTGGATTTTGCTACTTCCTGGTCACCATTTTGGATTTTTTTGGAGCCAGTGACGTAAAAAGCGTCATCAAACAGGCTGGACTGGAGAGCAACAAGGGGCAGGACTAGTCTATGGGCGGGCCAGACTGAAGCCAGACTGCTGAAAGCCTCGCCCTAAAGGATCTGTCAATCATTCCAGACAAGACTGTCAATCAAGTATAGCCACGCCCCCTGGCTCCGACAACTTTAACGATTTATTTAAAATTCAGTATTGATTTATTTTAAGATCGGCCACCTGATCTCTCATTTTGACCATGAAAACTAACGGGAAAAAAATCCTGAGCTGTAGAACATCAGTCTATCAAATTTTATTTTTTCCGGTGATGAATTGGGGTCTATGGAGCAAACGCTTTTTGGAGCCAACCCTAGTGGACGGCGTGATATTGCAAGTTTTTGACACTTCCGGGTGGCTTCATTTTTGGAGCCAGATGCTACGTCCATCTTTATATACAGTCTATGATCAATGCATAATAGCAGCACAGCGTCACTGTAACTATGACTAGAAGCGAACACACTTGTGATCCTACTACAAATCGACTGCTATGACCACGAATTTTTTAAAAAGATTTCCTCTGTTGGAAATCACACGACGACTGAGCAGCCTTGGAGAGTTTTTCTTGTCCTAATTTCTATTGTTTTTAAAGCTTAGTGTTTATTTCGCAGGCTTGGGATCAGTCATTTTGCTTTTATCTGCATATACTGTGTGAACATATGACAAATACTACTGTATTTATATTCTTTTTTATCACACCAGGCACCATCTGCTTTGTCTTGCATTTAAACTTGGCTCGATTTGCACCTTATTTTCCTCAAATGCAACATGTGTAAGCTACTAGACACCTCAAGAGGATCCATAAAGTATGTGTTTATCTCTAATAAACAAAAGTAGAATAAAACATCTTTAGTTCATTTATATACCTCTGATTCATGCGCTTAACTGTTTGCATGCTATTTAGTTGTACATATATAATGACAAATGCTCCACTCTAGCCATCTCAATCCCTTAAAAGTGAAGTTAACACTGAGTAACCAGAGTAGATTCTCACGTCACTTCACAAATGAGGATCTAGAAAAAGGTGACAGGAAGTCAGCTGCCCGACATCCTTTCGTTTCCGCCCTTCGATTGTTCTTTTCTCTCTGGTATTCTCAGTCTCTCTCGCTCTCTCTCGGCCAAGCCTCTTCCTTCAGCACCCACTTTGCATTCTCCGGCTGCCAGGGACGCTCGCTGCCTTATATGGTAAAACAAACTATGGAGAATGTTTGTGGTGGAGTATCAGGAAGATTGTGGCGGCGAACACACGCACATGCAGTTTAAAAAATGCCCTGCAGGACGAGTAGCTGCTCTGTTATCATCTGGGCTTAATATGTAACGCCAGCCTTCTAAGAGCTGCTTTCAGAGGCTGCCTTCACGGTGACGAGACTCTTAAAACGTCACTTGTCTGAACACTCATATCTGTACAGTACAGTTCAGGTGGTTAGCTCAACTTAAAGACAGGAAATGGGGGGAATAAAGTGGCCCTGCTCTGTACAAAGGTGGGAAAATTTGCTTACCGGCAATTCTGAAGCTCACTATTTAACAGAGAGAATCTTGTTGGTTTAATCTGAACAAAGTTTACAAAGTTATAATAACTTGTGGTGCCCCGTCTAACCCACTGAACTCGACAAACAGAGGCTTTTATATTTACTGTGCAAACATGACAGTGGAGTTAATCTTCATATCTAAAGCTCGGTGAGAAAACGTCAAACTTTCACTTTAAGTTCATGACTGCAAAACACCACCAATAACATGCAGGAATACATCCCACCACTTAATTAAATGGATATAATGCAATAAAAAAGGATCTAATTTATTGATTTAGATAAACATTTTAAGCTTCAAACTGTATTCTGAGAGGTTGGGTGACGTAATAATGTTGCATCAACTTAAATGCTGTGAGTAAATTAAACCTAAATGAGCGGTTTTCAAGAATAAAATGTTACGTTTTGGAATACATAACGGCAATTTGAATTATTAAAAAAGATGCTACTTGTACCAACTAAATATCATGAGTAATTTCAACTCAATTCTGTTGTCTTCAGAGGTTTAAACAGTTCAAATACTTACAGCTCAGAATAAAATATAGAGTTGAATGAAGCATTTTCCTAAAAGCCATAACATGATGAAGAACTTTTTTTTCAAACAACTGAAGCAAATCTAGTTGAAGCAACTCAATATTGTGAGAAAATTTGGTGTTTTTAAGATTTGAATATTGTGTTTTCAAATACACAACAGCAGTCCAGAATAAAAAAAAAAAACTATTGTTGAATGAAGCAGTTGTCAAAAATACAACATAAACTAAACCAAGAAAAAAAACTATCACAAACTACTTCAGAAAATCTAATTAAGGCAACTTAATTAATATCAGTAATTCCATGAACTAAATACCATGAGTAAATTCAACTCAATTCTGTTGTTTTCAAGATTTTAAAAGTTCAAATACTCAAATGCAGTTAAGAATAAAGACAATTGTTGTTGAATAAAGCAATTTCTTAAAAATCAAACATAAAAAAGAAAAAATACTGAAGAAAATCTAATTGGAGCAATTTAATCAATATTCGTAATTTTGTCACCTCAATATTTTGAATAATTTAAACTTAAATGTCTTGCTTGGTGTTTCTAAGATTTAAATATTGTGCTTTTAAATACTTAAATGCAGATCAGGGTAAAAAAAAAAAGCCACAACATGAACAAAATCATGAAAATGCAAAAAACTACTCAGAAAATGTAACTGGAGCAACTTAATACTGGTAACGGCATCAACTCAATACTGTTACGAATTCAAACTCAAATGTGTTGTTTGCCGTTTTTAGGGTGTAAATATTGTGTTTTTAAATATACATCTGCAGTTTAGTATTACAAAAAATGTTGTTAAATGAAGCATATTCTCAAATGCTACCACAAAAACATAACAAATCCAAAAATTACTGACGAAAATCTAATTGGAATAGCTTCATTAAAATTAGTAGTTGCATCAACTTAATATTGTGAGTAAATTCAAACTCAAATTTGTCCATTGCTTTAATATTTGGATATTGTGTTTTCAACTACAGTTCAAAATAAATGTTGATTGAAACAGGTTCTTAAAAGCCTGCACATGAACAAAAACATTTTAAAAAAAGTTTTAAAAAAATTCAAGAAAATCTAACTGAAGCAACTTATCTTTTTAAATATTTACCAACTTTAAAGCTTGCGTTCATAACCGTGGCCATAAAGCACATCCTGAGTGGAACGACTGAGACTCACTCTGGAAAATGTACTACTATCCATCGTTAAATAAGTGAGCATTCGAAAATAAATTGGATTGTGGAGGGAAAAAATTAATTTGCGTAACTCAATTTAGTTTGTTGGTTGAACATAATTTCATTAGAAGTTGTAACTCAAAGAGACAGATGCAAACTGTTGCATTAGCTTCTTTTTGGTGGCTCAGGAAGCATTATTCTTCAAACTGCAGGACTCCTTTACATTTCTGTGACTGCTTTCCTTCCAAACATACATCCACAAGGTGAAGATGCAGCACAGTCCTGCAGGAAAGCGACTGCAGAAGCACCTGAGTATGGCACATGTATCAGCTCAAGGACGAGTGAAAGAGGAATCTAATTACTGGCTGATTCCAGGGCAGTGGGCTAATGAGCTGCACAATGCTGTTGGGGTTCAGGGGAAGTTATTCCTGACATCGCTGTGAATGTGTGAGCGTGAGAAACAAAGTGTGAAATCTTCTCCCATAAAGATGTGGCATGCAGAGACGGAAAGTACGAGCCGCTCCGTCATGCAGCAAAGGATGTCATTTAGCATCCAGACAGGCATCTCTGAGCTCCGTCTGTACTAAATGTAATTTGTCACCATTTAACAGTTTGTACTTTATGGATTTAAATAAAAAAAGAGAAGGATCCTGATCTGGTTTAAGCTCAGCGAGTCTAATCCTCACCAGAGGCTGATTGCAGCCCTTTCAGACATCCACAAAAAAGGAACCAAACTTTTCCACAGAAGTCACAGAATTAAAATAAAACTGTTTGCACTGTGCTTTCAGGCTAAATGAGCAGCACTTCCACCGACATGCATGAGTGCATGGATGAAGGAAAAGTCCCGGTGTACTAAAATAAAATAGTTTAAACATGACTGCACGCCATATAACATAAAATAAGATTATTCCCCATTCACTACATGCCGTTTAATGACATCAGAGCAAATTTAGCTTTGCTCGTACTAACTTTACTCTCAGAAAAGCAATGGAAGGAGTTCTTCAAAGTGCTATCACTTAGACTACGTGGTTCTTTTAAGTGCTGAAGGCAATTTATTTTTGGTGTGGGACTTATTTGGTGGCATGAAGTAAGTCTGACTCATGATCGTGTTCAATCTGCAGGATCGATCAGTCATTTGGCCAAAAACCCAGAAGAAAAAGAAATTCTCATCACAGCTTCCAAAATCCCAGGTTGACATCTTGCTCTATGTTGTTCTGTCCGGCCAAAAACCCAAAATATTAAATGTACTATTACATAGACATTATAAGACAACAAATAGCTGCACATTCTTACATTTACAGTTCATATACACCAACGTTCCAAAGTTTGGGGTCACTTAGAAATGTCCTTCTTTTTGAAAGAAAAGCAGTTTTTTCCCCCTATGATGATAACATTAAATTAACCAGAAATACAGTCTAGACATTGTTAATGTGGTAAATGACTATTCTAGCTGGAAACAGATGATTTTTAATGGAATATCTCCATAGGGGTACAGAGGAACATTTCCAGCAACCATCACTCCTGTGTTCTAATGCTACATTGTGTTAGCTAATGCTGTTGAAAGGCTGATTGATGATTAGAAAACCCTTGTGCAGTTATGTTAGCACATGAATAAAAGTGGGAGTTTTCGTGGAAAACATGGAATTGCTTGGGTGACCCCAAACTTTTGAATGGCAGTGTATGAAAGTCAATGTGTCTCTAGCTGTCCAATACATTTGGTGTGTCTTGATTTTTAGTTTGGATCCACCAGCTAATTTGAGGTTTTAGGGGTCTAGTTCTTCCTCATAGTGACTGATTTTGTGTTTGTGCTTCTCCAAAGTTCCCATTGTTAATAGCTTACATGTTTTCACGTCCGTTTAAGTAAAAACAAACTACAATAAAGGGTGAAAAACAAGGATTCTCAACCTACACATTGGAATTTGACTTCACTTGCTCAAAGAACCACATTTCTGTTGTAAAAATACTTAATAACAATTAAGTAAGAGGTTCTTTGCTGAACCAAGTGCATCCATGAAGAACAATCTTGTCACTGGTTCTTCAAAAAAAATCTATTTTTGTTAAATTCTTCTGGAACAGGAACCATTTTTGTTGGTTCTTTTCTTTGGAGGATCTTACTTTGCAGAAATGGTTCACTGCTAAAAGGTTCTTTGTTAAACTAAAAAAACGCTCTTCTATGGCATCACTCTTGGTTCCAGTTCTCCTCTTTATTTTTCCTGAGTGGACAAATATGTTCTCGTCGTCGTCTGAATGGGAACCCGCAGCCTTGAGCTGCACAATCAGCTCAGCCACAAGCCACGAACATGGGAGTGTTCCCCCGAATGCCAGCAACGGCCAGAAAGCATCAACATTTGGCAGTTATATTTGGAAAGTTGAGTTATTCCCAGGGAGAACGTCCAAAGAAAACAGCGAAACCAGGAAATAACTCTTTCCACAGACCGTTAAGAGTCCCGCCAGAAAACCTCCACCGACCACAAAACGCAGAAAAAAAAACAGCCTCAGCTGATCCTGACAAACGGACGAGACGATGGAAGGCGACTTAATGATGACGGTTATTTCTAAATTACTTCCTGAAATTAACTCTAAATGTGAGATGTAAGTGGTGGAAAATGGAAACGGGTTAGATAGTGGAAGACATTGCAATAGTTACATAGATATGTACTGCAATATGAAGAATGCAGGAATTTTCACCAGATGACCAAAAGAACTCATTTTAACAAGAATGAACCATCCTGGAACCACTGGGATGAATGTGTAGAGAAGTGTATCTGCACAGAATATGAGAAATTATTTTTAAAATAGATGAAAAAGGTCGTCTTGAGCCTTTCTCGTTTGGTGTAACACAAGAAAAAGCACCCAAAGCAGGCTTTCCTTTACATTTAGGGATGCAACTGATGATTACTTCCATTGTAAAGTAATCTAGTAATTATTTCCACAGTGAATAAAGGAGTTGTTTGGTCTATAAAATGTTAAAAATGGTGAAAATGTCAATCAGTGTGGCTCAAAGCCCTAGACAACATCCTCAAATGTCTTGTTTTGGCCACAACCCAAAGATATTTAGTTTACTGTGATAAGAGGAGGAAAGAAAGCAGGAAATATCAGGTTTGAAGAAGCTGGAATCAGAGAATTCAGATGTTTATCTTCAGTCAATCCTCAGAATAGTTGGTGATTAATGATGTAACAGCTGGCAAACGCTTTCTGTTCTATTTCTGATTTAAATGGTCAAAGAAATTAGTCATACTTCCTCATACTAATGGTGACAATTTCCAGACAGAGCAGCTGTTTTTGGTCAACATCGTGTTTTCTGTGGCTGAAATTAAATCAGAGCAACTGGCAGTGCAACTTTTTGGAACCAAAATCTTCTTTTCTAGTGTTTCCCGCTCATTTTGCTGTGCACATGTGAAGCCTGCATGTCAACGAGCACAGTGCCTTGTGAATAAAGCTTAAAAAAAGATGGATAAATTATATTTAATCAGATTTCTACTGCAGAACAGTCACGGAAAATGGGAGCTGTGCACTTTATCTATTTGTATCAAGCAGCAAAAAAAGTTGCAGCCTGATGTGTCGTAGTTAATTTGTGATGTTGGTGCTGCAAAGATGAATCATGAACTCTTTTAGAGCTGCCATACATGCAGAAAACAACATCAGTGTGCAGACCACATTAAATATAAATGTCACTACGGCACAGATATAAACTCTAGATATGGAGACAGACCATTTGAAATCACGAGCTGAGCTGCTTTGCTATGAGAACATTAGCTTTGAGTCACCTGGCAGGATTAGATGTGGACAATGGATGAAGTTTTACACCACTGACTGAGCTGTCCTACTAGAATATATAGTCTAGTCCACTATAAATGTATGTCCCAATACACACTAACAAGTCAACTTTATTATCTCAACTTACAGCAGCCTCTTCATGCATTTAATGTGCATATGACTTACATTTTTAGTTCAAATAACCACACTTCTTTCAATGCTGATGTAGTTCTTGCATTATCTGGGTCTTTTTCTTCCAGTAGCTGAGGCATAGGGATGTCAGAGGGTGCACTGGTGCATTTGTAGTGTTTTTTGAATAAAAAATAATGCATTTCTATGAGATTTGCATTTATTTTTTTTAGGAAAGTGGGGCTTTCCTCTCGATGAATTCAGCTGCACTCGAGCCAAAAATACTAGCATCACCAGTACGGAAGCCTGACCCACAATCCTTTGCACATTTGCATGAAGAAGTCTGGCGGGAGTATAAACAAACTTGAACCGCTGAGCCCACATGACAGCTCATTTCGCTCTACAGACTGCGACGGTTGAAGTTTAGGGCGCGTTATTATGACGAAGCAGAACTTCCAATGCTGGATGAAACTCTGCGTGCTTTTAGATGCAGCGAAAAGACAAACGATGTGAGCAGTCCACCACACACACTAATCTTCCTGTTGATCAGAGCCGGAGCTCAGGGACAGGAAGTGCTGGGAGTAGAAGCACAGGAAGCTCTGGACCAGAGTCGGCCAGCGACATCCTGGGAGGGGCGGTCGGAGGGCGGAGGGGAGGCTCGGTGAGCTCAGAGTCCAGCTTCCCCTTTTTAGGCCACTTTTAGATTCCTCTGTAGGCCGCAAGCTGCGTTTCAGTGTTGTTAAAACAGCAGCTGTCACTATGGCGACCGTATGAGTTCTTCGTACGTTAAATCGTCAATTTCTTCACTCTGCCTTTTGTGCTTCTACGTTAGTGCAGCTCAGCATGTTTGTTTTCAGCTTCCAAGAACAGAGTTGAGGTTCATCTAAGGAGACGAGTTTCCATCGCTGGAAGGATTTTTGTTTTTGGAAAGTTGGACTAAGCTTGTTTTTATTACTATTATATGGCAGAAAAAACTGATCAAGATTCAAGATTTTGTAGTTGTCATAAGTGCAAATAGCACTAGCAGTGAAATGCAATGTGACTGATACACAAGACTCAGCAGCAGCAACAAGAAAGCTTAAAAAATATTCTTTAAAGTATAAAAAAGAAAGAAATAGTCACAAATAATGAACAGCGATATGATTTGGTGAAGGTTACGCTTACAAAGCTACACACACCACCATTCACAAGTTTGGAGTCGCTTAGAAATGTCCTTATTTTTGAAAGAAAAGCAGTTTTTTTTCAATGAAGATAACATTAAATGAGTCAGAAATCCAGTCTAGACATTGTTAATGTGGTAAATGACTATTCTAGCTGGAAATGTTTAATGGAATATCTCCATAGGGGTACAGAGGAACATTTCCAGCAACCATCACTCCTGTGTTCTAATGCTACATTGTGTTAGCTGATGGTGTTGACAGGCTCATTGATGAGTAGAAAACCCTTGTGCAGTTATGTTAGCACATGAATAAAAGTGGGAGTTTTCATGGAAAACATGACATTGCCTGGGTGACATCAAATTTTTGAAAGGTAGTGTTTAGCCCCTGTCTATTGTACAGAAAAGCAGTTTTGTTTGTGCTTTTCATTCAAGAAAACTGTTATCCTTCCCTTTGTACAGAACAATCAATATACCAACAACCCAGCAAAGTGTTTTTCATTTTTTAAGTTCAGTAGTTACACCAAGATTCCACAACACAGAAACACTTTGAAAAAAGCAAACAGAACATGTGAATTCTGCTCTTTTTATGTCTCTTATTGCTGTTTTAAGTGATTCGAGTCACTGTTTTAGTAGAAGTTTCTCCCTCAGATAAGCAAAAGAGGGCTTTTAGAGTTCATCTGCTTCATCTGTGAACTCCAAATGATCGACTCTTACTTTGAAAACTGCTGCTGTGAAAACTGAACAGCTCATTGAGAATAACGGCCGTAAATAAAACACATCTAATGAGCGTGTTAAGACCATATCTGAGGGAGCTTAAAGCATTGCTGAGCGGTTGAGTAACATCTCCAGTAGTGTCCAAAAAAACCGCAGAAGAAACAAGACAAAGCAAATCCCCTTTGTGTTTCCTCTGTGGAGCGATGGGGCCAGCATTTTTCAGTCGCCTCCACATTTTCAAACAATGATTCATTACGCTCAGCGAGGTTCCTGTTTTGATCTCCCCGAGCTCTGATGAAAGAGGTTCTGTGCCAGAGAAATAACTGCAGGTTGTCCTAATTATTCACAGATGGGAGCGCACCAACGTCGCCACACGAACGCCGGGCCTGACTCTGAATGCACAAGGAAGCGTGACATCTGAACCTGCTCGTGCACGAGAAGCCCGATGAAGTGGAAGAACTTGTTCCAAAATGTGAAATGATTTCACCATCAGCCGCCTCCTACTGAGCATTCATGAGGATAAACACACCATAGTGGAACTGGAAGCTCAGATTGTTTCTTTATTGATGAATCTGTCAACAACTTCAACCAACTGTGATCATCAAGAACTGGATCCTGGCATTTAAACTGATAAAAAACAACAACAATATAATGTAGAGCAGCTGTAATTATAAGAAATATGACAGTAGCAGATTGATAAAATTACAAAATATGACCATATGTTGGCTGGTAGCTACATTATAAGACACAGATTTTAATTTGAAGGCCACATTCTGAGGATGTAGAAACTGTTAAAGCTGCTATTTTGCAATATTTCTTTATTTTAGAATAGCGGCGATAAACTAAGAATAAGACTAATTTCTTTATTTATTAAAATAATTTTTGGCTGCAAACTTAAGCTATTAATGTCCCCGTAGACATGATTTATGGGATTTAATTTTATTTATTAAATGTATTTCTTGATGGATTATATCTGTTTAATGCGCTCAGAAATTATTTATAATATAAATAAATTATCTCCAAAATATAAATTTTCATTTGAAATTCCGAGAATGTAGAAACTGTTAAAACTACTGTTTTGCAAAAATACATCTTTTTTATTTATTTAAAGAACTTTGGCTGCAAACTTAAGCTATTAAAGTCCCTGTAGATATGATTTATTGGACTTTATTTTATTTATTAAATGTATTTATTGATGGATTATTTATTTTGAATGCACTGAGAGATTATTAATTAATTTTGTCGCAAAATTTGCAATGAAAATAAAAAGAATTCTATTCAGTCTAATTAATATGTATGATCTCCATTGTATAAATTTTATCATGAAGGAGGTATGGTACCCTTAGAAACTGCTATAAACCACCATTTTCCAATATGTGTCTCTTTTTATTTATTAACAAACTTTGTTTACACACTTAGACATGAGTAGATGTCATTTAGTGGATTAAATCTGATTTATTCAGTGTATTTACTGATTATTTTTAATGCACTAAGAGATCAGTTATTCATTTATGGTGCAAAATTTGCAATGACAATTAATTCTATTCTATTTGAGACACAGAGTAGCCTAATTAATACTTATTACACTTTTAAAAAAGTAAAAGTTGGTATGTGTTTTAGCAAAAGAAGAAAAATATGTGCACTACCTATTCGACTTTCTCACTTCAGTGCTTTTGATTTCAAGCATACTGCAGGCTGGACGGACAGATTTACCCGTAAAAGACGAACATGAAGTGAAGAAGAGCGGCTGTCCATCTAGAAATCACAACATCCCACTCGGTAACGTGGACGGCACACTCGCTTAGCAACCCACAAACAACACAAACATGCCGCCATTCTCACAAACTCGGTCCCACTGATGTCACTGTGTGAGTCCATATCAGCCCGATTACCCACAAGCTGAGCAAACGCCCAATTGTCAAATTAAAAAGGTGCCCTGTTACCTAATAAGCAGCCTGTAACAAAGAGGTGAGCCCTGCTGCTCCTTTCATCGACCAAGCTGCCGTATCTTTACAGCCACACCTTCTCCTCCCACTCCTTCAGTCCCTCAGCCCGTCCTGTCATTAAACGCAGCGCCATAAAGCAGCACGTGAAACAAGTCACGACTCTTGCCCAACTCTGCTGCTGCTAAGCACTTTTTGCCCCTTTCATGATAATAATAAAAACCTCGAACGTGGGCAGAGTCAAGAGACAGGCAGGTGACAGAAACCGACGAGTCACCTTTGTCACATCTAGTTTGAGAAACCGAACATTTGTGGAACTTCAACGATGACTCGAGCTAATTTCAGCCCCAGTTGTGCAACAGCTGCTGATAGTGTGTCGAAATGTAAACACACATGTTGAGAATAGGCCTGGAAGCAGCAAATCCTTTCATTTATTTTGAAGGAACAGCTGAGAAAAGCAGTTTGGAACCATTATCTTCTGGTAAAACACTGGAAAAGTAGGTTTTAGATTAGAATTCAGGCCACAACTAACATTTACTACCACTGTCAATGAGTCTCTATTGATTATTTTCTTGATTGATTGATTTGTTATTTGGTCTGAAAAGTGTCAGAAAACTATTTCCAAACCCAAGAGGGCATCTTCTATCGCCTTGCTTCGTCCAAAACTCAAAGATATTCAGTTTAGTGTCATTGAGGAGTTCAAATAACTGCAAATATTCAAATTTAAGAAGCTTAAATTCAAGAATTTTCACTTTTGCTTTCTCTGAAAATCACTCAAACCGATGAATCAGCGGCTTAAAAGTGCACAGTCCAGTCAGCAGATTGTAGAAAATGCTCTTTACAATGTCAAACTAATGTGACCAAAATAACAAATTCATTTGTCCATTAATCTGAAACCATCTTTGATTAATCTGTTGATTATTTACTTGATTAATAGATTCATTATTCAGTCTATAAAAGATCAGAAAAGGGTGAAAACTTTTCCCAAAGCCCAAGATGACATCCTGAAATGAAGACATTATCATAGAGAAGCAAAGAAACCAGTAAATATTAGAATTTAAAAGCTGGAATTTGATATTTTTCACTGTTTTTCTTGAAAGAATTCAATAATCAATGATAAATCAGTGACTTAAAAGTAAACATCCCCATTACAGTGTCAAAATGATGTGTCCCAAGCGACTAATTCAAATGTCCAAAACTCCTATTACCATGAAGGTGATTATTTTCTCAATTAATCGATTTGTTTTTCAGTCTATAAAATGGAAGAAAATGGTGAAAAACATTCCCAGAGTCCAAAGCAACATCCTCAAATGTCTTGTTTCTTCCACAACACAAAGATGTTCAGTTTGCTGTCATAGAAGAGGAAGGAAACCTGCAACTATCCTAATTTAACGAGCTGGAATCTGAGAATTTTCACCTTTTCTCTTTAAAAATCACTCAAACCGACCAGTCAGTGACCTAAAAGCTCACAGTTCGGTCTGCAGATTGCCCAAAAATGCCCATGACAACATGAGAATGACGTAATCTAACGTCCAAAACCGCAAATATGCAGCCAACTCTCACAGCACACTGAAAAACCAGCAAGTACTGACATTTATCGACATAATTAAAGATGAAGCAAAGATCCAAACTGCTGCTTCTGACCGTGCGGCTAATTTTTCAGACTGCTCCCTTTGAATCCCTAATAACAGGCGAGGCTCACTTTTATCTGTGTGTGCCCTGTATTTTCCTATCGTCTGACGGTTTTAACCTTCAGGCTGCTGCTGAAGTGCCACTGAGCAGGACACTGACCCTAAAAACCTGCAGAGCAAAGTCAGTGTCATCCTTAAGGACACCTCAGCTCGTTAATTCCATCTTATTTTAGCCCCAGCCGCTCTTTTTTAATGTAATTTGCTTGTTTTTAGACCGCAAATGCTTCAATTAATGATTTTTACTGAACTAATTTGTTTCTTTACAAGTTTCCTATTTGAAAAGAAAAACATTATTGGAGGAAATTCCCCATTTCTGTGACTTGAAACCGTTTAAATGTGGAATAATGGACTTTAACTTTCAATAAAGGCTGAAAAATTGAAGGAATGAACAAGTTTAGATGCAAAGTCTGCCTCAGAAATCTCTCAAAGCTCATCAAATCTGATTAATAAGTGGCTGCAATTATGATATAATTAGCATCAGCAGGATTAGTAACTTATAAAGCCTAATTAAAGTGTGCACAGTGTGTCTACGTGGTCCACTTTATTCACTAGTTTTTTTTTACTGCGGCCTGCAAGTCGGGACTCCACTGCGCATGCGCACAGACCTGCAGGAATCCAAACTTTTTTTTTTTTTTACATTACAGACCAACGCCTTGCATTGTGGCACAATCACGCCCGCGAATGAATCAATGGCGACGAACTAATTAGACTTTTCACAGACCCGGAGGTGAATCTGAAGCTTTTGGAGCGTCAAAGCGCCACAGAGGAGTTGGAGAGGAGAGAGGAAAACATGTCTAAGAAAGAATAAATTGTCTCACTTTCTCTCGCAGCTCCCGTTCACTGTCCAGGTCTCTCTGTAGGACCTGAGCTCGTTCCTCTGCGTCGTCGGCCTGCTGCTGCAAACACTGAATCTTCCTCTTCACAGCATCCAGAGAATTCACACCTGCCATTGTTCGCTTTGTTTCTAACTTAATTTAAGACCACGAGGAGGAAAAAGGGGGCTATTTCTGTGCAAAAGTAACAAAAAAAGTACGATCAGCTGCTGCTTCCTGCTTATTTGGTCAATTATTAAGAGGAAAAGGGTGTTTGGAAGTTGGTCTAAAAAGAGGAATAATAAACGCGTCCTGTGCCAAAAGTCTTTGGAATGTAAAAGGAGTCGCTCAAAGTGCAGCCAAAAAGAAGGAAAGTTATGTAAGTAGGAGTGTCCAGGTGATCTGCGATCGCTTCCTCTCGCTCTGTGGGAATGAAAAAGGCTCCTGAGCGGCTCGGAAAGTCGTCCTGTGGAATGTACGCAGCGGAGATTTTGGTCCCGGACACTTTTGGAGTTTGAGGACGATTAGGAAAGCTGCGCGGTGAGGAGGCTGAGAAGCGCCAGACTGAGCCGGAGGAGGAGAGACATGACTGAGCCGGTGAGGTCACAGGGGGCGGGGCATGGCTCTGCGCGTGCACGCGGATGGAGGAGTGTGTGCGTGTGAGCGTGCGCGTCAAAAGCAGATCCCTGTGACTGATTGTGATTACTTCCAGAAGAGACTTCCAGAAAAGAAAAGCGCAGCCGGGATGAAGTTATGGTGAAGACAAACTGCAGCTTCTTCAACCTGCAGATGTCAGTTAAACTAACGAGAAACACGAAATCATTTCCGGTTCAATCAGCGGAGGGATGGAAGTTCAACTGCTGCCCTATAAAACTGCAAATAAACTGGACTTTGGCTCATTAAGAAGTGAAAGTGCGCTGTAAAAAAACATAAAAGTATAATTAAATGAAGTGAAAATCTGACACAGGAGCCCCCCCCAAAATAAAATAAAATAATAAGAATAAAAGAAGCAATAATCATGGAATACGGCAACAAAAAGTGCAAAAAAACTATTAAAAATAAAATAAATAAATGTTATTAAAATAGTCAAAATCTGACATAAGAGCCCAAGAAATAATTCAGTAAAAAAATAAAAATAATGGAATGTTGCAAAATTCAAAAATTGTAAAAAATAAATAAATAAAAAAATAAATAACAATAATAAAAAAACAAAATAAATAAGTCTCATTAAATTTGTAAAAATCTGACACAGGAGCCCAAGAAACAATACTGTAAAAAGATTAAGGAATATTTTTTAAATTAAAAGTAATATAATAAACAATAAAATAAAAAATAAGTCTCATGAAAGATGGAGAGAATGTAACACAGAATCCTGAAAAATAATTTAGTAAAAAAAAATTGGAATGCTGTAACATTCAAAAACTGTAAAGTAATTAGGATAATAACAAAAAATGATAAATAAATCAAATTAAAAATAGTGAAAATCTGCCACAGGAGAAACAATACATTAAAAATGAAGTAATATTGTAGCATACAACAACTGTAATACAATAATAATAATAATAATAATAATAATAATAATAACTGTAATATAATAAGAAAAATCTACAAAAAATAAGTCTCATTAAAAACTGTGAAAATCTGAGAAACAATGTCCTGTAAGAAAAATGCTGGAATTCCATGACATTCAAAAACTGTAAGAAAAAAACAAAGCAATTGTAATTAAAAAAATCTCATTAAAAATAGAGAAAATATGACACAGGAGCCCGAGAAACAATATAGTAAAAAATTCTATAAAAATTATAGAATGCTGTAACCATCAAAAACTGTAAAAGAATAATAAAATAATAATAATAATAATAATAACAATAATAATAAATATATGTCGTTAAAAATTTTGAAAATCAGTCTGCACAAGCTCCAAAAAAAATGATAAAAAATGGTTGAATGGTGAAACGTTCAAAGACTATTCTTAAAAACGGGAATATAAATACAGTAAAACAGTTTAATTTTATGATCTCATACTGTGAAAGAATGAGTGATTATTTATTTTTAAAAATAAGATTTTTTGATGTGGACATTATTTACAGTTTTTAAATGGTTTTACAGTAAATTAATACATTCATATTATTTATTCTGTAATTTTATTATGTGCAATTTCTGAAATTCTGTCTGGATCATGTAATTGATCAGTAGTATTTTTAGGTGCAAGACTAAACATGACAAACAACCCAACCTTTAACTCCGTTTAGCATTAAATATGATCAGAAATGTTCCTATTTTTGAGGAACTATGCGAGTTTGTCTGACATCGTCTCCCACCTGCCTGTTTGCAGACGATGCTCACTGTGAGGCTGTAAATCAGATTTACGCTCCTTCTTTTCCTGTTTCTGCCCCTTGTTTAACCTCATCACGATGAGAGCAAACGTGGACGGACTCGTAGACGGACGGGATTCCAGCTCGGCTCGGCTCGGCTCAGATCCCGTCCTGCTGGAGGGAAATCTCTCACAATCAGTCTCATGTGTTGATCGAGCCCCTTCTCTCTGATTTTGCCCCCTTGCACCGGAAAGACTGGAAGCATTGATTTCATTAGACACAGGAGTGCTGGGCTTTCTGTTTGCCTTAGCTGCATTCCTCACATAGCAGAGCCCCCCCCCCACCGCCTGCCTGCCTGATCGCTGCTTTCTCCACCCACAGCCCAGCTTTTCCCCCAGAACTGTAGCTGTAGCTGCAGCGAACGCCGTTAGCATTTACCTGCATGCTGTCACCTTTAGCTTTTCTGCATTATGAGCCGATATTAGGACTTTTACGCTCATATTTAACAATGATGACCTAAATCTGAGCAGCTCCTCAAGCCAAGCTTTCTTCCTTCTATAGGTTTCCAAACCAGATCAGTGTGAATTGACATGTGTAATGACTTGACTGCTGCCTCTAATAAGCGACATGTGGAAGAGAATTCCTTTAAGTGGAGCACAGCAGCTTTACTACTGAAGATTTTTAGTAGGAAATATAAATATATCCATTACAGGAGCTTTCTGGGGCCCTTTGTTGTAAATGTTGTACTTTTTTCTTATTTTTAGGAACCAATGATAACAAATTTGGCTTCTGATGGAGCCATTTGATCATTTATTATCTGCAAGACACAAGTTTTTCTGTGTCCTCGCCAGATTTCATGGCTATTTTTGGAGATAGGGAACACTAAATATAGCGACAAAGCAAAGACATTAAAAAAAAACCTTTGTGGGGCCATTTTCTTTGCAAATTTTGCACCTTTTCCCCCATTTTTAAGAGCTAATAATGGAAAATTTGGTCACTGATGGACTCATTTAATCATTTTGATCCACTGAAACCAATATTGTCCATGTCCTCACCAAACTTCACGACTAGAAGAGTTATATTTCTGGAGATATTGGACCATAAGTATGACTTTTCCAACTATAAATATGGATTCACTGAAGTGGAACACAGCAGCTTTATGAGTCATGATTTCAGTGCTAGGTTTTTTTTTATAGGAAATATAAATACATCCACAATTATGCACAAACAGGAACTTTCTGGGGCCATTTTTTGTAAATTTTGCACTTTTCCCCCATTTTTAAGAGTCAAGCTACTTTGTCCATATCCACAACAAATTTCGTAACTATGAGAGTTATATTTATGGAGATACTGGACCATAAATGGGACTTTTTCAACAATAAGTGGAGCACAGCAGCATTACCACTCACATTTTGCTGCAGGATTTTTAGTAGGAAATATAAATACGTCCATGTATGTAGGAACTTTCTGGGCCTCAAAAACCTCCCCTTCTTGAAATGTTTGCACTGTTTTGTTCATTTTCAGGAGTCAGTAATTAAAAATAGACTTCTCCTGGAGTCATTTGATCATCTGGTATCTACTGGAAACGGCTTTTTTTCTGCGCCCTGACCAAATGTCATGACCACCAGATTTATATTTCTGGGCATATTGGACCATAAATATGACTTTTCCAACCATATATGGCTATATATATACACATCTATGTATATAAACTTACAGGAACTTTCTGAAGCCCAAAGACAACCTTTTTTTTAAAAAAAATGTTGCCCCTTTTCCATTTTTAACATCCAATATTTAAAATTTGTTCTCTGCTAGAGTCATTCTATCATTTTGATCTGCTGAAAACAAAGATGTCCATGTCTTTACCAACTTTTATGACTATGAGACTTATATTTCTGGAGATTTTGGACCATAAATATGACTTTTCCACTATAAATATGGATTCACTGAAGTGGGGCACAGCAGCTTCACTACTTGTGATTTTCGCTGTAGGATTTCGCTGTAAATGCAAATAAATGTTACGCTGAAAACGTTTATTTTTAACCAAACTCGCACTCTCTTTTTCCACTGGCTGCAGGACACCCAGGAGTGGAAGCTACGCCTAGTCAGGCCTCAAACCACAGCTCCAGCAAGTATGTTTTCTCGGGGCCCACTTGACCCACTTTGCATGTGAGGCTGCTCAGAAGAGTTCTCAGAGTTTATTTAATCACGGCGTGAGGATAATCCAGCATGTCTCGGCCTCCAGCTCTGTGTCTGTACGGCAGCCACTTCCTTCTCTTTGTGTGTAGTACGACACAGCATTTCCCTGGGATATCCTCCATGAGACTCAAACAATACCACATCTTGGTGGAAGGTGGGAGAGCTTCTTCTTTTCTTGCATGACGCTGCTTCGTAATCTCGCTGGAATTACCTCCCAGATTCTTACTTGTTTAAATGCTTGATAAACTGGTACGAAGGGCATTTTATCTTTATCTGGGGCATAATTGATTCCCTAAGGTTTCGGTCGGCTCTGACGTTTGTTTCTTCTTCTTTTTTTTTACTTCTATCTGTCACACACACAAACACACAGCAGCAATCAAACACACATCTGTGCACACACATGGTCTTGAGAGGAACCACCACTGACAGAAATACAGCCGTGTGGTTTGCGGCGTTGCCAGCAATCTAAAATATGACCCTTTTTACCCAGATTGCAGCTGATTAGCCACAGGAGGGCTGTCTGTTCTAATGTTCTGCTGCATTTACTGAAATAACCGTTTATCACAACAAAAATCTTCTCTCAAGCTTGAGATTCGTTCAGGTTTCCTTGCGTGGTGGTGAAAAATGTGTTCAGGTCTTTAGAAAATCAGCATCGATTGGCTGTGAAGAGTAAAAAAAAATAAGAAATTCTGCTGAACAAACTCCTTTAACCTGTTCTCAGTTCTGTCTGAGGTTTGTGTCCCAAAGATACATTGACAACAATTAGCATTAAACACAAAAATATGTGACCAAACCGTGGTTTAATTGCATTGTGGGTAATGTAGGCCAGTTGTGGTCCTACCAATGAGTCCACATCACCATTTTGACATGTCAAATTAGAAAAAAACTGTAACACTGGCTCACAATACTGGCCAAAAATCAAATATTACTGAATTCAGAGGCCTCAGAAGTTGGTAAAATGTCGACCAAAGTCTGTATTTTTAGCAGGAACTATCAATACATCCATATATATACACTTGGAGGAACTTTCTGGGGTCCCAAGAGTACCTTTGTTTGAATTTTTTTGCATTATTTTTTTTTTTCATTTTCAAGGGCCAATAATTCAAAGAATTGGCCTCTGCTGGAGACATTTGATTGTTTGGATCAACTGGAAAATATTTTGTCCATGTTCTCACCAAATTTCATGTCTATGAGAGCTATTTTTTATGAGACATTGAAACAGAAATATGACTTTCAAAACCATAAATGTGAATTCATGTCAGTAGAGCAGAGCAGCTTTACTACTCAAGATATTGGTGCAGGTTTTTTAATAGGAAATATCAACACATCCATATATATATATATATACATGTATATACATGTGTATATATATATATATATATATATATATATATATATATATATATATATATATATATATATATATATCCTTACAAGAATTTTTTAGTGTCCAAACACTACCTTTAAAAAAAAAAGTTGCACTATTTTCTATTTTAAAGAGCCAATAATAAAAAATGTGATCTCCCCTGGAGCCATTTGATCATCTGGATCAACTAGAAACTATGTTGTCTGTGTTCTTATCAAATTTCATGACTGTGAAAGTTACATTTCCAGAGATATTGAACGATAAATACGACTACCCTATGATGTTTTTTTCAAACGTCCAAAATAGAGAAATTTCTTGGTGCGAAAGAAGATGGAATTCTCAATATTCTGCCAAACTGTTATTATAGAACTTAGCTTTTTGTCTCCTATGAACGCATTTATGAAGATACATCCATCCATTCTCTATACACCGCTTTATCCTCACTAGGGTCGTGGGGGGTACTGGAGCCTATCCCAACTGACTCTGGTGAAGGCAGGGGACACCCTGGACAGGTCACCAGTCTGTCACAGGGCTACATATACAGACACACAATCACACTCACATTCACACCAACGGGCAATTTAGAGTAACCAATTAACCTCAGCATATTTTTGGACTGTGGGAGGAAGCCGGAGTACCCGGAGAAAACCCACGCATGCACAGGGAGAACATGCAAACTCCATGCAGAAAGATCCCAGGCCAGGATTTGAACCGGGGATCTTCTTGCTGCAAGGCGAAAGTGCTAACCACTACCCCACTGTGCAGCTCACATTTATGAAGATAGAACAAAATCTGAGACGCAGAATCAACATATTTCCTACATTCTGTCTGAGCACAGACTGACCCAACTACAACTCTAATGGTCACGTTGAGTAAAATTTACTGGATTTAAAAGTATGAAGGAGCATGAAGTGGAAATATCCAAGTAAGACATCTTTAAAATGTACTAATAAAGTACAATATTTGAACTTCTTTATGACTGAAAACAGTGAAAAGCAAAACAATATTCCAGCATTTTGGTCAGGCTGTTGTTATTGTAGTAAAGCCTGTATGAATACAAACTGTTAATTGATATAAGAATCCTTTAGAAGAGGCATAAATGTACACCAGAAGCTTCTGTGTGTAATGATGCTGCTTTGTGCTCCAGTTTGCAGGTTTGCAGCACCAGAGTGAGAGGATTACAGTTTAACCGTGTGCTCATCTTTCAGGAGTGGCTGCACAGGAATGCAACGGTCTCTGAAGAGCTCCAAAACATTCACAGTGGATCAAAGCAAATCCACAGCTGGTGTTAGCTTAACAACAGTCCAGCTGTGGAGTAACAGGCCTGAGACTTCACTGCTGTCATGTCAGAAGGACCAGGTGATGAACGGCAGTGGCTCCTGTTGACATTCAGTCTCTTTCTTACAGGATTCAGTGCTGCATCTCTATGATCTGACTGTTTTATTTCACATTTTAAGGCTAGTGAAGTGAAGCTGAGTGTGTCTGTTCAGTGTGAGGCTCTTCACTCACGTCTGCAGCTTTCTTCTCAGATAGTTCCAGTTTCTCCTGAGCGTCTTTCAGGCCTTCTGAGAATTTGTCCAGTTCGTCCTCCGTCTGCTTCATCTTCTTCTGCAGGTCCAGCAGCTCCTCCTCCAGCTGGAAACAGAGCAGACTGTTAGTTCTGGTGGGTTCTACTTTTTCACCAAACTCTTCACCAGTTTACCCCAGTCTGGTTTAAAACCCAATGTAGACTGCTGTCATTCTTCGTGCTGAAGCCACTGCTGACCACACTGAGTAGATATTTATTCTATTTTATTCAATTCTGTTGTGTTGCCTAATGGTCTGTTCTGTTCCATTTAATTTGAACCTGTTCATTCAAATTTACTCTATTCTATTCTATTCTATTCTATTCTATTCTATTCTATTCTATTCTATTCTGTTTAATCTGGTTCATTTTGGCTTGATTCACTTTCATTCACTTTGCTTCAGTTCTATTCTGTTTCATTCTGTTCTATTTGTTTCCTTTCTATTCGTTTTCATTGTATTCAGTGTTTTTCTATTCTGTTCTCTTTCCATTCCGTTTGTTCTCTTCTGTTCCATTTCGTCTTATTACTCTGCCAAGGAACGCAGCAGAGTTATGTCACGATCGGCGTACGTTTGTCCGTCTGTCTGTTACTAATACTACTCAAAAACGGATTTGGATGAAATTTTCAGGGAAGGCCAGAAATGACACAAGGACCAAGTGATTCGATTTTGGCAGTGATTCAGCTTATAGACGGATCCACAGATTTTTTTTGTAGAGATTTCTGTATCATTGCGGCATGGCGTCACTGTAACCATGACAACAAGTGAACACTACATCAGCTGCCTGCTGATGATCACATGATTGTGACTCTACCACAAATCCACCGCTACAGACTTGTACGCTGGAAATGATACAAGGAACAATTGATTAATTTGTGGGGGTGTTTCTGAGTCCCATCAATTCCCGCCGTCCGCTACATATTTCGGTCACGTGATTCGGTATCCGTACATAACGCACACATGCATAACACACGTCTGTGCTCAGCGCAAGTTCATTTTGTTTGTGGATACATCTACACTAAATGGCTACATTATATGTTTCCGTGTTTTCTGATCATCTATAACTAATCAACTAATGCTGCATTTCTACAAAAACATTCTGACAGTGCCGTATGAGGGAATGAGCAGCCTTGGTGGAGTGCTGCGCTCTCTGAGTGCTTTTCTAGTTCAGTTTGGTCTGGTTTGATTCAATTTAATTGGGCCTGTTTCTATTCTTTGATCATGTTGACTTATTTTCTTGGCATTTGTTGGAACACTTAGACAGTCCTGTTTATTGAAAACGTTTCTCAGTTAAATGAACGTCACTCTAGTAAAGATAAATTGAATCCACTGAAACAAGGAATCATTTTACCCGTAAAAAAACTTTCAGTACCTTTAAAAACTGCACAGTCTTTAGCATTTTGTATTTCAGTGTGTCTGTATTGTACCTAAATAATGCTTCAGTGTGACAGTAATGAGCTGTTTAAACTTCCACCTGCTGATAAAAGCAGCAGCAGCTGATTTAGGATTCTAGTTCTGTTTATGATGTCTGAGAACATTTGAATGTTTTCTTTAATGGTTTACTATCAGTCTCTCTTCTGACAGGAACTGTGGTATGCAGAAGCTCATCCTCTCACACTGACAGACTGAAGTGTTCCTGCTAATCAGTGTTCCCTTTAGAGCCCATAAAGAGCATCTGATAATCCTGCTGGATTCCACTCTGACGTCTAAAAATACGGCAGTTATCAGTGAGAACACACAGTCGCCTGGATCCATAACGTTTAATCTCCCGTCAGCGGTGGATTCAGCCGTCAGACGGGCTTCATGACAGACGTCCAGTCAGACTCAAACTCCATTAACTTTATTTAAACTGGTCCAGGTGTGGAGGAGGAGGGACGTTTTCCTCCCCGAACGCCAAGCTCTAATCCTGGGTGGTCTCATCACCTGAGCTGGCCTCCGCTTCCATCCAGGGGTGATGAACCCTCAACGTAAACAGCTGTAATACAAACCTACTGTTTCCAAATCCGACTCCTGCCGATCTCTTCCAGGATTATGTGCTGTACGTCGAGTTTTTCTCGAAATGCTTCGTCCGATCAAAGGCCCAACTCCAGTTTTGTGCAGCAAAAATCCTGACCAGAAGCTTGGATGGTGGAAACTTGAAGTAATTTCACAGCTGTTTACCAGAAAACAGACTAAAGAAGCGCTACTTGAACTTTGTGTTGGTTATAGCATCAACATTTACTAAATCTACTCAAAGCAAGGAAAAACCCACAAACATTCAGATATTTCCTCGCAGTAAATTAACTGTGAGGAATGTGGTGTAACTAAATGTGAAAAGTGTTTACTGTTTCCTGGAAGGTATGTCTGGTATGGTATCAGTGTTGTGATTAGCTTAAGAAGTGGATAAAGAGAAAAGCCTTTAAAGAAAAGCACAAGGGCTCCTCTTACACTGGGTTTTTCTCCTTTTTTTAACATGAGCAACTCACTTGTTTTAAATTAAACTTTGTACACAGATAAATAAAGAGGAGAAAGAACAGGACAGAATATTGAATTGTAATGTGTAATTTAGGATTAATTTCAAAGTAAAATGCCAAGCAAAGTCTTCTTTTTCTGTTTGGTTCTCTGTCATATCTAGAAGTTTCATACAGTTCATAAATAATACTCGACTTCTTCATTTTATGGGTTTGTCTTATGAGTTAATCTCTCTAGTGGAAGGGTTGTTTGCTTGTTCTTTAAATCTACAGTTTTTTAGTTGTCAAATTTGGGGTTTTCAAGCCACTTTAGAGCCCCTTTTCTCGCTCTTTCCTCCCCACCTGCTTGCATTTGTCCTCGGCCGCCTTCTTGTCCGTCTCCGCCTGCTCCGCCCGGTCGATGGCGTTCTCCTTGTCCAGCTTCAGCATCTGCATCTTCTTCTTGATGGCCTCCATGGTGCCTGTTCGGTTGGATTTCCCTGCTCTGAGATGTTGTTTAGAAGCCTGCTGTGCTGAGATGCAGGAGGTTCAGCTGGAGTCCAGTAAAGCTGCAGGGAAAGAGGAAAGAAAAGAAGGAGAGGGACAGAAAGAGGGAGGCAGAAAGAGCCGTGGACGGAGATGGAGAGCTGAGCCCTATATGGGTAGTTATTTAAACAGCAGCAGAACCTGCCTCCAGCCTCTGATCACCTCCTCCCATGTTCTCACCCTCCCTCCTTGCCTCCATCTCCCTCTCTCTCGGCCTCCACTCCATCCTCCACCCAAACAATCCACCCGGCCGAGCTCTATCCGAGGAACGGCCTCGCTCTTCAGCCCAGCTTCATCTCCTTATTTGGGTCGCTGAGATCAGACGCTCAGGTCCCGTTTCCACATTTAACCTTCTGTCAGAGTCCCGCTGGCAAACAGCATCTCACACTGGAGGCCTTCAGGAGAGTCGACGGCAGCAGAGATAGAGGTGCAAAGTAGTGGGAGGGAGCGATAACAAAGGGCAGAGAAAGAAAGAGTTTCCATGTGGTGATCGCTCAGTCGCAATATTTTGACGTTAAGGCTGGAGCAAGAACACTTAAAACACACTGTAAAAGGAATCTGTAAAACATAGCAGTGAAAATCTGACAGGAGGAATGCCAAAAACTTTCAAAAACTGTAAAAACAAAAAACAAAAACTGCAACATAATTTTAGCTGATTTAATTATAGTAGCAAATAGTCACACAAAATAATGAATACTTAATTGTAGAAATACAGATTTCTGATGTGGACATTATTTCCTGTTTTTTTTTTTTACAGTCAACACGTAAATAAACTGTTTCTGTAATTTTACTCTTATCTGTAATTTAATGGGGAAAAAATGTAAAGTAACAGTTTAAAAAATATTTTTCAATTCTTAACATAGTTTTTCTTTTATTTACAGCAAATATCTGTGAAAGAATTTTTTTTCCTGATTGCAATACAGTAAAATAGTGTAATTTTAGCAACACTTAAGAATAAAAATTATTATTATTATCAACAACAACAATAATAATAGCAATAATAATTATTAATATTATACATCAATGGTTTTCTAGAATTTAACAAATGGGGAAAAACTCTGAAAAATAATAGTTTCAAAAATATGTTTTCATTCTAAATACACATCTTTTTCTTCCTTTCAATGAAAGGCAAATACATGTGAAATAATGATATTTATTCCTTATTCAAATACAGTAAAATAATGATTTGAGTTCACATATTGTCAACATGTAAAATTTTTCACAGTAGCATTTTTTCTGGATTTTAGTCAATAATATCTGAAATTTAACAAAACAGGAAAACTATCTAAAGTAGTAGTTACATAAATATTTCTGTTATAAAACTATTCTTTATGCTTATAAAATAGTAAAAATACTGATTTTGATGTGAACATTATTTACAGCTTTTTAACAGTTAACATGAAAAATCTAAATTCTGTGATTATAAAACACGTTGTCTATAATTTAACAAATTGTGTAAAAAATCAGTAAAAACAACAACCCAAAAAAGGTTTTTTAATTCTAAACATAGGGTTATATTTGTGAAATAACAGTATTTCTTCTTTATTTAAACACAGTAAAAATAATGATTTGACTGTCAACGTGTTTGATTTATTTTTGCAGTAATATTTGTTTTTCTGGGATTTTACTCAATATTATTTGAAATCTAACAAAACAGGAAAACTGCAAAATAAAACTGTTAAAAATATAAAATATATGTATTATTAATGTAATATATTCCATGTTTAGAAAATAGTAAAAATGCTGATTTTTATGTGAAATTATTTGCAGTTTGGCCTCTTTTTTTTCTTTAGTTAACATGCAAATCTGCACTTTTTTGTGCGTTTTTACTAGTTATTTTCTGTAATTTAACAGTAAATAATGACATTATGCTACATCACATTAACATTTTTTACAGACACCAAACAGGAGCCATAATGTTGTCCAAAAGAAAAACATAAAACAAGCTGAACCAGAATTATCATGCAAACAGAGTTAATTAGGGATTGTGTGAAGGCAGTAGGGATTAGCTTGTGTCACAACACTGTAAAAGACCGTCCAACCTTCACACTGAAGATCTGAAACACCTTCTGAACTCTGTGCACCTGATATTTGAGTGTGATGAGTGAAGGATGAAACCAGACTGAAAATATGTGAACAATGGAGAGCGGTGTCTGCAGAAGAAATATGTGGAAAGATGGAAGGTCCTGATGTGAAGGCATAAATACGCCAGAAAAACCAAAAGTGTGGTGAAATGTGACGATACACAACAGATTTCCGTGGCACTTTTAGCTCTAACAAGGCCTGACCAGTCTTTAAAATAACATAAATCCATATTGTTGGCCCTATAAAATGGAGGTATTTTGTCGTCGTCTATCACTACTTGTGTAAAGACTACATTAGATATTTTCACATTATGCTGACCTTTTTACCTTCTTGGTTGGATCCATCAAAAAAAAATCAAGCTTTTATTTTTTAGGTATCTGCTCTTTTTGCTTTCAAAACATCTGGATCCAAACATCAGGATGAAGTAAAGGCCAGACCTCTAAAAAGATTTCCCAAATCAGGTTTTATTCGAGGGTGACGGCGTTAAATGGAGCACATCGGCTGCCGATTTCACAACAGCTGGCTGCGGTGTCGATGCAGAATAACTGTAAAAACTGATCCATAACTGAAGTGTTGCTCGTCCTGTGGAGCAGAAATAAAGACGGTGAGGTGATCCAGAGTCGAGGACTAATGTGAACTAGATTAACTGCTGTGTGGTTCACCTTCATGTTATTTACCTTTTGTATTAAAGATGCAGTAACATCCTCCCAGATACAGGCATCTTTATGCTACAATCACTGAGACACACTCACTGCACTCAGATAATACGAACTCCACCAACTGTGTGACTTCTAGCACCAACGGGCTGCACCTGTGTTGAATTAGTTGAGTCACTTTAGAGGACTTATGCAATCACTTATTTCACATCTTACTTTTTTAGTGAACTGACATTACTTCGTTGAGTCTTTTTGTGGTAAATTCTTGCCCAAAAATCCTCATGAAAATTGACCATACTCACATATTATATAACAAAATAAAAGAGAAAAAGGGGTGAATGCTTTCTATAGGCGCTGTGAGTGAGCACGGACAGCAGGAATGAAGCAAACAGATGTATGAACCACAGGAGTTTAGTTTGTGTTGAATCACTAAAGGCAACATTAAAACTGTCATTCTGGGCTTGGTTTTCATGCTCAGATCAAGTTTCCGCCATCTCTGAGTTTTCAGCATTACAGTTTCCACACTGATATCAAAGACAGATGCTGGGACTGCATGAGGACGCTCGTGTTCACTCTTGCAGCCAAAGTTCTGTGAGCTTTGCTTGTGATTGAGACATTTTTGGGTTTGCAGAAGCATCTCTAGAATGTAAACAAACTCTGTGGACTGAGAGGCATCTGCTTATTCTGATTTATGAGCGAGTTATACAGATTTAAACCTCATGTTCTTGGTAAAAAATGAAAAGTATTCTTACTGGATTGTCCATCTGGGAGGCCATTTAGCTGAGGCGGGGCAGTAGTAAGCGTCTTTATATTCTCACAGCAAGTTTTAGGACATACAAAACACAATAAGGATGGACTTTCAGCACATAGGACCTGTGAATGTGTATTCTACGGCAGCAGTAGAGTGCAGTAACAGCATTAAAACCCTGATAAATAGTAATTTTTGTGGTCTTTTCCAACAGAAATCCACTGAAAGACGTTGAGTCCATCCAGAAAGTGAAGCACAGCAGCAGCAGTAAGTCTCTGCCATGTTCCGCCCAGTCGCTCACTGAGTAATTCAAGAGTGTAATTTAGTGTCTTCAATATTTTCTCCCGATGTTCCAAGTATGCATTCTCTCACTGCCGCTCGGCCACAGAAATGCTGCGGAGGAGCCCAGACTAAACACGGAGGTATTTTGCAAATGCAAGTTGCAATAAAAGTGAAGGTTTTTTTTCTTGTTGTTGTTTTTTTTAAAGATGAATAGATCATAATGGAGAAACTACCTCTCTCTTAATCCATCCATTATCTGTACACCGCTTCATCCTCATTAGGGTCACGAGGGGCTGGAGTCTGTCCCAGCTGACTGAGGGGACGCCCTGGACGGGTCACCATTCTATCACAGGGCTACACATGGAGACAAACAATCACACCTACAGATAATTTAGAGTTATCAGTTAACCTCAGCATGTTATTGGACTGTGGGAGAAAGCTGGAGAAAGCCCACGCAGAAATATGCCAGGAAGGCCGGGATGCGAACCAGAGAAGGCAAAAGTTCCAACCACCAATCCACTGTGCAGCCTAACTCTGTCTTAATGCAAAAACAAACAAAATTGAAATGATAGTTCACACACAATTGGAGCTTTTTTTTAGTCGTACAAGAGTCGCTTTTTCCTATGAGTGTGAACTCTGGTGTCCTCTGGGCGGAAACACACCTGATGACTCACCTGGACAGGACACCACCTGGACTCTGCTGACACACACTCTTACATTCTTTACACACACACACAGACAGACGGTGAGCACATCTCCTCTGCAGCTTTGTGTCTGTACACGTTTCCTGCATGACGACGAGCTTCTGCGCTGCATTGCAAAAACTCAAAATCCTACCGAGTCTGTTTGTCTTACGTTTAGCCAAAATGTCTCATCCCACTTGATTTAAGATAAATTCACTTAACAAGTGACATTTTAGCAAAGATGGAGGGACTTGTTTTAAGACAATGCATCTTAAATATCTTGTTCAGTCAAGCGATCTTGAAATTATCTTGTTTTAAAATTAATCCTGCGGGTCAAATTGACCCGTTTTAAAGTTTGAAAATGTGGGGGAAAAAATGTTCCACATTTTCAGAATTTTTGGAGGAATTTTTGAATATTTTTGACGGAAAAAAGAAATGTTAAAAAAAGGTGTTTCTTCAAGAACATTTGGAAAAAAATTGACTAAAATCCAGCGAAATTCGCTGGATTTTAGTCAATTTTTTTCCAAATGTTCTTAAAGAAAATATTAGAAGTTTTATCGATAAATACGGAATCACTTTATATATTTTTAGGATTTTTTCGAAGATTTTTTACTCATTTTTTGAAAGTATTTACAATTTTCATTTTTTATTTTTTAAATTTTTATTTGTCGCCAAATTTGTTTTTTAAATAAAACTTTTAAGGAATTTTCAAATTTTTATAAATTTGGGTAATTTTTTGCAAAATTTTGGGATTTTTTTTCCAGACAAGGCAACAACATTTTTTAGTGCCGTAAATGAGGACAACAGGAGGGTTAAGACACCTAAACTTGACAATCCTGGTAAAATAGAGCTTAATTCTAAGATCTCAGTATCTTAGTACAAGAACTCTTACCAAGCCATTTTTCACTTGTTCTACTGGCAGACTTTCTTCACTTATTTCAAGGGAAAAGTTCTTTGAAATAAGTTTTTTTTCTTGTTTTGAGAGGGTTTTTTTTTTCCCAGTCTGCCTTCGTCACGACCTCAGCAGACACACACCTTCACATGCTCTGATCGCAGCGAAAACCAATCAGAGCTGAGTTTGCGTGTCCCAACTGCTCTCTGAAAAGCCCGTCACGGCTAATGGTGCTAATAGACACAGCTGACGCCAGAGCACACACATTACGCTGTTACACAACCTCATCTTCTTCATCAGAAAATGAATCACAAGCAAACCAGACGTCCTCGTAATTCTGCTCTTACACACAATTAGAATCTGTCAAGAAGACGAGGAGATCCGTTTTTTTTTTAATTCATCCCACTTGTTTCTAGCCGCTTCACAAAGAGCTCAGCGGGTCTATAATCGGAGCACAACGACACCGGTGTGCTGACGAAGACGTAACCTGCAGCTCGGGTTCAGGTGGTGAGAATTAAACCTGCGAGCACAAACAGGAATCTGATTGTTCGCATGTGAAGATGGTAAGATCAGGGAGTGTGTTTTTGCTGTTTGCCACATGTCCAACCTCAGCTTAACGAACACACTGAGACCCAAACCAGTCCCAGGATTTGTCAAACTTTGCTCCAACAGGCGGCCATGATTGTGACACATCAGGCCTTACGACATTTATCCAATCATTATTGCTGAAAGCGGTTTTACGCAACGCCCCATTACTGTTCATCAGTGAATTTTTCATTGTGCAACACCTTCCTGTGTGTAAAACAAAAGAGAACATTCCAGAGCAGTGTACGAACGGCACACATACCTGCATGGAAAGAAGAGGACGAGCAGAGGAACAGACGACGTTCAGACAGGAGAGAGTTTCTAGCCTTAGTCATCTGCTGCTCACAACATTCGTTCATCAGTTTTTGGAAAATGATTGACACCATGACGGGCTTTATTTCATGGCCTCTGTGGTTATTTCATCACTACCAGACAGGCTTTCCAGGACTTCCTGCAACACATATAGAAAATAACACAAGAAATAAAGCAATAAATCTATCAACACATCTAATAATAATGCAGTACAACAATCTGTGCATTAATGCAAACAGGTTTAGCAGATCCAGCTTTCAGTTTCCAGCTGCAGTTAATTAATTTATGCACTTTGTTTGTAGATCTCCAGAAGTTAAGCTGTACCGTATTTTCACGACTATAAGGCGCACATAAAAGTCTTAGATTTTCTTCAAATTGTGCGGCGCGCCCTATGGTGCAGTGCGTCCTGTGTGTGTTGTTGTTGTAAGGCGGACATAGACCAGGTGGTTTTTTCCACGCATCACCATCGCTGTTGATCTGTGACTCTATGCGTGCCCATCTCACAGCCGATGTGAAAAAACAAATTAAGCAAATGAACTCTGAGCTTGCTGTCATTCCGGGAGGCCTGACAAAGGAACTCCAACCGCTGGACATCGGTGTGAACCGGCCGTTCAAAGTAAGGCTGCGAGCGGCGTGGGAGCGATGGATGACCGATGGAGACCACAGTTTCACTAAGAGTGGAAGGCAGCGCCGGGCGAGTTACGCCACAATTTGCCAATGGATTGTAGATGCTTGGGCTAACGTGTCTGCTGGCACTGTTGTTCGAGCTTTCGCAAAAGCCGGCATCATTTTCGAGGCGCCGCACGGCACGGAAAGTGACTCTGACAGTGAAGAAAGTGAACCTGGCATGTTTGATGGAGGTTTAGCGCAGCTGTTCAATTCAGAAACAGAGGATGAGGACTTCCATGGGTTTGATTGATGACGATTACCGGTAAAAAAAAAATGTGAATACCAAACTCAGTTTTGCTCCCGCTCTATTTTTAAATATGCACACTTGTGTGCTTGTTTTATCTGTGTTTTACCATGCCCGAGCCTATTGATGATTAAAAAAATGTTAGTACTTTGTAATCAATACTTAAATAAAGCACAACCAAACTCAGTTTTGCTCCCGCTCTATTTTTAAATACGCACACTTGTATGCTTGTGTGTGTTGTTGTTGTAAGGCCGATGTAGTAGAGGACACCATGAAAACGTTAAAGGGGGAAGTGTGGGCGTGGATTGTATATAAAACCCTCGCCATATAATCAGGTGCGCCTTATGTGTGTGTTAAATACAGTAATGGCACACATAACTGAGACTGCGCCTTTTGGTACAGTGCGCCTTTTGGTCGTGAAAATACGGTAATTTTGCTGAATCCAACACTGCAGTAGCAGACATACAGACTATACAAAGAAAATAGTTGATTTAATTGTAATGATAAGCATCAGTCCCGAATTATTCTTTATATTTATATTATATTAGCTTTACCCTGCTCTCAGAGGAATAATATTTTTAAATAATTCTTCAGAGCGACATGATGAATTTAAAAACATCTTCATTTTTGGGGAAGCAATGGCAAAAAAAAAGTTTAAAAAAATGACCAATCAAATTCTGACGACTGGGCTGCCAAAAATTAAAAAAAATATTAAATATATATAAACATATACACACATACTTATATATAAAATGAGACAAATCAATATATATGATAAATGACATATATTCTACAAAGATTAAACCTGTATTTTGACAGATTACCAAAAACATCTGGAATTACACGAAATATCTCTAATTTAACAAACAAATGTCTGTCCAGTGATAGAACTAATGCTTGGTTTTTAGTGTAACTCTAATTTCTAAAATACGCATTTAAAATATTAAACTGGAAATGAACAGACTTATTGATAAAATCGGAAAAAAAAATCTTTGTGAAATTATAATACATTTTCAAATGTATTTTAACAGTCCATTCATGTATAAATTTTTTTTTTTAAAAGGGCATGATTTTGCAATTGTCGGTTTATTTTGTTTATTATTATTATTATTATTATTATGTATTTCAAAAATGCAGAAAAAAATCTGTAGATTAAAAAAGTAAAAATTTAGTCAAATAGATTTTTTATTTTCTTTTTTTTCAACCCTCATGTCGTCGTGAGCGTCAAAATTGACCTTTTAAAGTTTGATACTGTAAAAAAAAATATTTTTACAGTGTAAGTTCTGATGTCTACATTTTCAACATTTTTTGAAAATTTTTGGTGGAAAAACAGAAATGTTAAAAATGTAAAATATTCTAAGTTTTTTCTGGTATGTATGTATTCAGTTTTTGGAAGATTTTTGCTCATTTTTTGAAAACATTTACAAGAATTTTCTTGCCAAATTTGGGCTATTTTTAAAATAAAACTTTCAGGGAAACTTTTAAGGATTTTTTTTTGAAAATTTTCAGAAATTTGTTGAATTTTTTTGCTGAATTTTTGGATTTTTTTCAGACGAGGAAACAGTATTTTTTGGTGCCTGTAGATGAGGACAACAGGAGGGTTAAACAGTGTACAGTGTGTGACAGTGATGACTTCATGCTGACATGGCGATGACACACCACTCTGCAGTTCATCAGTTCAGTCTGCTCCTCAGCTCAGACCTTATAAGGACAATATCCCTCTGACTGCTCATTATCTGACGGACAGACGGACAGACGGACGGACGGACGGACGGACTGTTTATTCAGAGGATGTTGAAGCAGCTCCAGATGATCTGCAGCTCAGTGAAGCTGCGTTCATTATCACCGCTGCGCACTTCTTCCCTCTTCTTAATGCCTCTCGTTAGCTTCCTGTCCCCTCCCACTCTTTCGTTCCTGACAGCCTTTTTCCTTTTCTTCCCCACTTCCTTCTCTGCTCTTTGCTTTTGTGTCTCCCTCGGTACCTTGCTTTCCTGTGTGACCGTGTTTTCACCTCCCGTTAAGCAAAGAGGTCAGCGAGGATCTCATGAATGCTCACACACACATGCACGCTCACACACACACACGCACATGCACACACATCTGGCTGTGGCTAGATTTCACCACTGTGCTGGGAGTGGAAAGGAGGAAGGAGTGTGAGTGGAAGTGGGAGTGACTGAGGGAGGCTGAGGACGAGTCCGGCCTCCAGCTCCACAGTCAGAGAGGAAAACCCTCCCACAGGAAACCAGCGCTCTGCTCCACATGGCCTTTTAAGGTAAAAACTCCCCAAAACTCTTCTCGCCAGGGAACAGAGCTAAGATATAGTCTCGTGTAAAGCTACAGAGAAAGAGCTGGGAGGAAGCCTGTGAGCTGGAAAACAGAACAGAATCCATGTAGTTTTAATCAGATGCAAAACTTGGAGACCTCTCTGAGCTCTCCTTCTTACAGATGAATTATGGATCAAGAGTGCGGCAGTTGTGCCTCCACATTTTCATACCATTTCGCTATCAGAGCGTTTATGACCGAAAGCACACGTTAGTTCTGCTTCTGACGGTATCTTTATGGCCGTCGGTGACCTGCTGCACTCAGTGATGAGAAACATGTCGACTGTCTGCCGTCTGAGTCTTATTACGAGCAGAGGAGTGTGGGAAATCGACCCCATGCATGTCCACCATGGGAAAAATATTTGCAATCTAAAGGGCTTGTAAACAAAGGTGCATTCACAAATTATGCCATTATTGGAAATTGTATTGTCAAGAGAATTACACAAGATCCTGTTATTTCTGTTGGCTTTTTTAAAGAGCAAATTTGAACAAAATCCATAAATTTCAAGATTCCTGGTGCTGCTTTTGTAGACAAAGACCAGAGAACTGTTTTATTTGCACAGACAGGCTGTGGTTAACCCTCTGAAGCATAAAATATGCAAGCAGCAGCTTTTTACAGGCATGTTCGCCATTTAAAAAATTGCCAAAATTACACACTTGATCAGAGACTGAATGTGTGAAAACAGAAAAAATCTACTTATTTTCATCTTTCTCACAGTCCTTGAACTAACAGTGTCTAATGTATGGTTTAATCTGGAAAATTAATCAAATTCAGCTAAAATTATTAATCAAAATCACTTTATTCTACATGTCTCACTTAGAAATGCACCAAATCTCGCAACTTTCAGGTGATTCTTGAATTTATCCTGACTAACTTTTAGTTCTTTAGGGAAAATTAACCAAGTCTAGCCTTTAAATTGTGGCATTTCATCAAATTTACTTTATTCTACTTGTTCTACTTGAACGCACTACATACTTATTTTGACGTCACACTTAGTATGAGTAGTACGTTAGTATGCGATTTCGGACACAGCTTAGGTGTATTGCTCATGTTGTGAGTAGCATAAATCAGCAAGTTTAAGTATGAATCTTGGTTTTTAGGAAAGCAGTGGTTGCGGTTAGCGTTGGAGAAACTGTCCAGGAAATGAATGTGAGTCAATGTAGTGTCCCCTGAAGTGATGGAAACATGACTGTGTGTTTCCCCTGATAGACATTATATTGTCTGACTCCTGCTCTGCCCCGATGAGGCCATGACAACATGGTAACTCCCATGGTTCCATTTATTGCTTTTGCCATCGACAAACACTGTGGATGTGTGTGTCTGTGTGTGTTTCCCTGCTCTGTTGCTGTCTCCATGTTATCTGGCCCAACATTTGCCTCTTTAGCATTGCCCACAGAGGGTGTGTAAATAAAGATCTGGGGTTGAATGCCCGTCTCGCACCAGTTATTCAGAGTTTTTAATTGCACTCATTCGTAGGAAAAGGGGAGGCAGGAGGAGGGAGTTGAGCAGTGGGCAGAGAGGACAGGACCTCACGTTGAAACTGGTCTAATGAACAAGAAAAAGGAGCATCTTGGGATTGCGTGCACTTTTTTAATGAAGGGTTAAAGCAAGCAAATGCTGAGGCAACACATAACTAATGCATGAGTCATGATGATTTACTGCTGAAATGAATGCAGGATGTACAAATTCCTCCTTTTCATAAACACTTACATTAGACTGACTTGAACTCACCAGCAGCTGCAGCTGACTCAAGTCCAGAACTGAATCTCTTGTCTGCTTTTTGTAGTTTTCATGAATTCCTGAGGGAAATATCGGCCCTTTTAGCATCTAAATGCACTACTATGATATCCAACTCTCAGCCAACTGCCTGCCGTCTGGTGCTGAATAGCTAAAAATAACTTGCTGCTAGAAATAATCTTGATAAGTAAAGATGGAAGCTGTAAATCAAAACAGTTAGCTAAAATGGGCTATAAAGCTCTGCAGAGATGAGGGAAGTGTCAAATTAAGCATCTAAAAAATGAAGCTGATGCAGTTCCAGGCATGGCCACTAGAGGCTGTACCAAAAGCGAGTCCATCCCCACAGACCCTAATGTTAAAATGTCAAACTTTACAGCACAGATAAACATGCCTACAGCCTGCTACGAGAAACCATTTTGCTCTCTTTAGTAAATTTCCCCATACATGACAACTGTGTGGTGTTGTACCTTTATATAACTCACCCATTTAAACTCTAGTTTGCACCATAAACATTGCACAAACTTTTGTTTTTGCACCATATTTTTTGCATTGCATTCCATTTTGTAGATTCAATATTGTATGTAAGAGCAGATCTTAACATTTCTGCACAATGAATGCTTTTGTTGTACTGTTATCTGTACAATATATAACCTTTTATTGCACTTAGTTCTATTTGTTATCTTAGTATGATTGAATGTGAGCAATGACTGGGTTGAATCAGTACAGACTAAGATAATGATGACTGATAACTTGTTTTTTGCAGGATTTGACAATAAAGTATTTGAATCTTTGTATTAAGGGTTAAAATTATACATAATTATGTCTGTGACTGCTTTAGTTGACAGGTGGGGGACATCAAAGAACAGTTTATGACCAGTCTCATTCCTCAACACTTGGAAAAACACTTATTTTTGGATTAATTCTCCGTAGATTCATCACTCACATGTTAGTTTTAGAATCCACTGTTCATATAAAAGCACCTGATTAACGCAACTTTAAAAGTGAATTAAGAGCTAACACTCCACAAGTTATATAATGCGGATAGAAAGCATTCACCCCATTTGGAAGTTTCTCCTTTTCCCCCCTTTTCAACAGTGAATCATGGTCAATTTAATTTGGCTTTTGAGGCAAGAATCTACAAAAAAGAAAGACTCAAAGTGAAAACAGATTTCTACAAAGTAACGTCTAACCGCCATTCTTCACGGTGTGTTTGTGATGATGTGCAGCTTTTGGTGTCCGCCAAACGTTTCTAGTTCGATGGCCAACAAGCTCATATTTGGGGTCATCACACCAAAGAACCTTCTTCTATTTAACTCCAGAGTCTCTCACGTCTTTTGGCAAACTCTAGTTGAGATTTAGTATGAGATTTTTCCAACAGACATTTTCTTTTTCACTCTCCCATAAAACTTTGAAAGGTGAAAGAAAAAACATCCGAGTGGGGTGAACATGTTTGTTTGCCAAATTCAAAATAAAGTTGTTCTTGTTTGCATATTTTCTGTTTCTGTTGTCAGCACAATCTATTACATGTCAGCTGCTGAAGCTTGTACTCCTTCAGAGGGAGTCATGGGTGTCTTGGTGGCCTCCATCACTCGTCTCTGTCAGTTTTTGAGGCAGATTTTAAAATGTGTCACATTTATTCCATTTCTTAATGATGGATTTAACTGTAATTGGAAATTTTCTTGTATCCATCCCCTGTCTTACGCTTTTCAATAATCCTTTCTAGGTCTTGGACTGGACCTTCCAGATACAGGTGTCTTTATACTACAATCACTGACTCACATGCTCTGCACTCAGATAACATCCATTGTATTAACTGTGTGACTTCTAGCGCTAATTGGCTGCACTTGTGTTGAATTAGTTGAGTAACTTTAAAGGAGGTGGATGTTTTTGCAATTACTTTTATGATTAATTGACATTATTTTGTAGAAATCTGAATTCACTTTGACATTAAAGAGCCTTTATTGCTAAATTTCTGTCCAGTTATTTATCCTAATTCACTGATGAAAAGCAGTAAAAGGGGAAAACTGGGAATGTGTATACAATATGTTTTTTAAGAATGTACTTGCCTGCTTTATTGTGTTTATGTACAGTGTTAGAATAAATGTAATCTCTTCTAAAAGGTAAAGTATCCAAGGACGAAGGTGTTACCTTTTAAACAAAGCTGTATTACTGAGGTTATCTAGGTGCCACACTTAAGAGCCCAGGCAGGAGGAATGCATGACGTGATCCCACAGCCATTCTGCTGATAGGCCGCTGATAGCTGTCCACACAGCCCAGTTAAGCGAGGCATGAAGTGCTGCCACTGCCAACATAGGCGTAGGAGGTCAAAGTATGAGCGATCTACACCCTTCCTGGATTAGAACGAAACAAGAAGAGGCCGACGGGGAGCTGTGGAGAGCACCACGAAGGCTGTGAGAAAACCATCGCTGCCGAACGCCGCTGCCAAATCTCACTTTACATGGAGCAAATCTAACAGCTGTTATACATTTACTTTCTGAGTCAAGCCTCTTATCCCAGGCTGCAGTCTTTACTGTAACTCCTTCTTGGACGAGCTTCACACTCAGAAACTCATCCAAAAAAGCCTGCCTCCGTCTCCCACATCTTCTCAGCCCCTCCTGTGCAACTTCCACTGGCTGCTTACATAAAGCCTTCATGCTGGAGGAACTACCCCGAGCCTTCCTCTGGCGGTGGGTTCTTCCTGCCCTGCGGCTACCTGGGCTTCACTCCACCCAGACTGGCCTGAAATATTCGCCCTCATGGTTTCCCAATGTGGGTCTGAGATTCCCACCCGCAGCAGGACAGAAGAGCGGCTTCTTTTGTAAACTTAGAGTGCTTTGTGCACCTGTATCTGTCTGTAAAATCACTGTTTATCGTTCTTTTCACTTATTATCTCTGTGGCATGTTTGAACTTTTACTTATCTCTGTTTCACACACAGAAATACTCTTATGTCTGCCCTCTGTGGTGGAATGAGAACAGGTCTCTGTCCTTTTGCCTCACCCACATACTGTTCAACATATGGCTCCATTTAAAACACTAATGGGGGGGGGGGTCATTTGTCATCGCCAGTATAAACAAACAAGGACAGACACACATTATTTCATGAGGTGTGTTGTTTTTTCCCCACTCCTTAGCCTCAGGAATCCCAAAAATGTCTAAAAATCATTTAGTTTTATGACATTTCTGTGTGTTACCTCATTGCTGTGTTGGAGAAATACGAGCACCACAAGTTTCTACTTCAGCAGAGTCGCACCCATTCTCCCTCTGTCCCTGGTAGGAAATACTGCTGGTTTCCATTTGTAGGGGGGTCCCCTCCTCTCCTCGCTGCCTGATCACCAAGTGGAATTTATAAAAGTGTGTGAGCGGCTCCCTCTACTGGGATTTCAGAACAGCACAGTTAGGAAGCACAAACAAGCTTCACTCCCCTCATTTCTTTGTTGGAAGTGGAATACATGTAGCCTAGCCATGCTACACCCATGTTTCTGATGGCACAAGGGTCTAGGGAAGCTCGACAGGGAGGGAGGCGGGCTAAAAGGTTGTCTATCAAATCCCTCTGCAGCAATTGGGTAGGTATACAACCAATCAACGCAACAAATAGGCTGACGTAGTTCCGAGAGCACCGGCGGATTGTGGCTAAGTCCCATTAGCTTCCCAACCAGCGGAGCCGCGGAGCCAACTGGTATATTAAGGATTTGGTTATATAAAGGTTAAACAAACAAACAAAAAAATAAATAAGATGTTTTTGAAGATTTGAGCCAAACACCAGAGACTTTAGTTATTGTGGACATGCACTATTGTTCAAAAGTTTGGGGTCACCCAGACAATTCCACATTTTCCATTAAAACTCACACTTTTATCCATGTGCTAACATAACCGCACAAAGCTTTTCTAATCATCAATCAGCCTTTCAACAGCATTAGCTAACACAATGTAGCATTAGAACACAGGAGTGATAGTTGCTGGAAATGTTCCTCTGTACCCCTATGGAGATATTCCATTAAAAATCAGCTGTTTCCAGCCGGAATAGTCATTTACCACATTAACAATGTCTACACTGTATTTTTGATTAATTTAATGCTATCTTATTTGAAAGAAAAGCTTTTATTTCAAAAATAAGGATAAATGACTCCAAACCTTTGAACAGTGGTATATATAAACACCTACATCCTGTAAAATAAGTGACCTGCTGCCAGTCATGTGTGAGAGAACAGATTTTCAGCAGGAAACCAGCATTATTCTCTATGAGGAAGTAAAACTAACAGAGCGGATGCAGGAACTATGATGTCTCTCTGGACGAGGCCTGGATGAGCTCATGGACATCATTGTCTTCCAGAAGGAAGATCCAGATAATGGCAGCAGCAGCAGGATGTCATTTTCTGTGACAAAACATCCACAACCCAGCTTCACTGTCATGACTTCGAACTGCATGGACTGTTTGAAGGTGGCTAAGACAGCAGTGTGTTCATATTTTTGTTCACAGAACAGATGGGCTGACTTGAAAACTCTGGAAATAATCAGTAAAGTTCCTCTATGAATCTCAGTTTGTCTCAGAACTGAGCCATTAACATGACTAATATTTACAACACTGCCTCATAGTTAACCACGCCTGATGAACGTCAGCGGGGTTACTGCATTCGGTGCGGTATCTGGCTGGGTAAGTAAGTAAGTAAGTAAGTATGTATGTATGTATGTGTGTATGTGTGTATGTGGCTATGTCCGTTCTGCTATCTCTGCAAGTTCTGAAGTCAGGATAATCAAACTTGGCACTGAAGATCAGTCTAAGATCCCCTGCTCAGTTGTGGAGTTACAGGTCAACAGATCAAGTAGGAAGGGAGATACGTACGATGATCAAAATTGATACATATTGCATCAGTTGTATAGGGAGGACAGGGTTTTCGCCAGCAGAGGGCATGGTTCTGCCCTCTACTGAGGGCTCATCTAGTTACCTCTGCCAGGAGGTTATGTAATCACCGGAGTTTGTCTGTCTGTCTGTCCGTCTGTGTGTGTGTGTGTGTGTGTGTCTGTCTGTTTGTCTGTTAACAGCATAACTCAAAAAGTCATGGACGGATTTTCACCAAATTTTTACAGGATGTCCGGAAGAGCACGAGTAAGAATCGATTAGATTTTGGAGGTGATCCGAATCACCATCTGGATCCAGGAATTTTTTGAAGGTCGAAGGACAATTGAGAAATGGCTGCCAGGTGGCCAGGCGGCCGCAAGGCCGCCGCCGGCCGCCAGGTGTCCATTTCGTGCTCTTCCGGACATCCTGTAAAAATTTGGTGAAAATCCGTCCATGACTTTTTGAGTTATGCTGTTAACAGACAGACAGACAGACACACACACACGGACACACAGATGGACAGAAAGACAAACGGGATGGCGGAGGTATGCGCTCTCCGAGTGCTTTTCTAGTTTTCATTGTTTTCAAGTCAGCTCATTCAGAATATATGTGGTGTCCAGTCTGTGTTACTACAGAATTTCCACAAATTTGGACCCGTTTGTTGCTTATCTTCTTAAAAACTGTGATATTTCTGACTTTTTTTAAGAGATAGTTATTGTAAATGTGATGGTTACCAAACTGCATCTAACTTATATGTCTTCCCCTGTTTAAATGCAACAGAATGACTGAACTAAAACACAATGAAAGATACAGGGAATCAGCTGTCAGACTGCAAGTAGAAACTCTCACCTGTTAAGTTTGCTGTAATAAAACCTGTCAAATTACCTCCAAACACAGCTACACATGACTAAACACTGCATTAGGATGACGTTCTTTTCTAAGAGCCGCTTTCTGTAATTGTGATAAATGCAAAAAAAAGGGCCACTGTATACTGTTAAATCTTGATTATCATGATGTAAAAACACTCAGTCTTACTGAATGTCTCACTCTGAGCTGTCAGATGCTCAGACAGAGATGGATGGCAGCCTGTCCATCTGCTCAGCTCACATCTATGTCAACGCCTCGGACACAATGTGCTCATTATGGACCATGACACAGACTGGATATTGTGCGGCGGCTGGTGTAAAGAAAGGGAAAGCTGTGGCCCTTTGTGAAGTGGGTCAGGTCTGTGAAGGGGTTAACACTTGCTATGTCAGCAGAACGATGTGATTTGATAATTCCCATAACCGTCCGAGAACCAATGGAGACCCACCAATTATCCCATGATCCTTTGTCTGGCACTAAGCACCAGACATTTGTTGGGGTCAGATTGGATGCCATGTGTAATGTTGGTTTGCATTAGCCTCAAAGAGTAACCAGAACTCCCCCCCCCCTCCTCACCCCACCCCATGTAAAGTTTTCAGTCGAACCTCATGAGAACATCCTTCAACTGGAGGAGAACATGAATCCATACATGTTCCCAGAGCTGACGGGATCGGTTACAGCAGCACGGTCTGGACGTAGTTTATTTCTATTTTTTTTTTGCTAACACACAGTTTGGCGTTCGGGTAAGAAGAGCTGAGATCCAAGCATGTAGGAAGCGCTCAGGAGGGATAGTTTTCACGCCTAAATGTTTCCTCTGCGTCAAGAATCTGGTGTCGCAGCTCTTTAAAATGTGCTAAATGAGGCGACGAGGAACCTGACGGAAAATTCTGAGACGGAATTCAGTTTCACAAGAAAAACATTTAACATTTTACTTTCATGCTGTTTGAGATTACTCCACGTAAAACATCAAAACTCACTAATAGTGAATATAACAGCACAAAAAAGGCGTAACTTCATTATGTTAAGTATATTTTTTTATTCACAAAAAAACTCACAAACGGTAATGCTTAAGTGCTGCCAAACGGCACTTTTCCATCTCGTCTTCTAAATGTCGGTGTGCTTTTGTTGTGTTTCTGAAGGTTTCTTCACCCAACGGCGAAGATATTCCAGCTGTTCTTCGATCTCCTCTTCGTCCGTTTTGACTTTAGGGGAGAAAAAAACAAAAACCTAGGAACTTCTAGAAGATGCAACCATCACCTTCTTTTAATGACATTTTTGCACCTTTTGTGTCATTTTTGCATCTTTTAGTGACATTTTTGCACCTTTTGTGTCATTTTTTGCATCTTTTAGTGACATTTTTGCATCTTTTAGTGATATATTTGCATCTTTTTAGGCCATCTTTGCATCTTGTAGTGACATTTTTGCATCTTTTAGTGATATTTTTGCATCTTTTTGTGTCATTATTGCATCTTTAAGTGATATTTTACGCATCTTTTGGGTCAACCTTTGTATATTTTAGTAACATTTTTGCATCTTTAAGTGACATTTTAAATCTTTTATGAGCCATTCTGCATCTTTTAGTGAAATGTTTTGCATGTTTTAGTGACATTTTTTGCATCTTTTCCTGTCATTTTTGCATCTTTTTGTGACATTTTACATCTTTCATGGGTCATTTTGCATCTTTTAGTGCTATTTTTGTCTCTTTGTTGCATTGAGATATGGTGCCACAGTGAAGAAAAATGTCACAAGAACAACAACAAAAAAACAGCCAGAAACCTTTTGGCTTCAGAGGGTTAAATCAGCAAACATGAAGTTTCTAAACATGCTAGAATGCTTGTAGCAGCTCTGCAGATGTTTCCTACCAGCAGGTAAAAGTGATTCGGCGGACAGCTGGAGTGAAGACACTCGGTCCTCTTTTTCATCCATCTCGTCCGGATTCTCCTGCAGCTTCTCCAGTTCTGCCATCAGCTCATCCTGAAGGAAACACAAACAGGAACATCTCCAGAAAGTTGTCATAGTCGTAGGAATGAAAACAACAAAAGTCATAACTGAATTTCAGGAATTCTTTAGGTTGTTGTCGAATAGAGGCTAGCTGGAAGCCTTGTCAGTACGAGTGATACACCTTAGTTTCTTCTGTAACAGTTAACATCACTAATTATCTCATTGGTACAGGTACAAGCAAACATCTGTGTAAAAAACAAAACAAAACAGTAAATATTTTGGCAATTTGAATATGCTAAATAAATTGTGTAATTTTATGGTCAAACACAGTAAAACAGCAAACTATCATATCAATTAATATCTACTACTTGTACATAAGTCTGTGATTTTACTAGTTGTATGTGCAACAGTTTAAATTATTTACAATTTTTCAGTCCTCAACACACCTAATTTTCTTTTCAAATAACAGCAAATATTTGTAAAATAATAAATAATGATAACAAAGCAATTAAATTACCATTATTTACAGTTAGGGCATGTTTTTCAATATTCGTTTTTCTGTGATTTCACAAGATATTATCTGTAATTTAAAAAAGCAGGGACCATCTTTAAATTACATGTACAGAATATTTGCCATTTTTCCCTTTTTCAGCCCCTTACATGTCTAATTTATTCACACAAATATGATGCACCTACATTATATATAGTATGTCCTACTATATGTGTATATATATATATATATATGTGTGTGTGTGTGATATTTTTACATCCTTTGTGTCATTTTTCCATCTTGTAGTGAGTTTTTTGCATCTTTTAGTGAAGTTGTTGCTTCTTTTAGTGATTTTTTTGCAATTTTTAGGTCATTTTGTATCTTTTTGAGATATTTTTGCATCTTTTGCCATTTTTGCATCTTATAGTGATTTTTTTGCATCTTTCAGTGACATTTTTTCATCTATTAGTGTCATTTTTCCATCTTGTAGTGAGTTTTCTGCATCTTTTAGTGGCATATTTGCTTCTTTTTGTGTCATATTTGCATCTTCTAGTGACATTTTGCATCTTTTTGTGATATTTTTTGCATCTATTAGTGTCATTTTTCCATCTTGTAGTGAGTTTTCTGCATCTTTTAGTGCCATTTTTGTATCTTTTTGTATCATATTTGCATCTTCTAGTGACATTTTTGCATCTTTTGTGTCATATTTGCATCTTTTATTGACACTTTTTAATTTTTTGGTGATATTTTTGCATCTTTTAGTAATTACTATAGAGATTTTGATGTGAAAATGTTTTAAATTTATTATGTAAACTAATACTTTTTTCTGTGACTTACTGAATGTGACGTGTAACTGAAAAAAATGGAAAAATCTGTAAAATATTAGTACATTTTTCAAATAATTCTACTTGTTAAACAAATATCACATTTGTACGGTGCAATTGCACAGTGCAAATAAATTTTAAAAATCCTTGAAACACCCAGAAAACAAGATCATACTGTCACAGACCTCATCAAATTCCACTTCCATGCCTGCAAAGGAGTAGATGCTGTCTGGTACGTCTTCAGTCACATGATGCTCCGTCATCAGGTCGATCAATTTGTGGACAAATTCTCTGCAACAGCCAGCAGAAAACGCACTTAAAATCCTCTTAAAACTACATCACCGGTGTGTATTCAAATTCAACAGCATAACGTGACACGAATCTTATCTCATTCTGCTCCGTTTCTCTCATATTCACACGTGACATTAATTCACATGACGTGGTGCGCTGTTATCTTCTACTTACATGTTTTTCTGTGCGGCTGTCATGGCCGTCAAAGCAATCTCCGTGAACTCGAGTTGTTTCTCGTGACGCCTCTTCCTCATCAGCGCCTCCAGAGCCACTGGAGAAAACTGTATATTAGCAGGTGGAACACACTTAATAAATAAAATATTAGATTGACTTGATCGAAATCAGTGAGCTACATCTACTAGGAATAATTATTCATTATTTTTAAAATCTTTTTCAAGTTATTTTTTACATTTTTCAAGGTTTAGACATAACTTTTACCGAACAAGTTCAATTATTTCGTTCTTTTCATAGCTTTCTACATTTTCCAATGCATTCGCTACTTGGTGTTTATCAGAACCATCAGCCATGTCAACATTTAGCTATTTTTTAGGGAAATATTTTAAGGATTTGTCATTACCGTTGGCTGTACAAAATGTATCCTCTATTGTCAACAAACTAGTCCAACCATTTGCCCATTACTATTAACTTTTTTAACCTTTTATTTAGTAATTTTAGGCAACTAGTTCAACATTTTATTCATTATTTTCATATTTTTCAACAATTATTTTTCAATTTTTAAAATTTTGCCCAATAATTACAGCTAACTAATAGTTTTCAAGTTTTATCCACGATTTTCGGTAACTAGTCCAACTATTTATACATTTTTATACATCTTTTAGTGACTTTTTGCATCTTTTAGGTCAATTTTGCATCTTTTTCTGACATTTTTGCATTTTTTTGTCATTTTTACATATTTTAGTGTAATTTTTGTCTCTTTTTGGATCATTTTTGGATCTTTTAGTGTCATTTTTCCATATTTTTGGGTCATTTTTGCATCTTTTTGATCGTTTTCGCATCTTTTTGTGTGACTTTTACATCTTTCTGAGTCATTTTTGCATCTTTTTGATCGTTTTCGCATCTTTTTGTGTAACTTTTGCATCTTTCTGGGTAATTTTTGCATCTTTTTGATCATTTTCGCATCTTTTTGTGTCACTTTTGCATCTTTTAGTGACCCCTTTGCATCTTCTAGCTACATTTCTGCATCTTTTAGAGACATTTGTGGATTTTTTTCTGACATTTTTAGATCTATTAGGTTCATTTTTGTATCTTATTGTGTCATTTACCTACTACTTTAAGTTAGCTACTTCAGTTATTTATTTATTTTTTATAGTTATTAACGTCTATTTTTATCCACTACTTTTCGCTGACTGGTTCACTTATTTATTCATTGTTATTAACATTTTTAAAATCTTTTTCAAACTGTATTCACTAGTTTTGGCTATTTATGGAATTATGCACTACTTTTAGCTGCCTAGTTCAACCATTCATTCATTATTTTCATCGTTTTCAAGCGTTATTTTGAAGCTTTTGAGGTTTTTCAAAATGTATTAACTAGTTTTAACATTTGAAAGCATCTATCCACTACGTATAGCCAATTATTTAAAGTACTTATCGTTACTATTTGCTTCAACATTCATCCACTACTTTTAGCAAATTAGTTCAAACACATGCCCATTAAAATGAGCATTTTAAACATTTACACACTGTCTTTAGTTAATCACTTTACCATTTATTTCTTTTAAAACATTTATTCCCATTTTTTTTAGCTAGCTAGTTCAATCATTTATCCATAAACTTTGCCCATTTCCAACATGTATCCCCTGAATTTAGCTTTTGTTCCCACACACATTAGCTACTTTTAGCTAACCAGTTTAGCCTTAATCTGTTACTTTGAACTTTGTCAGCATTTATTAGTATTTTCCCACTGATATATCAGTAACTGTTATTGTTCTTTTCTTTACATTTTTTTTGCATATTTAGCTTAGTATTTCCACTTAACGTGTTTCCATCACAGATTCCGCTAGTTAGTCAACATGCTAATTACCTTGCTAACTAGCTAGCTAGTCTGTTCGCTAGCTAGCGCCGTTATTTTATGCTTTTTTGACTTGCCTAACTGTCTGTTTTATATAAGAAACACACTTTTCTGTCGAATATCTCACATTTTCTGTTCGCTCTGTTGTTTTTCTTGGCAAACAGAAGCTCCTGGTCGATCTTTTCATTTAGAAATCCTCTCTTTTTCAGTAGCCGTTCCTCAGTCTCTGAAAGCTCTGGAATCTCCATCTGTTGGCCGTTGGACATGTCTGCGATGCTGCTTGAAACACCGAATAAATAACAGAGTTTTCACCCGCAAACTTACTCAGGGTCCGGCTGTACTATGAATGACAGTCTCGGCTGGTATCTCGGACCACAGCCGCCTGTGCAGTTACAAGTACAGTAACGGGTAATACTACTGGTAATACTAGTAAATATCAAATATCATTCTATTTTTCAATTTTAAACTAGCCGAATAGGCTATTACCAACTTATGTTTTGCTATACACCATTAAATATACTGACAATTGCTAGTAAAGTTTTTTAACAATGAAAAAATCCTAAAAACGTGAACATTTTCAAGGGAGTTCTGAAGCACCCTACTAGTCCCTGCCAATGTACTAGCAAACTGTAAGGTACACTGTGAGCGTCAACTTGAACTCCGTGTTTTATTCCAATATTGTGCAATTTTTAGAAAATAAATATGCCGATTTAACTATTAACAGTTTATATATGCTTTAGCACAATTGGATGAACTGCCAATTATCGATGAATTACTCTAAAACGGACGAAATTTTAAAAACGTGAAGATTTTTAAGGAGGTTCTGCAGCGCCTGGTATGTTTCTTTATAGATAAGTTATGTGAAGTGGAATGTGGAACATGTTGCATAATGTGTTAATATTAATCTAAATATTACACATTTTTTTTTAACAATTTCATTTATATTAATTTGCCTATATTCTGCTAATACAGGCCTGTGTATAGCAGCGTTTGACCTCTGGGTGGCGGTATTTCACTTAACAACGAGCTGCAGCAACCGGGGATTGACTCGAGAAAAGACGAAGAAGAAGGTAAATTCCAATCACGTGACCACTGTTCGACCAGGAAGCCAGTCGGTTTTTTTAACGTCTTTATTCCACAATTTAATTAACATAACGAAAAATAACAAGAAAAGAAACTCACATTTCCATTTACAACATCTTGACTTGCATCTGAACATAGCAAGCTTTCTGAATATAATGACAGGAAGATAAGACATTCCTTTACAAGTACAAAATGCATTCTAACTTTTAAAAAAAACAGTAAACAGTAACAGTAAAAGTAAACATAATATTAAAAGAAAATAATAATAATAATAATATTGATATAAAATAAATACAATAATAGGGGTTAATGACTTAATTAAAAGGATTAAGCGTGGTTACATTACACATTATTATAACTTAGAAAACAAGAGACTTTAACAAGGTTTCATATAAATCACATAAAGACTGATTCACTTCTGACAGTATCTTTAAGGATAATCCATCATTTTTAATTTCATTTTTAAAGCAGATCATAGAGGGTTTGCAGTTTTTCCCATTTACTTAGATGTATATGATACTTCCCCATAATGAAAATAATGTTCACCATTTTAGAAATGTTCTTTGGCAGACCATCTATATAAACCATCACCTGAAGCTTATTAAACAAAGAACTGTTTATATCAATATTCAGCCAGCTATAAACATCTTTCCAGAAAAGTTGTGTGATCGAACAAGAAAAGAACAAGTGTTCAATTGTTTCATGTTCCATCATACAGAACACACAAGGATTAACTTCGAAATTAAACCTTTTTCTTAGTTTCAGCAGCAGGATAGATATTATTTATTATTTTAAACTGAACTTCCTTAACTTTAGGTAAAATTGGCCACTTAAGATAGCTTACTGGAGTTTATTGTATGGGGAGATAAACTGGAGAGGAGCGTGGCTGGTTGGCGAGAAGCTGCTCATTCACAATAAGGTCAAAGAAATATCATACAAAATCTGTCACAATGTATATCCGGCAAAAAAAAAACAAACCCTGGAGAGGTTTAAATTAAATACAGACTACAACTGCGACTTTTGCCAAACAGAACCAGAAACCATCATTCACCTCTTTTATCAATGCTCATACAGTAAAAACCTCTGGAATCATATACAAAACATAATACATAACAAAACCGGACACAGGATCAGCCTCCGGGACAGCCACATCCTCTTTCAGTTTGAAAATCCCTCCATACCTTACAGTTTTCCCTTTTGTTGCAGACTATCATCATGCTGGGCAAACTTCATATTCACAAAACGAAATGGGCAAAGAAAAAACCTAATGGAAAATACTTTGAAAATGAGCTCAAACAATACTTTAATACAATAACATCATCATCAAACTACAAAGCCATAAAAAATTCAGACTTGTTTATTAAATACTTAAAATTCCCTGATTTAATATAAACTTGTTTATGTTATTCATTATTACTTAATTTCATCCTCTTCTGTTCACTTATGGTTGTAATGCTCTCTTTATATGACTCCTTGTGTTTACACTGTAATATTAAATAAGTTGTTGTCACTGTTTTGTGTTATTTTCTATGATCATTCTAAGTTAACACCCTGTATAACCTCTTTGTGTTAAATTTAAAAAAAAAATTAAAAAAACTTTAGCCTTTCTATGTATATCTATGATTATTTCTACCAAATTCACTTGAAAAAGTGATTCAATGTTGCATTTGCACAAATCTGTCCACCCCAATTTGGTTCAGAGCTAAATTTAACCAAAGGTATGATGTTTAAATGAAAACTGTAAAATGCTGCAGATGTATTTGGTCCAAATTTGGTGCAAATGTCATCAGTAGACGAATTTTAACCATGAATTCAAGGCAAAATCAGAACAAGAAATAGTGCTTTAGTGTGTCTGTTTGTGTCTGTTGCATTTCTTTCTTTCTGCCACAAGGAGGCAGCAGACAGCATCAAGTGAAACCAAATGCAGCTGATAATATACTGTGTAAGTACATGGATTTTTAACTGAAAAATATTCCTGATTATAATGAAATGACCTTTAAACCATTTATCTAGCCGATAAAAGTTGGTTTAAACCTGAATTTTGATGAATATAATGCACTCATGGGGTTTTGTATTGGTTATTTTGCAGTATTTTTTATTTTATTTTAGTGTTTTTTAACGGGTTGCAGGCTATAAAATATCACATGAAGGCTTTGCTTTCTCAACTGTACTCTCTCTATCAGTAGCTCTGAAGCTTGCTTTAATGTGCAGATGGATTAGTTTTCGATTTCATGAGTCTCTTTTCAGCTGATTTGCTCTTGAAGTGTTTCTTCCAGCGAGTTGAAACTCATATATACTTTTTGAACCGCGTTAATTAGCGTTTCCAACGATGTCAGCTCTTTGTCGTTGTGATGAATTGGGAACGAGAACAAGTCATTTTCAATCTGAGTCCAATTTAGTTGTGATTAAAACCCGACGAGCTCAGCTTTTCTGTTTATCTTGTATCTTAATGTGACAACGATGAATGTAGTTGAGAGTTCACTGTAAAAAACAAGGTTTCTGCTCAAAAAGATAAAGAAAAACTTAGCAGTTTGCACCAGTCTTTGTGAGTTTTGACAGACAGCAAACTACACTGAGTGATTCATTCAAAGATATTTTTAATTACATAATGATTGGCAGCATGAACACTCTTTAATTTGATTCCTCATAATAATGACTACATCCCAATTGGCTTTTCTGCATATTTTAAAGTGAATTATGTGCTACGTAACTAGTCATTATGAACACGCCTTTTAATAATAATGTTTCCTGCTCCAGTTAATGTTTCATATTATAATATGTGACGTTTAAATCTTAAGTCATTGTAAGCAACAACAGCACAGTTTCAAAAGTAAACACAAAAATCTCTGTGAAGCTGAGCAGGTTTGTCAAATTAACTTTGATCCTTATCCACTAGTTTACCAAACTGAATGGTGGAATGCACACAATTTGCAGCAAAAAGCCCTGGAAATGATCAAAATTCATTGCTTCAGTGGAATTTATCAGTAGAAAGACACAGTGCTCATCTTGAAATATCCTTTTGTGTCATATTTGTTCGGCTTACAGGTCGTCTAACACTCGGTAGAAGAAACCCTGAAAAGCCCGTTTGAATTTAGCTTCAAATCAAAACATTTGCAGAAAGTAGCATTATGTCAACAAAACTGATCAAAAGACATGTTTGGAAGGTAAAAGCTTGATTTTCCATCCATGCTTTTAATGCAGAGGCAGGAATAATGAGGTCACTGTAATGACTTCAGAGAGCAGCTCAAACACAGACGTGACCCAGAGGAGGTCAGAAGTAAAAGCCAACCCCAACAAGCAAACACCTCATGACCGTAATGTTGCAGTAAGACTCCAGAAAATGAATCTGAGTCAGTGGCTTCATGGAAGTTTCCTCCCTGTTTGACCTTCTTGCAAGTCATTTATTCCATCTGCTATAAACCTTTATAACATCAGCATCACTGGCTGATGTTAACAGAAACTGGACTTCATCACATTCATCCTTTATCACATCATCTGCACAGTTCTTGCACTATTTGAATTTTCTTGCACCTTACACTATTCCACAAGCCACTTTTTCCCATCCTTCACTCTTGTACATATTGTAAATATTATCATGACCATATTGGTAGAAGGATGCTGAGTTTCCCACTGCCAGGCAGGAGGCCTAGAGGAAGACCAAAGAGGAGGTTTATGGATGTGGTTAAAGAGGACCTGAAGGTAGTTGGTGTGAGAGAAGAAGATGCAGCAGACAGGGTTAGATGGAGGCAATTGATTTGCTGTGGCGACCCCTGAAGGGAAAAGCCGAAAGGAAAAGAAGAAGAAGAAGATCATGACCATAACTATATTGTTGTTTATTGTTGCTCTTACTGTATGCCGCAACATGGGAAATGTCCACTGACATGGGGAGTAATAAAATGATTATCTCATCTTATAAATGTTATGTAAATCATTCTAATATTATGTAATTCATAATATTATGTAAATCATTCCATTAGTATTGAGTGTTTTTGCAACAGCATCATGTTAACACTGGTCTTTTCTCTCCATAGCACCACTATTCTGTATAAATGTTTTAAACACCATGTGGGTCCTCCAGTTGAGTATATTTTTCTATCATACATAATAGTAAATTCATGTGTTTTTATCATGTCATACCTGTACACAGCTATATGTATATTCATCATGCTCCATCTGTACATGAGAAAATGTGCATTTTTTGTGCATTGTTTGTGTATTGTGTAAGTTTAATTTTAGTCCAATTTTAGCCCTTTTGTATTTCATGTCTTGATCCTTCCTCATTTGTGTTTAGCTGCTGTCACATGTAAATTTCCCTGTTGAGGGATCAATAAAGTTTTATCTTATCTTATCTTATCTTATCTTATCTTCTTGTGACTGAATGACAGTCTGATGAAACATCGTTCTGACAGGAAACTGATGAAAGAGTTTTTGTCCAGCTTTGAAACTTTCCATTTTTGAATCACATTGCAGGTCATTTCCAACAAAGACTTCACTTTGGCATTTTATGCTAAGGCAGTCCTTTCATGTGTCACAGAATTCCTGAAATTTGTTTGTTTTTTTAAATGCAACATGAAGTTTTATCAGTGGAAATATGACCTCATTTGCATTCATGTCAACAACAGAAATCTGAAAATTGGACAAAATAATTCCAATCTGTTGACACATTACAGTTGAACTTCTTTATTTTTTTCTCTTACTCACTCTATTTGTTAGAAAATACCATGAACGACCAGAAAATCTCAATTTATGACGCGTTTTTATTAGTGAAATGTTCTATAAATCTGACTGTGAATGATATAAGAGCACAACTTTCTGTGAAAACCTGCAGATGGGAATAAAAACTGACATTTTGATGTTTAATTGGTGCATAAGTGGAGATTAGTGCCCAAGAATCTGAGAAAATGTGTTTTCTGAACAAAACCTACAGACAAAAAGACAGAAAATGCAGTCAAATAAACACCTCGGTGTATTTTGGATGTTTTTCATTTTATAGAAGTTAATCTATGTGCATGAAACAAGGGTTTTGTCTTTAGATGTTAGACAGTTTCTCAACAAGTTCTCTTGAACTTCACTGGAACTTCAGCGGTAAAAAGAGTAGTAGCTTCACCCATAAATTCTGATATGAAGCGATGAATAAAACGAGCCTCTGCTCCCTCATTTCACTTCATTCTCGGCAGCCGTTTCCGTGAAATGGCGCCAAGTTCTCATGGTTTCTCATCATAAGACCTGCATGGTTCTTTCACCTGATACAAAAGTGTTTGATAGCAGCGGCTCAGCACCACAGAAACTCAGAAGTCGAGGAGGAGACGTTAAATCAGGAGACTGGAACTGCAGCTTTGACTTCTGAAGCAGCCGAAAGGGTAAGGATCTTTTGGTTTCATGTTTAATCTCGTTATTTCATCAGAAGCTTGACAATATGCTGTTTTTCTACGATAAATTAGTTCATAGATGTTACTTTTAGGGGCTGCTTTGTCAGTTTCCTGTCACATTTTTATTCCCTGTTTGGTTCATTTTTCAATCTGAAGTCCTGCAGCTTAACAGAAACAGAAAAACCATGAAGCAGGAGACAGAACTCAGAAATCAACTGGTGTTAATGGAAAAACAAATGTTTAAATGAAACACGTAGAATAAACCCACCGAATCTTGTTCTTATCTGTGTTAAAACCTGATCACTTAGTGTGAACACTTTGGATTACAAAGAAAGAATTAGGCAGGAAATGAAAACCTGATGAAAATACTCCTTAAATTTCAAATTTTAATTTTGAGACTGTGAAAGTAGGACGACATCCAAACGGCTGTAATCCCTGAACATTTGATGCAATGCTTAGTTGGAAATCTAATGTTTGGTTGCTTGATTTCAAATCCGTTTAGAGAAAAAAGGACATAAATGTCGTCTTTAGTACATTTTTCACTTAAAAGCCTGACGTAATGTAGCATAGAATATCCACACAAAGTATAGAAAACAGAAAGCTTTAAACTTATGGAGAATTGTTGAATTTCTTTTCTTGAATTCATTCCATAAATCCTGGATGCTTTCATGAGCCTCTTACGACAAATGTAAAAGTTATTAAAACATATTGTCTAATTTATTTTTCTCTTCCTCTTCACTCCTCTAAAGCTGGAGGAAAAAATGCACAGAATGACTGCGATGGATCTGAACTGGAGACTCTGTGAGTGTTTTCCAGCCAACAGAATGTTCTTTTATTGCTATTTGCAGCTTTGATTCTCCTTGAAGTTCATTTTGTCCTAAGGTGAACATAAAATCCTGAATTTGCACATTTGTGGTTCATCTTTGACTCCTCTGGACAGAATTGGTTGAGTTCAACTGAAGTTCCACAGAGCATGATACTGCCACCACCATGCTTGGTGGTAGATTTGGTGTTCTTGGGGTTAAAGGCCTCACCTTCTCACTAGGCTCCAGCACCCCCTGCGACCCTAGTGAGGATAAAGCGGTGTACAGAGAATGGATGTATGGAGGGTATATTTATGCATGCAAATATTTCATATTTCTATGTGAGAATTGCATGTGTGTGTCAACAGCACAGTTACAGTAAAATGAAGTACTGCATCTCCTGTTATACACCATATGGGACTGTATTCATACATTACCGTTCAAAAGTTTGGGGTCAGCCAGAGAAGTTCATGTTCTCCATGAAAACGCACACTTTTATTCATAGTAAAGCATAGTTGGACAAGGGTTTTCTAATCATCAATGAGCCTTTCAACACCATTAGCTAACACAATGTAGCATTAGAACACAGGAGTGATGGTTGCTGGAAATGTTCCTTTGTACCTCTATGGAGATATTCCATTAAAAATCAGCTGTTTCCAGTGAGAATAGTCATTTACCACATTAACAATGTCTAGACTAGATTTATCATTCATTTAATGTGATCTTCACTGAAAAAAACTGCTTTTCTTTCAAAAATAAGGACATTTCTAATTGACTCCAAACTTTTGATAGGTAGTGTGTGTCAAAGAGAAAGAGGTTCAGTCTGTTTTTGCAGACTCTATAAACCATGCAAACCAAGCAAGTTCACATCTCTTAATTAACCACGCCTGACGTACGTCAGCGGGGTTACTGCATTCGCTTCGGTATCTGGCTGGCTGGGTAAGTATGTGTGTGGCTATGTCCGTTCAGGTATCTCTGCAAGTGCTGAAGTCAGGATAATCAAACTTGGCACTGAAGATCGGTCTAAGGTCCCCTGCTCAGTTGTGGAGTTACAGGTCAGCAGATCAAGTAGGAAGGGATATATGTAGGATGATCAAAATGGGCGTGGTTCTGCCCTCTACTGGGGGCTCGTCTAATTACCTCCGCCAGGAGGTTATGTAATCACCAGAGTTTGTTTGTCTGTCTGTCTCTCCAAATTATGTGGGTCATACGTTTTTTGTTTTTTGTTTTGTTCATGTAATTAATCACAAGTTTGCAGTCTTTACTTGTTCACTTTGTACTGAGTGCATTTGTTGTAAAGTTGTGTTTTATTAAACCCGATTCGGTGTGTCAAGAAAATAACAAACATAAAACCTCAGGCAGGTTTGCTTTATTCAATTACAGCAATACTGTAATGGCACATCCACAATCATTTGTATTATCAGCACATTTCTCATTTATTTTCTTTCAATATTGATTGATTGGTTGGTGCATAAAATGTCAGAAAATAATGGCAAAGCAAGAAAATCTAAAAAAAAATTTTAGTTTTTTTTTGTTTTATATTCCAATCAGAACAACAGAAAAATAGGAAAATAGTACTATTATTCTCATTTCAGAAGACAGAGACAACTGACTGATTACCAATAGTTTTCCTGTCATTCAGCTTTTGAATTAATCAAGCAATTCTTTCAGCTCTGCTTTGACTAGGCCTTTCCTGTTTGGGTCACTTTGTCACTTTTTTGTTTATTTTTTCTTCACTGATTGTTCTTTTTCTTAACTGCTTAACGTATTCGTTTAAATTATCTGATCTTGTTTATAAAGTAAATTCTGGTTTGTTTTTACTTTTCCTTCAAACTGTTATCAGAAAGAACATTGTAACTTTGTTTTTGTATGGTGCTAAAAAAATAAAGTCAGTGCCTATATTTGTGGTTGCTCACAGAAAATTATTAAACTGGTATGTTGTCCCAGGGCTTCCACTGAGAGTGATCAGCCCTCCTTCGTATTGTCCCAGACTGTAATTTATGCTTTTTTAAAAATTTGATTGTTTCTCTGTTTCCTCTCTCTATTTTGAAATACGCAAAAGTCTGAATATTTTTTAAAAATGAATTTACATGTCTAATTTAAAACAATATTATCAACCTTTTAATGTGAGTGACCGTAAAATGTTGAACAATATCCTGTTTTGTGAGGATTAAATCATTCTCAGACTGAGGTGATGAGAAACAGATCCATGTAGGAGTGTTATATTCCTGTTTTAAGCACCTTTAGATTGAATTTCTGATAATTCACTGCTCACATGGAGCTACAAGCTTATTCTGAACTTTCTGCACATTTCACAAGCTGATTCATCACTGCACTGGTCATATCAGTAATAATGTATATGTAAGGAAGTGAATGAATACAGTCAGGCAGTTCGTTTTTTGGGGTAGTTGCGGGCGAAATCCTGCAGAGGGCGCCACCTTCCTATTGGTTTAGTGTTGTCCGCGATTGTGTTCTCTTGTGTGGGTTGCGGCCATTTTAGGTCACAACTTCATGTCCTGTTTCAAAGGTAAGCAGCATAACTCCTAGCTCCGAGTGGAAAAAGGTTGTTGCTCAGGGGTTTGGAGCAGGGGATTCAACAAATGTGATGATTAAAACCCATTTTAATATGAGGGTTCAGTGATTGTTTAAGCCACGGTTGGTTTTGTGATGTTTAAGGCCTGTGCGTGCGGCAGTTCAGAAACATATTAAGCCAGGGGAAATACACTGTTTTCATAGTTGTCCACCCAAGTATTCCCTCCCATTCAAACACATACTGAGCGCACACTTTGCATGTTCAGTCAGAATTGTTCCACTGTCCCATTCTCACACCTACAGACACATATTTAGGCGCAAATGGCCTGTAGTTGTTTGCATGAACGTTCTATCACGTTCAAATGCTAACACACACACACACACACACACACACACACACACACACACACACACACACACACACACACACACACACACACATCTAGTTTCCCCAAACTCCCTTACATTTTCATCTAGGCATGTACTGGAGGACTTTATGGGTCAGAAGAGATATTAACCTCTGTTGTATTGTATATTTTGTATTCACATGGAGTATGTTATGGTTCATAAGAGAAGTGAATTTCTGTTGTATTATATATTTTGCATTGTGACAACTTCATGTCCTGTTTCAAAGGTGAAGATAAAGTCAAATCCACCCAGACCCTCTGCTTCTCCGCCTGGTCCTTCTCTCCGTCTTCCTCTTCACAAAAACAAAATACACAACGCAAAGACTTAATAGGGAGCCCGAGGGCTAGTCGGACCTGGCATCAGGGACGTTCCAGCAAAGGGTTACAACTGGTGCCGTGACCCGGATCTGTGGATGCGACACGAGAACAGGAGAAGGAGATAAGAGTGGAAAGTGAAAATATTATTACTGTATATAGAAGCATATCCTTTGAGTTTTTGTCGGGTTATGGGAATTGTTGGTAATCTTTTTCATATCCTACATTACATTACATTAATCCAACTATCTCACACCACTATTATTACACGCATACACATACACCCTCTCACACGCAGCCTACTACCTCAGCGCAAAAGTCTAAATTACCTGCATTGGTAGCAATTAAACTTGAAGATGATAAGTCCTCAGGACGAAACCCCCAGTCGAACCTCCACAGAAGCCAGCTCCACCATGAGACGAACCTTAAATCAACCTGCTGGGGAAATGAGCCAGGGTTATGTTGTTCAGGCATTAGGTGGGGGACCAGCACAGTGTGTTGTTGATAGGATGGCTCAATCTCAACATAACATGGGCCACCAACAGGCTGTTAGACCCAAGACAGCACAGGGACCGACCCACCAGGTTAAAGCTATACAGCCATATGGGTCACCTGCACCAGCCCCTATGCTACTGACAGCTGCCTCCCCCAGCTTTGGACATACAGCATTAGCAGCTGCTGGACGCACACACACATACAGTACACAGCCCCCTCTGACCACTGTACCCACCCCATCGCCCCCTGTACTCACCCCAGCAAATAATGGATATAATGTCCCAGGTTCGTTACAGATGCCAATAGCCATGGCGCAAGCTCCCCCGCACTTTTCTCAAGGTTGCACAACAACACTGCCACATCCTGCAACTACAAGTCTTGCTCCATCAACCATATCTAATGCACAGAATGCCAGGTGTGCCCCACCGTTCCAAACTCACACACACTCGTACGTCACCTGAGTGGTGAGGCGAGGAAGTTGGTGCTAAATCTCCCCTTGCGGGAACAACATCCTGAGAGAGCATTTGACGAATTGAGGGCTGAATATGGAGACTTGCAAAGATCCCCAGACCCATTGGCTGACTTTTATGGGAGGAGCCAGCAGCCCGAAGAAACTGCTTGTTCCTACGCTATTGCACTAGAAGCCACCCTCCGTTCGGTGGAGGAGTCTCAGTGGGGAGGTCAACCGTTCCCAGACCGGGATGCCAAACTCACGCGTCAGTTCCTTAGGGGGTTAAACGACGAGGCAGTGTACTTCAGGATTGCCCCCCTGCAGCCAAGGCTCCTGAGTTTTCGTGAGCTTCAAGAGGAACTGCGAAATCTAGCAAGGGAGGCAAAGAGGTTCCAGTCTCAACAGAAACTGAAGAAACCCTTAAACCAGGTCCATGTGGCTGCCAGAGAAGAGCAAGGTGCAGCACTAGAGATGGCTACTGGAGTGAAACCTTCCACTGAGCTGGCTGCATTGACCACATTGGTACAGAAGCTAGCGCTAAGCCATGAGAAGCAGGTCAAAAGGCTCGCTCAGCTTGAATTGAAATTGACTTCATTACAAGCCCCTGCCCAAGTCAGGCCGCAGGTTGTAGGAAGGAGTCAGAGTGAACCAGGCTCATTGGTGTGCTATCGTTGTGGGAGGGCTGGACATGTAGCCAGAGTATGCAGAGCTGTGATGCCTGATACCAGGAACACAAACCTCCAACATCCACAAGCCGACTCCCAGGAAACGAATACAACACAGTCGGGACCTTCTTTAAATGCATAAGGCCTGTGGTCGAGGGGGAAACCATAGGCACACATTTAAGTCCCCAAGCCAAAGTGGAGAAAGGAACCCCCTTGGTGGGCCCCAGGAATGAGGGAGATGTTGAGGTAAATGGTGAAGTGTGTAGGGCTTTAATTGACTCTGGGTCACAAATAACCAGCATTACATATGAGTTTTGGCGCAAGCACCCTGAATTGTGCCAGCAGAAGCCCCAGCCATCCAATACATCTGTAGAGGGGGCAGGTGGCCAGGATGTTCCACACCATGGTGTGCTGCTCATCAGACTGAAGGTTTTGGGCAAGGAATACACCAGTGTACCAGCATTTGTTGTTCCTGAGACAGACTACAGGTCCACGGTTCCTTTACTGGTGGGGACAAATGTCATACGGGCCTCAAGACAACACCTCCAAGACACCTATGGTCAACAGTTTCTCCAATGCATCAAAGATAGGCACCCTGAGTGGCATTCTGCTCTACTCGAGATGGATAAGACAGGGCCCGGTGAACCAGACGGCAGAGTGAGCCCAGTTTTGTATTATGGAGAGGATGTAACAGTGCCCATGGGCATGGAAACTGTGGTGATGTGCAAGGCGGTGAAGGGACCCAAGCGACATTCTTATACCGCCCTGGTTGAAGCCAAGCCCTCCCTCAAGCTGCCAGGGGGCCTTATTGTTGGCAGGGTCCTGGCTAATGTGTCCAAGCAGAATGTTCCAGTGCTAGTGATGAACCTCTCTGAACGACCTGTTGTGATCAGGTCCAAAACTCACCTGGCAGATGTTTTTCTGGTTCGAGAAGTTCTTCAGGCAAGAAAAAATGGGCCAGGGAGGAGACCAGAATCCCGAGATGGGAGGGTAAGATGTATGTCAAATGCATGAACAAGGGGTGGGGAATGATAAAAGCCCCAAGGCATGCTGTGTCGATTTGAGCGAGGTTGCTGTTGACGATGAGGAGCAGCATTCGAGGCTTGAAGAGTTGGTGGAAAGGAACAGCGATGTCTTCTCGAAGCATTCATTGGATTATGGACACACAACTACTGTCCAGCATGAAATACCCCTGGTGGATCCAAAACCATTCCGACTCCCCTACCGCAAGATACCACCGGCCCAGTGGGAGGGGGTAAAAAAGGCTCTCACCGAGATGGAGGAAGCTGGGGTGATTCGTCCAAGCAAGAGCCCTTATGCATCCCAGATGGTGGTGGTAATTAAGAAGGACGGGTCTATGAGGATATGTGTGGACTACAGGAAGTTGAACCTGTGTAGCACGAGAGACGCCTTCCCATTACCAAGGATAGAGGATGCACTGGAAGCATTGGGGCAGTCAAAGTATTTCTCCACCCTTGACCTCACCTCCGGATACTGGCAGGTACAAGTAGCTGAGCAGGACAAACACAAAACAGCTTTCAGCACACCCATGGGGCTATATGAAGCAAACAGAATGCCTTTTGGGTTGCAAAATGCCCCATCGACCTTTCAGAGGTTGATGACCTGCTGTTTTGGTGACCTTAACTGCATCAACCTGCTCATCTACCTCGATGACATCATTGTCTTCTCAACGACCTTTGAGGAACACCTGGAAAGGCTTCAAGTGGTGTTTAATAGGCTATGCGAACACGGGCTGAAGCTAAAACCCTCAAAGTGCCATTTGATGAAGAGGGAGGTCCAGTACCTAGGGCACCGGGTGTCAGCGGAGGGTATTAAGACCGACCCGGACAAGATCAATTCGGTGACAGGCTGGAAACGCCCTACTAACCGAAAAGAGGTTCAGCAGTTCTTAGGCTTCACAGGCTACTATAGGCGGTTTGTGCAGGGTTATACAAAGCTTGTGGCACCTCTGTATCGGCTCACCTCGGGGGACCCTAGAAAAAGAAAAGAGGGGCTAAGGCATCTTTTGACTCACCACCACAGTTCCTGTGGACAGAGGAATGTGAGGCAGCATTTCAAGGGTTGAAGCAGAGACTTACCACAGCCCCAATCCTGGCCTACCCAGACTTCAACCTACCATTCTTGTTACAAACGGATGCGTCCGGGGAAGGGCTTGGTGCAGTCCTTGCACAGATTCAAGATGGGAGGAGGAGGGTCGTGGCATATGCCAGCAGAGGTCTGCACCCATCAGAAACACGTTACCCTGCCCACAAGTTAGAGTTTTTGGCTCTCAAGTGGGCGGCAACGGAAAAGTTTTATGACCACTTGTACGGACACAAATTCTCTGTCATCACGGATAACAATCCACTGAAATATGTAATGACAACAGCAAAATTGGACGCAACTGGTCAGCGTTGGGTGTCCCACCTGTCAATGCTGGACTTCGATATCCAATACCGCCAAGGGAAATCCAACGCCAACGCTGATGCATTGTCCAGACTGTCCCAGCAGGAGGTGGCACAAGCCTTGCAAACATGCCCGCAACGAGTCAAGCCCAGGATCAGAGAGAGGAGGGCTTCATGCTTGCAGGAGGCAGAGGAAAACTCAGCACAGGTTGAGACAGACGGTCTTCAAGCACCACAGCCGTGCAATTCTGATCCACTGCCGGAATCTTATGATGGTATGGGGACAGACTCACTGCCAGCAATGACAAAGCAGCAGGTGAGGATCGGCCAAAGAGATGACCCAGTAGTTGGACCAGTACTGTACCATCGGTCTCTGAACACCAAGCCTAAGAGGAGTGATCGAGTCGAAGGAGGTGCACAGCTGAATATTCTGTTAAAAGAATGGAAAAGGTTAGTGGTCAAGGACGGTATCCTCTACCGCAAAGTGGGTGATGGACAAAGGGGGTCAATCGAACAGCTGGTCCTGCCCATGGAACTACGAAGGTTTGCGAAGACATCCCTCCATGATGATTTGGGCCATTTGGGGGTCGATTGCACATTTGCATTGATAAGAGAGCGCTTTTACTGGCCCAAGATGTTCAATGATGTTAAAACATGGTGTGAGCAGTGTGAGAGATGCTGTCTCAGGAAGACTCCCACAGCTAGTCTTAGAGTGCCCCTCGTCAGTATTAATACAAGTGAGCCGATGGAACTGATCTGTATGGACTTTCTAACCCTGGAGAGGTCCAAAGGTGGGTTCGAGAATGTGCTGGTACTTACAGATCACTTCTCTCGTTTTACACAGACTTACCCAACCAAGGATCAGAAAGCCCGCACAGTGGAAAAAGGGTGCTGTGGAGCAGCTTCTTCTGCCGCTTTGCGTATCCTGTGAAACTTCATGCTGATCAAGGGCGAAATTTTGAGAGCGTGGTGGTGAAAGAGCTGTGCAACCTCTCTGGAATCAAAAAGTCTCACACAAGCCCATATCATCCTCAAGGAAACGGTACAACAGAGAGGTTTAATAGAACTTTGATGGATATGTTGGGAACGCTGGATCCGCAAAGGAAGGCCCGCTGGCACGAACACTTGGATGCCATGACTCATGCCTATAATTGTACGTGCCATGACTCAACAGGCTACACCCCGTACTTTTTAATGTTTGGTCGACATCCTAGGCTGCCCATTGACCTTATCTTAGGCCAGCCAGAGAGCACAGAGCCACGTGAACACAGCGAATATGCTGAAACTCTTGTGGACATTCTCAGGCAGGCATACGATAGGGCCAGCCAGATGTCCAGACAGGCAAAGGAACAACAGAAAAAGCAATATGATTGCAAGACTATGCCTCAGGAATTCCAAGCTGGGGACAGGGTACTGGTCAAAATCTGTCATGTTGAAGGAAGACAAAAGCTTGGTGATAGGTGGGAGCGTCAGCCCTACGTTGTCGTAAAGAAACAGCCGGACATACCCGTGTATGTGATCAGGTCTGAGAATGGAGACAAAGAGTGAGTGCTCCATCAAAATCTGCTTACCCAATGTATGTTCCTCCCCTTGGAACTGCAGCCTGAGATGTCCATGCGGAGGGAACCCGTGGTGAATATGGACTGCAGTGATACAGAGAGCATCGAAATTGACCAGATGGAGGAAACTGAGAATGCTGCAAGTAACACCCGGTACACTGGTGCACCTGATGAGGCAGCCGAGAGGGAACGGGAGGAAGAAGAGGACATCTTGCAGGGTCACAACTTGGAAAGTGGACCTGGACCAATGAGGCCGAGCAGCCAGAAGGTAGTTCCCAAAGAACTCGTACGGAGCAAGAGAAATCCACCATGAGTTAGACGCCCTCCCAAAAAATTGTCATACCTTTTCTGTCACGGAGAAACCTGTTTCTGATCAGCAAAAAATTGAGCTAGGATGTAGACTGTGGTTGAAAGCAAAAGAAAGGAAGATGGCTGCTGTTAAAGACTGAGTGACACATAGTTTCGTTTTTTGGGATAGTTGCGGGCGAAATCCTGCAGAGGGCGCCACCTTCCTATTGGTTTAGTGTTGTCCGCGATTGTATTCTCTTGTGTGGGTTGCGGCCATTTTAGGTCACAACTTCATGTCCTGTTTCAAAGGTAAGCAGCATAACTCCTAGCTCCGAGTGGAAAAAATTTGTTGCTTAGGGGTTTGGAGCAGAGGATTCAACAAATGTGATGATTAAAACCCAGTGATTGTTTAAACCACGGTTGGTTTTGTGATGTTTTAAGGCCTGTGCGTGCGGCAGTTCAGAAACATATTAAGCCAGGGGAAATACACTGTTTTCATAGTTGTCCACCCAAGTATTCCCTCCCATTCAAACACATACTGAGCGCACACTTTGTACGTTCAGTCAGAATTGTTCCACTGTCCCATCTCACACCTACAGACACATATTTAGGCGCAAATGGCCTGTAGTTGTTTGCATGAACATTCTATCACGTTCAAATGCCAACACACACCACACACACACACACACACACACACACACACACACACACACACACACACACACACACCACACATCTAGTTTCCCCAAACTCCCTCACATTTTCATCTAGGCATGTACTGGAGGACTTTATGGGTCAGAAGAGATATTAACCTCTATTGTATTGTATATTTTGTATTCACATGGAGTATGTTATGGTTCATAAGAGAAGTGAATTTCTGTTGTATTGTATATTTTGTATTGTGACAACTTCATGTCCTGTTTCAAAGGTGAAGATAAAGTCAAATCACCCAGACCCTCTGCTTCTCCGCCTGGTCCTTCTCTCCGTCTTCCTCTTCACAAAAACAAATACACAACACAGAGACTTAATAGGGAGCCCGAGGGCTAGTCGGACCTGGCATCAGGGAAGTTCAGCAAAGGGTTACATATACATGTTTGTTATGGTTTAAAGTGACACATTGTTCAGGATGGTCAGTGGTGGAAGAAGAATTCAGGTCCTTTAAGATTAAAAGGAAAGAATCTGTTGTTGTATCCACTGTGTGCAGCAGTGGAATCTATTTAATATTTTTAACAGAGGCAGTCATCGGCTGGCTGCAGCCAGCACTACATTTTCAGTCCATCTCAATTCAGTGTTACAGGTTTCAAGGACCCATAGCTTTGAAAGTCTGGGAGGACTCCAAAAGGGATGACAGAAATATAAGGCAGCGCGCATAGAAAGGTGGTTTATTGCATCTCTCACTAACTAGGTAACCATCATCAAGATGACAGACTTTGGAGAGATTTTCAGGAACATTGGAGAATTTGGATTATTCCAACAGATAGCTCTGATTTCAATTTGCTTTCCAAACATAATTCAGACTGTTGCACTTGCTAGTTTACTTTTTGTCGAGTCTGATCCAGAGAGACACTGTAATACAGACTGGATCCTCAGTGCTGGTCCTAATCTGACCACAGAGGAGCAGCTGAACCTGACTCTCCTCGGGAGGAGGACGGGAGCTTCAGCAGGTGTCGGATGTTCGTCCCTGTGGACTGGGACATCGATGCCATCAGGGAAAATGGACTCAATGAGACCAGTGGGTGTGTGAATGGATGGGTGTATGGAAACATGCTGTATGAAACCACCATAGTCACTGATGTAAGTGCTGACAAACTGATATTGTTTTCTCAGTTAATTATAACATTCAATTGAACATTCTTTTCTGTTTAAAATGTTCACAGTTTGATCTGGTCTGTAATCGGGGTAACATGCTGCAAGTGTTACAAACAGTGGGGAATGGCTGGAGTTGTTCTTGGTTCCCTCATCTTTGGACCTGCTACTGAATCGTAAGTGTGTTTCAGTCAAGAATTTTGTGTTTCCAGTCTAAATTCAAAGATATACTTATTTTTTCTGTATTCGATTTTAAATATTTTAGTCAATATGCCAATTTAAAACAATGTTATGCTTGAATTCATTATCTCACAGCTGTCTAAATTCAATGTGAATATGTTTTATTACTCAACTGACATACATGCATATTTGCTGTAATCCTGAGAGTTGGTTAACACTTCTGAATAATAAAAACATGAATCTATACAGCCAGCAGCATTTAGCTTAAAGAGTGGGAGTCAATTCGCCCGACACTGTTCAACGGTAAAAAATTTTTCTACTAACTAATTGTGATCATAAAAAGAGTCACTCTGAAGTGTTTGTTGGCACAGGACAGAATACATCACCATTTTACAACTGATCCTTTTCCAATAACCCTGACCGGGTATGTAAATGGTTTAATAGGTCAATGTGAACACATGATGGCAATGAAAGTTGGCGAAAGCTTTGGCTAAATCACTTCACAGACCAGTGCTGGTTAAAGTGGTGGAGAATTTTCCCAAAATCTTGAAATATTTCAAGGATGTTTCCATGAACACACATACCCGAAAATGCAGTTTTATTTAACTGGCTGTTGTGTTAAATTAGTTAGGTATTGTCTATATCAGGTGTATTCATTCAAACATCTCAGCATAGATGAAATTGGGCCTTCTATGTAGCTCATGGTTAAAGCTATTTCTGTCATTTGTTTTGGGTTCACCAGTCGATCGAACTTCATCATTGTGGTTATCATCTGTTTTTTTGTTGTTGTTGCTTTTTTTTTTTGCAGGTTTGGTCGCAAACGAGCAACTCAAATTCCAGCAGTTATGTTGTTGGTGTTCATGGTGACAACAGCCCTATGCCCCAATGTCTATTTATATTTAGTGTCCCAGTTCTTAGTTGGAGTTGGAGCTGGAGGATATCGAGTCAACTCTATTGTTCTGAGTATGTATCCTGAGTTTCTACATATTTAGCTTAAGGCTGCAACTGAAGTGTCATACAACCAGGCTGAACTCGAGCAGAGAACCATGCTACCAAGGCCAAAACACAATTAAAAGGTGATTTATTGTGGGGAAAACAGAGGACTGAATCTAATAGAGTGAGAGTCGGGGCCTTACGGAGGGAAGAGGGGAGTGAGACTGAGTGGTCTGGGTTCCAGCCGGGATCAGCGGTCGTAGGCTCTGGGAGGGGAAGCAGAGTGTGGCGCTGGGTGGAGTGGGATCCCTGGCGGCTGGAGAGGAAGCATGGCGTGGGGGGTAGAGAGCAGAATGCAGGCAGGACAGGCTGGAGTTGTTGGAGTTGCGAGGGTGGTCCGGAGGGAGTGATTGGGCCCAAAGGGGAACCGGAGGGAACAGCAAGCGAGAGTCCGAGCAGCAGGTTTCTGGTGACAACAGGAAAAACAGGGTTAGACGTTGCTTTCAAAAACAACAGGCAAGAGGCAAGAAGGAGACTGACAATGTGAGTCGAGTCTAACGATCTGGCAGGGTGTTGCAGGAAAGACCGGTCTTTTATTGTCAGCGAGTGATTAGCCAGATGATTGTCAGCTGCTCGGACTCTGGTGGAGGTGACTGATTGGAGAACGGTTTCAGCTGCTTGCTGTTCAGCTCTGCTGTCAGGAAAAGAAAAGAATGCAGAGTGATTAAAGGGGTGTCAGGTGTGGGTCAGTGTGAGGCGAGGGCCCTGACACTACCCCCCCTCAACGGGCGCCTCCTGGCGCCCCACGAAGTGATCAGGGTGCTCTCAGTGAAATTGCCGGATGAGAGACGGGTCCAGGATTGGCGGCTGGGGACCCAAAGCCGCTCTTCCGGGCCATAACCCTCCCAGTCCACCAGATATTGTAGCCCCTACCCCGGCGGCGGACATCCAAAAGTCGGGAAACAGTGTATATAGGGTCACCGTCCAGGAGCCGGGGGAGGAGGGGTGGAACGGGAGGGGCCAGCGGGCTTTCCTGAACCGGCTTTAACTTGGGAACATGAAAAGTGGGATGGACCTTCAGGGATGGGGCAAACGGAGGCGGACTGCGGAGGGATTGATTTTGAGATGGTAAACGGGCCAATGAATCGGGGAGATAGCTTTTAGGAGGCACGGAGGGGAAGATCTTTGGTGCGGAGCCAGACCTGTTGTCCAGGAGCGTAGACCGGCGCCTCGGACCGCCGCCGGTTGGCTTGGTCTTGGGTGCGGCGAGACGTCCGGAGGAGGCGGCGCGGGTCTGACGCCAGATGCGGGCGCACCGACGGAGATGGGCCTCACTGAAGGAACTGCGATTTCCTCTTGGTCAGGGAAGAGCGGGGGCTGATAACCATAGAGGCATTGAAAGGGGAGAGGCCAGTGGCGGCGCTGGGGAGGGTGTTGTGTGCGTACTCCACCCAGGGGAGCTGAGAGCACCAGGAGCTGGGGTTCTTAGATGTTACGCACCGAAGGGTGGCCTCCATCTCTTGATTCAGCCGCTCCGTCTGGCCATTGGTTTGCGGATGGAACCCAGAAGAGAGACTGCCTTGGCCCCTAGGGCCTTAAAAAGCCCGCCACACTCGAGGTAAATTGAGGTCCTCTATCTGAAACTATGTCTAGGGGAATGCCATGGGCCCGAAAAACATGGGTGATCAAAATTCGGCAGATTCATGGGCTGAGGGGAGCTTGGACAAGGGAATGAGGTGGGCAAATTTAGAAAAGCGATCTATGACCGAGAGAATGAGACATTCCCCGAGAAGGGCAACCAGTCAAAGTCCAAGGCGATGTGTGACCAAGGTCGTCTGGGAATGGGAAGGGGATGAAGAAGACCTGAGGGGGGCTGACAGGAGGTTTGTTCTGGGCGCAGATGGAGCAGGCCGTAATGTAACTGCGACAATCTCGAGTCATGGAAGGCCACCAAAACCTCCGGCGAAGAACCGCCAGCGTCCTGGTCTCCCCCGGGTGGCAGGACAGCTGGCTGGAGTGGGCCCATCGGAGGACATCAGACCTGACGGTCTCCGGAACAAAGAGCGTTCCTGGGGGACCGGCTTCAGGAAACACTTGTGTCTGTTGGGCTGGCGAACGGTGCTCTCAATATCCCAGGTTAGAGGCCAGGTGGCAACGGGAAAGAATGGGTTCTGGGGTTTCTAGATCCTTCTTGGAATGAATTCGGGACAGGGTCAGGCTTTCCGTTTCGGGTCCGGGGCGATATGAAAGGTGAAGTTGAATCGGTCAAAAATAAGGACCACCTGGCTTGCCTGGGGTTTAGTCGTTTCGCTGATTGCAGATACTGCAGGTTCTTATGGTCGGTCCACACCAGGAACGGCTGCTCGACCCCCTCCAGCCAGTGTCTCCACTCCTCCAGCGCCAACTTAACGCCAGGAGCTCTCGGTTACCCATCATAGTTTCGCTCAGCTGGGGAAAGTTTACGAAGAGGAAGGCGCAGGGATGTAGCTTGCCATCTCCGTCGGAACGCTGAGACAGCACTGCCCCCACTCCGGTGTCCGAGGCGTCGACCTCCACTATAAACTGACGACAAGGGTCTGGCTGGATCAGAATGGGGCGGAGGTGAACCGAGACTTGAGGGTGAGGAAGGCGGAGCGTGCGGCTGGAGTCCAGGAGAATCTGTGGGCAGTAGAAGTGAGAGCAGTTAGGGGCAGCGATAATACTGTATTTTGAATGAAGCGGCGGTAGAAGTTGGCAAACCCAGGAACCGCTGAAGTTGTTTGCGGTCCCCGGGCTCCGGCCAATCCACCACCGCCGCAATCTTAGCAGGGTCCATCCTGATCTTCCCCGCAGCGATGATGTAACCGAGAAAGGGCACGCAGACACGTGGAAGGCACACTTCTCAGCCTTAACAAAAAGGCGATTTTCCAGAAGGCGCTCAACACTCTTCTCACGTGTCCACGGTGCTCCTCCAGGCTGCGGGAGAAGACCAGGATGTCATCAAGGTAGACAAAAACAAACCGCCCAGGAAATCCCGCAGGACGTCATTGACGAGATGTTGGAAGACGGCCGGGGCATTAGTTAGACCAAAAGGCATTACCAAGTACTCGAAATGCCCCAAGGGGTGTTAAAGGCCGTCTTCCATTCATCCCCCTCCCGAATCCGAACCAGGTGATAGGCATTGCGGAGGTCAGTTTGGAGAAGATGACTGCGCCATGTAGGGGGGTAAAAGCGAGTCCATGAGGAAGGGATACTTGTTACGACAGTGATCTTTTTCCCCCGGTAGTCCACACAGGGTCTTAGCGACCATCCTTCTTCCCCACGAAGAAAAACCCCGCCCCAGCCGGAGACGTGAGGGGCGAATCAATCCTGCCGCCAGAGACTCTCGAATGTATTCTTCCATTGCTGTCTGCTCTGGTTTGGACAGGTTGTACAGTCACCTCGGGGTAGAGGGGCGTCCTTCAGGAGTTCAATTGCACAGTCATAGGGTCGGTGTGGGGGTAAGGACGAGCCCGATCCTTGTCGAAGGCCAGGGCGAGATCATGATATTCTGACGGACATTAGTCAAATCAGGGGCGGGGTCTAGCAGGAGGTGCAGGACTACCGGGGGGGGCAGAACAAGCAGGAAGCGTGACAGGCCGAACTCCAGGTTAAAATCTTGCCAGTTGCCCAGTCGATATGGGGATTGTGTTGCTTCAACCAGGGGAAGCCAAGAACTAGAGGGGTGTGCAGGTTGGGCATGGAACTGAACGAATGGTCTCGTGTATTACCTGAGATACGGATGTTGATGGGAGTGGTCTGATCCTGACATGGCAAGGCGACGGTTTTTAAGGAGTAGGCGCAGAGAGGGGCTGTATTGGTTCAGTGGGAATCTGAAGCTGTTTACCAGGGTCTCGTCAATAAAGTTGCCCTCCGCGCCGGAGTCCACCAGTGCCGGGACTGAAACTGGTGTTCCCCCCGAAGTGAGGTCATCACCCGGAGGTGAGTCGTAAGGGAGGAGACCGAGGTACGGCTCACCAGGACCCCCCCGGTCACTGGTGAGCCACTCTTTTCCCAGCTTGGCCGGGCAGGTGTAAGAATAATGGCCGACCTCACCACAGTATAGGCAGGCGTCTCGACGACGGCGGGCTGCCTTCTCCTCCTCGGTGAGGCGGGCCCGCCAAGCTGCATGGGCTCCTCCCCCGACACTGGATGGACCGGAGTCGGAGGCAAGGGACGGACTGGATGTTGGCCGAGGGGGACTGGTGCTGGGGGCGCCGGGGTAGGAGCGGGGCTGGACTGGGGGGTGAGGTGAGTTGGTGGAGGAACCTGGTTTTCTTCTCCCGTCTTCGCTCCCTGAGCCGGTTATCCACGGATTGCGAGGTCGATGAGGGATTTAAAGTCCGAAGTCTCCTCCTTGGAGGCAAGCAGATCCTTTAGTTCATCATTTAATCCATGGTGAAAGAGTAACGGAGGGCGGAGTCATTCCAGTCACAGCTAGCCGCCAGGGTCCGGAATTCAACAGCATACTCCGCCACACTCTGCCCCCCTGGGTGAGTGCTCCCAATCTCTTCTCAGCTTCAGCTCCCTGAACTGGGTGATCGAAAACTTGTCTCATCTCCTCGGTGAAGGCGGCGTAGGAGCGACAAGCCGGCCCATTCTTCTGCCACACCGCCGATCCCCAGCGTAGAGCAGCTCCAGATAATAAATTGAGAGTATAGGAGATTCGCGGTTCGTCTGGGGTTGTAGACCAAAAACCAATGAGCATTGCATAAGAAAATCTCCACAGGCCCCCTGGTCTCCGGCGTAGCGGGCTGGTCTGGAATGTGGGGCTCCCGAGGCTGGGGGAGGTGACACAGGGTCTGGAGCTGACGATGAAACAGGAGGCGGAGGGGCTGGATCTGACTGGGAGGTGGTGAGTTGAGCCATGCGGAGGTGAGTTTTGGTTTCTTAGCTGGGCGTGAATGGTTTTCCATCTGGTCATGCAGATTCTTGGCTGAAGTTGCCGTTCATGCAGTGCTCGGCCGTGTTGATCCAGGATTTCTGGAGCGGAGGATACGTGCGTGATCTGACTGGCCATGGATTCTAGTTGGGCGTGTAACTGGCGTCCGGCGTCGACGAGCTCTTGGAGAGTTCTGCTGTGTTGGCCCAACAGCTGTCCATGTATTGCCACAGCACTTAGGAGGTTGGGACCAGACAGAGGGTCTGGCCCCGGCAGCGGGTTCTCCGAGTCCATATTATGGCCAGATCGTTCTGTCATACAACCAGGCTGAATTCGAGCAGAGAACCACGCTACCAAGGCCAAAACACAATTAGAAGGTGATTTTATTGTGGGGAAAACAGAGGACTGAATCTAATAGAGTGAGAGTCGGGGCCTTATGGAGGGAAGAGGGGAGTGAGACTGGGTGGTCTGGGTTCCAGCCGGGATCAGCGGTCGTAGGCTCTGGGAGGGGAAGCAGAGTGTGGCGCTGGGTGGAGTGGGATCCCTGGCGGCTGGAGAGGAAGCGTGGCGTGACATGGCCCTGACATGAAGACTCTTTTTATTATAGATTAATCAACTAATTGTTTCTTGATTATTTAATTGTTTGTTAATTTTAAATTGTGTTGAAAAGCCTATTGAAATTTTCTTAAAGAACGTCCTTTGCACAGTTTTTAATTGAACTATTTTCTTTCATTTTTATGCTTCCACTGTTCTGCAGGTTTAACCCTTGCCACCCGAAAGACGCTCTGGAGCGTTTTCTTGTTGCGTCGCGGTAATCAAAACAAAGCAGGAAATGAAGCGTCGGCGAGTCTCTCTTTAAACGTGTGCTGAAAGTACAGATTTTGAACTTTCTACCAGTTTTTGAATCATGTTGATCGGCCAAGTAAAACCAGAGATATGATCAATAATAAACGCCACATTTTTACCGAACTTCATCGGAGCTATTTCCAGCCTCTTTTATGCGCGGCGAAATTTTGAACTTTGGACTCAGTGGAGAGTCCTCTCTGCTGAAAGCATCTGGTGAGAACACAGACCTTTGGAGTTATGCTTGGTGTAGGAAGGAAATGTGGACCAGATTTTCACAAACCTGGCATTCTCTGGAGTAAAAACGTGAAACTGGATTTCCCCAAAGGTGACTGAGAAACTTGGAGCTGAGTGTCAGACGCTCTGATGGGGAGCGGCGCACAGACACGCCCACAGACACGCCCACAGACACGCCCACAGACACGCCCCCAGTCTCTGTGTTCATAGTAAGAGAGTGGAATGTTCTAGAAATACACAGAGGAGAGATGGCCAAAGTGCGGATTTGGAACTTTCTGTCATTTTTTAAAAAATTTTTTTAGTCAGGTGATAGTTATAACTCTTTGGGAGAGCAGCACGTCCTTCACTGGCTTTGGCCACAGATCACTCTCTGCTCGACACCAAAGATGCACAGAAAATGAAGATTTTGTTTCAGATGTAATATATTACTGCTACTACTAATAATATAATAACTAATAAATATAATAACAATAATTATATTAAAAATAAATAATAATAAATAAAACAACAATAATAATAACATCCATAATGAACATATTCTAGCAAGGAGAACACCAGGACTCTGGATTCTCCCTGTGGTCCTAAAGACTGTTTCTATTGTTTTTTGTCATTGTAGAGATTGTGGTGGACAGAAAAGCTTTTTGGAATGGTACAAATTCATTTATGTAAAATTTTATTGTGACTCCTCATGATTTTGTAAATAGTTGTGCAAAAACGAATAAAAAAATTCCTCCATTTTAGTTCAAATAGTGGTATATAACTGTGTTAACTGCTAAATTTGTACATTATTTTATGACAACAATTTATATTTACATTATAAGTTCTGAAAAAGATTCATTACACATGTTTATGGTGTCCACAGCAAAAAAATCTAACTTTTTCTACTCGGATTTTGTATTTTTTCTGCTATTTTAGGTCAAGTGTGTCCATACATTATATCAAAATGTCTAAATAATTATAGAATCACACAGGTGAGGTTGTGCTGAAAAAAAGATACCTAGCAAAGCAAGATCAACAGCTTTTAAGGTGAAATATAAAGGCAAAATCAGAATTTGTCAAAATGGACCTAAACCCCTCTAGGGCCCTAAGGGTTAATGGGAAAAAAGTTTTTAACTTTTAATAGCTAGCATATTTTGTTGCCAATGTTTTAATATTTTACATAAGTAAGTCATTTCAGTTATTCTTTTACAATGGGCAAGAACGCAAAAATGGAGTTTTGCAAATAGTTTACAAGCTAATCAAGCCCACAGACTGTATGTAAAAGATGGATGTAGCTTCTGGGTCAGAAAAGTGAAGTTAATGCGAAAGTGCTTTAAATCTGCATTCTTTCTAACCGCCAATAGGGGGCGACTTCTTTGGTTGCAAAGCAGTCCGATTGTGGGGAAGTCTAGGATTAAACAGATCTGCCTCTGACTTGATTTGTTACCTCAGTAAACATTTTCCGCATGAGTTTATGGTCTCAGTTGCTGGTTTGAGGTCTACTTTAAAGCAGGATGGTCTCCATGTCCTTGATCCTTGATTGTGGTTCCATTCAGAGTAAAATGGACAATAAAGCAGGGTATGCTTTAAGGTGGGACTACCTTAAAACTGGCAGGTCATGACATTAAGGAGATATGTTCTGTCCTCAAATTCTTACTCAGATTTACCCCTCGCTTAACATGTCTGTTTTAAAGAGACCAAGATGTGGATGGTCAAATTTCAAAGTCCAGTCATCAACAAACCCGTGGGTGACGTTGTCATAGCTACGTATATCTTTTCAGTCCATGACAGTGGGAAACCTCATCAGATGTTTTGTGACTACGGAGACAGAAGAGCTGATGGGCAAATAATGACAATATTCAGCAAAAGTTTAACATGATATATGCTGATTCATGGAAGTAAAATAGGTAGTTACAGCAGTTAGAGTGTTTAACATTGAAACCTATCCCTAACCCTTCAAGTGGTTGTTTTCTTTTTCTATGTCACCATGTTAATGTAATATAAAGATAATTAGTCTTATATTTTGATTATTGCAGCCACTGAATGGCTCGGGGCATCCAAAAGATCATGGGGAGCAGGTGTGACAGAGATATTTGATGCAATCGGACAGTGCATCCTCGCTGGTTTGATCTATGGCATCCGAAAATGGAGCCTGGCTCAACTGATCTCAGCAACTCCCCTTGCCTTGACTGTTGTTTACATATGGTAGGCATTCTGTTCTTTGTTTTTGCCTATTATTGTTTCGTTTTGTAAATTAGAGACAACTGGAAGTGTCATATTGTCTTTAAGGTTCATTCCAGAGTCAGCCAGGTGGTTGTTAAACAGAGGGAGGACAGAAGAGGCTAGAAAGCTCATTGTCAAAGCAGCAGCCATTAACAAACGCCCCATCCCGGCCTCTCTGCTGGAAGAGGTACTGAACCACTGCAGCACTTTAGGGACGGGTTTTCAAGCACATTGTCTATGACATATGTCTAATATTTTAACTTAATTTCTCTTTATTTTATTGCAAAATTACATATTAAGATTCATTGTTGGTGACGATCTTGGCAGAACATTATTTCATATGCTCACCTATTTATTCATTTAATTGCCCATTTACAATTTATTTCTGTTTTAACATTCATTTATGGAGGATAAAGCGGTGTATAGAGAATGGATGGATGGATGGATGGATGGATTCATTTATGGTCTGCGTATTTTTTGACAGTAATACTTCTGTTTTCATAACTAATGACTAGAAATCACTATCATGATTCATTAAATGTTTCTTTGCATTTACATTTACTCAGAATTGTAAAGAGGAGGCCACATTAACCAGAATTTCTGCCACAGATTAACGTGAACGACCCTGTGAATGAAGGCGGCATTAAATTGATTTTTGGATCACGACTACTGGCCAGATATTTCTTTGTTGTGTCACTGGCATGGTAAGTCTGAACGAATGGGAAACATTGTATCATGCTATAATGTATCATTTGTAGTCACCTTATGGTTTGTACAAGTACTTGTAATATCTTCATTACACTTAATCATATTGCTAATCGTCAGATGCTGCAGATTCATCATAAATTTGGAATCATGAAGCAATAGTTTTCCAGTTTTGATGTAAATTCAAGACTTCCTAATGACTAATCTGGTCGTCTCTTTTTTTTGAAGGTTTTCACTGTTCCTTTCCTACTACTCCGTATATTTTAACATGGCAAGACTGGGCTTGAGCGTATTTGTGACACAGCTCCTTTTTGGTGTTTTTGAAGTACCTGCTCTTTTACTCTCCATGTTGGTGTTGGAGATTTTTGGGAGAAAAATAACATTCACAGCAGTCCTTCTGATTGGAGGACTCTGTTCCATGCTGATCCTGGCTGTTCCTGAAAGTAAGCCTTTTGGTTTGGTTAGTAAAATTACTATTTCATTTTTTTCCCCAAGTTTAAATTTCTTTTCTTTTGTTTCCCTTCAGGTTATCCCACTGCTTCTACATGTTTAGCTGTCGCATCACGTGTCTGCATGATATTTATGGCTGTTGTTTGTGCTGTCTATATGCAGGAGTTGTTTCCGACATCGGTTAGGTAGGTGTTCATAGTTTCTATTCTGGTGTCTGTTGATGAGAATTTTCTAGAGAAGTGTGAAAGATTATGTAAAAATAAAGCAAATGATTAATAAGATAGACAATGTGCTGTATGATCTCCCTTTTTCAGACGATCAGCGACAGCTTTAGGATCCATGGTATCGAAAGTAGGTCCTATACTGGCTCCACCGCTGAACATGTTGTCCGTGTACCACTGGGCCATACCAATCTCAGTTGTCAGCAGTTTCACCATCATCAGCGGAGCTCTTGGCCTCCTGCTTCCTGAGACCAGAAACAAAGAGCTTCCAGAAACAGCCAGTGATGCCGAGGGCAACAGGTATGCAAGCAGCAAGCAAGCAAACCTGGTTCAACTCCGAACACCTTCATCAAAGCCATGAACATGTGTGACCTGTATTATCTTAGTGGGGCAGATTAAGTAATTTTTTCATAGGAATCTTTCACTCGATGGTACAAGCACCAAATTTTCTACAGATGGTGTCTGGGATATGCTCTTTCAAAAAAGCACGTTGGCCACCTGAAAATCCAAGATGGCGGGCACTTTTCAAGATGGCCGCCATGGAAAACCTCGAAAAAGGCCTATCTGGCAGCAACAGTTCAATGTATAGAGTTTCAAATTGATTTTTGCAATGCTATTAATGTATTCTCTCATAATAAATCGAATGGTGTGCACAGAATTTCAACATGGCCTCCAATTTTCAAAATGGCCGCCAGTACATGACTGCGAAGTTTGCGTTTTCAACTGAAATCTTGTGAAATAGTTATGCCGGACAGTCAAAGTTCAATTTTTGTTCTCATATACTGTATTGATGTTGTTCATAGATTTGATAAATAGAGTGATGTCAAAGCACAACCAGGGCACAGATATCCTTGTCCTTGCAGTCAGTGCCTTTGCGACTCTTCAGGATGCAGGCTTGGGATACGTTTGGGTAGAATTCGGCCACAGCAAGTCTATCAGATGGTTCCCAATTCAAGATTTGGTGGAAGAGCTGGGCTCGAGAAATCAAGTGGCATGCTATTCTTTCACGCCTTCACTGGCTGTGATGTGGTGTCATCGTTCAGAGGCAGAGGCAAGACAACTGCATGGCAAACATGGGAGATTTGCCCCGAAGTGAGCCCAGTCTTCAAAAAGCTCAGTCAGTACCCACCTCTAGTGGAAGATGCTGACCTCAACATCCTTGAGAAGTTTGTTGCCACCATGTATGACAAGCATAGCAACACAGACAAGGTTGATGAGGCAAGACTGCATTTGTTTGCTCGCAAGCAAAGGTCCTACGATTCCATTCCACCAACAAGAGCATCTCTGGTTCAGCATGTCAAACGATCTGCCTTCCAAGCTGCCTGCATATGGGGCCAGGCAACAGTGTGCAAAATGCAACCAGAAAGCCCTGCCAATTGGGGCTGGCAAAGAAATGGTGATGTCTGGGAAGTTCTCTGGTCCACCCTCTCACCGATTGCGCAGTCTTGTCAGCAGCTGACAAAATGTCGCTGCACGCAAGAATGTCGAGGACATTGCAAATGCTATCGGAACTCCCTGAAATGCACACAACTTTGCAGCTGCAAATGCAATGAGTAAATCTGTCAGTCAGAAATACTCAATAGACATAAGCTGGTCAATTTCTGTTACATCTCAGACCTGCATGGCATATACATATATGTAACGTAAGATCGATAACTTTTAGGACAGTACTTTTTCATGAAGTTTGCATTCTGTCATCCTAGAATTTGATAATTCTAAATTTTTGAGTCCAGAATCGGATTTATTGTGTCCAAAAACATATAAATCGGTGTATAGAACATCAATATAGCATTACTTTATCCATATTTAGGCCCAATATTGGGGGGGAAAGACTCCGAAAGGTGGCCATCTTGAAAAATGGCGGCCATCTTGTTTTTCACGTTGGCCAACGTGCTTTTTTGGAAGAGTAGGTTCAGATGTACATTTGTGCAAAATTTGGTGCTTGTACCATCAAGTGAAAGATCGTTTCACTAATCTGCCCCACTATCTGTGCTTGTTAAAGACATGAATAACACTCTTTTGCTCTTCCCGTTCTGTGAAACTAATAAACCTCTTTGCATTTGGTTTCCCTACAGAAATCGGACTATCCTGAGGAGCAATAATCAGTCAAAAGAACCTCCAGACAGCGTTTCAACCCCGCTGTAGTAATGTTTGTCTGCTGGTCTTGTTGTCCTCTTTGATCCATAATCAAGTTACTGCTACTACTCTGTTGTCATTAAGAGTAGATGTTTATGATTCTTACAGAGCAAATTCTTATTTTCTTCATTTTGAGGACTCAACTGAATCCCAGAGAACCATCAAATTTTCACTTATGCAAGAAAAATCAAACTGATTCAAACATTGCCTTGAAATTTCTAATCATGCTCCACAAACCAAGTGTCACTGCTCTGCACAGCTCTGCCTTTAGGATAAACATGGATTGTGTTTTGGGTTTTTTTTTTGTACTGGCTTTTTAATTAAGGCATCTAAAATGTGAAGAGATGTTTGTTTGTTTTTAATTGTTTTATTGTAAAAATGTTTGTGGGTTACGATTACATTAGAACATGTATCCGTCCCATGTCTGCAGGACTGACTTGTAACCCTTTACCAGGGATGCTGAAATAATGATATCAGTGCTTGTATGACAACATGAATGATTCTTGTAATATTTGCAGTTATCCTGTCATTTGACAGCTTGTGTTATGTCACTAAAATTATTAGATTGAATTGTTTGCTTATTTGATTTACCGTCAATAGACACTGTCGCACATTCAACATATTGCTTATGTTAATAAATATGTTTGCAAGAGCTGCCAATTCAAAAGTTTCACAGTGCTTTGCATGATGACATTTTAAATCCAAAAGGTGAAAGATCAATTTCACTGGGACATTATACTGCAGGGCTCCAAATTGCAACTTTTTATTTCGAGTGTGTGAGATAAAAATTCAAGTTCGCATTGTGCTAGTACATGATGTACTTGTGTCGGTACAGGCAGTGACTGTATTAAGCACGGTGGTGAAAGTACAACTTTTAGAACTCTGGTGTCCATCAGTATTTACACTCAAATGGGCTCTAAGTGTGCCCTTTAACAGACTTGATGTCCTTCATCACTCAGCCGTCCATCTTGCTACCAGTGCACCTTTCTCCACCCTCCATTGTGACCTTTACAAACTGCTAGGTTGGCCCTCCCTTTACACCAGGCGACTCCAACATTGGCTTTTACTCATCTACAAGATCCTGTCACAAGGTTCAATTCTAGGCCCTACTCTGTTCTCCCTTCATATGCTGCACTTGGGTCAGTCATAGCAAAACATAATCTGTCTTTCCACTGTTATGTGGATGACATTCAGATTTACTTACCAACAGAAAGGGATTCACGAAGAAATGTTACTAACTGTACATTAAAGCTCGTGTCCGGAGTTTGAATCGCAGCGTCTCCCAAAACACTGTTGGTCCCACCCTCCCTCCCTCTGATTTCGCCCCTTTATTTGTGCATGCACGCAGTACCTGAGAGAAGTGCCCCGAGTGCTGCAGCATCTCGCCTGTTTTGCTGTTTTCCACTCCTCTACATTTAGTACATTTAGTAAATAATTAAGGAATTACGTTAGAATGCTGTATTGAGTCTAACTTGTCCTAATACCAAAATAACATGAATCTGCTAGGACGAACAAGTAAAGTTTCAATATGTGATTACACTCGTGTATCCCTCTCGATGACGTTGTTTATCAAACTTAGTGCATTTACGTGTGTATATGTGTTACATTGTTTATTTATTTCTATCTAGAGTTCAGAATTGCACGACTCCTCTGACGAAGAGTATGTCCCAGACGCCCCAACATCTTCCTCCAGAGGTCGGGCATCTAAACGAAGCCGTCAGGCGGGCTATGGAGGCCGTGGTCGGGGAGCGACGCGAGCACCCCGAGCCAAAAAACGTCCTGCAGTCTCTTGGCCTGACAAGCCGTGGGATTGGTAACTTTTCTGGAAGTTGCTGATCCCTGATGCTCTCTCCTCCACAAGCAAAACAAATGTGCGCGGTTGCGTAGTGCGTAGCTCGCCCACCTCTGCATGGGCTTGCTTGCTGTGCACGTAACCGTTGATTGACAGCATGACAAAGCTGAAGCTCGAACTTGATTGGTCGGCAGCAACCGGCGCTTTTTGGAATAACATGGGGGTCTATGAGAGGAAGGCGGAGCTCAGGAATAAATTTTCATATCGTGTCATACTAACATTATATTATCGAACTAGACTAACACATTTAAGCTTTGTTAAACAATGATACATAAATTGAAAACAAATGGAAACTCCGGACACGAGCTTTAAGGAGTGGCTGTCATCTTACCTTTTAATTTTAAATGAGGACAAAACTGAATGCATTGTGTTTGGGGGTACTGATTTTGGTATATCAGGTTTTGGTACAATGACTTTCAGACTGATGGTCAATAATCTTGGAGTGAAGTTTGACAGAGGCTTGAAATTTAACAAATTGACACAGTAGCCAGAGCAAGTTATTTTTTAGCTACAACTTTTTGCCAAAATCAAGCCTTCTTGTAACCGTACCGACCTTGAGAAAGCTATTCATGCATTTATCAGTTCAAGACTGGACTAGTGCAATATACTTTATACTGGCATCTTCCTGTCTTCCTTCAGCTGCCTGCAACTCGTGCAAAATGCATCTTTTAACAAACCCGTCCAGACGTGAGCACATCACCCCTGTCCTTTACTCTCCCCACTGGTCTCCAGAATTGTTTTTGAAGTTTTATTATCTGTTTTTATAGCGCTTGACGGTCTTGCTCTTCCATATATATCTGAGTTGTTAACTTTACGGGACCAAAAAAGAGCTCTGAGGTCATCTGATCAGCGGCTGCTTGAAGTACCCAGGTCCAAATACAATCATTGTCCTCATTTATGGGCACCAAAAAATATTGTTTCCTTGTCTGAAAAAAATCCAAAAAAAAATCAGCAAAAAAATTCCCCAAATTTCTGAAAATCTGCCAAACCTTCAGGAAGAAAATTCCAGTAATTCCTTAAAAGTTTCCCTGAAAAGTTTTATTTAAAAAAATCTCCAAAATTTGGAAAGAAAATTCTTGTAAATATGTTTGAAAAATGAGGAAAAATGAGGGGAAAAAAACAGTTTCACCTGAATGATGGAGAGTTTCACTGCAATCTGCTCTGAGAAAACATTAAAACACAAAACCTCATTTATTCTGCAGCTTCAGTCTGTCTCTGGAGTTTATTTAGCTCTTTATGGAAACCAGTTTCTGTCACTAAAATAATAATAATAATAAAAGATGAACATTATTGATGTGTTATTGATTTTTAAGTGAGGAAATGTAATCATTATTTTGACTTGTACTTTATGACAAATGTTAAGCTGTCTTGGATAATGTTCAGGGTGGGCTGGAAAAAAAGCACTTGCTTCATGCCCATCCCATTTTGGTTATGATGATGAAATTGAGAATATAATGTTGTGTTGAAGTCTCTGACCAAAATAAATTCATTCATTCATTCATTCATTCAGAAGTTAGTCAAGATTAAAATACATGCAGAGATTTTCTTTTAAATTCAGTCATTTCATTAAAGTCAAAACTATCAAATGAAAAGTTGGAATAATGAGATAAAATATCAAAGTTATTAAATAAATCGATGTTTATACTGAACAAAAAAAATTGGAAAAAAAAGATTAAAGATTAAAAGAAAACAAAATGTTTTAAATGTCGATTTTGAGTTACGAAGCAGAAAAAAGGTGGAAAATTATTAGAAAAGTCAAAATTCTACCTTAATTAAATAAAGTCAAAGTTACGGGTAAACGAGTCAAACATGTAACGTACCAAGGCAAATTCAGAGACTAAATATTTAAAACATTATAATAAATCCTTCCTAAGTCATAATGTGGACTCAGATAACAGATTATTTCACTAAATTGTGTCTGATTTTCTTCTTATTTCTCCTTTAACCCTTGTGTCGTCCTGCAGGTCAACAGCATTAGCTAACACAATGTAGCATTAGAACACAGGAGTGATAGTTGCTGGAAATGTTCCTCTGTACCCCTATGGAGATATTCCATTAAAAATCAGCCGTTTCCAGCTAGAATAGTCATTTAGCACATTAACAATGTCTACACTGGATTTTTGATTAATTTAATGCTATCTTATTTGGGAAAAAAGCTTTTCTTTCGAAAATTAGGATAAATGACTCCAAACTTTTGAACGGTGGTATATATAAACACCTACATCCTGTAAAATAAGAGACCTGCTGCCAGTCATGTGTGAGAGAACAGATTTTCAGCAGGAAACCAGCATTATTCTCTATGAGGAAGTAAAACTAACAGAGCGGATGCAGGAACTATGATGTCTCTCTGGACGAGGCCTGGATGAGCTCATGGACATCATTGTCTTCCAGAAGGAAGATCCAGATAATGGCAGCAGCAGCAGGATGTCATTTTCTCTGACAAACATCCACAACAACCCAGCTTCACTGTCATGACTTCGAACTGCATGGACTGTTTTAAGGTGGCTAAGACAGCAGTGTGTTCATATTTGTGTTCACAGAACAGATGGGCTGACTTGAAAACTCTGGAAATAATCAGTAAAGTTCCTCTATGAATCTCAGTTTGTCTCACAACTGAGCCATTAACATGACTAATATTTACAACACTGCCCCATAGTTGTGTTTTAGTTCAGTCATTCCGTTGCATTTAAGCAGAGGAAGACACATAAGTTAGATGCAGTTTGGTAAACATCACATTTACAATAACTGTCTCTTAAAAATAAGTCAGAAATATCACAGTTTTTAAGATCTGCAGTATCTAGTATCTCACTGATCTACAGTAACAAAGCAGTGTTTCTGACCTTCCTTCGTGGTCTGTTTTCAGCGTGATGAAGTTTAATGGATCTTCTTTTCGCCGAAGACCTTTTGACTCGTCACAGCAGGAGAAGCACAGGTGAAGACAATAAAGTGACAAACGACTGAGCTCCGTTCAGCTGCTTCACATTCAAGATCCAGGCATTGCACAAAGGCTGAATGTAACAATGATCTATTGCAAATATACCAGATCATTTTGCATTGTATTCACCAATCAGCTTTTTTTTAATGATATCATCTTATGTGCACGTTATAAGTAAATTACCGTTCAAAAGTTTGGGGTCACCCGGAAAATTTCACGTTTTACATGAAAACTCTTACTTCTATCCATGTGCTAGCATAACTGTACGAGGGTTTTCTGATCATCAATGAGCCTTTCAGCACCATCAGCTAACACAATGTAGCATTAGAACACAGGCGTGATGGTTGCTGGAAATGTTCCTCTGTACCTCTATGGAGATATTCCATTAAAAATCAGCCGTTTCAGCGCCTGTGTAGCTCAGTGGGTTAAGCAGGTGAACCATGAACAGGGGCTGGTCTCTGACGCAGTGGCCTGGGTTTGATTCCCGCTCGCGGCCCTTTGCTGCATGTCTTCCCCCAACTCTTCTACCCATTTCCTGTCTGTCTATCTCTCCTATCAAAAAAATAATATAAAAAAAATCAGCCGTTTCCAGCTAGAATAGTCATTTACCACATTAACAATGTCTGGACTGTATTTCTGATTAATCTAATGTTACTGACAGCTGAAAAAACTGCTTTTCTTTCAAAAACAAGGACATTTCTAATTGCCTCCAAACTTTTGAATGGTAGTGTGCGTCAAAGAGGAGGAGGCTCAGTCTGTTATTTAAGTTTTTTCTTTTTGCAGAGTCTATAAACCATGCAAACCAAACAAGTTCACATCTATAAATTTACACTGCATCACTTCTAAAGCAGCATTTAGGTATCACCTATGTTGCTTATTTCATTACTTCCTCTGACAGCATTTATCTATTTGCATTTAGCAATCAGCTGCTGTGTTGATTATCATCCTAAAATGTGCCACAAACAAATTTTTCTTTTTTTCTTTCAAAGTGCTCCTTAATAATTGCTCAACAATCAGAGAGGTGAGAGTGAAGCGTTTCTTTCTTCTTTCCATTCACAAATCAAAGTCAGATCTGCCTTCACATGGTGACTTCAGCAGGGATCGGTATTGCAGCATTTTATCAGAAACGAAAAGAAAATGTCTTGTAGAGCATAATTAGTGTACAGTGAAGAAATCTTCTCCAGCACAAAGTCAAACAACCACTGACAGTAAATGTTGAGCCTCATGTGTTTGGTAGAGCTCCAGATGAATGTACTGCATAACAGTACATTAAGTGTTCTTTTCTGAGAAATAACTGTGGAAAATTGACACAAAAAAGCACAAATTTATGATGCAAAGTGTCTATATCTAGTGGGAACAGCGAGGAATGTCCTCCTCGTCTTCTTCTTTTCAAACTGTAACATTAAATCAAACATTTCTACGTGACTCTGCTGCATTCCCAAACGTGTCAAGGTTATTGGATGTGCTTCAGTATCAGTGTTTTGTTTCTTCTTCACAGTCAAACACAGTTTATCATCATCTTAGTGGGCAGATGGTGTTCCTATCGCTTCAGACAGCAGATCTGCTGGTGAAGAGACCTCGTCTAGATTTGTTTTGGGGATGTTTTAATGTCATGACCTTGCGCTCTGTGATGGAATAAAACTGAAAAAATAAAAGAGGTCTAAGTGTTCTAGGTTGAGTGAAATATTTGGAGATGTGAGTTATTTTCATGCGGAGAATGTCAGAGGTGTTATTTGCACGAGATATTTATCAGTTATCAAAGCATAAATCCTTTGACTAGCATTAAAAAAAGACATGAATGTTAAAAATTTAAGCAAAAGAAGCAACAGAAGCTGTGACCTTACAGCAGGGATGTCAACTCATTCCACAAAGGGCCGGTGTGGCTGCAGGTTTTTGTTCCAACTAAGCAGCATCACACCAGACCTGACTCATTTAATTAACCGATCTCAGTCTCCAGACAGGTGATTGGTCAGACTGTGTGCTCCAGGCCACAGCATTTAGTTCCAACATATCTACAGCACACAGTCTGACCAATCACCTGTCTGGAGACTGAGATCGGTTGATTAAATGAGTCAGGTCTGGTGTGATGCTGCTCAGTTGGAACAAAAACCTGCAGCCACACCGGCCCTTTGTGGAATGAGTTTGACATCCCTGCCTTACAGGGCAATCTACCGTCTTTAGGCTTAATTATCCAGAGCTTTCTGTAGAGGGAGGCATTGCATTACAAGTGAACGGACAGATGCAGGGAATCAGCTGTCAGACTGCAAGTAGAAACTGCACCCGTGAAGTTTACTGCAATAAAACCTGTCAAATTACCTCCAAACACAGCTACACATGACTAAACACTGCATTACGATGACGTTCTTTTCTAAGAGCCGCTTTCTTTAATTGTGATAAATGCAAAAAAAAAAAGGGCCACTGTATACTGTTAAATCTTGATTATCATGATGTAAAAACACTCAGTCTTACTGAATGTCTCACTCTGAGCTGTCAGATGCTCAGACAGAGATGGATGGCAGCCTGTCCATCTGCTCAGCTCACATCTATGTCAACGCCTCGGACACAATGTGCTCATTATGGACCATGACACAGACTGGATATTGTGCGGCGGCTGGTGTAAAGAAAGGGAAAGCTGTGGCCCTTTGTGAAGTGGGTCAGGTCTGTGAAGGGGTTAACACTTGCTATGTCAGCAGAACGATGTGATTTGATAATTCCCATAACCGTCCGAGAACCAATGGAGACCCACCAATTATCCCATGATCCTTTGTCTGGCACTAAGCACCAGACATTTGTTGGGGTCAGATTGGATGCCATGTGTAATGTTGGTTTGCATTAGCCTCAAAGCGTAACCAGAACCCCCCCCCTCACCCCACCCCATGTAAAGTTTTCAGTGGAACCTCATGAGAACATCCTTCAACTGGAGGAGAACATGAATCCATACATGTTCCCAGAGCTGACGGGATCGGTTACAGCAGCACGGTCTGGACGTAGTTTATTTCTATTTTTTTTTTGCTAACACACAGTTTGGCGTTCGGGTAAGAAGAGCTGAGATCCAAGCATGTAGGAAGCGCTCAGGAGGGATAGTTTTCACGCCTAAATGTTTCCTCTGCGTCAAGAATCTGGTGTCGCAGCTCTTTAAAATGTGCTAAATGAGGCGACGAGGAACCTGACGGAAAATTCTGAGACGGAATTCTGTTTCACAAGAAAAACATTCAGGTTGTGTTTCAGTCAAATGTCAACATTCCAGAGAAACCTCTCCATAGTTCAGAATTCAGAAGCTGTAAAAGCCGCAGGTGTTTAATGTGCAGCTGCTGATTTGACGTGTTATTTCTATGTGATTTGAGACGATATCACTTCCAAAATATGGCAAAAACTGATCAAATGAACCAAATTCTTGCTCAATTTGACAAACTTTTCACCACTAAGAAGAAAATAAGTTTTTAAAGAAACGAGGAACTCGTTTCAACATGGCAGCTCAGATCTGTGGACCAACAGAAAGAAAGAATCTTGACTGTAAGTCTGCAGATCAAACTGCCCTTAACAATTCACAGTGAGCATTATGTGTCAGATATACCTAGAGGTGGATAAAATTGATGTGAAAAGCCCAAATTCATCATGTAACGTGTAAAACTCCATTCAGAAGCTGTAGAAGTTGCAGATGTTTAATGTACAGGTGTTGATTTAACATTTTACTTCCATGTGGTTTCAGATAATTCCACGTAAAACGGCAAAACTTATCAGAAATGACTCAAAAGTTGAACTCTGTTGCACTTGAACAACCTGAAGGACACACGTGGGTGTCCGGTTGCATACTTTTAGTGAGACTCTATTTGCGAATTGACTCCATACAGGAATTGTGTTACAGTAATCTGCAAGGTAAAACTGATGTAAAAGCCACAGATTCATCATGTGAAGTGTAACATTTCCATTCAGAAGCTGTAAAAATTTGCAGGTGTTTCGTTTGCTGCTGCGAATTTAACATTTTACTTTCATGCTGTTTGAGATTACTCCACGTTAAAACATCAAAACTCACTAATAGTGAATATAACGTTGCAAATTGTTGCACTGGGACAATCTGTGCAACTTAAAATTGACATAAAAGGCATAAATTCATCATGTTAAGTTTAATTTTTGGTTAAAATGCTGTCAAGGTTGCAGGTGTTTAATGTAAAACTACTAATTTGGCATCATTTTAAACACTTTTACCTTCATGTTGTTTGGCATAATTCCACTTAAAATGGTAAAAGTCACTAAAAGTTCATCTAACATCGAACACTGTTGTATTTTGACAGCCTGAAGGTCGCATGTGGGCGTTGAGTTGTGTGCTTTTAGTGAGACTGTATTTGCAAGTTGACTCCATGTAGTAATATACATCTATATATATATATATATGTGTGTGTGTGTGTGCATGTGTGTGTGTGTGTGTAGTCGTCATGTGTGCGTGCTGTGGGTGTGCCCGAGTGTGTGATGTCATGGCCTGGATCCGGGTGATTCTTTCTCGTCCAATCGGTGAGCAGCGGGAGGTTTTTTGTGGGGGAGGCTGTCAGTGAGTGATTAAAGGATGGGGGAGGTTAAACTCAAACAAGGCTGTGAAACATTGACCTGCAGGGACTGGCTGGTGTAGTATGCAGTCTGTAGTAGTATCACAGGCCCAGAACCTGTCTGCAGCCCTCACAGCGTGAACCCTGTCACGGATGGGGACGACCTGCTGCACCTCAGTATCAGTGAGGACGTCATATCATCGACTATACGACGGTCAGATCATATACGCTTAAGAGATCAGACTCCGGATTCCTTCAAACCTCCTCAAAAGATCAAAGACGTAGTTAAAGAATTTCACAGATGAAGCTAAAGAGACCCCTGAGAAATGAAACAGAACTCTTTCCTAAATCAACTTAAACCATATTATAGAAACAGGAGCCCAGGCGAGTACTGTCTGAAAGGATATTCTGAAAATCACAGGGGTTCTAGCAGATTTACCAAGGATTATTTTACAGGACTGAGGAGTATTTTTAACTCAAATGAGTTAAAACAGTGAGTATCGAGTCTTAGAATGAGTCACTCAACAATTCATTTGATAGATTTTCCATTTTTTTGCTCAAGAAAACATTTGATTACTCGTTAATTCACAGAAAAAAGTATCAAATTACATAAGCACAGTAGAAATGAGGCAAAAACCTTAAATAACACGTTCACGTTAAATAAATGTAGTTTCATAAATAGTAATTTGTTCCTTTACAATGTGTAGCTATAACATTATACCACAAAAATCATTATTTTACAGGTATTTGCTATTATTTTCACAATTTTTACCATATTTAAATTGAGAAAAAATATAATCATTGTACAGCTATTTGACCCTATTTGAAAGAATGAAAGAAAATGTACAGTCAATACATTAAAGATTCAAAAATCCTTGGCCATTCTTTGACTGTGAGAGAAAAGAAAAACAAACATGCTGGAACTATATGAAATGTCCACATGAAAAAAACTGTATTTTTATCAGTAATAATTAGTTTTTGTTCAATGTTTAACCAGATGTTATTTTACAATGCATTATGTACAGAATGGGTTGATTTGAAATGTTGTAAAATCTCTGAAATGTCACTTTTAATAGATAATAAATAAATGATGTCC